>NW_024502236.1:3303952-3903952 GCF_017590055.1 Onychostruthus taczanowskii
ATCTCCGCTGCCCCGACTGCCCGCTCGGCCGGCAGCGCGGACGGGCCGGCCGCTCCCGAAGCACGCGGTGCGAGCGGCGGGAGGCGGCCCGCGGTAGCCGGAGGGATGCCCGCGGTGCGGCGGGCGGCGCGCCGCTCCCGTCGGGAGCGCTTGTCCTCTGCGATTAGTGCGAGAGCCGGGCAGACGTGTCTTGGTCCCCATAGCAACGCGGCTGTAGTGCCTTGTGCGCTCCTTGTGCAGCGCACACGTCTTGCCAGTGAAAGATCTGGAACTGGGGAAAACTAGCTCAGGAGACAAAAGAGAGAGCGTGTGCGAAATGGCACAAAGCACACTTTGGTTCTGTAGCACGGTTCCCAAAATAGCAGCTCTCGCCGGTGCCAGAAAGACCCGGATTATGCTTCACGTACAGCAAAATTATCAGATAACCATTTATCAGAGGATCAAATGTACTTGATGTTTATTTTCCGTTAATTTATTCCCGTATGTGTGTTACAACATACTGCAATAGCAAAGCTGTTTGATATAAATGTGCTTCTGACGCTTGTAAAGGGTTAAGTAGTTTTGGCACCCTTTGTTATGTCCACAGCTCTATTGGGAAAATGCAGACATAGCCAAATATTTACATAAAAGTTGTGCAATCCAGACTTTCATTCCAAACAAATTTTGGAAGTGTTACCATTCGTTATTTTTCTGTGATGCCCATGATAAATAATTTTTAAATACATTTTAAATTATTACATTCGTATGTATGAGGTGAGAATATATTTTTTTCCCCTTGTCAAAAGCATTGGATTAAGTGGGTATCAGATAGGGTTTGTTTCAGATGCACTTAGCTAAAAAGGAGGTGCTACATCTTTCATTCAATAAAGGGTTCCTAGTGCTGAAATTGGCAGTGTCTCCATTTCTGCTGGAATTTTGATTATGTGAACATGCGCTTAAGTCTTTCAAAATGGTTGGTTACTCGGAATAAAGCAGCAGCTTTTACCTGCCAGCTCAGAATTAGTTTTTTTGATAAGTAGGGCAAATGCATTGTCATTTTCCATGAAGGTTCAGATAAGTAGTGCTTACATCTTGTAAGGACACGACAACTCACAGTGTCTGTTAGATCTCCTTTTAAAAACAAATCTACGCAATAAGATGCTGGATACTATACATAAAGCATAGAATTTCAATTTTGGAGGTTTCAAGCATTTTATCTAATGATAGAATAGAACTGTCTTTTCTTGCTGTGAGGGAAAGAAAATATTCATGTAATCTCAAGCTAAAGGAACCATAACCTCAAAGTGGGGGTATTAAGATTTTGCACTCTTCTGGTTTTTCATATGTGTGCAGACTTTAAAGGGTAAGCTGAGTCGAGTATCCCAGGCTGACTGGATGAGTGAGGTTTTTTTGCTGTACATCCACTTGTGTCAACACAGAAATTATATACCAAGGGAAGTATAATGAGGCAATCACAGTCATTACAGAAAGAGAAAATGATTCATCATTAGAATGGAGATGCTCACTCTCCTGTGAAATAAATCCTAGCTAGTAATTAAAATTAATACTGTACTGCATCTAGGAAACATGAACTCCAACATTTTGACTAGCCTAGACAGACCTATTCCTGGTCTTCTTTAAATCAAAAGCAGCACTGATGCAGTCAAGTTCACACTCCTGAAAATTTTTCACACTTTAGCAAATTAACAGGGTTTAATAATTATTTAAAAAATTTTTAAAAATACCTGCTTCCTCACTGCAAACACTGGTCCAGCTAAAAAGGCATAAAAATAGCAGGTTTATTAGAGGATGTGACATTCCGTAGAATTTTAGTGACCTATACTTCCTGGAACAGTGAACACAATGGGAGAAAGAGATAACTGTGAAAATGACCACTCACAAAAGACAAGGTCAGGTTCAAAACTTTTTAAACAGATTTCTACTAGGGCCAGTATTTTGGATCAAGCCCAAAAAAAGCTTCAGGATGAAGGCAGAATCCAGTCAAAAAGGAAAATGTATCTGCCAGAGCAGAGGTCTGTAGTTCAGACACACACAAAATTTGCAAACGGAAAATTATTTCTCATCTGTCTTATGAAGAATGTCATCCCATACTCAAGAATCTTATGTTTTATGTTAAATATATTAAAAAAATCCATCTCATGTATTTAAAGGTAAAAAACCCCTTCAGTACTACCCCTACATCAGTCTCAGCCTGAACTTATAGATAACTTGAAATGAAACGTAAAATCAATATAATCTTCTCTAAATTTTACATATTTTCTTATCTACATGACCTTCCATGAAGTGAAATTACTATGGGTTAAATTTCTTGAGGGAATGGGTAAAAGAGCACCAAATGAAGTTACTCACAGGCTTGATATACAGAAGCAGTGAAATGGAAGTCATCCATGCTGGTGTTACACAGGTCGCACAGGACATGTCCGTGCCATACAAGGAAAACAGGCTTGTTTTCTGTTTCAGTTTCTGTCCTGTACAGGAGGAGCTGCTGTCATCAGCCATTGCAATACCTGAGACAAAATTCCCAAAAGGACCATATAGTTCCTAAAGTGGATACCAGCATCTCTCAAGAAGGTCAAGAGGAAAAAAAACATATGGCAGAAAAATAAAGAGGAGAAAACAGTACCCTTGGGACTTTGGATTTCTAGTTATTAGGAGGGAGTCACATATGGGACACATATTCTTCTGGAACAGAGATGAATCAGCAAACTCCATTGCTTTACTCTGTAATCCAGGCCAGAATAGGCATGAAGGAGTGGGGATTTAGCCAGGGTTGAGGAATTGAGGTAGGAGGACAGGACCATTTCTGTTGCAGGTGTTGGTGTTCAGTGTGAGCCCACCTGGGGGTTGGTCATTTAAACTGGAGGTGCCACAGTCCTGCTGTCCCCCAAGCCCCAAACTCCCACGTGTGCACTTGTACTGGCACTGGAGCTCAGGACACCAGTAGATGAAATAGTTTGGGAAGCCAGGCTGCCCAAAGATGAAGACCTTTTATTTTCAGCCAGCTGCGCTCCCTGAAGTGTTTTCCTGGTTATTTGCCTGCCTGCCAGCTAGCATAAAAAAAAAAAAAAAAAAAAAAAAGGGAGTGGCTGGGTGGCAGGAGGGAAAAGGGAAGGACTGAGAGTCAACTGTGTTCAGTTTCAATTGACACCATGTCTAGAGCTGTGTGAACGGGAAGGTCTAACTTGTGCAGACATTTTTTCCAAAATAAATTCCGTCAATGCTTATACTGGCATTAGTGCCCGACGTGAGGAACGGGCACTTGTCCTGCTAAGCTTTTTGGCACTAACTGCCCTTATCAGCGTTAGTCAAACCAGCCCGGGACAAGTCAGGCTGATATGCTGAAAATAGCTGCCAGAGTCAAGAGATAGTCTACATTAAGTTCTCATCAACTCGGGATGGTTACAGTAAAGGATTTGGGAAGGCAAAGTTACAGAGCGCTGAGTATTTGATCATAACGCTTAGAGTGCAGCTCTCATGTTCAGTCCCAGCCAGCAGAGCCCGGAGCAGTGTCCTGAGAGCAGCTTTCCAACCTCCCTGCTGGGACAGGTCCAGTGACCCCCATCCTCATCTTCCCCAGGGAGTGCTGCACCCTGTGACCAGGGTTTGCCTTTTCTTTAACAACCTTGGGCTGTTTCCAACTAAACTTTCATGTACTTATGGCCTTTTTATAATGATAACTAAACACAATCCATTACTGGGGAAAATAAGGAGTAAAGGATATATTATCCAACAGTGGCTGAGGTTTAATTGTCTTTAATTTGACTTAATGTTTTTGAGAGCCAGTCTAGTTTCCAGTTCAAATAACAGCTTTCCCATTTAGCACCTCACTCAAGTGACAGTTGCACTCAGGGTAAAATTCACACCTTGCCTGCTCCTCTTTTTGGAGAGATAATTTTTAGCAAAGACGTTTTAAGAGGGCAGCAATTTGCACCTTTGTCTCTATGTAATATTAAAGCTTAGAAAAATAATTTGCCTCAAATAATTTTTTCTCAGTGGTTACTTGGATGTTTTCATCATTTTGAAACAGAGAAAGGAGAGAGAAGGAAGAGCTGGTTAGAGTTAACCCAGGCTTATACCTTTATATTTTTGCTGTGAAAAGGAAGCAAAATCCATGTAATATAGATTTGCTTGTTTGAAGTCCAGAAGAGGAGTACATAATGTGATTCATCTTTATAGAAATGTGAGTGTTATCTTTTCTTAGTTATATATTTGTATTCAAATTTATTTGTGTTCACATTTTCATTGTCCATGCAGGTGGCAGTAAAAGTGCAATGTCTGCTGGCTGGAACATTAATGCAATAGACAAGACCCATACTCTTGCAAACTATTTTTTCTGAGCTTATATTCACCACAGAGTTGATTGAAGAACACTTTTCTTAAAAAGACAAAAAGATGTGATTTGCAGAAGTGATGAGGAATTCTGCTTATCAGAAGAGAAATCTTATATTAAATGCACCATTAGTGGCTGAACTGAAGATTTTCAGGTTGAACCCATTACTCTTTGTCCTATCATTATATTTCCTGATGAAAATCCCCTCTCCATCTTCCTTGTAGTCCCCTTCAGATACTGGAAGGAACTCTTTGGAGACTACAATTGAATGGGAAGTTAATCACAGGTATGCCAGAGGCAATGGGCTTTCATATTTAATCCTATTCAGGTCAGTTTTAATTGTGTAGAACAACTAGCTGATGGTGGCTTGGACTGCATTATAAACTTCCAGGTTATTGTATTTGTGCAAGGCATTCATAAAGGGTACTTTAGCACTAATCAGTCTCTTTGGTGTCTGTACCTACCACTTGAGACTCCCATGACATTTCCTGAACTGCTACTCAGCTGCCCCTGTCCTGAGAGGCAGCCAAGTTTCCCTGGTTGGCACTGCTGACATTGCCTGGTCACTAGCAAGCTACTCAGAGCCCTTTCCTGGGACGAAATCCCAGAACCCCTGAGGCAAGGTTCTCTGTAATCTGTGGAAACTACCCCTTCTTACAAAGCATGGGGCCTGAAGCATGTGTGTGAAGAGAGCCCAAGAACAGGCAGGAGGGTGCCTTTTCAGGTCTGTCAACTCTTCTATGGAGTCAGAGCTGAGATGCCTTCAGTCCTTGTCTCACACTTCACCTCTCACTCTTGACCAGTGTGAGACACTGTGCTCAGCTGGCTGCTTTCTGACATGTTTCTTGCGTAGGTGTCTGGCACTCCCATCTCCTGGGAAAGTCTAGATGGATAGCTCAGGGCTGTGAAATCTGCCCGTCCCAGGAGCTTAGGTGTTTTAGGGTAACTACAGCAGTTCTTACACCCAAGCTCCTTAAAGGTAGCTCAGTATTAACTGCTGGTTTTTCCAACAAAAAAATTAAATAACACGGAGGGTCAGTGTGTTGGGGCCCACAGTTAAAGCAATTCTGACAGAACTTCCACTGAATTCTTGTTGTCACTGCACCTGAGGTTGTTGCAGAATGATAATTTTCCCCAGTTTGATTGAAGCTTTGTGCTGCTCAGCCTTCTAAAGCATCGGCTTCTACTGTACGAAAAACAGATTTTTTTTTTTTTTAAAATGAAAAAAAGATCAGAACCTGTTTGCAGCTGATAGGCTGGGAAGAAGGCATGCAGAAATCATAAAAATGACCCAAATAAAAATACTCTTCACTTCATTTGTTTCAATAAGATTTGTTTGTTTGTTTGTTTTAATTCAGCCTCAGTATTTGGGGGTATGTGGAGAAGGATTTTACTAATAAGTTTTTGGTTGGCTGTACTATATAATTTTCCTAGCCCACTCTGAGGTGAATGCCACTTCCTCCCCCATTTCCTGCGCCCTGGGTACTGGTCATGTACCCTTTTAGCAGGTCCCCTTTACTGCCGCACTGATAGGTGTGACAGAAACCACCCTTTGCCCTTCATTGCTTCCTTCACAGCAACCACACCTGCTGGGTAAGGCAGAGACCTTGGCACAGGGAACCCACACGTTTTTTTCAGGGTAATGTTTCTGGTTGTCTGAGTTGGATGTTCTGAAGGAGCCTTCCCTCATGGAGGAAAAAGTGAAGGTGGAACAACTTTCAGTGCAGAACTTCACCAGTTTCTGGAAGGGAGTGCATGATGTGGCTGCTCAAGACAGCAGTGGGTGCTGCTCGCTGACTCATAGAGAAGCCCTCCCCTCTCATACACGCAGTTGTCCTCTGTGGACATTTTCTTTCCCTGTCCAGTGCATTTAAACAGTGTCCTGTTGTAAGGGTGAGTTCTAGTTTGTGTTTCAGGTCCACTTGGATGCATTTTTAGTTGCTGGATCTTTTAGCATAATGTCATTGTGAAAATCTCACTTGGTTTTTGGTTTTTGGTTTTTTGGTTGGCTGGTTGGTTTGTGTGGTTTGTTTCGATTTTTTTAGGTAGGGGTTATGTAATTTTCCTTCCTACTGTATAAACAGGTTGGGTTGGTTTCAATAGTGCTTTGTAATTACATTAGCCCAGGAAAAAAATGCTGACAGTGTATGGAATACATATTTTTACAGCTAATGACCTTTGTGAAGTCTTGCGTAACTGTTTACCCTGAAACCTGTTTAGGATGGCTCTCCAGGGAGCCTGTGAAAGCGTTTGCCCAGGGGAAGTAGCACCTAGCTGGAAGTCTAGCACTGTTAACCTAATGGCAAACTAGAACAATGTCACTGCTTATTGTGTGTGGCAAGTATTGCAGAATTCTGGTGTATCTGGGGACATTTTGTGAGTAGTTCTCTACCAAAAAAGAAAACTGCTTTTCAAATTATGGTACTTTAGGTTTTTTTTCTGAAAGCATTTTTCCCCTTTTTTTCCGTGCTTTCAGCTTATTGTCTCTTGTTAAGTCAGATTTCAGTGATGAATGTCATCTTGAATTATACTTTAATGTTTCATCAATTAGTGAAATGCTCCAGAAGGATGAGCAAGATGTATTCAGGAGTTCAAAGCTAAGTGGCCTGACATGGAGAGGAGAGTGGAGAGGCAGGACAACCAGAGTCTTGGTTTTGCTGTTTGTTGAAATCTCTGGACGATTTGCCTCATCTCTCTGTTCTCAATTTGCTTCATCTGAATAACTGCATGATTAAATATTTGCTTGTCTGAAAGGGACAGTATGAAAAACTAAAATCAATAGTGTATAATTGTCAAAACACTTTATTTAACCCTCATCATGCAGGAAACACTGAAGTGCAAGAAAAGTTATAGGAGCTTGTAAGGTCCATTTCGTAGGACAATTTAATGCATTTCATGACCTCTCCCTGGAAGTTTAGAGATCTGTTTACAGTACAGGCTAGCAAAGGCTGTGCTGTGTCTGCTGGGACATGAAAAGCTGCAGTTCTGGCCCTGTGCTTTCACTGCTCCCTGCTACTCTTTGTTTTTCTGCAGTGTTCAGTGCCTTGCAGCCACGGGGGAGATGGGATTGCGCAAATCCCACAATTTAGCAAGAGCAAAAGAATCATCAGAACAGATGAGGGTTGTGATCTTCCCCCCTCAGGCATGTAAGCAAACTTTTATAGCATAAGTTTTGATAATGGCTCTTGATATTTCGCCTTAGCAATACTTCACCTAAGCACAGGCTGCAGGAGAAATCCTGGCACCTCTGGAATGAAGGGCTGAGATTCCATAGGGCTCAGATAGGTCAGAGGGTCCCCTTGCAAGGTTTAGCTTCCTGTCATCCCCCAGGCAGCAACTTGTAGTGGCTGAAAGCTGTCAGGAAGCTGTGACAAAACCCCAAAAAAAGGTCAGGTAGGCAGTGTTGTGATTATTATATCAGGCAAAGTGAACGTCATCGTTCCCATGTGCTGGGCACTGGTGTGGCCACACCTCAAATCCTATGTTCAGTTTTGGGCCTCTTGTCACAGGAAGGACATTGAGGTGCTGGAACATGTTCAGGGAAGGCTCTGGAGCCCAAGGGTGATGAGGAGCAGCTGAGACAGCTGGGGGTTTAGCCTGGAGAAAAGGAGGCTCAGGAGAGACCCTATCTGTACAACTCTCTCACAGGAGAGTGCACCAGGTGGGGATCAGCCTCTTCTCCCCGGTAAAACAAGAGACAGGACTGGCCTCAAGTTGCAGCAGGAGAGGTTTAGATTGGACATTAGGAAAAATTTCTTCACAAAGCACTGGAACAGACTTCCCAGGGAAGTGGTGAAGTCACCACCCCTGAAAGTATTCAAAAATGTGGTATGACCCTTGAGGACATTTGACTGTTTAGTGGTGGCGGTACTAGGTTGGCAGCTGGACTTGATCTTAGAGGTCTTTTCCAACCTTGACAATTCTATTATTTTAGCTAAACCTGTTATTAAAAGACTGTCAGAATTATGAATACTATTGCCTGCTTGTGCTGTCCAAAAGATTCCAGTTATGAGCCATGGCTCTGTTTCATCCAGTACACATGCATAACAAAATATTGATCTATGTCCTAAGTAACATCTACTCTGTTCTCCTAAGCGTTTCCTTTTAGCGCTCCAAAAGGTGTGCAATTAATCAGTCATCGTGAGCCCAACTAGATAAAAGCAAACTATTCAAGAAAAAGTGTCTTAGTGGAGATTACAGCATTTTCATTTTACCACAAAGTAACATTACTCCAGTGATAATTGACCTGGCAGTACAACCTCAGAGCAGGTCAAACACAATTCATTTTTAGTGTGACTTTATTACATAATAGGCCCTTCTTAGGGGTGTAGGAGCCTGGTATGTTTTTTGTCTGCCATTTAAGATGGTACTACTCTGAATTCCTTTCTTTTCTCTCTGTTGGAGGTAACTACCCTAATAGCAGAAAAAAGCAAACCAGGAAGTGTCCCCACAGCTCAGCTTCTCTAGTTTACACCTTGAAATTTGCAATATCAAAGTGTGCTTATCTTATCAGCTTCAGGGTGAACAGAAATGACCAAAAAAGGGAAGGAAGGAGATCAGCCCTTCTTTTTATTCCTGCTTTTTCTGTGTGTTGTAACTTTTGGTGGCTGAAGGCTGAGGCAGGGGTATCCTAGTGGGGTGAGATGGGCAGGGTGCTCTATAAACTATTCCTTTTATTTGTGAGCAAATTTTTATAATTTGCTTTAGCTGGCCTGAAGTATTTTTTTTTCTATTATCCTTTAGCAGCACAGACAAATCAGAACTAAACCAAAACAATTATAAATCTTGACCAGATATATAGAGGCCCCACTTCTCCCTGCAAGTAGAGAATATAATTTTTTGGGGAAAAAAACAAACAACAAAACCAACCAAAGGTACAGCACAGATTTGTCATTTAGACAATGCATGCAAAGAATTAAACAATGTAAGTAAGGGAAAATAATAAGTGCCTCTAAGGTGGGTATGAAGCAGATGGAAGGATATTATGATACAAGAAATAACACATAACTAACTACTTACTAGCAAACGGACATGTTTCCTGGGAGAGACAGCCTTTAAGCAAGGATGTAGAATAAATTAACTTAGTGGCCTTACCTTTTTTTTTTTTTTTGGGTGGTAGTGGTAGGTGTCCTTTGATGCTACTTTGATAACCAAATAAGGTCCTTTGATAATCAAAGAAGAAAGCAAAAAGGTGTTATGTGCAATAAAAGAGGATACCATCTGAAAAGACAGAGACCAAGAAGGAGAATCAGTTGTAAAGATTTAAGAAAATACAGATAATGTCTTGACCAATGCAGAACTGAAACATGTAGTATTTATGACATGCTGGGAAAAGGAAGTAATGGAAAGACACAAAAGGAAATGTGCTGTAGTCAAATTGATGAAGCTGGAAGTTAGATGTGTTAATACATGAAGTTAGAGAACAAGCCTGTATCTGCTGAAGTGGGGAAAAAATGATGGCAGCAGCTTATCCATAAGATTTTCCTGTAGTACAGGAAACAAACACTTCACAATTTAAAATCTTACCATGAAGCTCCACAACAATGGTTTAAAATAAAATAAATAAATATAAAAATAAAATGAATCCAATAGAATCAGTTGCCTTTCTCTGTAGGTATAAGTCTCTCAGAGCAGTTTAGAAATGTTTAGTGTCTCTTCAGACAGTCAAAACAACCCTAGTGTTTTGATGGACTTATGTTTTGCATCAGCAATTTAATGTGAAGACCAAAAAATCTTCCCCTCACCAACTCATATTCAGGTATCTCTGTCCCTGTCACATTCTGCTGTCTCTTTGCTCTCATACAGATGGGAACTGGATGACCTATTTTGAATATTACAGCATTTATGTACATCCCAAGCACGGCAGTTCTTCTCACGAACCTTCAGTTCCTCCTCTGACACCAGTAACAGTCTGTGGCTGCCACAGGGAATGTTGTTACCTTTATGAAAAAGAAAGACTTTTTTCTCAGGATTGAGTTCAAGACTCCTCCCAGAAATACTTCAAACCTGCCTGCACTGGCACAAATATAACCCTCTTTTTCTTTTTCTTTTTTCTTTTTTTCCCCAATTGTTTCTTCAAGACCACAGGTGAGATACACATATACTAAAAAACTCTCAGATGCTATTCTTTCTTGCCAGAGAGGGAAAAGATTGAGCCAGATGCTGACTCTTATGTTTCCACTGCTTGTCTCTTATATTTGCTATCTCTTAGATTTGTTAATGGCTATAAAACTATCAAATAATTGATGTTGAGTAGAACACGGCATAAAACTATCAAACCTATCAAACTACTTCAACCCTGAGCAGAACACACCATATAAACATCAAAGGCTAGTGAGGCTGGAAACACAGACTAGGAAATTATGACACTTGTTTTATGTGCTTTAGAAATGCACTATGACCCTGTGAAACTTCCTGGATGGAGAAAGCTGCCCGTGTGGCTGCTGTGCCACCAGCTGAGAACAGCCTTGGGAAGAAGGCAGGTTCAAGAGCCAGAGCAAAGCTTGTCCTGGGATTTCCAACATCCCCAGGAATGGTTTTCTCACCCATTCTCCCTCTCTGGCTGTTGCCACGTTTCTCTTCACAGAGAAAAGCAAGGCACAATTCTTCCCAAGAATATTTCTGGATTTCACATTCTCTGAACATCCAAGAAAGAAAACACAATTTTTATCACTTGCTGTGCCTGCGTTGTGCCCAGAGTAGAACGCAATATGGAGATTGTTTGCCCAAAGTGAGGATGTTTTGTTCCCTTGGCCTATCAGGGCCAGGAGAGTGTGTGTGTCGGACTGTCACAAGATGGTCATAAGAAGAATCAGAGATGAATCCAGTTCTGTGCAGTTGTGAGCAGAGTGAGCGAGTGGCAGATTCAGTTTAGATGCAATGTATATAGTATAGTATAATAAAGTAATTAATTTGCCTTCTGATAAGTTGAAGTCATATGCATCATTCTCTCTCCCCTCGTTGGAGTGGCCCTTGCTTCAATATCTGGCCATTGTAACTTCAGGCACAGAATTCAGGAAGATATTTCAGAAGAGGCAGACTTTGCTGTGTGGAGGTCATTCTCATTGGGTGTGACAGGGGAAGGTGCAGTGCAGCGATGCTGAACAAACGCTCAGGGACTCTGCTGTACCACATCTCCCTCTTCTTTAGCTCAGGTCTTCTCAGGGAATTCTATTCCCATGCAACCTCTCAAAAACTCCTGGTATCACCATGGGGATAGTGCTGGACACTGGCAGCAGCAATCAGCCAGAGGGAAGGGGACAGGTGGGACGAGGGGAATGTCGCCTGTCCTTCCATTGCCCTGGGAGGAATACGCTGGAATGGGCACAGTGGGGGAACAAGGCAGCGCAGGGGAGGCAGCACAGCCTGGGAGATGGTTTGTCCCCTTAAACAGTGTCAGTAACATGTTGTAGTGGATGTGCAGGTCAGGCACCCAGCTAGAATCCCTTGTATTTGGAAATGCTGAGGGCAGGCAGCACAAATGAGGGCTATATTAATAGGAGCAAATAAGGCCAGACAAATAATGTTTGACACTTCCCTGCATCCTCCGCTCAGCTCGCTGGATGCATTTCCTCATTCAGAGAGCTTATTGTTAGGGATACACGGGGAACAATCACAGCACAAAATGCTCCAGGTAAAATACAGTGATAAAGGCAAACTGTTCGGCAATTTGAGTGCATTTTTAAGCACTAATAAATTCCTAAGCACTGGTGAAGACATAATCTTTTAACAAAGTGAGGCAAGTAAACAAATACAAGAGCTGGGTTTGTAGTTACCCTCCGGGAAGAAATGAGAAACAACAAAGTGAATAAAACAACCCTTTGAGTTAAAGAGCCTGCAGGGACCATTTAAATTCAAGCCAACACAGATGCCAGCTTCAGTTTTGAAAGACCAGGAGGGATGCTTAGAAATGCAAACTTTTTTTTTTTTTAATATACATTATAATATTCAGAATAATTCATTTAAAAAGCTCCTTTTCTGAAGGTCTTCAGGTTCTTAATTGTCTCTAAAGCAAGTGAGGCTGTTTAAGGAAAAATCAAGAGGCAAAAGCAGAGAAAGAGAAGACAATGAAAATGCAGCCTTTAAAAATTAAAAGAAGCCCATCCTTCCAAGAAAAAAAACCAAAACAAACCAACACAAATGTTATACTGCATGCAAAACAAAGACATTATCTCATATATGAATAAAAATGTGGTTCTACTTATTTTATAAATGTAACTTTCAAAACAGTAAGATGCCCTAATGTTTTGGGGGTTTTTGTTGTTATTATCACTACTGACATGGGCAGTGGGATTTTTTTTTTAATTGAAAACGCTTCTGGTTTTTTTTACATTAAGAATTGGCTGTCTACAAAAAAGACTCCTTCAGATTTTCAAATGTATGTCAGGAGTTCACAGCAAATACTGTTTTAAAGTCCTTTTTCTTCTAAGAATTAGTGAACACTTTTGTCACTATATAGTGACACCCTAATTGTTCTATCTTGTGCCCGTGTAACTGCATTCAGACAAAAAGCCACAGTGATGCAAATGCTCCTCCTCCCCCTCGAGTGCCTTCAAAAAAGACAATTATAGGAAAGATTAAAGGCAGGGGAAAAGCAGCCTTTAAAATAAAAGATATCTGTAAAAATGCAGGCTTTAACTATATGCTATAAAATATTAATAAATAAATAAATAAATAAATAAATATATAAAAATATCGAGTTTTTTTATGATTCTCAAATGATTCAAACAGCATTTCCAGCATGAGCTACTTCTGTCATGAACTACACCAAAATGTGAAAAGTGAAATTTACAGCTGTTTTCCAGAGTAACATTTTAACATATACTGGGGAAAAAAAAAAAAAAAAAAAAGAAAAAAAAAAAAGGAGTTTTGTGATTTTTCAGAGACGTAGAGAAGGGCTTTTTTCAGAAGTCATAAAGTAGAATCAAAGGAAAAAAAGAAAAATGTAGGGTACCAACAGTAACAGAAAATTAATATAATGGATGGAAAGGTGGAATCAAGCATGCAAAAACAAACAAACAAAAAAGTTGAAGTGATTTCATTTTTTTCCTTCCATCCCACTCCATCCCTTCCCATTCTATCCTCCTCATCCCGTATCCCATCCCATGAACGGGATTAGTCTTTCTAAGTATTCCATTTATTTTACCAGGCAAAATCAAACACAAAGAGAGTGCAGGGCAGTCAGGAATGTAACACTTTCACACTGAAATCTGATACCACCAAGCTGGATGAAGGCTCCGTAAAGCACTTTTTGGTCAAAGGAGGACTGATTAGCAAAATGAACTCTGAATCTCATTTCATTGTGCAGGGTAAAAAAAAAAAAAAAAAGAAAAAAAAGAAAACCCACCACAAGGGCTGGTAACTAACAGCTTGGTGGAGAAGAACAGAATGAAGATAAAATATCCATGTTGACCATGTGAATTAATTAAGCAAGTTGTTCCACTATTTTTTTCCCCCACATGCACAAAACCTCGTTGCGAGCTCAGTGTGCTGCACGGGGCTCAATATATAGAGGGAGAGCTGGCCAGACAAAAATCTTCCACAGCCTGCTAAAGTCCTCTCATCCTGTAGGAAAACAAATGGAACAGCCTGAAACCAAAGGACTGGAGGCAAATCCTTTCCCCCACCCCCTTCCCCCGCCGCTGCACACCCAGACACAGCCTCGGGCTGGCAATTCAGCCATTGAAAAGGTGCAATCCATGGAATAACAATGCCGCTATTTGCCTCTGGTGCTGATAATGAGATGTGAGCCTTTCTGGAATCCTGATTTCCGATCGGGGTGAATAAACAATGATATTCCCACCTCAGCGATTCCGAGTTGGTGTTCTAAAAGAAAATGACCGTCTCTGCTGCGTTTTTAGAAACCTACGCGGGCTAAAAATAATCTGCTAAAAACGCAGGGAGTGGTTCCCCCACCACGTGTCACAGTAAACCGGCCCAGAATGAGGACGTGGGGGTAACCCAGCACCTCATTTCCATCCGCCAGCTCTCTGTCCCTCCTCCCGACACCGTGGAAAAGGAGGTCAGCGTCACTAGGGGGGTCAAAGATGCAGCCTTGGTCTGCGACCAAGAGAAACACGCGGTACCCGCCGCGCGTTAATTCCCATCTATTAACGGGATCACCGTGCTTCCAGACTGCCACTCAAGGTGTCTCCAGGAGCACACCCTTGAGCCCCTCGCCGCCATTGGCAGCAGCTACCCTGGCTTTCCCACTCAGGTACCAGCTCCCGCAATCCAGCTAAAATAAGCATCACCAGAAGAGGGGCTGTTCCTATCAGCCTCTTCCGCGTAGCTGGGCTGCTCGCAACAGCAGGAACTCCAGGCATTTGCTCTTTACAGCATCATTAGCACCAGATAACAGGAGCACAGCCAGGGCTGGGTTGTGTTTTTGTCTTTTACCGCCCCTCCCTTTTTTCCCCATTCTTTCTGGCGGTACTGCCCAGAACATCAGGAGAAGAGAGAATCAAAACGTGAAAAAGTAAAGAGAGGCTGGCGATCAAAATGTGCCGGAAGAAAACAAAAGAAGAAAGAGACAGACGAGGAGGTGACATAAAGAATTAAAATTATAAAGAATTTTGTACTTCATTGCTACTGGAGTGTTTCTCTGGAAAGATTTAGTATATTACCTACATGCACCCCTGTCTCCCAGTGGAATAATGCTGTACTGAAACATACTCGTGTCTCAAAAAAAAAAAAAATGAAGTAGTCTTATTAGTTAGATTCATATTTCACAATGCAATAAACCGATTTAATCCATTTAGGTCATGTATGGTCATGTAAATGCTGAAAGTAACCCAGGCTGGGTGTATGCCTTGATTTCATTTGCCTGCTTCATCACACGGTGCTGCTTATTCGCTGTCTTGGTCTGGGTGGAGTCCTGTGAGAACTGGTTCTTTCACAAACTTTTCAGTTTTGCTGCTTGTGAAATGCATGTAACTCATCATACAAACACATTTACTTTCTAAATATACCTCTGTGCCCTTTGTTATTCATCCTAACCCTGCAAGAACTTCCTTGATTTGTCAGACTGGGAATGTGATCTTTATGTTTAATGGCTATTTCTCATGTTTACAAACTTTCCCAGACAACCTTTATGAGTCAGAGCCGTCTATGAAACACAGCCAAGTGCGGTTCTGCTGAGCTACTGGTGCTAGCCCTGCCAGCCAAAGGTTCTGATCTGGACACAGAAGACACAAAGGTGATCAAGAGGAATGTGGACTTTTACTGGGTACTGGGGTTATCTATTAAGAGAGTGCTCCAGCAGTTTTGCATAAATGCATCTTATTAAGCGCAGAATCTTACAGGCTTGTTTGCTTCTCCCGAAAAAGTCTTTTCATGTTGGGGAAAAAATGCTGGAGGAGAGATAGCTTCTGGTGGTGTTTCGAAGCTCCTTGTTTGTTGTGGTTTACCGGGTCACTAGATCAACAAGGAACCTTTCTGTCTATTGTCAAAGTAACTTCAATTACAAAAGGACTCGCTATGAGGAAATGAGCGCTAATGTTTGGGCAGAGATTGCTGAAACGGCCAACTAAACCCTTCTTTGCTCAAAGACCTGTTTTTCGTGACTTCCAGGACCTGGCTAATTCACACGCAGCTGAAGAATAAGAATTCAGCTTATATTAGGAAAATACACAAACTTACTGACTGACATTTAGTAGCTTCTGTACGGTGTCAGAAAATTGGGAATAGGGTACTTCAGGTGCAAAGAAAAGGAATGTGTTTCACTGAGTTGACAATACAACTTGTTTTGTTTATTCAGTATATTCATCAGTGGGTAGGAAAGGGATGGAGCACCTCTCCTGTTAGGAAAGGCTGAGAGAATTGGGGCTGTTTAGACTGGAAAAGAGGAGGCTTTGGGGTGACCTAATTGTGGCCTTCCAGTGCCTGAAGGGAGCCCACAAGAACGATTATTTACAAGGGCCTGGAGTGACAGGGCAAGGAGCAATGGCTTCAAATTGACAAAGAGTAGGTTTGGATTAGAGAGTAGGAAGAAATTCTTTACTGTGAGGGTGAAATTCTTCACTGTGAATAGAAAACCTCTTACTTGGAAAAACTGCTCCATGAAACTTAGCTATTTTGATAATGTCAGTTAAATGCTTTAATCATTGATCTATTGAAACATAGTTTTACTTCAGTCATCAAAACATCTGAGTAATTAATGATTATATTGTCATTGTTTCAGGCTTCTTTTTGGATTTAACCAGTCTGATATTATTTTGTCATTAATTTGCTCATTGTTCTGACTAAGATTTTGTGGTTATCTGTGATCATGCATACTTCCTCCTCTCATGGTGTACTGAGGTGATATTGCAGTATATGTGCTCACACCCATGCTTTTGAGCCCTTTCATTTCTTGCACCAGCTCCATGATGATTTTCCAACAGAGTGCAGCTGTAGGCCATAATTTGTTATAATAATAATCATCATCATAATATATTTCAGGGTCAGAGAGTTAGATGAATGTGGAGTACAGGACTCAACGTTTTGAGTGCTCGACACCAAAGTACAAAGCTAAGGGAGGAGATGTGTGATGGATCTGAAACCTGACATATTGTGAAAGAGCAGGAGTGCAAATGATCTTTTTCTGTTGGCAGAGAGCATCCATTCCTGGATGTAAGTGTAGGTGCCTGTGGACCAGAAGTCCTGGCATTCACATATTCTGATTTTCATAGTTTCTTTTTGTTTTCCAGTTATTAGAAAGGTTGATTTGGGAAGGCAGTTCTCTGCAACAGCTATTTCTCTGGTTTGAGCAGTAAATGTTGGTGAGGGCAGCTCATGAAAGGGAGCAGGTTAAATTAATCATGCAGTAAAATGTATAGCAGTGCAGAAGTCAATGGAGGCACTTTGCATGTACAGCTATGCTGCTGACAGCACATCTCTCACCATTGTTTATAAATGATGTGGAAGATTCCCCTCCAGCAGCTTATTGATTTAACAGCCCATAAACACACACAATATAATACATTCTGTTGTTCTCAGTCCATCATCAGAGCAAGTTCAAGGACATAAATCCCAGGTATTAACAGCTAGGTTACACCAGTGAATTTATTCTATAGCCACTAGTAAACTTCATTCTACTCAACTTTGTGCAAGACCAAAGAGTCACCTGGAGAAGTCCAGGGCAGAGTCACATAGAAAGTGCCATGGCAGAGCTATGGTCCAGGTACCTGACCACTGCCCATAGCCACCAAACAACAGATAAGCAAAGTCAGGCCAGTCGTTAATCCTGCTTGATAGGCACTGGTTTCTAGGCAGTGTACTGGGACCAGAAAGAGCACCATGTACACCTACAGGCAACCCAAGGAGCACCAGAACAAGGGAAACTTGTATTCCTGCATGTTTGTCATGTACATGACTGATGTGGGTGCTTTTCTTGCTGCTGGAGAGTCCTGCCCTTTGTCTCTCTCCTTTCCCAGGTAAACTCAAGGGTATTGTAAGGCCTGAGCTCACACAGCACTCTCAGAAGTTAATTATTAGAATCTCTATATGTTGTAATGACACTTAAACTACATGCTTTGTCTTGGAGACCTTTACATCTACCTGTGAAATTAAACTGGCTGGCATGTCCTGAGCTACTGAGGAGCAGGGAGAACTCACAGGTAGAGGTACACAGAAATTTATAGTATAATAATAAAAGGCTTATTTCTGTGGAAGAACAGCAAAAAATGGGCAAGTTAGGTCAGTAAGTCTCTGAATTCAAGTCTCTTTTTATGGTAAAAAGGTGCCAAAATCACCAAGCTGTCCCAATGCACATATTGATGAGGTCAAATGGAGGGAAGGATGTTTCTGGCAATTTGAGAATTTCCCATGACATTGAGAAAACAGCAAATATATTTTCATTCTGAAATTACACTGGAATAATGTGGTCAAAACCGGACACACAAATTTGAAAACCCCCCTACAAATGCATGTGAAATAATATAATTTTACATTTTATGCTCACACACCTGCAGATAGATGTATTACTAGAAGTTTCATTCTCTTGTGATTAGTTTGGAAGAGTTAATTTATCTTTGCTTACAGATGGGATTGAGATTATCAAGTAAAAAGCAAGGGAAATGCAAAATCTTTTAGTATGATTCAGTTTAACAAAACTAACTTTTAGATTTGCAAAATATTTCACTTTAAAACCATTCTTGTAGATGATCTCATCTCTTGATTAAGATAGCGTGTCTCATTTTTCAGGTTTTTTTTACAATAATATAATTTTAAAGGGTAAGGATGGTGTTAGTTCAGCTGTTAATATTAAAATTTTAGAGTCTGTATTTCTAAACATGTGAGTGTTTTAATGGAGGTCAGAAACAGGAATTGGCAAACTTGAATTATCAGTAGGTAGACTGAGTTTGAGAATCTAGTTTATAACCTCTTGGAATAGCCACAGTGGTAAATGAGATGGCAAATGCAATCCCAATCCCAAATTCTTGAAAAAGTTCCCAGAAATGACCACTGATTTCTTGTTCAGCAGCCATGGTTTCCTGCTGACAAGGTCAAGGTCTATTTTGCAAACAACTTCTCCCCACCCCATAACAATCTCCAGCAAATTGAGGAAGGAAAAGCAGGAATAAGGAATATCAACTAATCCTAGAAAGTCACTCTCTCAAACCAGCTGCAGCAGTATCAATGCTATATTTATTTTGTTATGTCACAGATCTCACAAGCGCTCACAAAATGACTCAGAAATTATTGTTTGCATAAATAAATCAAACTTTGCTAGTTGCAGCACAGAGGCAGAAAGGCCTGAGATTTCAGAAGGCAAATTTCATTTATAGAAGTTAAAATTAAAAAAAAAAAAACCCAAAAAAAACCCCAAAAAAAACCCAAAAAAAAAAAACCCAAAAAAAACCCCAAAAAAAACCCAAAAAAAAAAAACCCAAAAAAAACCCCAAAAAAAACCCAAAAAAAAAAAACCCAAAAAAAAACCAAAAAAAACAAACCCAAAACACAACAAAAAAAACCCCACAATGTGGATGTAAAGCATAACTGCAGATGGCCATTAGGGTATCTGCAGTATCTGAAGTGTCTGGTGATACTTCTAGTTTCTAAAAGCAGATGAGACTTTGTGGTAAATTTGACATCAGACTAAATGATATCTTTTTTGAAGAGTGAGGTGCTGTGGTTGCATAGAAATGGCATTTTGGCTCCTGAGGATCCTCATCTCACCCAGGGTGGCACTGTTGACTAATAGCTGAATAAAATTCCTGAATAGAAGTTTTAGTCCTCAGGTTTTGGGTTTAGATGCCTGAGATGCTGCCTGAGAGTGTTTGTCACGTGTCTCTCCTCAGCTCTATTTTAGCAGTTAGTATTTATGCACAGACACATTGTTTTAAATACAAAAATCTTAGTGTATGCACATGAATGGTTGCCAAAATGAACTCGGCACAATTCTGCTGCTGTCAATTGCATTATCTGGATCTTTTCCTTAGCCTGTACCCTTTGGCACACTCTGTACAGGCTTCTAACAGGAGACTATTAAATGTAATTAATAAGAGCCTGCTAGCACATCTATTCAGCTGTAAAATACTGGAAAATAATTCAGTTCACTTACAAAAGGACATGATTGTAAATCGAAAATTTGGAGTCAAATTCCCATCTGGAAATTTAAAAGCATTTACTCCACTTATTTTTTTCACTACTCCTATTTTTTGTTGTCCACAGTAAGAACTGGTCCATTGCTAAAGGCAGGTAGCAGATGGTAAACCTCCTCTGCCATATGACTCTGCTATTATTCCATTCCTCTGCATACCTAATCTAATAAATTGAGTGTAATTGACTGTAAGTGTCCACCCTACATGTGCACACATCCCAGTATGCTACAGCTTTAACAGGAAGACTGAGACTCCTGGAGCTGATGATGCTCTTCCCATGTTTATTTATTTACACATCTAGAGTAGCCAGGTTAGTTTACATGTGAGATTGAATGGGGAAAGTAAGCTTCTCAGCACTGGGAAGACCCCACTTCCATCAGCTCTTCCAATCCCAAATTAAACAATTTATCACAGATACCCAGTTGTCAGGTTAAAAAAACACAACAAGCAAGAAAATTGTACCATTAAAAAAACCTTGGGATTAATTAATACAACTCATTTAATTTCATTGGGATGCAGCAGATCTCTGTGATATCACTTTGTTGACTCTCAGAGAGGGGTAAGGTCAGCTGTCAGAGTGCAGGGGCCAAGGAGAACATTGGGGCTGAGATCCACCTTCCAGCCTTTAATGCTGCTTTGCACAGAGAGGGGTGCTAGGCCATAGTTCCCAAAGCTAGCATCCCTCTTTGGAGAGCTTGTGGCTGCACAATAACTTGTTCATTACTCAGCCTTCAGTTATATAACCCATGCATTTCTGTATGTGCTCTGATTAGTGACTAGTCCATCATACAAAAGCAGTCTGACATCATAAGGTCCCTTCTCAGCCCTGTGAATTGTGCCATGCTAATCAGTACTAGGTTGCCTTCGGGCAATTCTGCTCCTTTCTCCCCCACCTCCTGGTCCAGAGGTGATTCATCTCTGTTGACATTAGCGAGTTTCTGTCATTCCTGCGTTATCTCGCTGTGATTCTCCACTTTGAGGTCCACAATTTTCAACTTGAAACATAATGACCCAAAAACTTCCTTGGTTTTGAAGTTTTAATTTTATTTCATTCTTCAGCACTGCCTTGCTGGCTTTCAAAAGAGGTTAACTTGCATGGTTTGCAGCCTTTAAATCAGTGTCCCCCAGTGCAGGAAAACATGTAGGCCTATGTTTAGTTTTAAGCTCAAATTTGAATTCAAGTGATTTTAGTGAAATTCAAGTGCATGCTGAAGTGCATTTCTGAGTGAGGGCATTTCCCTCAACCACAACTCATTTTTCTTGGGGTTAAAGTGTGCAGAGTTCCAGGCTAATCATCAGCTGTATCCTAACCAGCACTGATTCTCTTTACAGTCCTGATTTATTTGAGCAGTATTTAGAACTCATAGTTTAATTCTTTTGCAGGCCTAGTTTAGATGATGGTGCTATTTTGTTAGGGTTTGTGTTAATGTAAAACCTATCCTTGTATTCTTACAGTTGCAGCACCATTCTTCTTCTCTGAAACATTTCCCTTCAAACAAATCTACAAATACATTGACAAACATATTGACAAATATAGCTGTCCTGAGAACAATATTAGAAGAAAATAAACTTTATTTTCTTTATGCAAGAACATAACAGACTTGTTAAAAAGTCCTGTTTTTTTTCTTTGCCCAGATATCTGAATGCTCTCTTCATCTCTCCCACCTCTCAACCCACAGCTCTGCAGTGGGACCTGTGGGCCTGGGATTTTATTTAAAGGGTTTTGCCTTGACACTGCTTTTCTCCTCCAGCAGTTTGCAGACATTTCTATTGCAGATTTGGCTGTCCTTGCTCCAGTGGTGGCACAAGCCCAACCTTGGAATATTCTGTATTTGCTTATTATTTGGGAGCCTGCCAGTGTGTTTCTCTGGCATGCAAGCTGCACAAGCAAAACCAGAATGCAGCTTTATGAAATTGAGTTAATTAAATCGTATGCATTTAATCCAAGTTTATTAGCAGTGAGGGGGCATTTTTCTTGCCCATGGGTTTTCTCTTTGTTAAATTGCAAAGAGCTGTTGTAACAATGGCAATAGAACTTTGTGGAATGGTTGTACATTGTTTTGAATTTAGAGTGTTTTATACAGGTC
The DNA here is from genome assembly GCF_017590055.1 of Onychostruthus taczanowskii. Classification (NCBI taxonomy): domain Eukaryota; kingdom Metazoa; phylum Chordata; class Aves; order Passeriformes; family Passeridae; genus Onychostruthus; species Onychostruthus taczanowskii. The sequence continues at coordinate 3,325,954 of NW_024502236.1, forward strand.
ACTACTAGCACACACTTGGCATAGGAAACAGAAGTCACCACAGCAACCTTTGTCATATTGAACACACTGACTTTTCTTTGGTAAGTTATCACAAACAGATAAAGTATACCTTTTTCTCTTCTCAACAGTTCGTTTTACAGAGGTATGTTAGGAAAGGTAGGTCCTGAGGAATGATTTAATGGACATAAGAATCCTGCCAGGAAGGATTTTCTCTATGTATGAACAGCCTTTGCTGGGTTAATTTATGTAATTGGTGAGGGCAGCTACTCCAAAAGCTCTACAGGAGTTTCCATGTCAGCACTTGCTGGGATTTGTGGGGGTATATCCCATGGCTATTTCATTCCATTAAGGTGAATTACATTGGGATCCCAAAGAACTGTGGGAAGAGGTTTCCTTCTGAACTACTCTACAAGACTGTCTGCACTGAAGTTGTTTTGTGCTCTTCCAAATCCCAAAGGGGCGCCTTGTTCTGCTGATTGGGGTTTTTTTTTTGCCTGGGCCTTGGGGCAGGTTAGTGAGCTGTGGCTGAGAGCAGCATCATTCAGGTGATGGCATACTGCCTGGGAAAAGTGTTCAGGGAAAACACCTGAGAAAGCCTCCTGTCATTCCAGCATAATTCATGCAAGTAATTCTTGCATTTGTGTTTCTACAAGGACATATCCTGGTAGGCCTTGCCACTGGGGAATGAACAGGAATGAACATCCCCAGCAGAAGCACAGAGGCTGTGGGGCATGGCATGGAAGGAAGCAGGCAAGGAAGAAGAACAAAAGGAGGGAAATACAGCTGTTGAAACGAAATGCATGCCAGTATTGGGCAGGGTGATAGCTGACCCACCAAACCATGCTCAGCAGAGTGTGTGTTTGGGTTAACCTCTCCTTGAAAATCAGGGAATCACAGTTTCATTTGCATCAGTGCATGCCTTTGATATCAGAAGAATGTATACATAAGCCCAGTTCTGACCTGAGTGTTAACAGACACTGCATTCCAAGGAGAAATGCAGAGCTAAGATCAGGACTAGTGTTGCTTAGTAACCTCTAATGAAGAGCCCAGACACAAATCAGAAACCCTTCTGCCAGTTTGTCTTTTTGCTTTACATGATACTAAGTGAGCAGACTTTTTTTGTAATAAAATATAGCTATTCCTCATATTTTTTATCTAGGATTTTGTAGTAAGGGCATTCACAGCACTTTGCAAGGAGGCCAGAACAATTATTCTAATTCATTAAAAAATTACTTATTACACATTCCTTGATTAGAGAGGGAGGGATGAAGGAATTCTCCTATCACCAGTTTGTTCAAAGACAGCTCTAACTTTTACCCACAAGGAAAATTATTCTGATTCTCATTCCCATCTAGGATTCTCCTAATCTGTTTCCCATACCTGTGCATGGCAGTTTACTGTATCTGTGCTGGGATGAGTGTCAGTTGGTCTGGTAGATTTCAACTAAACACTCAGTCTCACTGGTTTTTTTCCAAATTATTTTTTTTTTCCCATTTAAGGGTTCTGACTTGTCTGCAAAGAGGATATGAAGAACACTCTCTGTAAATCTCATAGTAGTGTGAATTTTTAGAGCAGTAAAATAAGTGTAAGAATATTGCAATGGAAAATTGCAAAATTAAATCTTGGTCACCTCAGAAAACTGCCTTATTTCATACCTGCAAGTAGGTGCAGGAATTGGATGAGAAGAGCCTCTCTTTTCATTACGGCAGTGCCAGGATCTTGTGTCAGTGACAGACAAAATGTTGAAGCATACAGATAAGGATTATTCTTCCTAATCCCTGCCTAACCAACTTCCATACAGAAGACAAGAAAAATGGTCAAAAAATGAGCAGCTGTCACCCCAAACCTGTCGTGCTGCAGTTGTGCTGGATTTCAACTCAGTTGCATGCAATAGATCTGTGCTCTATAGCTTTCCCATCATCCAACCCTGCTCAAGGAAAATGATTTACAGCAGTGGGCATCCCTTATAGAAGAAAAAGGAATGACACAGGCTTTATTTTGTAATATTATGTCCCAATCTCTTTGTCTTCTTTGGAATATATGTATTGTGTAAGTGGTGGGGACAGAAAGGAAGATTTGGGGTTTGTTCTTACCTTTCAGATTCAGATCTTTCAAAATGAATGTGTAAACACACCTCAGCTGCGCATAACGAGTAATTCCCACTAACACCCAGATGGATGACGTATTCCACTAACTTGTCCAGGAGATAAATTGCCTGCGTACTTAAGAAAGTTTAAACCTTAACAGACATTTAATCAAGAAAGAAAAGAAAAGAAAATACAAGGTTTCACTGCTGTCTCGGTTTAGGGCAAATTTGGGAGAAAACTTCGGAAGGGGTTTCTCCAGAAAGGAAATTAAAGTGGCTCTTCCCCCAGCTGGTTTGGGAAAATGTTTTCTTGGAGAAAAGTGAAAAAAACCTGTTTATTTAACAGGCAAAGCATTCACCAGCCCACAAAAAGAAAAAATATTAAACAATAATATTAAACAACTTTTTGCCCCTTGGGAGAGATGACAGACTCAGAAAGTCTCTCCGTGGGCTGTAGCTCAGCTCACTCAGTCTCTGCTCAGTCCCTCCGGTGCTGGAAATGCTGTGGCCCAGGCCTGGCCCGGTGGGCACAGGTGTGAGCTGCCAGTGCTCTTCTGGGCTTTCAGTGCAGAGCAGATTTAAACAGCTCCAAGAAAAAGAAAAAAAAACACAGTCCAGGGAACTTCTCTGCCTTAGCTACCTAAAAACTAACTAAAAGCAAAGGAGAGCTCTGTCCAGCTGTCCGTCCTTCCGCAGACAACATAGTCCAGGAGCAGGATGTGGGGGAGCAAGTGCAGCTTGTAAAGACAGTGTGTTTCTCCTTCTCCCTTCTTTTGCTTTTGCAACCAGTCTTAAAGGTGCAGGACTTAATATCCAGCATAAACAGAACAGACGATTGGGGACGTAAGCATCATAAAGTCACCCCAGGACAATTGTTTAAAACTATTTTTGCTCTCAATAGATCCTGAGGTATGAAAATCAGGATTTATAGTTGATCAATGAATGATAAAAACAGGCCAGGAAGGATTGTGAGAGGGTCTGTTGCCCTCTTGCTAGCCAAAGCAGGATAACCTATGTCACAACCATTTGTCTAACCTGTTTTTTCCAGGTTGAGCACGTCCCAACACATCTCCTTGCTTTCCATGGAAAACTTTTTCTAGTTCTCAACTTTTACTTGCAGTTCAAGCCTGTTACTGGGTCCATGCAGAAGAAAAGACTAATTTCCTTGTTTGCCACAGTGTTTCTCCTCACACACCTCCTCTGTGGGCTAAACAGCCTGAATCTTCCAGCCTTTCTCTTCTTGGCCATGCTCCATCCAGCTGCTGTCATCCATTTCCCTCTCCTCTGGGCTTTCCACGTGCTTGTGAGATTTTGCGTGTCTCCAATGCAGATGTCGCCAGCCAGGCAGCCAGACTCTGCTGGCAATTCCCTTTACATATTTTAGTACCCTGCTGTGTACCTTTGAAGGGACGGCTTGCACTTGTAGTGTGTTCTTGTAGTGTGTACAGGGAACTTTTTTCCCTTTCACTCAAAGTCCATGTGAAACTGAAAGTCCGGCTCTTCTGGCACTTCTGATACTGCAGTCACAAACACATGCAAATACTGACAGGCATTTAGCAAACTGGATAAAACAGCAACTAGGTGTTAACTACATGACTTTCCCTCCTATTTAAAGGTCTGGGTTTCTGGCTTGGTTTCAGTGTTACAACATGGCCTTGCTTATGTACTTTGTAAAATTGGTCCGGATTTTGGTGGAATCTTAAAACACACAGTCTTTGCCTAAAGAATACCATGAAAAGGGTCTGATCTTCATTGCATTCACACAGGACGAGAGGCATACAGTTAACCTGAAACAGCTGCATCCATGAGCTGCCTGACTCTGGAGACCCCTGAAACCTGCGCTCCACCCCAAAGGTTCTGGAAAGTTTTGCTCAGATCCAGCAGCACTTCTGTTTGTGACAAGGCTGAATATCCAGGCTGAATATCCAGGCTGAACAGCTCGTGCTCACGTCCCTGAAAGGATGGGGAGAAACAAAAATGAAGTTTCGCGGGGTTAGAGCCGCAGACACTCGGCTCCTGTAAGCGGGGCAGGGCCGGGCGGCGATGGGCGCTCAGCGCCGCGGGGACCGGCAGAGCTGGCCCTGGGAGACACTGACCTCCACCGGTGCCTTTCCCAATTACATCCTGCATTGCCACACTCCTGCCTGGAGTTGCATCAACCATTTCATCACGGCTGGGATTCCTAATTCTCTCCCGAAGTTTGACTTGAAGTGCCGGGAGAACCTGGGATTCAACAGAGCAGTGATTGACGCGTCCTTAGGTTTGGCACAGTGCCTTTGGCTTGCTTTCACCTAAGCAGCCTTGGGAAAAAAATACTAATCACAAACCATTGCAAGCCCAAACCCAAAAACACCTTTGCCTTTAATAAACAAGTCCTTTGCCTTTAATAATTACATTTATAGTAAAAAAAAAAAAAAAAAAAAAAAAAAAAAAAAACCCCACCAAATGGCCACATCAAACAAGTGTTTGGACAATGCACTCATGTATGTGGCGTGATTCTTGGGGCTGTCCTGTGCAGGGTGAGGAGCTGGACTCATGATCCTTGTGGGCTCCTTCCAGCTCAGCATATTCTACAATTATATGATCTTATGCCTTACTCATTAGGCAGAAAACATATTTGTATTTCATAAGAAACTTGCATTTCTTAATAGTTGCGTGTAAGAAATACGTCTTTCTGCACTGTGGTCATTCAGGTTGAGAAGTGGGATGCTTTATCCCTGAGGATTTCAGAGCACTGTATGAACCTATGAAACCATTTTGCAAAGCCCTTTTCTACCTTCCTTACAACCTTACTCAGGTGAACCCCTTTATCAGCACCTGTGTTCAAGATGGGCAAATAAAGGTGCTTGTGCTTTCACTGCTACCACTCACACAGGAGAAGCCACAGGCTGCCAAGGCTGTGACTGTTGTGAAATGGGAAGCCCTCAGGTACCAACTTGTCCTATTACCCTCACATGAACTCCTGAACTATGTGGGATTTACTGGCACATCATCAATAAAACAAGCCAAGTGATACTGCTCCTCCTCCTGTGCTCCCCTTTGTCAGCATTTGGTGGTCAGAGCAAAGGGCAACTGAGCCATCTGATATTATGGAAGCCAAAGAAGGGTTCCTACCAGAAGGCTTCTGTGGGACACTGGAATCACTGTACTCTGCCCTTGCATTCTGACGTTCCTCAAGCAGAACAGCATTTCTTTCTGCAGTGACTGTCACAGTAAAGCTGGCAATTCGAGCAAAAAAGGAAAAGGAAGTAGATCACCTGCATAAAAACCATAGCAACCAAACATCTATTAAGACTTCATTTACACAAGTGAGCATTGTCTATTCTTATCACCCATGTGCACTCTCATTCTCCTGAGATGTACTCGATTTTCTTTACAGGAGTTAACTGTCTGTTCTGTGGTGCTTGATCAAGTATTCCCAAATTTTTTGTAAGTGCCCCACTGATCCTCTGTTATGGGGGATCTGCACAAGATAGTTCTGTGAGTAGCAAGACACAGAAAGCCTCCCCTCTCCCATTTTTCCCCCCATGTTTTATGGATCTTCTATATTTTCTGTATTGATTGCCTCTTTTTATCCCAGAAAGACAATGCTGCAGTGTCCCCAGGTTCTCTTTTTCCCTCCTGCTAACCATCTCTATACTCCATTTTCTCTTGTGCTCTCCTAAGTCAACTAAGACACGTAGCTCCCTCCCGTATTGCCTGAGGCCTCCTGCTATACACATCTCAGCTTTCATACCTCCTGTATCTCTCTTGTAATGTTCCTATTCCGAGTGTTTTACATGAGAGCTAGGCAAGATACCTCATATACTGTGTCTGATTCAAGCTCTGGGCATGCTACTCACTCAGCAGCCTGGCATGTCTACCAGAAAGAGGAACAGCTTTGCGTCGCTGAGCAATAAAGCAATATCTGCTCACCAGTTTCCAGGAAACCTGTGGGACACAAGACTTTTATGATGTAACTCTATCTCTGACATTTCTCTGTTAGGACATAAAGGGTTTGAAAGGGTGGTGATGACAGTGAGGCGGCACAAGCCTTGTCTCTGTGTGGAATCTGACTGGAAACCAAAGGCTGCTGTGCAGCAGCCAGCAGTGATAATGGGCACATCAAATCACAGCTGGTGTAAGGCAGGCTCTGTAGCTGTCATTGCTGCTGGCAGCTGCTGCTCCCTAGGTATGGATATTCTACCACAGCAAAGCCTGAAGTTGTGAGGCTACTGGAAAGTTCTACCTTGCAAACCCTACTAGTAACAGAGTGGGAATGTTAATAAAAAAAAGTTGCTAGGAGTTAGTCCACCATGCCCGAAGAGCCTCAGGAAACTCGGTGTGACCCTTCCCAGCATGGATAACCCACACATGATAGATCATTCCCCAGCTTGGAGAATGGGATCTGCCCATTCCCTGAGACCTGAAAAAAGGGATTTTCCCTCTGCCCTGCAGCAGGGTAGAGCTGATTCCTTTCTCCTGAGAATCCACGTGATATGATGTGAGAGCCTGAACTCTCAAAGGATGAGCATTGCTGACATACACTTAACCATGGGCTCAGAAAGACCAAAGTTGTGTTTAAAAAAGAAATTCCAGCTCATTTAAGAACTCTTGACAAAGTTATCTTTATGCCTAGCTCTGTCTTGCCTAAATGCAGCTAGTCTTGAAAAATAATTTGATTGTGTTGAGTCCTTCTATTTTTTTTCTCTTTTTTTTTTGGTATTTTAACATATTAATATATATTGATATATTATTACAATCAGTTTTATTTAATAGCAAATTATTTAATCTTTAATATCTTTAATGCTACATGTTTAATTTTCTAAATCTTCCAAATTGTTATCACTTAGGACTCAAGAAGGAGGATTACTGCAGCTGTACATAATGCCTCCACACAGAAATGTGTAACCAGAGTCAATCTAGTTTTACTTTACAGCCACAGAGAGAACTAAGCATTTTTACCATAGAACCCATCTCAGTGAGAGACTTTTTCAATGGCCAGCTCTCTGAGCTCTATAATTTTTCCAAACTCAGACATAGCTGTCTTTTACAACTGGCAAGATATGATATATTTTCCTCTTGTTAGTTCCTGCTGTGTTTCTGAGCTAATCCCTCTCCTCCCTTGATGAGTTCAGGTTGTGTCTGGAGTCAGATAGCACCTTCTGCTCTGCAGGCAACCAGAAGAATCATAGTGCTCTTGCTTCTGATGTGTTTCTTCTCTCAAGTATTTGAGTCCTGAGTTTCTAAGCTCTGTCATAGATGGGAAGTGGGAAAAACAACCAAATAATAATGATGAGAGCAGCCTGGCTTTCTATGGATTAATGTTGCAAGGTGTGGGTTCTCTGCTGTGTAATAAGGCAGTAACAGGGATGTCAGCTGCAGGCTTTTCCTGAGCTGCAGACTAGTGCAGCCTCTTTCTATATTAGACTATCTCCACAAAACATGTCTAAAATTATTAACACTGACTCCTCTGACCAATTATCTGAATTGGTCAGGATTGGACAGACAGGTGTTCATATATATACACACATATAAGCACACAGCCCTATCACTTAATCCTGATTTGCTCAGACAATCAAGCCAAAAGCTGTAAGGGCTGAGTTACACCAAAGGCACAAACCATTTGGCTGTGATTATCAAAGTCAGTTTCATACACATAATTTTTTGTGATCTTGCCTAAGTGAGGAGTTTGCACTTGCCTGGCTCAACAATCTAGTTCCAATGCTGCAGATCCCAAGCTGAAATTATCCACTGAAGACAGAGTTACTTTTAATTTAGATTGAGGCAGGTATAAATTCTGAGACACTGCCCAAGGATGCAACGGGCTCTGTTCCCAAGGGGGGCAGACAACCTGCTCTCTCTTGAAGGCAGGGTGGCTACAATCTCATCACCATTATCTGTCCTTACAGTACGTGCTCTTTACCCCAGAAACCAGCTGGGCTAAGGTCTCTCTCTCTGGGAAAAGCAGAAGCAAGTCTGTAGGCAGAGGTGTGTTCAGAGCAGTTACTGGCCTCAAGAAAAGCCAAAACTTTCTGCAGGCAAATACCTTTCCAGCTTTGAACCAAAAGCACCGAAGCCTCAGAGCTAAATTCAAGTTAGATCGAGCGTAATCAGAGCGCACCGGCGCAGCCAGCAGGAAGGGCAGTACCCGCGGAAAGTGTGCGAGCGTGTCGGCGCAGCCAGGGCCGGCAGCAGGGCTGCTCCAGCCAGCAGCAGCAGCGAGGAGCGGGGAGGAGCGGAGCCGCGGGCGCTGCCCCGACCGCGCCCGGCGCTCCCGCAGCCTCCCGGGCGAGCTCGCAGCGCTCCCCGGCGGCGGAGGGACGCAATGGGAATGTCGGTGCGGAGCGGCGGGGCGGCGCGCGGGGCATGGCCGGGATGGGGACGGTGCGCCGGAGCATGGCGTGGGTGGCGATAGAGTGCCGGGATGATGTGTGCCGGAGGATGGCGCGGGTGGGGATGGAGTGCCGAGATTGTGTGTGCCGGAGGATGGCGCTGGTGGCGATGGTGTGCCGGGATGGGGATGGTGCGCCGGAGGATTGCTCGGGTGGGGATGGAGTGCCGGAGGATGGCGTGAGTGGAGACTGAGTGCCTGGATGGTGTGTGCCGGAGGATGGTGCGTGCCGGAAGGTGGTGTGGGTGGGAATGGAGTGCCTGGATGGTGTGCGCCGGAGGATGGTGTGTGCCGGCGGTCGGTGTGCCGGGAGGCGCGGCGCTGTGCGGTGCCGGTGTGCGGAGATGGGGCGGGCACAGGGTGCGGTGTGGATGGAGGCGGCGCCGGGGCACAACCCGCAGGGGACAGGCGGAGGAGCCGCCGCGGAGTGCCGGGAATGATCTGCAGTGCTGGCGGGCTCTGTGCGCTGGATGCAGCCTCCGAAGAACCTCCCGGAAATGCGGCGGGGCTGGGGCGAGAGGGCCGGCACCCACTGACAGTGCGTTCTCTCGCCTCCGTGTGTTAACCGGCCGCTTGTCCCTTGGGGAAAACCACAGCGACATCGCACTCCTCTGCACTCCTCTTCGGCATCCTTAAAAGGATATTTCACAGAATTATTTAGGTTGGAAATCACCTCTGGGATCCAAGCTTTGAGCCCTTGTCAAACAGACCATGGCACTGAGTGTCACACCCAGTCAGATCTTGAACACCTCCGGGGCGGTGGCTCCACCGCTCCCTGGACAGTCCGTTCCCATGTTTAACCGTTCTGTGAAGAAATTCCTCATGATATCCAGCTTCAACCTTCTCTGGTGCATCCTGAGTCCATGTCCTCTTGTCCTGTCACTACTTGCCCCACCTGGCTACGACCAAAAAGGAAAATGAGGAATTACTGACTGGCGTATAGAAAACTCTTGGTTGTTGCCCCCAGTTCACACATTGCCCTCACCAATGTTAGACATTTTTATCAGTTTCTAAGGGAGCAAATTCTAACCCAGGACACTTAAAGAGCACAACGTGTTGCCCCCAAATTTATCTATACTCGTGCATAATTTCTGTGCCCAAAAAGCCTCAAGTGTAGAGAAAATACAAAAAGAGGGGAATTACTAGGGCTGAGAGAAGGTCATTAAAGCAAAACAAAAGCATAAAATGACAGAAAGAATGCTTATTAAAAAAATCATACATCTGAAACCTATAAAACACAGTCAATACTTAAATAAATCCATTTCTTGAAATAGGCAGAAAAATAACCATTTCTGAAAAAATGTCAGTTACACAAAAACCAATGGAATAATTTGGTAAACAAAAATGTTTAATTTCCCTCTTCTTACACTAGATTATTTTAATTGGTACTTTAAAATATTTAAATTAATGGGAATTCATTCAAGTAGAGCATTCTCCCCCAATAATAGCTGAATCGAAGCTATTTTTGTTCATGAAGTGATGTATTTGAGGTTCTACCAGTCATACAAGTCTCTGCAGTGGCACATTCTCTGTTATACCATTGGCTTTCAACCTGAAAAAAGATGTTCTGTGTGATGCAAAGACAATAAGATCAATGTCAGGAAAGCCAAAACTAAGGCACAGTACAGATTAGATTGATGAAATCAAAATCCAACTCGACTCCATCAGTATTGAATAGAACACGGACGGAAGGCAGGCAGGATGGTGCTCCAGTGGCAATCTATACAGCATGCTACATAACCTAATTATGCAAGAGTTTTCATCAAAATCTAGTGGCATTTCCTCATAGATTTGCCCCGTAGTATATTTTGGTTTAATATTTTACAATACACTAGTGCATTATTTGTTGCTTTCTTTGGTTCAGTCACTCTAAATCTCTGGACCAAAACAGCCCATCAGACCTTGGCTCTGCTGTCTCTACTTTGTTGACTTTTGGTGCCAGGCTTTCCTTTACTTCAGCTATTACTCTGACTCCTGAATTAGATTAAATGGCCCTGGGGACATTCTTCAATGTTCATATTGATGTTCTTTGCAGCTTTCCATGGTCCTAATCTATCATCAACTAATTACTAGAATTAACCTTTTGTATTCAGTACCTTCCACCTAACAAAATCCCTGACACTGCAGCAACATCCCCTGACTGCAGGAACCTGTAATGAATGCTGATATTAATGAATGTGTGTTATGGCAAGGGCAGGGAACTCTCTGTGTTATTCAAGTTGTCCAGCATGTCCTATTATATGAGTTTGCACCCAGGCATTTGAGTGGAAAGATTTTCATTTGGGGAAGTTCAGAGTGAAAGTGGAAAATTATTTTAAACAATAAATGTATATTTTTTGCCTAGCATTTTCAGTTTTTCACACTAGTTGTGTTTCTCTTGTTTCTTGTCTGACATCTTGAAATCTAACCTGCAGAAGCAAAGAGCACATAGCATTAAAATAAAGTTGGAGAAAGCTGAATTTAGTGTTAACTCTAAGCCTAGGTATAATGCTTAACATAATGTTAAATACTCCACAAAATAAAGCCTTACAGGCATCAAAATTGGGTGGAAACTTTCAGTGACTCAGCTGACCATCTGTAAAGTGGACATAAGCCCTCTTTGCCTGTCAGCTCAGAGAGGTCTTGTAAAAACAGAATTAAAATTATTGTGAACACTGACAGATGAAAGAGCTAGTGCATTGAAACAAGACCCTAGGTTAATTAAGATATTAATTAAATTAATAAAAATGAACACTGCTTTGTGTTTTAGGAGAGGGTTTGAAGAGGGTGCATAATGAAGATCTCATCTTGTACACTCAGTAAGAAAACACAAAACCTCACAGAGTAGTGAATTTGGCCTGTGAACTGAAAGAGGAAGGTCAAGTACTAAAATCAACAAACAAATCCACAGTGATTGTGCAAATGGACATCACACAGCTTTCCTGGTATCAAAATCTTGTAGATAATTTTTCAAATGAAGTCTCCCATGTCATGTGTAAATACATTTCTCGTGTGTGCAGTGTTTTGATATATTTTTCCTTCACACACACAGAAGTTGCCACTCTTTTCTTACTCTCTAATACTATAGACATAAACATCTACTGTTGGTGATAGTCCACCAGCACATTACATTTTACATTATGTCAGTGTTTTTTCTCCACACCTTTGTTTCAAAGAGCTTTGCACTAAAGTGCTGACTGAAGTGCAGGTAACTGATTAAACCTGTCAGTGAGCAATGTCAAAACAAGTCTTATCAGTTATGAAAACAATAATAAAACTGAGCATGATTTTATAATTCTGTATCAGTAAATGATCAACTACAAACACACTACTTATTACATTTAAAGAAAGTTCTAACTCACATCTAAAATTAGTACTATAGAAGTAAATAGAAGCAAATAAGAGTTCAATTAAGGTGATTTTCAGTGTTATTAAATTGAAACCTTTGTGGAACAGAATAAAAACAAATTATTTTTTTTTATTCAACTTGTGATTTTGTTTTAGAAACAAAGTTGTCTTTTTCAAAAACTTTTGAAGTCCTTAGATTTGACACTTTTTAGAATCCAATTGTCTAGCCATACTATAAGACCTTGTAATGCATATTATCTACATCAATATTAATAACCTTCCAGGATCCTGCTAAACTCTACATCTCAGTAGCATCCCACCAACTAAAGCATTTAAGCTGGATTTTCTAACAGAGTATAATGCAAAAGCCTGAATGTAGACATACAAACTGTACTGTTAATATGCACTAATTGAAGAAGGACTTTTGTATCTTTCCCTATGTTGTATTGGAATTAACTCATATGCATTAAATCAAATAATTAAAAATAATGACATTTCAGAATTGTACAGTCAAAGGATGATATTTTACAGATATTCTCAGTGTTTCTGCTATCCAGTATCCATTACTCATCCTACAGTTCTTCCTCTGAATGAATCAATTAATATTTTGTGGATCTTCATTAGCTTGTGTCATTTTACTTTTGAACACATAAATACACATAGAAATGGAATTCTTTCTCTCCTGTGCTTTGTAACTTATTTGCTTAGTTCATGTTACCAAAGTCCTTTGGTTACACTTGTGAAAACTCTGTAAAAACAAAAGTGACAATATTTCCTACATCTGCCTGTCAAAAAACCAATCAGTCCCATAGGGAATATTTGAGTCTTCTTTCAAAAATTTAAGTCTCATTCTTCAGTTTAAGAAGAAATGGAGAGAGAGAGATTCAAATTTGCCTCCAGAAATTATTTAACAATGGCATCTCTTCTATGCACAGCCTTGTGACATTATTTAAAGTTACTTTCAGTATGTGGGTGCTCAGCAGTGGCATTGGCAGCAGCTGGGAAGAATTTATCTGAGCTGGCTGAAATACAGTGAAGTTGGTAATATCTGGAGATTTGATTTTTTACTCTCAATGACAGGATTTGTTCAAGAGTTCTGGATCCAAGAATTTATTCCTCTGGTCAGAAAGTAGTTCAGAAGCACACAGCAGTAATCACAGTCAAGAATAAGATTCAGAACTGGCTCATTCTGATCTGCCTCTAGCACAAGCTTTTGGGTTTTAGGTTCTCTCATTATTGAGATTTTATATATATACATACATATATATATATATATATATATATAGTACTGCTGAAAAGGTTTTGCATTCTTGAAATTTGCGCTGGTTTCGCAGTCTTTCCAGCCAAGGCAGATTTCAAGGTAGTAGAGGCTACCATACCTCATGTAGCCCCTCTGAGAGACTGTTCACCATCTCACCTTGGCTTCTTTTTTCTACTTTCTGCAGGACAGAAAGTAGAAAAAAGGAGGTCATGTCCTCTTCCTCTTACTCAGCTTCCTGCAAAACAAAGCCTTGTGCTCCTGTGTGACCCCTCTGCTCCTGTCCTGCCTTTTCCTCGAGCTGCGCTTTGTGCCAAGTGGACCTCCTGCTGCACTCTTCTCTCTCAAAGCATGGAGACAATTATCAGACATAGGGAAAAAATGTCACACGAAAAGGGGCAGAAAAGACTTGGCTTTTCTGCTCTGGAAAGGTAAAAAGAGAATGAGTGAGAGAAATGAACACAAAGCAATGCCTGGAGTAGAAGGGGTGAGAGAGACTCCATCTGTTTTAAAGCATTCAGTGAGGCAGTGAGACACTGACTGATATAACTATCAGTTAATGAAAATAGAAGGCACAAATGTAAAATTCCAGTATTGTTTGGCTGTTAAACGTACTGACAACAGAAGTCAGTTCTGGAAGTCATTTAGAAGGACCATTTTCAGCAACAATAGAGATATCCAGAGTTATTTAACGCAGACAAATTATTTTAAGGGTTTAAAAATCCTTTTACTATGCTCTGCCTATTAGGGAAAGCATGAAACAACCTCTGTCAACTGTGTGGTTTTTGCACCTTCTTCTGACATGTCTGGTACTATTTGCTGTTGTAGACAGACTACCAGACCAGATGGATCAAAAATCTGATCCAATATGGTAACTCCTTATGTTCTGAAGTAAAAATTTTACCAAAAGCATATCGGGAAAGCTTTTGGAAAATCTCAGAAAACTGACACAAAAAATATCTAAGAAATTGCCACCTTCTGTCTGCTAAAAAAAATGTCAAAGAGTAATCATTTTATTGCTGTCTAATCCAGCATGCTTTCTGTTTTTCAGGGCAAGTACAGTCTTCAAATGGAACATTTCCTGAACTCTTGGGTTTTTTTAGGAATTACTTCCATCTGTCTTTGAATAAACTAGCTCTGCTCTGTGTTCTGCATGCTAGGTTCCATCTCCAAATTATTTCCCTGGTGACATTCTGAAGCCTGGACAAAGTGTTTTCAAGGTAGCTATAATTCAATGCTTAAACAAAGTATAAGAAAAATGTCACCCTTCAGTATCACTGGTGCTAGATTAATATTAAAAAAACAACAAAAAAATCCAGTAACCCAGAACAAGGCATATTTATCTGACATAGGAGGAAAACAGGTATATTTTCCAAGATGTATTTCCATTCCCCTTATCACATCTCTCCTTTCAAGATGGTAGAGTTGATCAAATAATATTTCTCCAGGTAAAACTGATAACAGTTTCCCTTCAATCTCCAATTGCGCTGAGTCCTGTAACACCCTCATCTAAGGTACTTTATTCTGTTTCAATGGTAGCTGGATTATTGAACCCCTGTAGAAGTGCTGAGTGAGTTACACATGGACAAGGACTGGCTTATGCATTTCACATGGCTGCAGTTATGCTCTGTGGTCATATCTTTACCAATATACCTAAAGAATTGTGGCATGTCCTGTCTGTGATTTAATGAAGAGGTTGCAGCCCCATTCTACCATCTGATAAAGGAACTGTACCCTGAATTATTTCTTATGGTTATATATCACACCCTTATCCTTTGTTAAGGTCTTGCAGTTTTGCTTCTCTAGGTACAGAGGTATTAAGCATCTCAAATGCCCTTTGCGAAAGAAAGAACATAATTTAGAATAATTGCTAAGAGGGAAAGCTCTTGGATAATGAGAGATATGGGTCTTGTCATTTAAGCATAAATAGAAACCTTGTGTTGTTTTCCTGTTTGATCTTTCCACAGCCTGCTGTTAAAAAAAAAAATCAATATATAGATTCAAACAAATATAATAACCCAGCATGCCAGAGCTTGCCTTTGTGAGCTAGGTTAGAGTTGATAAAATAATGACATCTCTGAATTGCTAAGTTAGTGCACAGCAATTCTAAATAAGGAAGAGCTACAGATTTAGAAGTTAAAACCTGAGAAGGGATTTGGGAGCAGACCTACAAGGTGGGTTGTGTCTGGCAGACCCACTAACTGCTGAGTCCAGCAGTTACAACACTCTGGGGAGGGAGGAGTCAGATGCTGAAATGGTGAGTCATGATCGTACATCAGAGAAGGTCATTTGGCAGGGCTGAAGATCTGGATAAAGGATCCTGAAAAAAGGAGGCAACTGAAGGGCTAGATAATGCTTTTGCCCCTCTGAGGCTGGCTGGCTGGGAGCAGGAGCTGTGCAGGGACTGCAGGAGGCAGGAGCTGGGAGGAAGAGCCTGAGGATGGTGGTAGAACCAGAGTAAGAAACACCTGGCTGGAGCTGAGTGATGAGGAGACAGGCCTAGGACAAAGGTTGGAAATTGGAGGCTGGCAATTGGAGAAGCACAAGATAGGAAAGGCCACTTGGATCAGGGCAGGGCAGCTCACTGAGCTGCTTCAGCCAGCTGAGAAACACATCAACAACTCAGAAGTGTACCTTTGGTGGTTGTACTTTTCAGGGTCTGATGGTCATCAGCTGGCCAGCTGCAAACCTACAGCAGGGTGAGGATGCTGCAAAAATGACATTTCTATTTCTTGTGGACAGTAAGATAAAGTAAGTACTTGGATTTGCCAAGGGGAGATGTAAATAGGAATGTCTTGCAAATACTGAAAAAGCAAGATACCCTGAATAGTTATTTATCTTGAAGAAAAACTCCAAAAGATGTAAGTTGCTACAATGATTTATCTCTATTTGACAAAAAGGATTCTGTTTATCAATCTACATGCATTAATGCATATGACATGATAGTTCAAAGAGCAGAGGAGTGGTACAGAAATCAGGGGAACCAAAAATTAATCCAGAGTTCCATCTGCATGGTAATTAAAAATGAGTAAATAAACTGAAGAATAATTATCCATGACAAATGAGAAATACAGAAGATTAAGGAGAGAATTTAACAGTGAACAAGGGATTACAGGCAGTTGCAGTTAACAGGGTCTCGCTACTGAAGGGCAGTAAGAGAACTTGTTTGAATTGCCAGTTGGTGTGAGCTGTCACCACCTGAGCTATTTCCTTTAGTAGCACATCTCTGTACTGTGAGAAATAGATTTGTAAAGAATTCTCAAAATCTGACAGAAAGCTCACACAGTCTTGTATGTGTGTATGCAAACACTGAGATAAGGTGTGCTGACTTAGGAAGGGCATGGAATAGAGATTACATTGTTGAGAGAGATATTGAACTAGAAACAAGTTTCAACAAGTTTCAAAATATGGCCTTGCAAAAAGTCCAGATATTTTAGAGAATTGGAACTGTGAAAGTTGTATTGCAGCAGGACCACATAGAGTAAAATTATAGGTGATTGGTGTTAGAAGTATTAGCAGCATTGTGTGGCAAAAGCTAATAGGCTGAAAAACATTTATAAGGTATTGTAACCAGGAAATATGTTGGCTTCTGATAGAATGGTGTAGAGTTTTACATCTCTTGTGTCTCACCCTTCATCGAGACTGATAACAGAATAAAATATTTTAAAACTCCTCTCAGTTGTCCCATCTCTGTAAAAAAGCTGGGAATAATCCAACACTATACTATCCAAGATACTTATCCCTAAGCAATAACATAAAGGAAGATAAAGCACTAGATGACATGAACATATCTAAGCAGAGGTCAAGAAGTCCATGTGTGCACCTGTTCCAGGCATATCTCTGTTTCTGTACAAGGGTGAGGTCCTCAGTCACCAGTCACAAGTGGAAACCAAGCAGGGAGTAAGGAAAGGCCCACTCAGCCATAAGGCAAGAAAATCCCATGGGCTGGGTTGGTTTGGAGGTGGGAGCATCTGTCAGAAGGGATGGTTGGGTAAAGGCAGACAATGCACCCTGAGCTGACCAAGCCAAATCAGCTCCAGCAAGGATGTGGCTGTGAGTGTGACATGGCACTCTTGCTGGCTAGTCCTGCTGAGAGGAGGACATGGCTGGCCCCTTTAGGAGCACCACACAACCATGGCTACGCTTCTGTGGGCTGAGCCCAGCCATGGAATGTCTTCCCCAGCTGCAGCATTGTCCATCAAATAAGCATTGAATAGTGTCTTCATTTGCTGGGGTAACAGCTTTTGCGTGCATTTTTTAATCACCAAAAGTTATTTCACCATACTGGAAAATGAAAAGCAAGAAAACTCTGCAAGGAAAGGGGTAGCTGATATTCCTCCTGCCCTTCCACTCACACTCAAACACCAGCCCTGTGACTGGAGCTCCACCCTGCCAGGGCCATTTTTTTCTTCTGGGCAGAATCTTCTATGTGTGTGTTTCACTTTTCATAAATATGCTTTTCTGCCTGTTTAGAGGTCTCCTGCAGTGACCCATGATCAGCGTGGCCACAGTAGAGGAGCAGGGTGTAAATAGGAGCAATGGCATGCCTGGGAAGGCCACTGAGGAAGTAGGGCATGTGAAGTGGCCTCAAAGCTCTGCTCTGCATTTGTTAAGCATTAGAATTGGGAATTGGGGTGCCCAGGTGGAGCCACCATCCCTGAAATTATTCAAGAAATAACTCAGTGTGGCACTTAGTAAAGCTGTGCTTTATCTGATATGGTGTTCAATTGAAAGATGGACTCAAAGAACTTGGAGGTATTTCCCAGCACTAATGATTTTATGATTCTATGACTGTGTAGAACTCCTGAGCCACTGGGACACTTAGTCCTCAGTGAGCTGCAGACTCCCTTCATGGGGGGGTCTGTCATGGTGACACAGCTATGCTGTATTCATAAGTATTCATTTAATCTCCCTTTTGGCTGTTCATTATGCTTTTACTGCTGACTGGAACATGATGATCAGGTGCAAATACCGTACATCAGTTGCTCTCCAACTGTGCATGTTATGGGAAAACAATAAATGATAAAATTATAATAATCATAATAAAAATTAAAAATTAAAAAGTAATTATCTGTAATGAATAAAACAAGGAATTAAGTAGTGATAAAACAAGAGTTTAAATTGTGCTAAACAAATATGCAAAATTAAAAAAAAAATAATTAAATAGCTTATCTATTTTGTTGTGCAGTGTGGTTGGATTGTACCAGAATAAACTGAGATGTATGAAACAAGATAATGAAGGGGAGGCTTTGTCCTTGTTGTCCCCACACTCCAAAACCAATTGTTCATTCCCATGAAAACTTCCCATTACAGCACATTTGAGGTTTACAGGCACAAAGCCCTGAGAAAAACAGGATGAAAAAAATGGTGCAAGAAAACTGAAGGGGGGAATATTGCAGAGGCTTTGGGAAATATTGGCTCAGCAGCTTCAGAGCAAGCTGTAACATTGCAAAGTGCAGCTGAGTGGTAACAATGCTGCTTGCTGAGCTCAGGGACCTGTGCAGCCCAAATACCAGAGGTTTGTGATGGGAGATAAGGAGTGATAACATTTCTCAGGGTTCACTGGTGAGGGGTCATAAGGAAAACCTTGGCTGCACAGACCACTACACAGAGGGAGATTGAGATCCTCAGGGGCAGGGAGGAGGCAGCAGTGGAGTACAGACCTGGGGGCTCAGGAGAGAAAATTTCCCAATACCACAGGTGGGAGAACACATTCCAGGAGAATGATACACATTACATCTACAGAAAGAAATGGAAGAAGGACAATTTGGGGACCTACAAACATGTCAGCTTCACTTCGGTTGATGGCAAAATGATGAAACATCTTCTTTGAAGCTCTCTCTGGGCAAAATGAGTGAAAACAAGATAAGCAAGAATAGTCAATATGGATTCATTAAGGTTAAATGATGCTTGACCAATCTGATTGGCCTCAGTACTAAAATAGATGAATCATTGCAGAAGGTAGACGATGTTGTCTGTGTAGACTCAGCAGGGCTCATGACTGGTTTCCCATACCAATCCCGTGCTGTGAAGAGCACTGCTCTGGCTGGATGCCCGGCTGCAGAAAGGAGCTTTGGCTGGCAGGACAGGCTGGGTGTTCCAGCTGGCTGGCCAGGGTGAGCTCTGTGCCTGGCTGGGGCAAGGCTGGCTGGCTGGGTAGGATAATGTGCCTGGCTGGGCAGGATAATGTGCCTGGCTGGGGCAAGGCTGGCTGGCTGGGTAGGGTGGGTCCTTGGCCGGCCGGCTGGGGCTGAGTGGCTCTGGCTGACCAGCTTAAGAAACAGGCTGTGGCTGGCTGGGGAAAAGGGCTGTAGCTGTCCAGGGAAGAGAGGCTGTGCTGAGCCAGGCAGGTGAGTGACTCTGGATGGCAGGAGGATCTCAGAGAGCAGCTGGGGAACGTGGCTCTGGCTGGCTGGCTGGGTGGAGTCTCTGGCTGGGGCTGCGTGGCTGCAGAAACAGAGCCTGGCTGAGACAAGATGTTTTGTCTGGCCAGCTGGGCAAGGTGATCCCGTGGGCTGGTTTAGGAGTGAGGCTCTGGCTGGCTGTGGGTCAGCTCTTGATTCTGGAGCAGAGCAATGCTGAGTCATTTGAGTGGCATTACTTTTTGGTGATCTAGCAAGATTTGATAATTGATCTAAATAAAATGACAATTCAAGCACTGTGTTATATAAAATAGTATGAATACTAATGCTGTATAAAATGTAAATACTAGTGTTGTATAAAATAATATAAAATACTAATTTAATGATTAGAGAAATTAAAAGTATAAAAGCAAAAATTGCCTCTGTTTGATCTATTTTTTTTTCTGTGCTGGATTTTTTTTTTTTATTTTTTATCATTTTCATGCAATCCTTGTAGAGAATGTCCCATAGTTTAACAGTTAATTAATATCCCTGTTTTTTGAGGAAGACAATAGCAATATTTTTGCTCTCTGGAATCACTCCTATTTTATTGGAGTAATTCCAACTATTGGATTTTCTAATCAGCAACCTTTTAAATATACACAGTTGAATAAAACAATAGAAGGAAAAGCTGCGAATTATTATTTCTGAAGCTGTGATCTGAGTTCCAGGTTGTGCAATTCTGGAAGCCCAAAGACAGGAAACCATGGATACAGTAACTGCAAGCTGAGGTGCCAGGAGTCCTGCATCTCATCTCACACACATGCAGCTACTTCAAATGAGCTTCATGAGCTGGAGTGAATCCCTTGTAGTGGCACATACTTTACAAGGATGTTGTGCAGCATGGCCATATGAATTTTTCTCCTACCTTGAGTTACCCCTGAATGCCACTGAGGATCTCTTACACTCTGGATTTTCTTTTTTAAATTAAAAGAAAGAAAGAAGAAAGTTTCTGGAATTTTTATCTCCATAGCTGTTTTGATAATTTGGATTTTTTTTTCACAAAGAGTCTTGATAATTGGAGGCAAGATAGCTGTTTCATCTCCAATGGAACGACTTGTCATTGTTTCCATCAAAATTTTGTGTAACAGAAAATTATGGTCACACACTGTACTCACACCTGCACTTTATTGCTTTCACAGCTACTGTCCATGTTCTTTCTGTAGGAATACATAGTGCAGCTTTGTATCCCCTCCCATGGGGTGTGATGATAATATAATTCATTCTTGCTGTGCTGTGGTTATCTTTTCTGGTTTGCTCACATTGGATCCAATGTGCCATACTGAGGTCAGTGCTCCCTAAGTACATGTAAAAAACAGATGCTGATCACCAACACCTTTTTAATTGATGTAGGATCTACTGACAGGCATCTCTTAGGATAAGGTGTTTGGAGAATAAGTCATGTGACCAGCTTGCAATGAAGCTATGTTTTCCAAACTTTTGTGCTCTTCTGCTTCTTGTTTATTTTCCATTTGTACATGTGTACCTGGTGACTCCATCCTCATTCTTCTGAGTATCACCCTGAGTTAAGTTTTGGATTCTGAAAATTTTCTATAAAATTTCAATCCCTCCCTTCTTGATTTTGTGCATTTTCCCCTTTTGTCACCCACAATTTAATGCAAGACTGAACAGAGGCCATGCTCTGACAGATATTTCCAATCTGAGAGCTAGTTTCATTTCTTCCTTCAACTGTTCTAACAAGGATGTGTTTTCAGTAATTCCCCAGGTCCACCCATTTCACATGTATCACTTTGTGTGCCATGGTTATGCTTCCCTAGTGCACCAGGAAATCCCTAAATATGATTCAGAAATGTTAGGGCTAGTTTCTAAAGTACTTGAGTATGTTTCATTAAGTTCTGCCAACTTAAATATGTTTAATTCATCAAAGTTATCTTTAACCTCCTCTTACCTCCTTTTAACCTGGTTTTTCTTTTTCACCTACAATTTGTTGAAATTCATCCTAAAATCCAGGTACCTATCTGAGAGAAACTGCAGAGAAAAGGCAGCAAAACACTGCTACCTACCTCAACTCCTGGATCCTCTTTCCTCTTCCACTGGTTCCCAGCAACCAGTGACTCCAGGAGATGCCTCTGGTGGCTGCCTGCATCTTGCACCTACTTGTGGGATTTGAATTTTGATATTGAGGACTTGGCTTAAGCTGGTTCTTTGCCTTCCTTACAATCACCCAGAAAAGGGGAGAGCAGGAGTAAGAGGGTGCCTTGATGCTGAAGCGCGTGACGGATGCGCACTCTAACTATTCCCGCTGCTCTTACCATCTTCCCTGCAAACATCATGCAGGGCACCCACAACTTCTCTGGGCAACCCTTTTAATTGTCAGCTAATTGGCATGTGATTGGGAATTTACTCAAGAGCAGTCTGTCTGTCCCATGGCAAAAAAGGGTGAGTGATCATCCTGTCTTCATCTTGACCCATCAGCTTTCTTGATCTTGTTCTTGCTCTCTTCTCCCCTGTCTGTCTGTCCCATGGCAAAAAAGGGTGAGTGATCATCCTGTCTTCATCTTGACCCATCAGCTTTCTTGCTCTTGTTCTTCCTCTCTTCCCAAGTCCCACATGGGAGGGAGCAAGCAGCTGGGTAGAAGTTCACCTGCTGGCTGGCACCAGCTCAGAACACTGTGTTAAATGCTCTATATTGTTACAAAATCCAGAATGCAAAGAAATCCAAATGGGAAAAACCCCAAACAAATCCAACACAGAAAGGAAACACGCATTTCTTGTCCATCTAGGGGTCTGCAAGAGTGCTGCACATCAGTGGACTGGCTTTATTCATGCCAGCCATCTGTAGAGGGGACTGCT
The DNA here is from genome assembly GCF_017590055.1 of Onychostruthus taczanowskii. Taxonomy (NCBI): domain Eukaryota; kingdom Metazoa; phylum Chordata; class Aves; order Passeriformes; family Passeridae; genus Onychostruthus; species Onychostruthus taczanowskii. The sequence goes on from NW_024502236.1 coordinate 3,348,213, forward strand.
GGCTCTGGCTGTCCTGGGACTCCAGGGGACCACCTCTCAACTGCCCATGAGACACTGTGTTGCTGGGCTTTCCTCCCTGTGGATAAGAGCCATTGCTCACAGCCAGGTGCCTGTGGCCCAAAGTGGGATTCTGCCTCCTAAAATTGAAGATTTCTCCCAGATGAAAGCTGTCTGTACCGACGGCTTGGGTTGGCCTTGGTTTCTTGAGGGGTGCTTCTCACCTGCCTACGAGACACTGTGATGCTGGGCTTTCCTTCCTGTGGAAAAGAGCCATCATTACTGCCCAACTGAAAGTTGGATTCTGACTCCTAAAACATTCTTGGGTTGCTCCCATATGAAAGCAGCCAGGAATGACAGCTCTAGCTGGCTTTGGACTCCTGACAGCCTTTCAGTTGCCTATGACACAACGAGTTGTTAGGGTTTCTTTCCTAAGGGAAGTAGCCCTCCTTTTCCACCAGCTTCCACTTGCCTAAATTTGGTTTATGCCTTCTAAAACTGTGAACATCAGAGGATTTCTCCCAGATGAAACCTGCCAGGACTAATGACGCTGGCTGGCCTTGGTCTCCTGGGGGCTGCCTCTCAGCTGCCTCCAAGACACTGGGCTGCCAGGCTTTTCTTCCTGTGGAAAAGAGCCCTCTTTCACAGCCAGGTGTTCATGGCTGAAATTAGGATTCCACCTTCTAAAATTGTGGTTGTCCAAGGATTGCTACCAGGCTCCATTCCTTCAAGTGGTTGTTCTTCTAATGGAAGACCAGGAATGAGTACAGGAAATATATCTGCATCATCAAACATGTGATCAGTGGTTTGGCACAGCACACTGTATGGTTTGTAAATTATTTTTATATACTTGGTCTAATCCACAGCATTGTGTTGCACTGTGATGCACACTATCAAAGTAACTGTAAAATAACCAAGAATTGACAAGATATGTCAACTCTGGCAAAGGTTTGCACAGTATCCAACACAGAAATTCCATTCTCAATAATCATCTTGCAATAATTTCAGAGATGGCTATAACAATATTTTGGTCAAATTGTTGCATGGGGCCTGACACTATTTTCTTTTCAGTGGTTCACTTCAACCATTTCTTTACTCTCCTGCTTATGACAGTGCTGAACATACTAAACCAATGGAAACAATCAAGAATTTAGCAAAGAATTATTTTGGCCACTTCTTGGCCAAATACACATGGTTGGCACTGTTGTTCCTCCACACCAATGGAGACAAGCATTTACATATCACAGGAAAATATTTGAAAAAACTACACTGGTTTCTTCACATGGCCATAAGCATTTTCAACTCCTTAAAACATTCAGAGTTAATAATGAAAGTTCAAAATAAAATAACAAGATAATATCCTTAGTAAATTGTCCCAAATAATTATTAGACCAGCCAAAGGGAAAGGTGGGAAGTTGTTCCAGAAGAAAGATTTGCTGCTGAAAAATAGGCCAGCTTTTCCAATGGCATGCTGTCTAATGGCAGAGTTTATTTAATATTCCTACATGTATAGCTGAGGAATAAAAGTAGCAGCATGGAGCAATGTAACTTAAGAACTATTAATGGACTTGAACCTATCCTTCAAGGTCAAATGCTGAGAATAGCCATATTTCCATTCCTTTCAAATGTGTGTGAATAATGGCTTCTCTAAAAAGATACAAAAGAATCTATATTATATTACCTGATTGCAAGAATATCTTTGAAGATTGCCTTCTATATTCTTTAGCTTTACATTCTATTATTTTTGTAAGAAACATGAATATTCACCCGGATAAAGAATGAAAACAGAAGCTGTAAAATTCAGAACCTGTAGGGCTATTTTCACTTTAGTATCCATCCAGAGCAATTTCATCAGTGAATAGTTAAACTATCATAAAATTTGTGAAGAGGTAGAGAATAGAAGAATAGTCTTAAAGTTAGAAAAGTTAAGAGCCTGCTATTTTCTGACTTTACCATTATGTCAAGAGCACTTTGAATTCCAACCTTGTTCCAGTACATTTGCAGCCCTTTTTTTACCTACAAATGTAATAAACCTCAGCCCAGGGTGATGGATGGGAAGATGATGTTCTTTAGAACTTGTTATTACCCTGAAACAAAGGTGCCAAATTTGTCACTCAAGGCTGCCGTCCTATAGTCATGATTGTTTCTAGAGTAGGACAAAGACATGAAAGAGGTAAAGAAAGCCTTCTGTAGACTTTGGAGGCAAAGAAAGCCATTCTGTATACTTTGCAAGTGAAAAGAAAAAAAGACAAAGTCTTCTGTAGACTTTGCAAGTGGGACAGGAACTATGAAGGAGCTGTCTTCTTTGCAGGCTCCAGTGCTCATTCAGTTTTTGCACTAGTCATGTCGTCTTCATAAAACATCTCTACCCACAAATCCTTTCTTCATCCTCCTCTTTCTAAGGCAGAAATGAGCTTTGTGGTCAAAATTAAGCTATAAGTTCACTTACAGAATCATCTTTTTCAGAGGGCATGTCCTTAACCTCTCCTACAGTAGTAGAGGAGTGGCCATTCCATTTCCTACCCATTTCTCATCTCTATAACTCTTCAATTTCTAAGGCTTTTTCTGCATATTACATTTTTAGCTTAATGTCCTCTTTTTTTTTTTTTTTTTTTTTTTTTTTTTTTTTTTTTTTTTTTTTCTGCTTCAGGATTCCCTCAGGGCCTTTTCTCATCTTCTGCCAACATCAAGTCAGTGTTCCTGTCACTTTTTTCCCTTTAAATCTTTCTCTCCTTCCCCTACCTTCCTCTTCCTGTGATCTTCAAGTTGCCATTGTTTTCCTCCTATAGTTCCATAAAAATATTTAGTTGTACATGAAGTATGAGGGAAGGCTGACAGAACTGCATCTTTTCAACTCAGAAAAGGCCAAGCAGAAGATCTGGCTGTTCTCTGTGGATACCTAATGGGTAGAAATTGGACTAGAATATTGTCAAAGGTGCCCTGAGAAACGACAGCACAGACTAGATGGAAAATGGGAAACTGAGGTTAGGTATAATGAAAAAAAAATTACTCCCAATGAAATGGGTCAGACACTGGTACAAGTGCTCAGAGAGGCTCTGGAATCACCAGCTATGGAGGTATAAAAAACCCAGCTGGACAAAGAAACCTCAGAGCAGCCTGTCTTGACTTTGACCTTGTTTTGAACACCCCCAGTGAACTCAAATCCTACAGAGCTTCCTTCCAACCTAAATAAATCCATAATTCCAGGAAATTAAAATATCATTTATTGTCAGTGACCACATTAACAGTGTGTGATAAAAATCACTTTTATCCAAGGTATCCCATTTTCCATGACAAGTGTCAGGGGAGATTGTAGGGAGATCTATAGGGAGTTTGTGATCATATGTTACTCTTTTCAGATTTAGTAGTAATTGGAAGTCAAGGTTATGGTGGATAAGAGGATATGTATTAAATTAAAATATTTCTGTTTACAGAGAAATGATCCACTAAAAATCACCAAATTGTAATATATTCAGGTCCCTCATAAAATAAAAAGTTTTACAATGTCATAATTGCTCTGAATCCAAGTAGCCACAAGTATCTTCTGCAGGATTCTTAATTTCTGCTTTTTTTATAATGCTTATGCCACACACTAGCAGGATTATTCTCTGTTTACAGCTCATGTTGTGGGAAATCTATTCCAAAATTTTAAATTACCTTCCCAAACATTTCCAAACATTTTTGCTGAATAATACTGTGCTTTTTCAATACAGACATGTATGGATGTGCTTGCTTTTTATGAAAAAAAATAAAAGCTTAGGGAAATACTGCTGTAGGAGGACTGTCCCTCTGGAAAACTTGAAATCTAGTATCATCCCAAAACATGTATACATGCCAAGAAATATTCCATACTTTCTGATTACTACAAGTCATCCAGAGGCATTATCTGAGAAGTTTTTTTTCTGTATCTCCTACTACTTTGAATTATTAGAAGTAAACCATGCCCTGAGAGGATGTCTGCTTCATAAAATGAAGTTTTTCAGATTTCAATTTCTCTGGTTTTTGATATCAAGCCATGATTTTGTCCCTCCTTATAATTTCCTAGTACATGGAAAACAGTATTTAATATTGCAATATTTTTAATACTATTACTACTTTGCAGTCTCCTCAGCTTTACTACCCCAAACTGGTGCTCCAACATAGACAAATAAATTTTAGATACAATAGATTTAGAGCTGGAGTTTTCCATTGTAGTAGATTCAGATCTGCAGTGATGTTGTTCCTGATGTTTGCTAGGTTCATCCTCCATTGGTTAAATATGTGCATAAGAGATCCACATGTTGGAAGAAGATTTAGGTGTAGAAGGTAACCCTCCTGCTTGGAAACAAATTTACGTTGAATATGGTGTTCTATTGCTCTGGTTCTCCATGGTCTGAATGATAACAACTATTATCTGGAGTGGCATCATCACCCCCTTTTCCTGTGGCTTCACCTGAGAGGAAACTGGCTGAACTAGAGGAGAGAATGTGGTTTCTTTCTATAAGGGAGAACCTTCAAAGGAGATGGGCTCTGGGACTCAGCCCTACAGACTGTACCTCTGTCAGGGGCTGCATGTACATCACATTTTTCACTGCATCAGTAGTTTTCCTTCCCTGCATATACTGAAGCCCTAGCCAAAGGGAAATTCAAACACTTAATTTAAAGCAAGCAATTTATCTGTAATTGAAGGTGAGAATATTGAAGGCTGAAGAATATTGTTTGTTTGTGAGGAACTAGACATGTATAACTTGAAATAGATACATTTAAATAGTATAATACTGTTATCTTGTATTGCAGATTAATAAATAGTAGAAAAACAGGAAGGAGGGGGAAAAGGTACAGAATATCAGCTTCTTTTGGGGCTGTATAGAACAAGAATGTTGGCCATCTCTTCAGCTCTACTGACTACAGACTTCAAAATTTTCTATTCATTTTCCCAAGATATACGTAACTTTGGTTCTGTCCCTCACTTTTCCTCCTCCCTCCTCCAGAAGTCCAGGTCCACGTTGCTCAGGGAGTCCTTCCCTAAGGAGCACCATAGGCTGGAGATTTTTGCTGTTCCTTCTGGATCCTGAACAGATTTTAAAGCTAAGCTCTGAATTCTCTGTTGGCAAACACTGGAGGAAACAAAGTTGAGCTGCCTCTACTTAAAAGCAGAAGTTTACTAGCTGAATACCATTTATCAGTGCAGACTCTCACCAAATGTTAAGGATAGATGTCACATAAGGAAGAAAAGCCTTAAGTAGGGCTTTGGCAGAACCTTTGTGTCTTAAAATAATAAAGATAATATAGGAGCAATACAGGTAATTTTTGAAAATATAAATGCTCTTGAAAGGCCATGTAAAAGAAAATCCATAGAGATTTTTCTTATTTGTTCACTATACAAATGAAGACAACCTTTAAATAGCAGTAAATAATTTCACATATTTATAAAAGGATGGCAAAACTCCAAAACACAGAATCTAGCTTTGCAAAATAGTAGAACCGTGGTAATAGCTCTAAGACAGGAGTGGATGATGGGGAGAAACTGTTCTGAGCCTCCATCCTTTCCCACTCTAGCAGTCATTAGTTTCCCACACAGCCATATTGTTACAGTGTGGTAGCTTGGATGACAGTGCTTGTAAGGGAAGCATTCACTTATTTACTCACGCACAGCAAGACCAGATCATGCTCGTGTGCTCAGGATATTGTTATTTGACATGATAAAGTACATTTCCAGGCCTTTCCCTGGGAAAAGCTGGCTGGAGCCTAGTTATGCAGGTGCAAAGGTGTCCCGAGAAGCAGCACATGCAATGGGACTTGTTAGCACAATGCCCAAGGTCAAAACCGGTTCAGATGCACACACCACAGACCAAGTGAGATTCATCATGTGGTCCAGGAACTTGTGACTCAGTGATAATAGGAAACTGATTCACTTTAATGAGGTGGATGTAAATATCAACTCCTTTGCACAACTGTGCATCTTACCACGAAAAGATTCCAACTGAGTTGAGTGGAATAATTCCTTTGACAAGCTGCAGATGTTGGGCCTGGCTTGTATTCTCTGACTGCTTGGGGTTGCTTTACCCTAGTTGTCTACAGTAGATCCTACAATATAAATGATTTAATTTTTCAGTGGGAAAAAAACCCCATCCCAACATGGGGCTGAAATGTCTTCTATCATCCAATGAAAGGAAAAGATAAAACATACAGTACACAGAGCTGCTTTATATGATTATAGCAACTTGAATTCTGAAAGAAAGGAGGCTCAGAAGAGATTTTTTTCCTTCCCAGATAGAGCTTTTGTGAAACATTGTCCTAAACAAATAAAAGATTTTTTTCTCAAATGATCTACCTTGCTGTTTTCCTTTCCTTTGAAGAATCCTGGGGTACAATAGGCAACCCATCAGGAATAATTAGATTATACGGCAGCATCCATGGAAACAATGCAGCTTTTGAAAAGAACTCCTACAGAAGATCTTAGAAATCACATCTATTATGGACATCTCTTACTATTTCAAAGACATCAGAGTTCCAAATTATGGGAACTAACAGTGGGGCAAAATCTGACTGCCCCATGTTTTGTCCCTTTGTCAATAATTATTACTACAAGAAACAGTCAAGTAGTCATTGTGCCAGAGAGAACAATTGGGTGTAAGGAAGAAATTGACCATGTTTTATTGCAAGGTTTTGGGAACCAGTAATGAAACCTACATACCATGTGTAGCAAGCTCACACATTTCACATTCTTCAGTATTTTCTAAAAGGATATTTATGGATGTCTCAAAAAAAAAGAAGGAAGAGGTATCTGACAAGGCTATCTGCATTTAAGAAGCATATCAGCACATCAGCATATCATCATTTAAGAAGCACAAGAAATTACAGACCTTGGCCTTATTGTGGCCATTTTTGGGACCAAGCGTATGACATATGCTTCAATGTATTAATGATTTCATAGCGGGAATTGGCCGAAAGGTGATTAAAGGAAGAATATAATAGATTTGTACTGTTGAAAAGAGAGGAGAAAGATGCTGGTTCTGTTTGTCAATAGTAGATTTTGAAACTTTAGAGTTTCAATCTGATGTTCCTGCATATTGTGCTACAGATGATCAGTATTTCCACACCTTTCTGCCCTGTTATGAGTCTCACTGTATTTCTGGATTCCCTGCCATTCCTGGTTTCATTGTGGGGTGTGTTTGTGTGTGTCAGGAAAAGAGCTTATATAACGAATCAGTTTCTTTACAACAAATTAAAAACAGCAATAAAAACACACACACCAGTAATTGTTGATTAATTACAGTTTGAAGTTTCAAAAGTATTTAGGTACCTTAGGAAACAATGCTTTTCTGAACCTCCTTGAGATGTGTGCCCCAACATCACTGCCACACATCCTTGTGTCTCCCTGCAGAGCAGGTCCAGGAGCAGCAGTACAAGAGTCCCTCAAATGCCCTCACAAATTATTTCTGCACCTTAACTGGCCAATTAGAACTTCAAAGGTGAGACAATTAAAGAAGTCATCTACTAGTCAAAATAATTTTCTGTATACACTGGGATAAGTCATACTGTTAAGATTATTGAGAAAGGAAAGGCTTCTGGAGGCTTCTGTGGGATTTCAATGGCAAGTGTACTAAACCCACAGTCATTCAGGACTTCATAGAAAGTATAACTGTGAGAAGGTGATAGCATAGAATCCTTAATCAAGACTGAAGTTGAAAACTAGGCACACAGCAGAGTAATGTGGTCAGATGAAAAAATAAGGGATAAATATTTGCTAGCAAAGCTCCTACCCATATAATTATCGTATACATGAACCTATAAGAAAAAAGATATCAGTTCACATACTGGTTCCTTATCCTAATTACTATGAAAACTGGAAGAAAAAAATATCTCTTTATTTACACTGAAGACCATTATTATTGTCATCTTCATAATATGGTAATCATTATTGTTTTTATAGCGTCTATCCTCACTACAGTGCAGATGTGCAGTGTAAAGTGACAAATCACAAACACAATGCTCTGCTCCATGAGCTTTTTTAGCAGCCATGGTTTTTGTCAGGAATGGGATTTTCTGCTAATTCATGTGGTTATATGGTGTGTGCATCTCCATTCCATTTCCTTAAAAAAATCTTTGCTTGGACCAGCAGTGAAGAATATGGAGTTGCAGCCTTGTAAGGCACAGGATGTGTAGCAGCAGCATAAGCAGACTGTGAGGGCTTGCTTCTATTTCCAGTAAACTCAAGGCCTGAGTCACGAGAGGGGTATCCATCCACAGTTCCCACTGAATTAATCTGTAGTGTTAGGGACTGGACAGGTCTGAAAAATTAAATCTGTAGCTACTACCAGCATTCCAGGGTCAGTGATTGCTTTTGAAAGGTTACTGAGTAAAGTGCAGGCTGTGCAGAGAGCCCAGAGCTATTGCCAGGGATATTATCCTCCTAAAGACACTCTTCCCAGTGAGTTAAAAATAAATCTGTTGATAAATTCCACTTATCATGAGAATGGAGCATTATGTAAACCACGAGATCTTAAAAACAATAACAACAAAACCAAAACAGAACAAACAGACCAAACCTTAGCAGCCAGGTAATGTACACGACTGTGTTAAGGCAACACAGATTTGTTTTGTTAAAAACGCTGTTCACTGCAGTACAGGCAGTTTCCACTGAGGTGTGCTAGCTCTCCAAAGATCATCCCTTCTCCCACACCCTTCTGTGCACCTAAACGTGCTGTTACATCCCCAACAAAGTCCACTACTGTGTCTCAGCTTGCTAACCCTTTCACGCCACCATTTTACACACAGCACGTTTTCAGGCAAGAACAGCAAAATGCCAGAGACAAAATCTGCTAAAGTAAGGGATGATTTCTTTATTTTTAAACAAGACAATGTAATTAGTTTCTGTCTGAAACTAGCTGTTTTTGTGAGGGTCTGACATGGATATTAGCTTTGAATTCATCAAAATTATTATGTATGTTATTCTGGGAGAATTCTGGGCAGTCTTAGCAATGTGCAAGAGGGGTTTTTCATCCTGCTTTGACATTTGTCCGCTTCCAAGAACCATTGTGTGATGTTGTACCATCATTATTGCTAACACCATAAATGTAAGCTCCTTCTGCTTTTACATCAGACTGATTTCTCCATTATTCAGACCTATTTAAACACCAAGCACACCTATTGATGTCTGAAAAAAACAGATAACACAGTAGGGCATTTTTAAATAAGCCACATAATCAGGAAAGTAGCGCAGATCCAAAGGTTTAACAAAGGTGAGTCTGGGGAAGAGGGGAGGGGATTTGGCTTTGTCAGCTTCTTGTTATTTGCAGATGCTCAAAACCAGATTACCTATGATTTTAAGAACAGTTCATTCTAGTTGAAGAGAATAATGACACAATAATTTTCAGCCTACAGGTAATCACTTTAAATGGCCATGAGGTGAATGCTGTGTTAGCTTTCCTTCTCAGCATAAAGCTTATGAGCTCTTAGTGTTGCTGACATGTAACATACATTTTTTTCAGTCCATCGTCAACAAGATACGTGTTTCCCTGAGAGACTGTCAGGTCTGTAAAAGAGGCTTTGATATGAAATATAAAAAAGGAGAGAAAAATGTTTATTAATGTAGCTGGAAGTAATTGAACCTTGTAGTAATGTATTAACGTGAAGTTTGTCTCAAAGAATTACCCTGCACCATCTCAGAGCATTACTCAGACATGCAGGGAGGATTCACCTCACCTGGTGCCACATATCAGTGTCTGAAGTGCCCTGTACTGAATGGAAGGAAACCAGCACACTTCCACTAACCCTCCATAGGTGTTTGCCTAGAATGAGAGGAAGCCTTGTGCTCTCTTGACTATCAGAGAAAGCCTGGAGGAGCTGCTCACATGAATGCATCTTGCATTTTATGAAACAAGTTCCTTTCAGGCTATGTTACCCTAAACATAGAAAATCAAATGCAAAGGGTAGCAGCTGGACCATTCCCTTCCATTAAGTCAAGCAGAAGATGCAAAACAGACTTAGCTGGTCTCAAGACACCCTCAAGAAGCCTAGAAAGGGTTCTGCAAGTTTATGCTTTTCCCTTCCTCTACTGTATTGCAGTACAAGAGCTCAGTTTAGGAAAAAGGCAGCATAGTCCAAGTACCCTTTCAATTAATCAGTCATTGCCCATGGTGGTGGGGTGCTGCATTCTGGAGCTTGTGTTGAGAAGCTTCTCAGATCATATCAACCCTGGCAGTCTAAAAATATCTAAGAAGTACAGTTGTCTGGGGACAACTGAAAAAAACCCCTTTCTCACTAAATGACAAACCAACAGCCGCCTAGGATATAGTCTTAGCTACAGTCAGGACATTACTCTAGAAGGAAATAAGCCTCAAATTAATTTTGCCAGTTTAGGGAACTACATTCAGGACGGCTCAGGTATGACAGAGCTAATGCATGTGAGGAGCACGTGGTAAAAATGCCATCTGGAAGGCAGGAGATCCAAAAAGATCACTTTCATATGACAATTTTGATTTGTAGGTTGAGATGCCAAAACAAGCAGATTCAGACACTTGTGCATTTGCATTGCATTTTGATGACTCTACAACAGAGCCTGTCAATATTTTTTTTTTTTTTTTGAGCTGAGGTCTGCTGGTGCTTTAACTGAGATCTGTTCAGCAAGAACCTCCAGCTTTCTAGCCTCATAGCTGGAAACTGGCACACTCTAAGTGCTCTCCAAGAGGCTTAGGAAATGACAGATCTGCTATTGCAGCCTAAGAGACCCAAGAGGACTTGGATCTTGGACCTGTCTTTTAAACATCCCTGTCTTCAATAAAAATTATGAAGGATATATTTGATGGATGGGCAATGAGTCAAACAGGGGCATCTCAAACCTGAAGACAAGCAGAAAAGTGAGGTTTTGCCAAAGGGTTACACAGTTATTAGATGAAATTATAATGTTACAGTAAATATGAGAAAAGCCTGAAGAGGAGAAATTATGGGCTCTTGAAGTAATTTCAGAGGGAAAATAGTCACTGCTGGGTTCATAATTTGCATAGATTTTTATACAGCAATATATTCAGTGTTTCAGCACAGCAGTGGTCTTGCAGAACATCCTGCAGGACATCCTTTGCTAGCGACTGCTCCAAAAAGGCAGAAGGTTGGGCTACTCCCTTGAAATGCAGGAGCACAATGGTTTGCTCAAAGGGCTTTTGCTACCAGAAAGGCAAAGTTACTGAGGATGGAAAGCATCAAGTTGCCAGACTTGTCCAGCTCCGCCCAGACAAGCGAAGAAATGCCTGTGTTGGGAGCTGCAGTGGGTGTGCGAGCACACATTTCCCTGTGCCTTTGGACCAATCTCTGCAAACCCAGAACTAATAGACTCGGCCTGCCAGCAAGGTCAGGCTTTAGGCACAGTGAAGTAGAGCAATTTCAAGGGTAACAGGCTCCATGAGTGGTAGAATGACCAGCCTTTATTGCCACGGACCCGCTGCTAAGCTGAAGTAGCAGCAGCTATAATGTGGGATGACAATACTCCCTCCTGTGAGCAGTTGTGATTTCACAAAACCTCTCTTCTCAAAAAGTGTTAAATGGGCAGAAAGTCTGGCTCTCCAGGGCTCTCCTCAGCACGTGCCTTCACCACTCACTTGTCCTTCATTCCTTTTCCTTCAGTGAAGCAATCCTACCTGAGCTCCCCATATAAAAAACCTCTATCAGCATTTTCTGTGCTCTGAGGAAGTTGTGTTCATCCTTTGCAAAAGCAGTCAGAGAATCTTGCTGAATTTTTCAGCAACAATGATGTGGATGGAGGCAGGGTGGAAATAGAAATATTTTTCAAAGGGGATAAAATCTGCTGATATTATGAGAGGGGGAGTTGGAATTCTGGCCACTCACCATTCACTCATACCTCAAATAACCAAATATTTGACCCAATTTTCTGTTCACTTTGCAGAGATGGGCACTAAAAGGATTCTCAGTTATCAAATATGGGCACCAAAATTCCACTTCTGCCCTTGTAAAAGAGGCTCTAGTGAGTCTACTTATATGCGCTTTGAGTCTTTCAGAACAACCGGTAGAGTTAAAAATTAAATTAAATCTAAAATATGGCTTTTTCTTGTTTGCTTCTTTATGCCATATAATAAATGCCTAAAATACTTTTTAAAGACAGTGTTCAAGGGTGCCTGGAACCAAAACTTTGGCTTAATCTCTTTATGGAGACAGCAGGAAACCACAAACTTTAAATCTCCACTGAACTTTCCCAAAGATGAAGCATTCAGACTGATGATTTTGATACAGATCCATGTGTAACCATAAGGTCAATGTTAGATTTTGGTGTGTGTGGTTTTTTTATTATATTTTTGTGAGTGACAGATAACACAAATAACACTTGCCATGTACTGAATTAGTTTTATTGCATCTCAGTCACTGTTGATTATTATCAGATGTCCCTTTTTTTGTTTGATGTTAAGAAAATTGTGTCCTCTATATTTCTGGATGTGAGTGCATAAGAAAAAAACCCAAAAAACCAAGAAAGGAGTTGTGTCTATCCCTAATGCTAAAGTCCCTGTAGATTTTCCTAGCTTTTATATGAGCAAGGGTGAGTGAAGTGGTGAGAAGTTATAAATCAGAAGAATGGCTTAGGTGAATACTACTGCTCATCTGAAGCTGTGGAGAAAATCAGAGCATTAAAATATGACTTTGATTCAAGCCTGTTTTGTGTTGCACCCTGTGCTGAATGATAAAGAGACTTTGGGATGGGAAACTGTAGTGAATGTATTGAATATATGCTTCCTTTCTTCTAATTGTAGAAAATCTCGTCTTAAATCTGAGTGTTAATGGCATTTTTAAGGGATTTGAGTATTTATAGAGATGTTTGATCCTGCACAATGCTGAATTCCATTACAACACCTTGTTTTTCATAGGAGTGAAGGCAAAGGCATCACCTTTACGGAATTGAAGCCTGAAGACATGGGAAGTTTGTTTTTAAATCTTCTACTCCATAGAAATTTGTCAGTAACATCCAGTCTGAACAACGTGAGAGAAGCTGAAGCCTGGCTGACCTACACTGGAAGAATCAGTCCCAAAAGGTTGCTCACTGGACAGAGAAAGATGCAAAAGCTGAACCATTCCCAGAGAAAAAAGAATGATGAGTGCATGAAAAAGACACCTGGACACATTATTCATTTTAAAAGGGTGCAAAACTGGAGGAAAGATATTTAACATCAAAAGAGGACAAAAAAGAGTCAACACAGCCTCAGTAAAACAAGATACAGTTGGCAAAGGAGGAACATTGAGCAGGACCACAGAGGCTTTTGGTTTCCTGAAGAGAATCTCTTGGGTCATTTACCTTTTCATAGATTTGAGCTAGGTAACAGCAGTTATGTCTTCAAAAAGGAGGGGGATGAAGGGTAATTAAAAGTGAATTCTATTAGAACCATCTCAGATAACTAGGAATTTCTTTTTAAAAGGAAGTTTCTTTTCAAGAAAAACCTCTTTTTTCATGCTAAATGGGAACAGCAGCGTTGTTCAGAGCGCTAAATTTCCTCCTAGGAATATTTCAAGAGAATAACAGTGATACACATCCTGTAAAACATCAATTGTACATATGTATGTGTTTGAGGAAGCTTTGACTTTATATATTTGACACTAGCAAAATAAAGATGAGTACAAGTGCTATAGTATCTTTTAAAACTGTAATATATCATGACTTGTTTATGTAAAAAAAGGACAACTACAGGACTGCACAAAAACACTTATTTCTTGTACCCCTAGAAAATCAAATCCACATCCAGAATCTGATTCAGATCTCTTATAAATGAGCATCCTTATATATGTAAATAATCTGACTATTTCTTTATTATACCCCAGTGTTAAATTTAATAGCTTTAGAAGACATTTGAGAGCATGGTTTGCATTATTACCCCTTCTCTCTTTTTCTGTCTCTCTTCCAGGATGAAAAACCAAAACATTACTTGAGATTTTTCATTGTTTATACATAACATGCAAACCACTGCAGAACTGAAGACAGTGTCTCCTCAGGCTTGCCATTTAGACCTTCTGGTTTGTATTTGTGTCCAATTGATATTTGTGAGAATTTCTTACAAACACAGGATGAGTCAATGAGCAGGGAAACTTGTTTCCTTTCGCGGTCAGTTTTCCAGAGAGTTAAAATGTGCAGAATTCGTTGTGAAGCCATGGCAATTTAAGAGCAGAGTGTGGAAGAAGATTCCTTAGGGCCCAAAGTCAGCCAAAGGTGCCCAGAGAAATGAAAAACAAACAGAAAACCCCAAACCAAACCCAAAAGATACTAGAATGATGGAATCAGAGTGTTGGTTGGGAGGGACCTGTAGTGGTCGTTTAGTCCCAATCCCTGCTCCAAGCAGGATTATTGCCAGCACTAGATCAAGTCAACCAGGGCTTTGTCTGGCTCTGAGAATGGAGATTTCACAGGGTCCCAGTGTAACCTGTTCCATGGCAGCACCGCCCTTTCAGCAAGGAGGATTTTCCTAATGCCCATTTTGAACCTTCCAAGCTGGAATTTTTATTTTTTTGCTTCTTGTTTCATATTCTGCCACTACCAAAAAGAGTTTGACTTTTTCATTTTTGTAATGGCCTTTAAATATGCCAGTGACAGCTATTAACCACTGCTAAGCCTTCTCTGCCACCCTGGAGAACTGTGGTTCTGTCATCCTCCGTTTGTATGTCAGGTGTTCCTGTAATAGCAAAACTACCTCACAAACCCTGGATCATGTCTCCACTGGCAGGAGAAGAAGATGCACGGCCATGTAAGAGTTTTCCAGCAATACTGACCTTTTGAAATGTTTGGAAACCAAAATAAGTTGCCAAGGATCTGACCAGAACAATCAAGGTCTAACTTCAGACAGCCCTGTAGACTAACAAGATGTATTAAACTTAGACACTGAGCTGCTAAACTCCATTAGACTAGGAAGGGAAAATCACATAAAGGTTTGGACAATGTACTGATGTACTGATTATGAGATTCCCATGTGCAATACTCAAATAAATGCCTCTCTTCTTTTTTTCTTGCAACACTGACATGTTTTCACATGTAAAATGCCATGCAAAATATTTTCTCACAATTTTTCACCACTATCAAAAGATTCTTATATTTTTTTTTCAGGTTATTCTACTTTGCACACTTGTTTTGGTTTTTGATAAACACGGTATCTGAACACAAGGAGGAGATGTTAGACTCATGTCTAGGCAATTTCAGTTGAAGGGGACGTATAATAATCATCTAGTCCAACTTCCTGCCAGATTCAGGGTTTACCAAAAGTTCAAGCATCCTATCAAGGGCATTGTACAAATGCCTCTTAAACACCAACAGACTTGAGGCATTGACCTCTCTAGAAACCCATTACAGGGTTTGACCACCCTCTCAGTAAAAAAAAAGTTTCCTGATGTCCAGTCTAAGACTCAGACACATCTTTGAACTATTCTTACCCTTGGTTCCTCTGGAGAAGAGCTGAGCACTTCCTCTCCCCAGAAAACAATGAAATTACCCCCTTTTATCCAAACTATAGAAGCCCAAAGTCCTTAGCTGTTCTTTACGGGACATTTTGTACAGTCCTTTCACTAGCTTTTTTGTCCTCTGGGTGAATTTTCAGAATCATGGCATCCCAGATTGGAAAGCACCTTAAAGATCATCTGGGCCAACCTTTCCTGACAAAAGCCAAGATGGTGCAGTCCACTGTCCAGTCAAATGCTAAAATTCTCTTATGTTGGGGAATCCATTCCTGGAAGACTATTTCAATGGCTGATTGCTCTCATTGTGAAAAAATTTCCTCTTTTGTCTAATCAGAATCTCTTCAAGAGTAACTTGTACCATTACCCCACATCATTTCCATGCAACTCCTCATAAAAAGGGAATCTCCTCTTCTTTATAGCCACTCTTTGAATACAGGAACAGGATGATAAGGTCTCCCCTAAGCCTTTTTTCTCAAGGCCGAACAAAACCTGTTCTCTCAGCCTTCTCTCCTGTGGCAGGAAAGGACTTTAACATTCTTCTTGAATTGTGGAGCCCAGAACTGAGCACAGCACATGATGTGAGGCTGCACCAACACCAAACACAGTGGGACAATCCCCTCTTTTGACCAGCTGGTTTGATGCCCCCCGGAATGGGGTTTGCTCTGCGGATTCAGACTGAGGCTGCTGAGCAGCACCCCAGATCCCTTTCTGCAGGGCTGCCCTCCAGACATTCCTTTCCCAATTTACACTGTGTCTGTCATTATTTGATCCTAAGTGTGTAATCCAGCATTTTGACTTGTTAAATTTCATCCCATTAATCACATCCCAATGATCCCATCGATCAAGATCCCTCTGCAAGACATCTTGTCCCTCAGGAGAGCCAACTGCACCTCCCATCTCAGTTTCAACAGCAAACTTGCTAATGGTGCTTTCAACTCCTGTACCAAGATCATTAATAAACACATTGAGCAGAAGTGGTGCTAAAATTGAACCCTGTGGGGATCAGGTGTATCCTGACTCACTGCCACTCTCTTCACAGCACTGCTGTTCAGACAATTCCTTACCCAGCTCCCTCATCCCACAACTGGACAACATGTCCAAAAGGTGCTGTGAGGGAGAGTATCAAAACCCTAACTAAAATCCAGAAAAGCTCCATTGGCTGCCTTCCCTTCATCCATTAGGCAGGTGACCTTATTACAGATGAGTATCAAATTAGTTAAAATAGTGCTTTCCCTTTGAGAACTCATGTTGACTGTGCCTGATGATTGCATTATTCTTTAAATGCTTTACTTTTAAAAAATATATCTTCCTATTTGGCTATTATAATTATAATAAAAATAATTATTATTATCTCTAACAGACACTACCCTATGTCATGTAGCAGATTTCTCATTGTGTTAGATACTGTACAAAGAGAGTATAAAGGGCTGGTGGTGTTTGGGAACTGGTTTCTCATGTCACATGGTGCTGTTTCAAATCCCCACTAGGAAAACTGACATAAGACAGAAACCAAATAAATTTCCTAGAGAGTTACAAAACTTGAAAGAATAAGCATTTCTTAGAAATTTGCTTTCCATGACCAAAATATGATTGCTGTGAATATTCTTGGAAAATGAACAAAAAGGTCCATGAATTTTAAATACATTTAGGGAAATGCACATGAATGCTTTTTTTTCAATTCTGTCCATCTGACTTTACTCACACCTACAGTATATTGCATTGCTTGTGCAGAGCTACATTCAAAATGGGTATGATTCCATTGAATTTGGTGGAGTTACACCAGGCACTAAAGCAGTCCATCCACTGATTTTACATTTTGAAAGCAAACCTGTTCAATTGTAACAGACACCACATTATGTCTCTCCTAAACTCAGAGTCATTCTTCCACCCGAGGGCTGCCTCATTTTTTTATGCACCTTGCTCCTTTCTTCACTTTTTATTACCACACTGCTCCCTCAACATGATTGCATCTGCATTTTATTAGGATTACTGCTACTGTTTAAGAAACAGCATATCTCACTGCATCCTGCTGTGTTTTAATATTTCCTGGTTTATTCCACTTGTATTTCCTTTAATAGATAAGTATATATTTTCGCATGCAACAAAATCAAACCGCTTTAGGGAATAAATTGATAAATTGGCATCTAGAACAGTGCTAAGCATCCTAACTCTGTGCCAGGCTCAGAGGAAATATCAGGACTGCCAGTTACATTGGCTGAAGAGTCTGGCTGAAGACTATAGCCAGCCAGGAAGAGATTGTCTGTCTGCTGGAAATGATTACTGTCATTATTTAGACTTGAAGTGGTGCTTGCTGCTTCCTCTTCAAACACAGGCAAGGTACAAGAAACTCTGCCCCAAAAATCATATAATACAGCTTGAAGCAGGCAAGCCATCAAGAGAGAGACAGTGATTTCTAAGGGGAGAAAGGGGAGGGTGGAGGTGGGAAATAAATGCTTTAAGTAAGGGAAAACCTGCCAGAGTTCCTTTTGCAAAATACATGTGCACGTTCATGTATGTCTATAAATATACACAGACTTACATTTTAAAGATTCAGCCTCTCTGTCATGTGGAAAAGCACTCTGGGCAGCCCCTGGGCAGCTGAGGAAACCTGCAGGGAGGTACCATGCAGTGACCACTGCAGTCTCAGGGCTCCGTACCTGCAAGAGCCTTAGTGAGAAGGCAGCATTATCCAACACGGGCACAGATGCTGCCCATGGCTTAAGCTACATCAGGGAGGGACTCCTATTGCTGCCAGTCAAGTGCTACTGCCAATTTAACATGAAAATATTGTCAAGTTTATATAGGAAACCATCCCACACACATCCCATGCCTTCCTGTCCTAAAACCTGAAGCCTTGGAGGCAGAAAGAGAAGCCCCAGGGACATCCTGGAGTACAGCTACTAAGATGCTGGAGTGAACTTTGTCATGAGGGTCCTGTAGGATCCATGGTTTTGCTCAGACTGTATCCAAAGCCATGCTTGCAGATTTGCCATGTCAATAGCTAGAAAATCTGTTCTTGAGGAAATTTTCTGGGCCATCTCTATTAGACAGTAGCCTGCCATTCCATCCTTCCTCCACCTTTTTTGTCTTTTTGTCCTGAAATCTTGCACTGTATAAATCCAGGGCTGCAAATTTCTTTCTGCAACCTCTTCCTTTATTTAGCTGGTAGAGCTCACAATATTGTGCAACATGGAGTAAAAAACCCAAAGCAACAATCCAAACAATTAAAGCAAAATAACAAAGTTAACTCCAAACAATAACAATAACAAATGAAGAGCAGCCAACAAAACCAACACCCCCACCTTCCTTTCTACCCCTGTCTACCCAAGCTATAACA
This sequence comes from Onychostruthus taczanowskii, assembly GCF_017590055.1. Lineage (NCBI taxonomy): Eukaryota > Metazoa > Chordata > Aves > Passeriformes > Passeridae > Onychostruthus > Onychostruthus taczanowskii. The sequence continues at coordinate 3,366,964 of NW_024502236.1, forward strand.
TGTTTTAGTCCAAGGAGAAGGTCAATGAAAAGAAAGCTTGAAAAATTCTCTGGGAAACCATTTATTTGATCGGTTGATCTTCTAATTCTTCATGCATTTCAGACATTAAAAAATCCTCAACATATTCAGCCTACAGATCTCCTGGCCAGAGAGAATCCAAAGGGTAAGGGAAAAACAAAGAAATAAGGATGTGCAAACAGAATAGGAGAGGACTTGGATGAGTGCCCTATAATGAAAACTGCTATCACTGTAAGCCAATGTAATAATTCATATCAGCTGATAGATCAGCTAACTGCTAATATATTGTGAATACAATAGACAGTCTGAGCTCTGTAAGATTAATGTTTTTCTGCACGCAAGCTGCAACTAAAAGGGCTATTTTCCCCTTTCATTAATCTAGAATAAATAATGGTTATAATATTGCATATCTCTTGCCTTATCTCTGACAGTTTCTTTGTGCTGAAATAGGAGGTTGTTGCAGTATGCAACACAGATTCTTGGTGTGTTCTGTGTGTGAGATAGAAAGGGAGTCATTCATGCTGAAAAATATCTGGCAGAATTTCAGAGTTGCTTCCCTTTCTAATCAGTCTTGAGTTACAATGTGTTCCTGGAATTATAAGTACAGTTAGATATGTGTTTCTGTTTTCTGTTAGTGTGTTATTTCTTTTCTTTGCTGCACAGTTTCTAGGTGTTCACTAGCTCACTGTGAGCAAGCCTATGGTGAGATTCGAATGGGAAATAGGGTAAATTCTAAGTTCTGGGTTTTGGAGTGTCTCTATATATCTGTAGGACAAGTAATATGTTGTGATAAGTGACTTATGAAGAACGACACAATATAAAGAGCAGGACCAACTTACCTCTTAGTAGTCCTGACATAACAGGCAGGGTAAGATCGAATATAGAATTTCTAACACTTGCTTATATCAATTTGACACTTATGTGAGAGTAGAAGAATGAAGGAGACCTCCTTGATCATTGAATTCTGCTCCCCACTTCAACTGGCAACTGTATCACACAATTCCCTCAGCACTCACCTTCCCCAATACAAATTTCTTGTCCTCATCTTGCTCTGCCTTCTGTGAAGAGCTCAGAGAATTTAACCGAACATCACCCAGCTCTGTGCACACACTGACTTTTCACACATTATCAGAGACTGGGACTTTAATTCAGGAACTTATTTGGGGTTAGCCCCTTCTCCAGGTGCTCAGTGTCTGGATCACACATCCAAAGGGAATGGCTGAGAGGGTGAGAGCTGCAAGGTGTCCACTCCTGTGAGCTGCACCACATGAGTGAGATGCACTTTGCTTCCCGGCATGGCTTGTGCAGAGACTGTCTTAGTGCTCTCCTGGAGGAAAGCACAACGGCTGTGAGGGAGTTTTGTAGGGCAACAAGAGGAATATCTCTGTATGGATTAATCCAGAAAAGTGCAAAGGAGGTTTCATGGTGCTCCTCTTTGTCTCCCTGCAAAGACCTGCAAACTTGATTCAGATCTGACAGTGTGGAATAATGAAAGAAATTGTCTCCATGTTGTTGCTGTCTTTTAAAAGGCTGACACTGAGGAAATTCCCAGGAGATGATGGCTTTAGCTCCTCCTTCCCATGTGGGGGAGAAGGGGAAATGGCTTCAAATTAAGAGCAGGTTTAGATGAGATATTAAGAAGAAATTCTTCCCTGTGAGGGTGGTGAGGCCCTGGCACAGGTTTCCCAGAGAAGCTGTGGGTGACCCATTCCTGGGAGTGTTCAAGGCCAGCTTGGATGGGGCTCTGAGCAACCTGGTCTAGTGGAAATTTTCCCAGCCCATGGCACAGGGGTAGGAACCACATAATCTTTAAGGTCCCTTCCAACTCAAAGCATTCCATGCAGATCTGAAAACTTATGTAAAATTTTTAGGTGAAAAAACCCCCAAAGGATATAGTTATTGCATTCTTTTAATAGATTAATATAAAAAAATTCTTCTTTGCAGCATAAATTCCAAGTCAAATTATCCTAAATATGACCTAAATGTGATTGACTAAAATGGCATCTTATCAACATGAAAATGATAGAAATGATCCACACAAATTGGGAGCATGTAGACAATAATGGATTCTCCTTTTTCTCAAACTGAGATGTAAAAACTATCTTTCCCTTCCCCTTTAATGGAAAGAGGTACTTTATCAGCGCCTGAGTAAAAGTATACAAAACTTAATAGTGATTTCTTTGAAAATGTTCAGACTGTACCTTTGTTATGTTCATTTTAACCAGTAATTTAATATTTTCTGATGATTGTTATAAGTTTTGTCCAAATGCTCTTTCCCCTTTCCTCAAAAAACCTAGTCATATACTATACTCCTATATAGTATACAGAAATTAATAATTTTATAATTTCTGCTGCTATAGTGAATAGAAAAGTTGTCTTTTACAGAAAACAACTATATTTCTAGATTTGTGGGGTTTTTTCATATAGCCATTTTATCTTGCTGGAAGTAGACAAGCAGCTGATTGAGTAAAAAAGGAGAAATATATCCTGTACACTTCTTCTTTTACTTCAGAAAAGGAATACTTTTCATTCACAGTGCTCCAATTTTTCTAAAAGGAAAAAGCAATAAATTTGCTAAAACAGCCAAAAGAACTTTCAGAGAAATGAAGGTAGATAGACCTTTGATGGATAGAGGTCAACAGAAATGAGATCAGAGAGCAAATCTGATGACACACATTTTCTGTGATTCAGATAGAATGTATTTATCTCAGTGTAGAAATAAAAAGTGCTAAAGGAAAGGAGATGTTTAAGCCCAACAGACAAGGAAGGGAAAGATAATGCCACTGGGATCAGGTAGCAGAACTGTTCCTAGGAGTCAGGAAGGCACTCTTTTATGCTTTGTTTGCAAAACTAAACCCAATTCAATTGACACTATGCCACTGAAGAGTTAAATCTGTGTATAAATTATTGCAACAACTCATTGGAATGAAGGAGAAAAAAAAATCCTGGAAGTGGAAATTTGATACCTTTGGTAGTCTATGGAGGAAATCAGATTGGGACAGTAAACCGTAGTGACATCATTCATTATCACTGTAGCAGGCAAAAGAATGGTAGATGGCCAATAAAGTACTTTGATGTTCTGGTTTCTCCATCTGTGTCTAAAAGTGAATATATTTTTTATTACGTGATTGACAAAAAAGCTGTTTACCAGATTTGCAGCTCTGAGCACATTAAAACATCTTTAATTTTAGTTTCACACACTAAAATACCTGTTATTCTCCTTCCAGGTTGCCTCAGAAACATAGTGTTTACTGCAGCTGTTGAAATCAAAGAAAATGGATTGTTCTAGTTATTTTCATAACTAGTGCCAAAGTGTATTCCCACGCTAACAATTCTGGGGATCATTATGTGTAGCTTGCAATTTACTATATTCAAACACAAGTATTCTCTGTTAAACAGTCACTGTTGGTTCATGGTAGGTTTTGCTCATACTTGAGATATATGGGTGTTTGACCTTTTCATTTGGAGAAAGCAAAGGGGGCTAAAGAACCTTAAAGTCTGAAGTTGTTTATCCCTGCTTCAAGGAAGGCTGTGAAACAGTTTGTGTCTCCTCAGTGACTACAGGACTTCTAAAGAAATGTAACTTTCCAGTACTGAATTTGAATTTTGATATATTCCACTCCAAATTTGCAAACCTCACATACTAAGAAAACCATTCTTTGGCATATCTACATGCAAGTAATATCAATGTATCTCACCTAGTTGGTGCAGCTGGGTGGCCAGAAAAATAATTTTTTCTTCAGATTACATTGGTCTTTTTTCTGGAAAGTAAATAGTCTTTACAGTTCCCCCAAAGACCCATAAATATTTGAAAACACTTTTAAAATGGTCATCTGGGGCTTTTGGCAACTATGTTGGGGTATCCATTTCATGAAGTGTACTCTCCCAGCACTTCACAATGGCTCGCTGATCACACATTCCCTGGCTCACTCACAGACATAAAACTACTGCTGTACATTTGATGCATTTATAGCACATCCACTGAATGGATGTTATTTGCTACATATGGGCAAAGGAAGCCATTTCAGTACAAAGAGGTAATGCCCACTCAAATCTTGACACATTTTTGCTGTTGCTGGAATCTGTAAAATTTATTTTTCTGCACTGTAGTAGAAAGAAACTGATTTATACTATGTGTAGGACAAAATAGATTTCATACAAATAAGTAGTATAATAGCTTTATAAAGAGCACCTTCACTGCATCAGATAAAAAAGTCTCTTGTTTGGATTTTTTCAAAATTTGGTGGCTGTATCTCACTAGGCAAAGTTAATTATACGTGTATTTGCAGTAAACTTGAGACCATCTAATTTAAAAATGAATATCCTTCAGTCCAGTAATCATTGGATTTGCAAATGTAAATATGAGCAGTTCAGTAATTAAGGGATTTTAAAATACTTCACTAAAAAAGGGACACTGTGCAAGCTGTTACAAAGTTAATATATCAGCCAACTGTAACTATTAAAAAAAGAAAAAAAAAGGAAAAAAGGAATTGAATGTCATGATTCAAATGAGAGGAAGACATTGTGCTCTGTGTATTACCTATCCCAAAGTTAAGAATCTGTCCCAAAACCTTGGGGTTATACAGCTTTTAACAATCATGCTTTCTGAGTATTTCCTGATTTTGAAACCCTCTCTTTTCCAATGTGTGCATGACTATGAGTTTTATCAGCTCTAAAAACATGAATAAATGATTTCAGTTCCAGCTGCAGCAGGGAGGATCTCCTTCCTGCCAGAATAATCTTGTGAATGCTGCAGCACCACAACAAAACTGCCTGCAGGGGAGACCGAGTTTGGAGCCTCCTTGCAAAAATGCAATTGCTCTGCTTTCAGTTGTATGAGTATTTACATGAAAGGTAATGGCTGATACATTTTGTGATTGCAGTCTTTGTAATAAAAATCTAGGAGGGAAGAGGAAAGGAAGGATGACCTTAGAGTCAAGGAACTGAATTTAGATGTTTGAGGTGAGTTGCATTCAGCTCTTTCCTTTCCTTGAAAGCTCTTAGACTATGGTGAAAATTATTTGATCACCTCATTTCCTAATCTATTAAACAAGGATAAAAGACTGCCTTTGCAGTCTTTGCTGAAAGACTCCTCTATTTAGCAGCTAACTGCTTGAGGAGGCGATAACATCTCATTACAGGTACACTTAGCAAAGATTTCTGAGATCCTAATCTCACTGAGTACCCTTCTGACATAAAGATGTTGGGAAACCTTTTGCAAATCACACTGAAGGCCAGGTGTCATCTGTTTGCAGATTTCTGCCCATTGGCTTTACATGCAGAGTTGAAGCCTTATTCAGGGCTTTATCCAGATATGACTTGGTGTCACCCACTTCCCTGTGCCACACCTTGGCTGCCTGCTTGGCTCTCTGACAAGCTAGTGCCATCCCAATTTCTGCACCAAGATACGACACCAGACCGCTGAAGTGCTCTTCTGTCAGAACAATTGCTGACTCCTCCTTTCTGACTAGTTTTCATGTGGATATGACTGTCTGGTCAGAGAGAGAGAAAGCTAGATAAGCTTTCCCATGAATTGGTCTGGGAAGCTTTAGGGAGCTGGGGAGAAAGAATGATAAACAAATGGTAAAATATCTGCAGGTCGTGTTTGTAACCAGTTGTTTTTCTCATAAAGATGTTTACCAAAGGGTGACTTTCTTAAGTACCCAATCATGTGAAATGTGTTGATCAAATGACCAGTCAGGTCCACCTGTATCAGACCAGGGTATAAAAGAAGGCGTTTCAATAAATGTGGGGCTTTTAGCATCTTAGCCTTCTGATCTAGAGTCTGTGTCACTTTATCCATTCCTGACTCAACGGTGACATTCTAAAGCACACGGAAACTTAAAGAACCAGCAAACAAATCTACAAACCAAACAAATGTTGCCTTCCCTGGTGCCAGCTTTTCCAAACTCCAGCTGCAGCAGCAGAAGACCTTGGAGCCACTCAGGTGTCTGTTCTGCAGTGGCAATCCTTGTGTGTCAGCCAGAGGCTTGCAACAGACAGTGTCAGCAAGAAGGGTGGCCAAGTTCTCTTTTCTCTCTGTCTGACCTCCAGTGAGGGTTTTGCTGTAGGTGTGATGGTTCAAAGCCATCTCAGAGCTGAGCATCAAGATGATGCTTTGAGCCTTGGGCTGCCCTGTCAGATGTGTCATTGAGACACAGTTTACTTCAACTTCTGAGTTGTTCTGAACCCAAGAAATTCTCTCCTGATGTGCCCTCCTTCATTTATATGTGGGTATTTCATCCCTGTCATAGCAAGAGGTCTGGACCAGTTTATGTAGAGAGTGCACCAGACTGACAAACTGCTATTGTGTACCAGAGAGAAAGGAAAAGAGAAAGGGAAAGATGCTCCAACACTTCCCAAATGCATATAATTATTTAACAGATTGTTACCCAGGTTACTGAAAACTTGTCCAGAAGTTTTTTCTTGCCACATTTCCTTTATCTAATCACCTGAAAATAGGAATCACTGTCTAGGAATCTGGCTAAAAATTTGGCTTGCTTGACCTAAACACCAAAAGTAAATTCTGTCAGTAAAGTTATTTTAATCACAAACTAAACAATGACAAAGTGTTAAATACAATAAGCCAGAAACCTTTTCCTAATGCTGCATGTACGGAGGGAGGAAATCACGATGCACTCTAGGTACTTTCTGCTACCTGACTTAGTAACTTACTCTTATTAGATGGAGAAATTTCAATGTTTCAGGTGGCATAAGTTGCTCACTAAGATGACAAAAGTCTCTTTACCGGCAATTTCTTCTGTTTTACAAGCTAAGACTAGAGAAAAGACTGCAGGGGAAAATCCTGTCCATAGCCCCATAGCAAGTTCTCATAGGTGTTATCATCCTGCTAATTAAAAACTCCAATATAGCCTTGGTTTTGTTGATCTGGAGTATTGAGTCTTCATTAAGTTCCTAGGTGTTAGAAAGAGGTGTGATGGAAAGATCATTCCTGCTCCTAAAGGTCCTGATCAACTTTTACATGAATACTAATATAGGTTTGTATATACTATGCATACATGTACATACACACATGTTGCATATATAGACATTATTAGAACATATTTGATTAGCATATTTTCTTTTCTCCCCAGACTTTCTGTGTAAACAATGAGAAAAAAGTCCAGTCCCTTTTCATACAGCTCTGCTTTAGCTTTATACTCGGTCTGGATGTAAAAAATATGTTTTTCTTCAAAATGAGCTATTTAAGATTAGAATGCTACATTTTTGTATTTTCACTTCTTCTCATTACAATAGTAAAGAACCACCTCCAAATGTGCTTAACACAGGTCTGACCTTCTGTTATAGTCAATATATATTTAACCTCAAAAACTTGCAGGTTGCTGCAAAATGTAATTTAGATTGCTGGTGTTTTATGGGTGGCAAAGTGACCTAGTTCATAATTTTTGCATGAGTAATAATAACAATTAAAACAGGCTTGACTGAAAATATCTATAATTAACACCTCTAAAGTTTTACAGATTTGAGGGATTCATCACAGATGAAAAGAGAGATGCTAATCTGAAAACATAATGCATTTGGAAAGGAAACACATTCTTCTACCAGCAACTTTTTGTTCCTGTTAAAGTTTTCTCCAGCCATTCATCCTACACACACACACCCAGAAGAGATCTGTATTAGTTTGACAGCAAGGGGAAATGGTTATTCTTAAAATACACAGTAAATAAATTTAAGCACATTGAAGATGTTGATCAAAAACTATTGTCACTAAATACCAGGGAACCAACCCTCTTATAAATGGGATATGAAAATGATGAAATGTGATATGAACATACAAATCATGAACATGATCAGTGGCACTGTGTTTCTAGGGAGGACTCTCTTATGGGCACAATTGATGGGCAATATCATAAAAGAGGCACTATACACATTTCTCCACCCAACCCAGCAAAAAAAGCACAGGAATTCACCCTTACATCACTCCTGTTGCTCACACTAATCAATACCCAATATGGACATTCCAGCAGCTGGCCATGTGATTGTGCATTTTTCTAACACAAAGCACATGTTCTGGGGCCTGGAAATGTTAGGGTCAGCAGTGGGGTAAAAGCAAAGGGTAAAGGGCAGAGGAAAGCCTCACCAAGGGCACAACTGGACCTCTGTTAAGCACATGCCTTGCTGGAACCTGTGGCAAGATGTGCCACTGTGATATTTTTCTTAATTACATTTTCCTAATGTATCATCAGGTTCATAATCCTCCATGATACTCTCATAATCCAGAGTTGGTTTCTTGTTACTTTTATTTTTCTGAAGTTCACAAACACATATAAAATGATGGCATTTCTATGTCCACATACATGACAACCTATATGAATTCAGAAGGAATTCATACTCCTGAAGAACAGCTTTGCTCTGTGGGGAGTCCTGAAACAAGAATTTTTTCTCAAGTTCTGAAGTAGTGCCCCATCACAAAAGGAAGGCCACATAAAGTTACTGTTTCATCCAGCTTTTTCCTTCTTGCAGATTAGAAAATAACCAGAATATGTGGTTGGCAGGGTATTCCAGTACCATGTGTTCCACGCTCTCAATTTTTTTACCTTAAATTGTCCATGAATCATGCCAAAAAGTTTACAGGAGGAAAATATTTCTGAGCTGATCTTCTTTCCAGATGGCCCCAACCACCATTTCCAGACTTTTCCAAAGGTAAAGTTCAATGTAGGTGGCAGGGTGTCCCCACTTGCAGTGATCCTTGCTAAGGAAAGTAAAATGCTGTAGTTTGACTTTTAAGACATGCTCAGTGATTTCATGTGTAGCTATATCACCCACAGTCATATTTCGTGCTGCAGGGGATAGAAGAGTCAGAGGAAATTATCTGACAGGCACAGCACTAAACAACTGACCCTGCATGCATTTTGTGGTGCAGATACAGGGAGCACTTATGTACACTTTTCTGGTTGAGGAAAACATCTGTTTTGAACAGGCAAAGCTGATGTGCAATAGAGTGACTAATTTATGGCCTCAAATAGACAAAGGCTAAGAGAACATGAAATAGTAAATGGATACTAAAAATGGAGTGCCAAATTTATTGTGATGGACTGTAACTATACACCAGTTAAAACTTCACCCAATGTGTCCAATTGTTAACTTGCCAGATTGAAATATATTGCAGTAATCAAGAGAAAATGTAAAGATACGTAAAATTATGTAAAGTGTCCTGCTAAGTTTTCAGCTATAGAGATTCAGTTGGTGAAGTAAAACTGCTTTTGAATTCCCACATAAACTGTATTGCTCAAAATTGATTTAGACTGAGCTTTTGGTGTAGGTGAGAGACAGATGAAAGCTACAGCAAGTTATAATACTGTATTATCCCATCATATTGTCCCATGACCATAAAGGCAAAGCAAGTTAAAGTATCATCCCTGATGGAAAATTAAGTGCAATTTAACCTGGCTCTTGTGTCTTCCTAGGGTGAACTGGAGAAACATGGAACAGACCTTTAAGTGGTGGGCAGCTGGCAAACTCAAATAGGCTTATTTTATAATGGAGTGTTTGGAGAAGCATACATATAAATGTAGAAAGTTGTTTTCTCTAATTCACAGAGGTTAGAGAGCTTTGTATCACTCGAACTGTAATATCTGACCTGGCTTTCAGGAAACCTTTTGCTTCACTGTTCATATTTTTCGGATCAGTTTCCTGCTATACATAAGGTAAGATCTGAGTTCAAGTAAGTCAAAGTGTCAGAGATGTTCCTTCAACCTTTTTTTTTTTTTTTTTTTTTTTTGGTGGAGACGCAAGTCAGAGAAAAACAAGACTTCAAAAGAAGAAACTGAAGGAAAGAAAAAAGTTTTTTCACAGTTTTTGACTGTGTTCAGAGGAGACAAAGACTGAAAGGGGCAGCCCAAATGCCAAATGACATCTGCTTGAGGAGAGAAGGGAAACCTGTAGTTTTCCAGAGCAGATATTCCCTTTGGCTTGGTGTTCCTCCTCCCTTCAGTTGCAGCTGCAGGGGTCTCTAGCACCTGATTCCTGGAGGTGAGCATGGAGAGAGCCTACTCCAAGCTAGGAGATCAAGAATGGGAACGAAGCAAATGCACAGTGGGCCCTGACAAACATCTGGTGTGTGAGGAAGGATGAATGGATGGTTGCCCACAGAATTTAATTAATAAAGTCATGGCCTGCTGCTTAAACACCTGTCTGTCACTCCTGCAGTCCTGATCTAGGTAAGTACAGGCCATGTTTTGCTTCTGCCTATGACTGGTTTAACTGGAAATATGTCAGCTTCTATGGCCTGTTACCCAGGGTAGTGATCGCAATGAAGATTTAAGAATATATATCTTAATTAAATTTAACAGGGTGTGCTTGCCCAAACAAAACTTGCTTTCCATCTTCATAAATCAAAGTAAAGATCCAATCTATTTCTAGTGACTTGTGTTGATTTCCACTTTTAAAGAAACCTTGCCAATAGGACTGGAATGTGAATCACTTGTGAAAATATTTTTCCCAGTTGGTCCTAAAAATTTTTGAATAAAAAATTTTGCAGTTTATTATACACATTTGACTCAAGCAATCTGCCACTTCCTTGGGGAATAAGAAAAATTGTCTGATTTTCATTGTTTTTAGTGGTTTTTGTATGTGTTCTGAAATATGAAGATTTTCTTCTGTGTTTTAATACCAAAGGGCAGTTTCAAATCACTGTGCTTAATTAGTATTTAAATATTAATCAAAACTTCACTATTTACAGCTTTCCATATCATGAACTGCAATGTAACTTCAGCATGATCAACTATTCTATGATTTGTTTTTCTACTTTGTTTTAAAGGCCTACAACATAAACCAGAGGAACAAAATATAAAATATACAGTAAATCAGCTTTCAAAGCATAATATATTAAAGGCAAATTTGAAAGGTCACTAGTCACAGATAAATCAGACTTAATACATAAAGTATATTGTGATTTTTTCATAAGTTCATTTTGTTGTCACATGAGGATTTATCAAAGAATCATAGCTCTTGAGTTTCCCCAGACAATATTTATATTTTCTATACATATTTGAATGCTTGAGCACAGGTTCAATTCTGTTTCTACTGAACAAAATTCCCATCAACTTAAAAGAAAGTGAAATAGTATTCAATAGAAAGGAGTTATGGTATCTAGGAAGAAGTGGTATTTTTTCTTTAAGGACTATTTCTCACTAATAAAAAAAATCTTTGCCCTTCCTATTTCCAACACAGCCATGTAAAAGTCTGTACTAAATAAAAATGGCCTATTCTAAGAGTTGGCATTAATGCACTGACAGGAGAGATGTTGTAGAACCTGCGGACTGGGTACTCACTTTCTTTTGGTCCTGTACTACTCCTTAGTACACTCTTTCATAACATCTGTAGCTTTCCAGTCTGGAGTTAAGATTAGCAATGATATTCTGCACAAAAGCATAGAACTTCCATAGTTTTTGTCCAATAGCTGCCCAAGGGGTTTGTTCATCATTTATCTTAGAGCTTAGACAGGAAATTGCTTTTAGAATCTCTACTTGTTCCTTAATCCACTAGCATTTTTTATTTCATGTTTAGCAGCAATATTTGGAGCTCTGCTGATCTAATCACATCCCTCTTCTCAAACTAGTGATATGAATTTTTTATGATGCAGTGGCATTGCAATGAGACAACCTGGCTGAAAGTAACAACCCTGTAATGCTGAAATGTGATTTATTTCCTAACCATTAATGTTATGTATGACTTGCATTTGCAAGGGAATAATGGAAAGTGGCACAGGTAGAGTGAAAGGGATAGTAGAAAAATTGGGGAATGGATGTCTTTCCTTCTCCTAAGAAGTCTTTCCTTAGGAGAGGTGTGTTTCTGAGCTAGAAATATGTCTGAACATACATGTGTGTATCACACTTGTACCTGTCTTTCATAGATAGCCCCAAGCCACCTCTGCCAAGCTGAGTGGATGCACACCAAATCTTATCCAAAAGCCATGGAGTGCAGCTCCATGTCAGAGCCTTCACAGCAAACCCTGTCTATGCTTAGCTGCCTCTCTGTCAAGGCTGGGGAGGTTGATGAGTGCTGATTATTCTGTAGGCAAGTCTTAGGACGTTTGGAGTATGTTAGAGACAGAGCTATTCAATCCAAGCAGAACATCAGGATAAAAAAGTCTTCCCAAATCAAGTTAGTCTGGAAATTAGAAGATTCCTAACCTAAAAAGAAGAAGGATTTCAGATGACCTTTTAAACAGAATAGTGATGAGCAATGAACTAACTGCTTCTGGCGAGTACCTTCCGAAGGAGTTTATGGAGCTTATTGTACATGACTAAAGGAACTGCATTAAATATTCCACATAGTTCTTCCCAGCCATTTGCTCCTAATAATTACACAAAGCAGCAATAAATTATGCAAGGTCTGTAGCACAAGTAATGGGAAATATCTTCACCTTCTGCTGAGAGAACCTCCTGCTTGAGGTTTGAAATGCTTAATGGTGCAAGCATCCCATAAATAGAATTGCAGAGCAGACAAGTTTTGATATATTCAGGGCTTTGCTTCAGGGAAGTGTTCACACTAATGAATGTCTCTTTGTATCTTCAGAAGCTATTTGGTCTCAGAAACCGATCTAGTAGTTGTCTGAGAATACATCCTGAAGATTTTCAGTGCATTCATTTCAGATCAGATTAATGTTTGTGTTGATTCAGTTTTCATTTGAGCTAGACCTGGGAAATTTCCAACAGATTATTAGAAATAGTATGAGTTTCCGAACCCTTTTACTATTTCTCTCCGGGTTTAATTTGACTAAGATTTACAGAGTTATCAATTATTTCTTATTTTAAAATCTAATTTAAAAAATATCAGCAAGTGCATTTCCAAAAAAAAAAAAAAACCCAAAAAAACCAAAACAACCCAAAACAAACCAACCTCAAATGTAGGTTTAGATTTTAGCTGTCATTTTCAAAATGTTCTCAAATTTGAGTGGAAAAAAGAGTGCCTTCTTTTCACCAGAAGAAAATATTTCCAACAACTCAATGATTAATCACATGAAATACTCACTTGTCTATAAGCATGGTCAGCAGCTTTGATGTATTGACATCTGCATTATACTGATTCCAGGGTATGGATTTTGTAGAATTAATTGCTGACTCAATAGTTAGGGAAATGCTTATTTGATTCTTACATTTTAGCTCTGAAAAGAACTCTCTCAAAAGTTTTGAGATCAACTTAGTGGAACAGTTATAATTTGTGGAAGTGTTATAGACTCTAAAGAAACCAGTACTGCATCCCATCTGAAAATGATTTTGAAAAATACTGCTATTCATCTGTTTTGCACTTGTATGTCCTTCACTCTAGCACTTGATACTTCATTAATAGTTTAAACCTGGAGAAAGAGAGAAATAAGTTATGCAAATTTGACAGGGACTTGAGAACTGAATATAATTTCTCTTAGCTTGTGTTTCACATTGAAAAAAATACATTTTCCAGATAATGCTCTAAGTGTGAAGAATCCCAAGTAACTCTGCAGGTGCCTATGTAGGTAATATTGTAAACCTTTTTAAAGTGTTACATAAGGGGGTAACAGAACTACTTGTGATTCCGTTTTTAATGTGTGTTAAACCCACAGCACTACTGAGACTGTAAGGCTTCAGCATTCCAAGCAGTTAAAATAACATGCATTTTAAATCCCATATTAAAAGAAAAGGTTAAACAGGGATGTCACAGCAAATGCTTGCTGGCTTCCTTACAGGCGCCTTCACTCTGTGTTTGTTCCACTGCCGTGGTTGAGATAAATGGAGGCAGGTTTGATCAGTAATACCTGCAACTCTTTCTCTCCTCTTTTGCAAGATTTTGATATTCACATAGTGGCAAAGTGTATATCTATTTATTGAGTTGGGCTTGGAGTTTCCTCTGCTGGAGGGAAGCAAGTAACTAGAAGTTCATAAAAATGAGATAAAATAGCCTTTATAGTTATTATAAGAAAGTCTCTAAATTGTTGGCTATTTTTAAGATGTGATTAGATTGGGGTTTAAAAGTAAAAGTGTTTCTAGAGACCCCACCTGCAGGGCTGCATCCAGCTCTGGGGTCCCAGTACAGGAAGGACAGGGACCTGTTGGCGCCGGGCCAGAGGAGGCACCAAGGTGATCAGAGGGATGGAGCAGCTCTGCTGTGAGGAGAGGCTGAGAGAACTGGGATTGTTCAGCCTGGAAAAGAGAAGGCTCTGGGGTGACCTAATTGTGGCCTTCCAGTGCCTGAAGGGACCCAACAAGAATGATGGAGAGAGACCCTTTACAAGGGCCTGGAGTGACAGGACCAGGGTGAACAGCTTCAAAGTGGCAGACAGTAGGGTTAGATTAGAGATTAGGAAAAAAATTCTTGACTGTCAGGGTGGTGAGGCATTGGAATCCTGAGGTTGCACAGAGCAGCTGTGGCTGCCCCATCCCTGGGAATGTTCAAGGCCAGGCTGGCTGGGGCTCTGAGCAACCTGGTCTAGTGGACGCTGTCCCAGCCCATGGCCCAGGGGTAGGAACTAGATGATCTTTAAGGTCCCTTCCAGCCCAGCCCATTCTATGATTTTATGAATCCATACAGGGCAATTGATTATCTTTGTTTCCTATAGATGTTCAGCTCCCAGGTGGATAGGTTTCTTCAGTTTCCCTTCTGCAGTACTATCCATCAGCTCAAGTATTTAACAAGCAAGAACAAGGCTTGAGAGAATTGTACCTTCAAAAAGCCCCAATGTACTCACAGAAGATCTGGTATTATTAGAAGGCCTTAGATTATGTTGTATGGGTTTGTTGTATTTATACACTGAGTGATACTCATCTCTATCAGAATTATTGTCCAAGACTGAACTCTGAACAAGCAAGCAAGATGAATTAAAGATATATTCTCAGTGAAAAATTGAGCAGTTAAAATTCTCATCAGCATTGTTATCAAAATGCATAAAATGATCAGAGAAAGTTTAATTATCTTAATGATCCACATTTTTAAGCCAGAAATTTGAAAAACTGAATACAAAAATAAGTTAGCTTAGGTTCTATGGGTAATATCAGTGTTTTATTTGAAGAATAATGTAACAGTTTTCATTCCCCCCACCCCCCCCCAAATTTGCACAGTTAACTGTGAAATTGTTGCAGAATATGGTATTAAAGCTCCACTAAAAAAAATTTCTTTTTCTTAGAAAAGAGAGAGGGACAAAAAAGCTTCTAATTGATTTAAAAATGAAGAGTCAGTCTTAAAGTTTAAGGTGCCTATATCCCACAAATTCCTAGGAGTAGGGTAGTTTCTGGGATCTTACACCTCCAGAAGTTCACCCCAAACAATGGAAAACAAATTGTTGAGCAAAAGAAGCCACCTGCTCCACAAGAAATGAACTGCAGTGCTAGTGGAAAGCTGGACAGGTGACCTCCAGAAGTCCCTCCAACCAAAATCACGCCGTGATTCACTCAGCACTCAGAAGTCACAGCCCAGGACAGCCGGCTCTGGGCAGCCCCTGCCCTGCCAAGGTCACACGTGGGATGAGCTGTGGTACCTGATGGATAACGCCAGCCCCAGCTGTGGCCACACACCACTGGCACAGAGGAAAACAGCAGCATCACAAGACAGAGGCACTCTCTGTAAGGCCAGAGCTCTCTGGCAGGAGATGAATAAGAATCCATTTCATAATTATAAAAGCAAATGAGACAACTAGTAAGTAGGACTGGCTGCATCAGCTCCAAAATCAACAAAATTAGCATGAAAGGAAGAAGTACATGAATAAGAATCAGAGCTATAAGGTTATCCATATTGAGGGAATATGAGATTTACTGCATCAGGAAATAAATCAGGAAAACAACATTTAAGAAGAAGACTGATACGTCTTTCTTTTTAAAAAATGGTGATGGTTCTGAAAGGCATGCTGTGGAAAAACAAAGACGTATCTCTCACTTCACATTCAAGGCATACAAAGGCAAAGTAAATAATATCTGGGAAGATAAAAGATGGAAGAGCTGTTACATCTGGAAGGAAAAGTGTAGATGAGTAGTACCAGAGACCACAAACAGCTTTTTGAGGGCCATAGCTGGCCTAGCTCTAGACCTTGGAAAATATTAATGACACCTTACAGCATGGCTCAGGCCATCGACAATTTGCCTACACCAGTGAACCTAAATTCTCAAAGATGGTGAACTAGGTATGAACCCAGCGTGCTGCAGCTGCCAGTGGTTTTCAGCCTGTGGGAGCAGCTACCCTGGAAGGGCATTTCCCACACAGCAGAGCGATTGTGTGTGGGTGTCATGTCCTCAGCGCTGACAAGCAGACGCACCCTTGCTGCTCCACGCTGCTCAATAATGCAGACAACATCCCTGCAAAGGGATGCTGAAGCTGCTCTTCACCCACAGAGCTCTTGCTTGTAAGTTGTGGACACTAATGAAAGTAGATGTCAGTGCTCGAGTACAGAAGGAGTCTTTGTGCTCATTCTTAGCAGACTTTTTTTTGGTCGTGAACCTATCAGTGCTGCTGACAAAAGGAGTATAACAAATATCTGCCAGTCAGGAATGCAGAGATTACATTTTCATTTAAAAATGGTGTGGATATTTGGGACACTATACTGACAGATAATATGTGTCTATATATATAAATATAAATATAAAGCAGAAAAACTGCTCATAACTTGCAGAGTTACTGCTGCTTTGTGGAGATGCAGAGAAAAAAGGAAAGACTATTAGTTTAGACAGCATTTTCAAATTCCTGTTATTATTGTAAAAGTCCCTTCAGTACCAAATGAGTTTTTATTGTTGGAGCCATAAGAATGTTTCTTGGTGCACTAACAGTAGTGAAGGCACAGAAACACACACACCCACACAAAAGTTTATGTACAAATGTCTAGCACAAAGGCTGGAGGCAGTGACAGCATTGTCAAATGACGAACACTTAAAGCTTGCTGTATACACCAGGAAACACAAGCCAAGCAGACACTTTGAAAAGTCTGAAGTAACTTGCTCCCCTCCAGCAAGCTATGCCTTTTTTTTTGCTTAGTTCCCCAGTATAAGCTTAGTACCAATATTTTTATAAATGACATTTATATCAAAGGCATTTTTACTAAACAAGGTAACACAGAGCAAACAAAATAACATGAATTTAATTTTGCATGAGGCACTGCTTTAGGCATAGAGTCACCATTGCCTTTGCTGAGTGTAGACGAGCTAACAGTGGTTCTGTTCCCAGCTTTGCTACTCCAGTTTAGTAAAACAGCTATGTGGACTCTAGCCAGCTAGTTATGCTCACACACGGAGGCTCTACACAAATGTAGCACTTGCAAATGTGTGTAACTGTGCTCTATAGCAGATCTGGTCTCATGTGACTAATATTTCTTTCCATAATCTACTATTCTCTTCTATTCTGATATGCTCAATGCTAATTTTCACTTGATTCTAAAGTATATTGTTGCTTCCTGGGTTGTTAGGCAGTACATTAAACTTTCAATAAATGCCACTAATTCCTACACCCGCAGAAATATAATTTATTCTTGTTTTAATCCAATATGAACTGCATTGACAAGAAGGGTTATTTGCCAATGTTTTGAAGGCAGGCAGGGTGAGAGGGAAAAGTCTTAGCATTTTCCAAGTTTATATCTAGGCCCCAGATGGAAACAATTCTACAACAAAAGAACAAAATCTGGTAGGATATTCTTGAGATCTTGTAAGTTCAGCAGCACGTCACTGGTACTGAGGCCAATTTTCCAGAAGACTGATTTGAATAGCAGAAAAGAGGAGGAGAAGGCCAAGTGGAATTCTAAGTTAACCCACAATGTGCTGCAATCTAGCATTAAATGGGAACTTTATATAAAGCAGCAGAAATTAACTCAGGCTACATGTTTGCTTCAGTTGTTAATATTGACTAATAATATAGGTGCCTGTGGTTTTTAAAAGGAAAAGCCTTCAGCACTTTAAAAGAGGCAAGTGAATGATGCAGGTTTCTGTTACTGATTACAGTACTTACAGTACTTTAGAAGATCTGTATTTATAATCCCAACGTTTGTCTTTGACATCAGAGGCTTCAATCTATGACACTTAAAAGCTTCATATATTTTGCAAAAATCTACCATTGAAGCAAATAAATTATACCCTCTATCAGCCCACATATCTTTCAAAATAGATTGTTATACTAATCAGTAAGTGAAAACAAAAGGCCTTTTAAAGCCTGCCAGCAAAGATGGAATGAATTACTTCTTAGATGCAAGACTGCAGGCCTGGTAGCCTGCTAAGTAATCATTCTTGGAGACTCTGCCTTTCACAGTTCTTAAAAAAGTTTCATGGCAAAATTAACTTCCAATTTAACATCTGTTTCCTAGCAGAGGAAAGATAGTCTTGTGTATTAAAGCTGAAGGACTTCTGGACTCAGATTTCCTGGGGAGCTTTGGCCAAATCACTTAATCTCCCTGTACTCCATTCTGTGTGAGTAAAATGGGGGATAAAAATCGGCTGCCTTTGTCACTTGCAATGAAAGCTGTTTTGGTGGAAGTCGTGTCTTGTGTGGGGACATGGATCTCTCGTGAAGAAGTGGTTCTGAACTCACGTCCTTTGGGCCCTATTGTACAAAAAAATGAAGAAAAGTAATCAGAGATCAGGCTGATGTATCACATGCTCAGGGAGTTGTACCAAATGCACTAGAGCTGACACAAAGAAAAGTTGGTAAAATGAGTTTTAATTGATGACTTGGGAATTTTTTTTCGTGGAAATTCCAGGAGTTTCATGAGTTCTGTGAATGTTTGTTGCTGGGAAAAACTATTTTGACAGACCATCATCCTTCACAAGGACTCAGTGAACTCAGATGAAATTACCAAAACTAAAATAAGTGAATGTATTTTGTTAGGTGTGAGAAGAGCTTTCAGCTTAGATAGCTTGTTTATTTTCAAAAGCCTCAAGCTTAGGTAGCTTCTAGAAACAAATCACAAAAAACTGATGCTGATGTTGAGTCTAAGCAATTGGAACTCAAAATAATTTTTCAAATTATTGTCTTTTCCTAAAGCAAGAGGATTTTCCCATATTGCTTGTAGTATCAAGTGTCTCGATCTTAAAAAATCACTTATATTGGTCTAAATAAGAGCTTTAAATTTTCAAACCTGAAATAATTACTGGGTAAATAAAGAGATGTATCAATCAACATTAGAAGGAGATGAAAAGCTAAAATAAATATCCAAAGTATTTCAAACATGAAGATAAAAAAGGCATGAATATGGATTTTGAGCCTTGTTACAGTAAACCAGGTATTTTTATTTCTTTTTTACAGAAATTGCTTGGATTTTTTTATACCACTACATAATCCAAACTTTCTACAAATGTGCTTTCTTGAAGGTTGAAATTCTTGGTGGGTTGAAAATGGTGTTTGATTACCTACTGTGCATTGCAAATTTGAGTTTCTTCAATCAACCTGCCACTCAACTTCTTCCACTGTAAATAAATTCACTGAAAAAAAATGAAGGCAAAAAGCAACTGAACAGTGAATTCTGTACTTAAGATACAGATAAAGATTCTGCATTGAGGATAATCATTCCTGCCTCTCATTGCCTCCTGTGTTCTCAGCAGTCCAGGCAAATGGCATGAAAAGCAGAAGTCAGGGAGCAGTGAAGTAAAATGAGAGCAGAGGGGCACAAGGGCACACTCAAAATGGAGAAGACACAGCGAGTTAAGTGAATGACCATCTAGTCTTAGGAATTTTCATGTTCGTGCAGCTCTTCAAAGCTGGTTAGCAGAAAACAGTTAAATGGAGCATAACCAGAAATGAACTAATCAGTTGTTTTGTACTTATTACTGCTCAGGTCAGCATAACCTTTCCATATTTTGATGCATTTTTAATCTCACTTTTCAAGCAAAAATAATTTTGCTCTTCTGACACAAATCTCACCCTCCTGAACTATTTTTTTTGAAACAAGAAGTTACACATTTTAGTGGAAAAAAAGCCCAACTCAAGGCTGTAATTAGAACTAAACAGATAGAAAGAGGTATTTTACACAAACATTTACATTTATCTGTTTTTTTAAATTATATTTTTTGAACTTTGATACTGCCAATATGTACATCCCATAGCACCTGTGTCATCACCAGGAATATATTGCAGATATGTGTACAGAAGAGTTCAAAATGCATAGTCATGAAAGCTACATTTTGGATTAGTGATCAGTAGTGCTTGTGCATAAAAATTTTTTGAGCAAGAGTTGAGACCAAGTGACCTACAGAGGTTTCCTCCAAACCAAAATGTTCTGTGATCCTATTAAAATAAATTTTTGTGAATTATTTGTATCTAATCACTATGGAGATTCATCTCATGTGACTCATTTTAA
The DNA here is from genome assembly GCF_017590055.1 of Onychostruthus taczanowskii. Lineage (NCBI taxonomy): Eukaryota > Metazoa > Chordata > Aves > Passeriformes > Passeridae > Onychostruthus > Onychostruthus taczanowskii. The sequence continues at coordinate 3,387,242 of NW_024502236.1, forward strand.
ATCTAAATGGTTTATCAAATTGTGTAAGCTACTCACAATCACACCAGGAGCAAAGAATTCTTTAAGTTTTCTCACTGACCTACACAGGCAATGGAATTATTGGTGGAAAATGGTAAGAAACCATAACTAGGACAGAGAAAAAACCAAAACCAACCAACCAACCTACCAAAAAATGTCAAAGACCCCCAACCCCAAATAAATAACTCACCAGCAACCAGATTATATGGCACAGCATGTGAATAAATTAAGAAATCCTAATACCACAGAGCCAAATTTTTGTGTTCTTCTTGAAAAGATTGCTGCATTTCTGTGAAATGTCAAATTATTTAGCTTTATTATTTACCTATTTTACTGATTTATGGAAAGTTATGTTCAAAATAATAAACTTTACTGGAAAAGTTCAGATTTTGCATCTTTTGAACAGTTTGACTAGTGTCTATTAATTTAACGTTGCCTTGATGAAATAGGTAAATTGTTCTCTCAGTACTTGTTTGCAATATGAAGCCAAACTGTAATAATAGAAGCCCATTATTTCTCCAGAATTTTCCCTTGTATTTGCTTCGTGTGTGTCATCACGATTTAAGTTATAAAGCAAGCTGTGCCCAGGAAAAGGTGGGCATTGGGTGGGAATAAGCAGAAGCCTATGTAGCATCTTGCATAATGTGTTTGCAATGTGGCTATCTTCTTTTATCTCCTCAGTCTGTTCAATATAAAGAAAAATAACAGTCAGATCAGAAAAGATAAAGCCTTGAAAGACATAGTGGGCACAATACATGTTAAAGACAGCCTACATGTATATAGTTAAAGCTGTTTGTTCAAACCTGACATGAGTCATGGTCCATTATAGCAATGAAGTGTCAGCCAACAAAATTTGAAATACAACCCAGATTTCTCCTCCTTCAAACAGACTGCAGCCTAATGAAATTAAAATGTATATAGAGAAGCTGGGTCAAAACCACAGAATAACAGAACAGTGATCTGAGTCTTCCACTCTGAACAGTTGAGGAAGATGTGAGGTCTGATGGACCAGATCCTCTTGAGTCCTCAAGGGACAAAGTGGCACCATCACAAAACTGAGGCTGGACTGTCAGTTCAGGAGCTTTTGCACTTGGAATTCCCCTGGTGTATGGAAACTGTTGCTCTTTAGAGAGCAGTAAGGGCTGGCTTTTAGACAGAGTCCTTTCCATTTCAAAATACTTCACTTAAATGCTTAAACCCAACACTAGGTCAATTGAATGTTCCCCATGACTTTTGTGAATATGAGTATTTACCTACATGTGTCAAAGTGCACCTTGAACCAGGTCTAAATGAAGAATAGGTAGAAAAAATAATAGTAATATAATGAGGTGGGAAGTTAACCAGTGGGAGGGGTACATGGTTCACAGAGATGATGGAAATTCAGCATCCCATGTCAAAATAAAACATGAGGTGCAAGGGGTCTCCTATGATCTATGATTTTAAAATCTGAAAACACACTCTCTTGTGTATATTCTTGAATGAAGCAGTTCATTCCTGTAAGATAAGAGACACTATTGGTGATGTGGGTCTACAGTTTGAAATGTCCTCCTTTACAAAATCTCTTTATTTACAGCTGCTTGTACAATTTAGATTTCTTTATTGAATCCTTTCAAAATACTGAACTTTAGACTAGCTCTAGGAAGGCAGAAACCCCCCAGTTTTCCTTATCTTTTAGCTACTATATTATTTTTTTCAACAAAAAATTAATTACTATTAGCTTTCTTTCTATATCAGAACTCTTAATATTTTAATGGCTGTTTAGTTCATGCTCACTCATAATCAAAAATTATTGAATATTTTCTTTAGCTATAAATATTTTTCCTTAAAGGGCTCTTCATTCATGATTCTATCTTGCAGAAAGCCTTTATTTCTGCACTAACAGGTAATTCTTGCTTGCTTGCTTGCTTTTTCTTCCTTGCTTTATTGATTTCCTGCTTTCTCTCTCTCATTCTCTTTCTTTCTGTCTCTCTCTCTTTTTAATTTGAGAAATGTCAGATCACAGAAAAGTCTCCTTTAATAATTCTCTTTTTTAACCTAAAATAAAACACAGTAATTGAAATGCATTTGAAATGTTTTTTTTTCTTTGTTTTTGTTTTTATTGCTTTTTTTTTTTTCCTCACAGTTTAGACTGCCATAGCTCTCTATAATGCATGTTAAAGAAAGTGCTTAAGTGCAAGCTTCCTAACACCCTTCCATTACCTATGTTGACCATACATTAAGGGCAGCATACATCAAGCACAATCACACACCTTAGCCATATTTTATTGCAAATACTAGGAGACAACACATGAAACTTAACAAGAGTTTGTTTCTCAAACCATACAGGTAAGTTTAAAACAGAAACGTTGAGGCTGGTACTCTTTTGTGTAGTATTGGTTTTAGCTAAGTTAAACTCCAATAATTTGAAGTGTCTTCATCTAAGTTTACTTAGTGTGACAAGGAGACACTTTATTGGCAGATTTCTTCTTAGAATTTATATATTATTTATACTGCAATAGTCCCTGGAGATTCAGTAATAGATGGGGAACTGGTCACATCCATCAGGAGAGGACAATGTGCAGTTGTCCCATGGAACAACAGAGCAGTAACAACAGAGCCTTTTCCCCAAAAACTATAAGTAAAGTAGAGTTCTTATTACATGTTTTCCCAAGAGACAATAATGAATAAACACAGCCAAAACATTCAATACCACAACTGAGAGAGGAGGCGGAGAAGCCAAGGCTTATTATTTCAAAATAATGGTGTACATTCTGCTGAAGAACAGAGTGGAAGGTGAGCTGTGCAGCTTTACATCGAGAATTCTCTACAGCAGTCTGCAGCCACTGTTCTCCAAAGGGAATCTGGCAATGGATACAACGCATAGACACTGTTGGGAACTTTTCAGGTTGCATCAGTTTTACTGAGAAATTTCTGAAATTTCTGATGGTGGGAAAGAGCTTTCGTGTTGGGCACATAAAAAACATTAAATAATAAATCAAAGACCGACCTTTAAGAGCTGGCAAATTCCTGTATAGCCACAGCTGTCAAGCACAGTAATTAATTTTTCAGGAAGGAATAAAAAATTAGATTTAAATGCTCAGAGAATTAAAAAAGGGTGAACGAAAGAGATGCCATCTACATATTCAAACATACATGTGAGATACAACACTTTGGAGTCATAGACTGTCTTGAATTGACGTGGACCCTTAAGAATCATCATGTCCAACTCCCTGTTCCTTGCAGGGCTGCCTGTCACTAAACAGTGTCATACAGATACTCCTTGAACTCTGCCAGGCTTGATGCTGTTACCACTTCCCTGGAGAGCCTGTTCCAGTGACCAGCTGCCCTCTCAGGGAATAACTTTTTCTCGATGTCTCATCTGAAGTTCCCCCGATGCAGCTTCATTCCATTTCCTTGTGTCACTGGAGAGAGGAAAACCCTCTAAGTCCTTCACAGGTCCAGTGCAGAGGATTGCCTGCCCAACATATTTCCCAGAAGGTTTAGGTAGACGGGTTGAATTTTTAAAGAATCATATCTATCTACTCAGGCATTCTAGTTGTTATTGCTTTGATGAACTGCAGTTGTCTTTACTCTGACATAAGGACTCACACCTTGTCCTTGCCCCATGTTTTTGCAGCCAATTCCTTTCTTTAATCTTTAATTTTTGGATTACTTGTGGTCTGTTCCACTAACAGTTGCTAGAACTGAACCATTACTTGTTAACTATCTTTGTTTTTTGTGTCACTAACAACAACACACAATGCTAGATGTCAAATATTATCATACTTTGTCAGACCTGTTAGGATTATAAACACTGCATTTTTAATTGTTGAAAAGATCTTTGTCTTTCTTATCCAGATTCAGTCATTAAGTATGTGATAAACAGAAGCCCATTTCTCCTTTTGAGCCCTGTAGAAGGAAAATGAAGAATCTTTTCTTTATCTCTAGTCTTTTATTTGTGGAAGCCTATCACTTGCTTCCATTGTAATTCTGTAACACTGAGCAGAGAAATGCTCTGGCTACATCAGGTTCATCACTTACTAGAGATGACTAGAATATAGACTTTATGACATTGGCAGTTTTGACTTAATAAAAATGGTTTATCTAAAAGATTTCTGCTTTAATATGTGGGGGTTTTTTTTTTTTTTTTTTTTTTGTTCAAAGCTATATGAAGAAAATATTATTTTGAAAACTTTAAAATAGACCTGAAAGTGTCTCATTATGCCTCCAGTTCTGAGATATGAGGGCTTTTTTTCCTCTATGGGATAAATTCCCTACATGAATTGTATCCCCTATGGTGCATCTTCCTTTTAAACTCTTGCTAAGCTACTCTAGTGCGTGATGAAAGGTTCAATCTGTAGCATATCCAAGTTTATTGGGAATTTAAGCAACCTTGTTGATTTTGCAAGTAGCTGTAGATATTTGTGAGATATTTGATATAGATATTTTTCAAAAACTGTTATTTCAAGCACCCACATGGGTAATCTATTCCCAAGCAGTTGTCTGAATTTACCTATGGCAGACCCCCAGTGATTTAATAGAATAATGAATAACTTCCAAAAGGTGCTTGAATTAGAGAAGTAGATTTCACAGAATCGCAAGATGGTTTGGTTTGGGAGGGCCCTCTGGAAATAATCCACTCCAAGAGAGGGTCACATGAAACAGGTGACACAGGAATGTGTCCAAGGGGGTTTGGAATGTCTCCAGAGAAGGATACTCCACACCTTCCCTGGGCAGCTGCTCCAGTGCTCTGCCATCCTCAGTGTAAGGAAGTTCCTCCTCGTGTTGATGTGGAATTTCTTGTGTTTTACTTTATGGTCTTGCCCTGTCACTGAGCCCTACTGAAAAGAGTCTGGCACCCTCCTCTTGGCACCCACCTCGGAGATATTTGTGTGCAATAATGAGGGCCCCTTTTAGCCTTCTCTTCTCTAGTCTAACCAGGCCCAGCTCCTGCAGTCTCTCCTCATAAGACAGATGCTCCATACCCTCATCACCATTGTAGCCTCTGCTGGACCTTCTCCAGTAGCTTCTCAGCTTCCTAGTCCCATTTAGAAACATCCTCATGATATTTTTATAAAATGACAGCTGAAATTTTTTTTTAAAAAAAACCACCCTTCATACTTTGAAGGATACATTTTCCGTTGCTTTTACAACAAATTCTGGATTTATTCTTTAGCAATTAATTCTGGGGCTATCTACCTGTTTGATTGTATTTTCTGCTTTGAGACATTCAACAGTGAAATGCCTCATTTTAAAGATAGTTCGGGATAAACATTCCCAGTTTTTTAGAAGTCATAGATGTCCACAAGTCTTTCTCACTAGTTTGTACTCCCGTAAAACATGTCTTACTACTCAGAGCTGCATCTGCTTCCTTGATTGACCTTGTCTAACTAGATTTGTTCACTTTTTTTCCTTTTCTAGTATTGATCAATGCATAACCTCTGTTTCAATTGTCTATAGATATCTTAAGAACACACAGAGAATGAAATATAAGCAGGAAGAGAGGAAATACACATTTAATCCTGTATTAAATCCCTTGCTGAAATGTTATAAAGAAAATCAATATTAGGTAAGATCCTCACCAGGTGTAGATTTGTGTAGCTCTGTGAAAGTGAATGAACTCTGAAAATGTATCCCCACTGAGGGTCTGGTACAATATGTTTTATACAAAGGAGAAACATAGATCCGTTCAGGTTGAGCCACTGTAATGTAATTTTATCATAAATTTTGTATCCATAGCATGTTTCAATTTGTATCCTAAATCACATTTTGTATGCCTGGCTTCTTAAATGGGTTGAGGCAATCTCATCACAGGCCCTCTTACTCTAAATAAAATCCTGCAGCATCATCTTTCTGGCAGAACTGTAGGAGATGAATAGAAGGTAATGAAAACATGAGAGGCTGCCTCAGCTCATAGCCTTGTTAAGCTCGCTCCTTTCCTGATCTCAAGTGCTTTTGGTCTTTTCCTCTTTGGGATGATTCTCCCACTTCCACCTTTCCATTCAAATTGGTTTAGGTGGTTCCCAGAAAGGAACAGCAGAGCCACAAAGAGCGAGTGCTTGATTTTGGTATTCAATGCCTCACAGTGGAGTGGGTACTCATCATGAAGGGATTCGGCCTCTCAAGTGGCATAAGATGAAGCTACTGCCCTCTCAAGTGAAAAATCAAGTGTACAGATCAAAATGGTCTATTAATACAGACATTTGTGGCTCTATTTTTTACAATTACAGAATGCCCCATTCATAATTTACATTATATCCACAAAGCCCTACACTTTTTTACCTCAGGCATCATACCAAGAGGACCAGAAAATGAGAAAATAATAGTTTTTTGCATGGTACCTTCTATTTGGATGTGACAGTGAATCCCATTATCTTCTAAAAAGCTTTCTTTGTCATAATTTATTAAAGAACAACATTATGTTGCAATTCACAATGAGTTTGTAGGGTTTTTTTAATTTGGTATTGCTGAATGTTCTGTCTGGGTGGGAAATTTTGATACAAGTGAGCCATTGAAGACTGCTTTTATACATCTATCACTTTAATTTCTTCCTTGCAAATTTCCACACATTTACATTGCTGAAGAGGTGCAGCAAAATAAATATATATCACAAAATGAAATAGTCTGGTTTAGAGGGAACTAAATTGTTACAACCTCATGATTTATAGGCTGAGGCATGATTTTAAATTTAATTAATAGGTACTTGGGTGTTCAGCACTTTGGAGGAAAGTAATCATTGACAAACTGAAACTTGAGCACATGAAATTATACCATGACTAATCAGTTGTGTTTGCCATTTCACACCGAGCCTCTGTCACAACTATTACAGATAGTCATACTTCACATGTTGTCATTTAACCGCTTTATACTTTTCTGATTTACTTTGCCACAAGCTGCAGTGTGAGCACAGACCTGAGTGTGCACCTAGTGTTATAATGCATTTTAAAAGTATGCGATTTTAAGTAGCATATTGCAATTTTTTGTTCAGATAGGAGAGATGCAAACCATAATCCTGAACAGGATGAATAATATCACTGTCCTATGGCCTACAGTTTGAAGCAGGGTTTGATTTTATGATAAACACATTTCTGCCATTACAAATAGAATAAAAACAGATTTACAATGCCATGGCATTTTATTAGGAAAATGTGAAAACAACGGTTTTACGATGCTCAGTTTGTGGTCTAGTACATTCCTCAGTGTTATTACAACTCAGAGTACACATTCTCATTCTCTGGGCCAATGTTATTAAAAACACAACTGGGAACACTTTTCAAGTGCTGCCAGCATCCCTTTAACAGTATTTCATCAATAGGTGTTCTGGTAGTAATTTTTTTTTTTTTTTTTTTCCTTGTGACTACCAGTCTCTTTGTAGTTTTACCTTCTCTGTTTACTACCAGTCTCTTACAGTTTTACCTCCCAGCAGGCTCAGCTCCTCAAGAGCAGTTCCATCGGTCCAAGGTCGAGGATCTACAGTGTTTCCACAGCTGCAGTTTTGGCAAAGCACCTTCATGGCCCTGTGATCCTCCCCGAGCAGTGGCTGAAAGACAGGACTATTGTGACTGGTGCTGACTTCTGCTCACCTGATAATTTCATAGAATCACAGAATGGTTTGGGTTGAAAGCGGCCTTAAAAACCATCTGATTCCAAACACCATGCCATGGGCAGGGATACCTTCCACTAGATCAGGCTGCACAGAGCCCCATCCAACCGGGATTGGATATTTCCAGGGATGAGGCATCTACAATTTGTCTGGGCAACTTGTGCCAGGTTCCTACTACTCTCACAGGGAAGAATTTTTCCCTAATGTCTAATCTAACTCCACTTGCTTTCAGTTTGAAGCCATTACACCTTGTCTTTTCACTACATCCTTTCATAAAAAGTCCCTCTACCTCTTTGTGTAGGGTCAAAATCAAATTCTGAATCAAAGCCCTGTACTGGAGCCTGGTCCAAAGCTTGCTGCTTGGCATTTCTGGAAACAGAGCCACCAGGACATCTACACAGACCTTAGGATCCTGACTTCTGATATCCAAGGAAGGTAGCTAAGGTCTCCCAGTCTGACTTTTCTTAACTGGAGAGGCCTTGGGTCAAATGCTGATGGCTTTGGAAAGACATAGCTCTAACTTTTGAGAACTTAAATCAGAGTTTCCAATGGTGGGATAAGTCACTACCTGCACTTTATACAACAAATTAAAGTGAGTTGTGACACCACTTGCATGGTATTTTTGACTTACCGGGTCCTTTGGCTTCATTTTATAGTTCCTTGGGCAGCTATACAGCTACAGAAACCCAAAAGGTAATGGATATCCTAAGGAACAAATAATAATCCCCTGCTCTCAGAAGGCTGCTTGAATTGCCTGTGGTTCTTGAAACCTAATACTAAGGATCCAGAGAGCTACAATAACTTTTTTTTTTTTGCATACCTTGGAATCCCATCAATAAGGATAACATCTACAAGCCACCTCTTTGTGTCTCTTATGACAAATTGATATATGTGTCACTCAGATGGGCTTATGATACGGACAGTCACCCTATTACTGACAATTGTAAAAAAGTTATCAAATATCATACCATTTGCCAAGAATGGCCAGCCTTCATTCAGTTGGCTTGTTTTAATGGCAGACTGAGACACCTATACAGAATTCTGAAGCCACAGTAAATCTGCAGCACTTATCAGAGCCCCAAAAGCCTACAGGATAAAAGAAACTAACAACTCAGACTGAGCACAAGGATTCATAATGCACTCAGTACGGCTCACACTCACTGGGCCACCTATGTGACTTGACTGTTTTCCAAATATATTAGTACAAAATGCTCCAGGCATCCATTCAGACCCCAGAAGCCTGTAGAAAACTCTTGGATCTTTTGCCAGATCCCAGAAACCTGTAGTTACCCTGGCTGTTTTGTTTTGATGCATGGATTGAATCTTATCCTTTCTACATAGTTTTTCCTGCCTTTAAAAAAAAAGCATATAAATATTCAGAGGAAAAGGGACGGAAAAGCAAGGAAGAAGGATTTATCTCATATTGGCTTTATCTCATATTGGCTTTGATGGACACAACTGAAAGGAATCGTTTGATTCCTTTCAGTTGTGTCCATCACTTTCCACTCTTTAAGGAATTTAATAATTCGTACATTTTCCATGTGGTCGATGTTGATTTATGTAGCCCACTGACTACAAAAGACTTAGCCAAAAGGAAAGGGGATGTCTCCTAACCAGATGGCAAAGAAATTATCAATACTAGGGCATTGAAATACTACTTCACACGTGAAGGACAGGGTGCCAACCACAGGGGCCTGGATAAGGTCCAGTCTCTGTATGGGGGAGTCAAAGGATGAGCTGTCTAAAGCTGAGGCTAAAGAAGAAGATGAGGGGGAGAGATGCAGATTTGCTAAGAAATGCTGCAATAGACCGGCAACTGAGAACATGGCTATGATCACATGGTTATATCCTACTCATATCTACTAGCCTTGAACCACTGAGGCAGAACTAAGGGGGCCCACACCATGTCAAATGGTTGAATTAGAAATAAGAGAAATGGCTGCAAGAGTAAAATCATTAAGTTACACAAGTTGATTTCCAATTTTTTACAGTCTAACTTAGGTTTTTGTTATTAAATCAAAATAATTTCTATTTTTCCTGAATGCAACTACAAGACAAGCAAACAGATCAATACTCGGTAGTGTTTTCCTTTCCCTGGAAGCTTCAGCCAGTCAACAAGATCCATAGTTTTGCCAATTCCATCTCTCTGTGCAGTTTTTTTCTTATACTTTCACCCCAAAGAAATGAAAACAATCTTCCTTTTGCCCCATAGAGAAAGTAAACATTGGAGGGATTTTACTTTCTTTTCTCAGGAACTAGTTGTGAAAGTTGAAAAACTTCAGTGATAAAAGAGAAATATCTTTTAAGGAGTTAAGTGGCCAATAGGACAATACCATTTGAACCTCTGGGAATGTACTAGTATTGTGCATTATGAAAAACAGAAGAAAAATCTTAAAACAGTTACTAAAATAGATCCAGCACACCACAGATGAGGACCACAGAACTGTTCTGACAATCTGGTCCAAGGCATACAAAAATGACTTATAAGGCTTTTGGTTCTATAATATCAGAAAGCTCTAATTTAAGGATTTTTCTCGGACCAATCAAAATGTCATATATACCAACTAATCATCTGCTGCAGCCAAACTAAAAGTAACATAACCTGTAATTGCAGCTTTGAAAGATTAATTTAGACACTGTGCATACAGCCTAGGAATGAACTTGTGCTGAAGCAGGTCATTTGTGGTTTGGTAGGTTCATCTAGAGGTCACTGAATACAGGTAACATGAATAATTTACATTTTTTATAGGTAGAAGGAGAAATAGCTTATGCTATATTTAAATCCAATGCTAAACAAAGGGGTCTTTCAAAATTAAATTGGATTTATTACATGTGGTACAAATTTTAGAGCTAAATTGCTCTCCACGTACAAGGGCATAAATTTGATTGAATTCCTAAAGGCACTTTCAGTCTCTGCTACCTAATTCTAAGCCAGTTATTTTTCATAGTTACAATTCAGCTAATCAGATTTCATACGTGACTCCACTTGTAAACATTTCCTGAGAAAAATTGGTGAAAGATACAGAACAAACAGAATCAGCTGCACAGGGGAAATGCTAGTTCTCTGCTAATATAATTTAAAAATAATTTATAGCATATTTTGTTGTGTTAAGGCTAAAGGCCCCAAGTGCTCTCTCAAATATCCAAGTGCAGCTCCCATTGACTTCACTGGGACTGGTGCTTGTTTATCTGAAGTCAGAGATGAGCCATAAGCATTTGTGTAAGACGAAGTAATCCAAACCTAGCAGAGGTACAAAAAAAAAAAAAAACAAAAAAAAAAAAAAAAAAAAAAAAAACAAAAAACAAAAAACCAAACCCAAAACCTGATAGATTACATGGAAAAAAAAGATTTAAGAACTTCAAATGTTAGGTAAAACTATGCTTCCTTGCATAAGACACCAGAGATAATGAAACTGAGGTGAAACCACTACTGTTTTCCTTTGAATAGAACAAATACTGTGACTCCTTGTCATTCATAAGTCCCTTAAAATTATATGTACACCAGGATTTAGATCTCAGGATAATTTCCTTCCACATCACCCACATATCTTCAGAAGATAATTATACTCCAATCATCTGTTTTAAACTTCTGGGAGCTACATATTCCATAGCTTGATGCTTTTATGAGAGTCTTTTTCAAAATCTGGGAAGAGGAGAGCACAGGATAACTCAGAATAACTGCTAAGGAGAATATATAAAGATTATAGTTGGTTACATACTGTTATGACATTGGAAATGGTAATTCATTGACTCTATTTAGCTACAGGAGATGAAAAAAGTGATGTCAACCTAAGTAAATCCATAAGAAAAAAGTCAGCTTCCCTATTGTCACTGAGGTTAGTGGAAGTGGCAAACCTTAAGGAAGTCTATGGAATTGTTACTCCAGTAGAGTAGTAGATTTAGCTGGATTCACTGAGTCCAAGTTATCAAAGTGAATTACTGCAGCCCAGGTAATCATGATATGATTGCAAATACTCCAGGGACATATTTTTTCCTTTCCAGCAATTATGCACAATTAGTGAGGTCTATCCTTTCAGTGCCTCAGTAAAGTCTTGTAAAGTGCCTAATAAAAATAGGACCTGCTCTGGGTCTTTATCACCTATGGAAATCTTCTGTATCATAATAACAAGCAGCAATTGAAATTGCTTCCATCTTTGGCTTGATTAGTCAAATACTTTGTCAAACCACAGATGCTCTTCTTTCACCTGTTCTTCACTTTGACACATCTCTCAGTGGCTGTGTCAGTGATACTGCTTTTGAGACTGACAGCTGTGAAAAACTGCTTATGTTTCTAGCATCTCTTCCTCTTTGTAAATTTTACAGTGTAAATCTTCAGGAAGTTTGTCAGTCTTAACTGAGCAAGTGTTTTATAGCATAGCTTCAAATGTCAGACAAGGATTTTTTTTTCTCTGGAGACAAATCCCAACCTCTTATTCCTACCATGCTCTTGCCTTTTCTGTTAAAACTAGTGGGGGTGCAAGAGATTTAAATTACTGTGGAAAGTGGCCTAGCATCTCTGAATAAACACATATAAAAAGCTGTGATTAGCAGTTCTGATTAAGGATTCTCAACACTTTTTTCCTGTTTATAAAGCAATGTATGTGTGCTTAATACTGTAATTAAACAAAAGACGAGGATGTTGCCCAAAAAAATCTTTTATTCAGAGTTCTGAGCCTGCAGCTGTATCCTTATGAACACACTGATGAAAGGAAAGGCAGTAGTCAGAAACAAAAGGAAAGCCCAGTATATGAAAAGCATTGTCTCTGTGGATTGCAAGTCATAGTTCATAAATCAGATAACTGAGGTTTCCCTTCTCAATGACTCTTGAACCTGGCTGGTGATCACCACATGGCAGAGTTTTCAAGTGTTACATGAGACAGAACTGATTGCATTCTCCACCCAAATGCCATCATTCAAGTGTTCTTTGCATTTTGCTGAGAAGTAGCATGTCACTGCTTCTCCTTTGCTTGGCTCCTCTCTTTTCAGTTCAGCCTTTTACATTAGAAAACAAAAAAAGGAAAAAAAAAGGAAAAAAAAGAAAATAAAGAAAATGTTTAAAAAGCCCTGCAAGCATTACAAAGTGTTCACTTCATAGAATCATACAACAGACAGCTTGGAAAGGACTTTACAAATCATCTAGTTCCAACTTCCTTGCTGTGGACAGGACATGTTTCACTAGGCAATTTGATTAACCCATATACAGAAAGTAAAGCTCTGTCTTTTCATACTTCTTTCCATTAAAAGCAAAAAGCTCTCATTTAAAAAATCAGTAATTAATTAGCTACACGTGGAATTACATGATCCATTGTTGCAGACATTCAATTTATTATTACTTTTTACACATAAGAAGTCCAAAATCAAGCACATTTTTAGTTTAAAATTGGGGTAGCTTTTCACAGCTTCTTACAAAGGAACAAAATGCTTTTCATATGAGAGTTGCAGTGCATGGTGGCTGAAAAAAAAAGCTAGAAGACAGATTCATTAATAGTTACCACATTTATATGATTTGGGACAAATGAAAAAACTCAGTAAAGGCATAAGTCACACCCACTCTTCTACAGTGCTTAAATTGGTTACTGAATCCTGAATCCAGCCAGATTAATTTTTGGAACATGCAAAAGACCTCTGGACAAACAGATGTCTAAGAAAACTAGACCCATCCTTCAAGGTAAGGTCTCTGAATGTGTCACCTGAGGGTGCAGCACATTGTAAAACAGAAAAGAAACAAATTATTGCTGTATTAATATGCTTTCTTCTTACCTCTTATGGCCTGACAAAAAACATAGAAGGGTCCCCATGTGGGACTGGCTGCACACCGTGAAATTAAGTGAGGAGAGAGCATTTTAGATCCAGGTAGAAAGAAATTTTATTCATAGTTTTAATATCTCCTGCAACAGAATATTAAAGTCACTTGAAATGTGAAATCATGAAGTGTAAGTTATTGAACGGCATTTTATTTTTAATCATAACCATTCTTTCTACCAACAGTGCAGAATACTTTGCAAGCAAAATGCCAACCTCAGTCTTTCAGGATATATTATAAATGTCTTAACCACCTTCTTCAGCAGGAAGGAGAAAAGTTGACTGAACTTATCAGAAATACTCATTGCTGTAATTTGAATCTGATACTAGTCCCTTCCAGGTGAAATGGTACAAAATCAGAAATGGAAAGGAAAAGAACCAGAATATCAAAGAATGTCAATGACCTGGAAAAGCAATGAAAATAACCACAAGAAACTATCCTGAAGAATAGTTAAAAAATAAATGTTCTTAACCCTGGTGTGCTACCTAAGGTCGGTGATGACCAGGAGGAAAGACAGTGTGCTCTGGTCATCTACAAATAATTGAAGACTAGAAAACCAGCAAGAATGATGTGCTGGTTATGGCGACCCAGTAGCATGTCAGTAAAATTAATGGATTAAAACTGACTGAAGGAGCATTTAGTAAAAGTTCCTAGCAATGTGATCTATTATAGTGTAGAAATATCTCCCAAGAGAAGTGTGGAAACCCATTGTTTGAGTCATATGCAGTTGAGCTTGGACAAGACAGTGGAGAATGCACTCTGAGGAATAATGCTGCACTGGCAGGGGTTGAAGAATAGGCTAAATGATTTTACAAGGCTTTTCCAGCACTTTTTGATGTTATTTTTTGGCAAGAGGATTATAAAAACAAAACAGAAAAAGTTATTAATGGACTTATCTGTTTTCAAAATTTCCTTGAAAAATTCCCTAGCATTTTTCCTGCATCAATACTGTTAGTTTTGCATAATTTTTATATGTTTAAAATTTTACTTTCTCTTCTCAAGAGTATTTTTCTGATTTGAAACAAAACTTTTACTCTAAGTAAAAAATTACTTGTCAGTGTGTTATAAAAAGCCTGCTACATAAACCAAAACTAAGGAAGACTTTTAACATAAATTCTTACATCTACAAATTAATTATTGTAGTACTCCATACCAAAAATTTTTAATAGCATGTAAATATAAGTAAACTGCACCTTTCCTAAAGTTCTCTTTAAGGTTTCTTTCTTTCTTTCTTTCTTTCTTTCTTTCTTTCTTTCTTTCTTTCTTTCTTTCTTTCTTTCAAGTTTCTCTTTACATCTTTTAAGAAAAGCAGTTCTGCTATAACAAAATTTCCATCAAAATTAGTTCTGGTATTCCTAAGGTGGTTCTGTCTCTTAGCTGCTAAAAAATGGAAGTAAAAGAAGTTTTGTGTAGACCTGTCAGTGGCTGCATCTTGTTTGGTCTCAGTCTGGGAAAAGGCAAGACTGCAGAGGCCACTGTTTCCCTATTTGTCTTGTCCTAATCCTGCGCTCTCCTGTTACACTCCTTACGAATCTGGCTTTTGTGAACTAAGGCAAGAATGGGTGGGAGCTACCTGTAACTAGAATAATTTCTTCCCTGTGAAGACTGTGGAGAGTAGAGAGCTGGCCCACCCAGGACCTGGTCTGTGATTTGGCCTTCACAAACAGATTTCTTATGGCTCCCCTATGACTCCTCTGAAACCATTTCCTCCCCATTCACCCTTGCCTCCTGCCCTGAAATAATTTATAAAAAAAAAAAATATCCAGACACATTATAATGTTGGCTCCAAAGGATTAATTCTCAAGGTTTTAAAAGACCAAAGGCCCCATCACAATAATTTTCAAAAAAGGTAAACATATTCTGTTACAGAGATAGGTCAGATTTGTGTCCTACTTTTTTACTTAACAGACCAGAGTGTGGTGGTTTCTTACAGAGACAACATCCGCTGCAGTGACAATGAGATGCCACAATTTTGGATCCTGTGAGGAGGGAGAATGACAAAAAAATTATTATTGCAAGCCTGGACCTCAGGAGGCCAGGCACTGGGGTGGACTTCAAGGTATGCCAAGGGATATAGAGAGAAGAGGGGAGAAGAAGTTGTTGATTTCCAAGTGCCACCTTCTCCAAGCTCAAGAATGGTTCCATCTCCATGTGCAGGAGGAAGCGAAGCCAAGAGGTCTATATGGATGAACAAGGAGCTGCTGCCAAACCCAAACATAAAAAGGGAGGATTAAGGGGGGAAACAAGGTCAAGTGACCTGGGAGGAATATAGTCTGACCTTGCCAGGATGGGTTTAGTGAAGTCACAAACCACCTGGCCTGAAACTTGGCAAGGAACGTGAATGGCAAGAGGAAGGACTCCCCCAGATCTTCATCAGCAAAAGGAGGACCAAGGAAACTGTCTCTGAATGGGGCAGGAAATGGCATGACAGGGGACATTAGGAAGACTGAATTATAAACTGGCAAGGTCAATGTGCCCACCTCAGTCTCAACAGGTAAAATTTGCCCTGCCAATCCTCTGTGAAAAGTTGTGACAACTGGGGGAGGTTCCTGAGGATTGGAGAAAAGCAAATGTCATCCCTATTTTCAAGATGAGCCAGACAGAGCAACCAGAGTACTACAGACTCATCAGTTTTCTCATGATTCCTGGGAAAATGATGGGGTAAGCAATCCTGGAAATAATTTGTAAACATATGAAAGTCAAGAAGGTGTCTGGGGCAGGGTCAGAATGAGTATAGACAGAGTTGGGACTCTCCAGCTTGGAGCAGAGACTGCTCAGGGGAGTCTTATCAATGTCTATAAATAACTGATGGGGCATGTAAAGAAGATGGAGCCAGAAGCCTGTCCTGTCACTGAGCTCCCCAAAGAAGAGGCAATTGGAGCAAATTGAAATACAGGAGAGTAAAGAAAACACTTTTACAGAGAGTGTGCGCAATGGTTTGACCTTGGGGGGAAGTCAGGCGCCCACCAATCCACTCTATCAATTCCCTCCTCGGCAATTTAGGGGGAAGAAAATCACATGAAAAAGAATTTGACAGTCAAGTGAAAGGCAGTTTAATGGAATAAAAGCAAAGGCCACACATGGAGGCAAAGGCAAACAAAAGATTCATTCTCTGCTTCCCATCAGCAGGCATCGTCTGATGGCCTCGATGCTGTGGGAGCACTGCCCAGCAGTACCCAAGCACTGGCAGGTTCTTTCTGGCTGCCAGTGCAAAGCCCAGCACTGTGAGGGCTGCTATGGGAAAACTGACTCCATCTCAGCCAGACCCAGCTCAAGGGTCATCAAACACTGGTAGAGGTTGCCCAGAGGAGCTGTGGGGTCTCCAGCCCTGGAGTTATTACTCAGAACTTGACTGGACACGTCCCCAGGCAACCTGGTCTGGCTGACCCTGCTCTAAGCAGGGAGTTGCACCAGGTCATCTCCTGATGTGTGTTCCTGTCTCAATCATGTTTGTGTCTTAGATAGAAAATCCTATTGAGAAATGATGAATAGATAATCAAGCAGAGTATAATGTTAGCACATGCTTCAGCAATAGCTGGAGAGTACGGTAAAACATTTCCTCCCTGCTAAAGAAGAGAAGTATTTAAATGTTTTTCTTTTAATAGAAAACCTTCACAGAATGTGACAGAGGAACTGTTGACTCTGTCAAAATGCTTGATTGGTAGAGAAAATAAAAAAAGCTGAGTAGGATTCTGCTCTACTTCTATCTTTTTCATGTTCTCAAAAGCTTTGGAACAACATTCATTTTGATTTAACTTTTGTGAGGGAAGTCTAAATAATTAGCTGAGCCACAATACACCAAAATCTCTTGTAAAGTTTGGTTTCAGATATAGTTTTTCTGGCTGAAGTCAATGCCTCAGCCCACTGCTCAGATTGAGTGATCTTTCCATCCTTCAAATAATATTCTTTAGCTATTTAGCAGAGAGGAAATCGCAGTTTTTAAACTTCAGCCATCTTTTAATCTGAATATTTGTAGATACTGAACTACCTTTGGCAACAGTATCTTTTTGCAAATGAAGAAAATGAGACTTCATGGCTAAATTTCATAAAGTTTCGACCTTTTCCCTGTATTAATTATAACTATTAGATCAACCCCAAATTATTTGTATGTTATTCAATTCTTAAATGAAAGACATTTGCACCAAACACCCCAAGGTCACAGGAAATCCAAGGAACTTTGTTCTACACTTTGGTTTCTTTTCTTTATCCACATTAACTCTCTGAAAATATAAACACAAAATGGCAAGCTAAGCACATTTTAAAACCTTTCCTAACCTTTCAGATAAAGAACTGTCATGCAGCACAATGAAGTTGTATAACTTATAGTTTGGAGGAGCAGAGAATATTAGGGTTCATGGTGCTAAGATATTTTTGGCCTATTCAGAAATCTACTTTTTTTTTTGCAAAATATTAATTTCTTTTTGTACTTTTGGAAACCACACTCACAGGTCGGGATATATTTTGGAAGGATTCAAAACCCAGGTGAAATGGAACAATGGAAAAAATCATCTGGCACAGTTCCCTTGAAATCAAAGAAGACATGGCATTTTCCACCTGCTGAGAGTATGACCCAAAGTTAACAAATACAAGATATGCAGACGTTAATTCTCAGATGCAAATAGGTTTAGATGAGCATATGATGCTGCCAGAAATATGGCAATATAAACATTCATCCATATTAAAGTATAAAACACTAGAAGAAAAGACATTTATGGAGACAATGGAGAAGGGAAAAGGAAAATTTCAGAACAGAGACACAGTTAATAAGGCAACTTCATAATATATTGGTCAGACTTATTTTTCCTATGAATTTATCCTCTAGTTGCTGGCTGACTTAATTTTTCCTAGTGGAGAGCTTTTGCTTCATGACTTCTTTCTTTTGGAACTGATTTGAAGTTCACTAATTTGAAAAACAAACTCTAACTTGACAATTCATAAATATTCCCTCAGAGTTATTTTTAGTTCAATATATGCTGAATTTTGCAATATTTATCAGATGTTAAAATTGACAAAAAAGTGATGATTAAAGCAATGATGGCATGACACACACAACAAATGTGCTTTCTGAATGAATAAACACAGTGTGCATTTACCTAAATGCATATGGGTGTGTGTATATAGGTTACTTTATACAGTATTCCATGTGCAGTTAAGAACTCAGTGTTCAGCATAACCTATTTCTGAGGCTGTCAATCAACAGATACCAGTTTGAACACAGTGCACTTAAATTCTGTGGAATGATATTTAAAAGAAACCGTTCCCTCCGACAGTCTGTCTGCTCTTTGTGTCACTGCCACTATCCTGAGACATGCTTTATTTGAAGCATGAAAAAGAGGAAGGAAAAACCCCCTCCAAATATTTTGATTTACAGCAAGGAAATAGACTGTCATGTTGGAGTCTCTGATAGCTCCATGGAAGGCACACGGTTGGGGATATGAAGAAGCTCATTTGTTTATGGCACAAGCCCAAACCACAAAAAAAGGGAGGGTCCAGAAGAGGTTGGAGTATTTAATGACTGGCTCCGTCTTGTGCACACTTTTTCCCCACATAAAACCTTAAATGATACACTTAAAAACCACGAGACAAGAAATACTGAAGAGGAAAGCACAGTGCTTTGACACACCAATGAATTAGCTTCTTATCTGCACCACTTTCAGCAAGGAATGTAAATTCCAGCGGGGCAACAGCAGGATCCTGTGGCTCGACAAGGTGGTATAGCTGCAGATGAAAATGCTAAGGAAGTTCAAAGCCACCTGAGGAAGGGTTTCTTAGCAACAGACCGGATCATGAACCAAAGGAAGAGAATGTGATATAGCTATTTTTAATGTTACAAACCAAACTGAGACATTAAGGCCCTTGAAACCTGCATTTTTGCTATGAGACCAGCTTAAATGAAATGCTGGTGCTTTATTACATTTAAAGATTTTACTGTGTCTGTCTTGTAATGATCCCCAGCATGCAGATGTGTAAGCAAGAATAAACCTCAAGAATAACTAATGTGCTACAAATAAACCATTTCACTCTATTGATTAGTCTGCACAGAAGAAGCTGTAGGGGAGAGAATTCAAATCACTGGCAATTATAAGAGTCCAAATAAAACCTGATTCATAAGGGAGAAATCTCTTAGCAACATATCCAGAGAAAACCCCTGAACTGTACAGGTTTGGCTTGTAATGCTGTGAGACAAAGGGCCAGAGGGGCAATTCATTTTCATTGGTGACAACCCAAAAACAGGGCATTTCTGCAATAACTTTTCTAGCAATGGGGAAATTAGTGCAACCTGCCAGTGTATGTGTGTACGTGTGTATGTGTGTTGAATTAATCTGGTGCTGAAGCATTCAGGGAATGTTTATATTATCCATTCCACTGGTTAATTTGAGCGGGTAAGAAATAAAAATGAATAAAAAAGATGTGGACAGAGCACAGTGAATGCCTGTTTGCTGAGATCACCAGAATTAAAGGGACTGAGAATAACAGATTGAAAAGCAGGTTAAAAATACCCAAATAACTTTTTTTTTTTTTTTTTTTTTTTTTTTTTTTTTTTTTTTTGTGAGGAGATATTTTAATGCAAATTGTTTTGTAAAACCCAAAAAGTTTTTTAAAATGAGCTTTTGTGTTTCAGGTTTTATGAGATTTTTTTTCCAGCAGTGTACTTTTTCATTGCCTCTGAAGTATCTTCTCTTTCTGAAAAGGGAGAAGAAGCCTTCAGAGTTTTTTCCACAGTGATCTCTATGTCACAGTTTTTTTGGCTCACCCCTCAAGGCCTGCTGCCCCCGATCATGGTATTACACTGACCCAGGCTGCTGTCACTGAGTTTGTTGGACCACAGAAAACTGGGGAAGGAAGAACTGCAGAGCTCCATAGCGTAGCCTTCCTCCAAGGAGGGACCCATTCCCTGAGTAAGAGAAAATAAAGTTGAGCAAAGTAAGAGTTGCTTAGGGAGTCCTGAGTGCCACTGACCTCCCATGAGACCCCTGGGATAATGAGTGAAGGCAGACCCAGGCCTCCAGCAGCAACTGCTCCAGGACACTGAGCTGTTTTTTGGCTCCAAATGCAACTTCTTCGGCATTTGGGAAAGTACAGCAGGACCATAAAAACAGGATCACAAATGTCCTTTCTCTCTAACAATCCAAACCAAAATCCTGGCTAAACCCACCAACATTTTTGCTTATTAAAGTCCTTTCTAGATCCAGTTTCTCTAATTCAAACCATCTCTCATTAATCTAAAAATAATTCTGGCATGGATGCAGAGAGGCAATTTATGCTACTGTTCAAAATTAACATTCAGTAGTATTAATGGTATTAATACAGGTCAAAGAGGATTGAGCTGGCAGCATATTTGCTTTAAAATTTTGTTTTCTGTCACCACTGGGATCCCAAAATTCTGTTCCCCATTAAAAAAATTGTATATATTGAATTTCTGTTAAAAAAATCTTGTGCTCACATAAAACCTGCAAGTTTTTATCTTACTGCCTTGGACTATTTCACATCCTTGAAGTCCAAACCTGTCAGACCCAAGGCACAAAAGTGGAAGGTGACTTTGGAAGCTCACACAGTTTGCAGGTGCTGCAGTGATTTTGATATCAGAGAAATACCAAGCATCAAGAAAGCAAAGATTTTCAGATGTGTACAGTTTTGATAAATCTGCATTATAACTGGCAGAAACATTAGTGACAGAAAGTTACCCCAGAAAGAAAATCTGCGTTTGTGCAACTCTGGAAAATTCCATATAGAAAGAACATTGCAGAGCATACAAAATTTCAAAGCTCAATAAATATAATTTATTGCTGAATTTTGAACATTCATTGTCTGAAAAGAGACACACTCAAAGTTCCAATGGATGTTTGAACAAGGTAAAAGGTCTTTACTAAAAAGAGAGGAAAAAAATCTGTGAGAAAGGTTTGAACTTTTAACAGTTTTTGTTAAAATCTGGGATTTAATTCACACCCAGCTTATGTTAAAAAGAACAAACTGATTTGTAGGGACATACTTGCAAAAGTAAAACAAATTCTTAGAAAGGGAAGACCAAGGGACGATGAAGATTTGAAGGATTTTCTTCCTTTCTCACATGAAACTACCTTGGGAATCTTTTAGTTCCTCTCTTTTCCTAAAAGGAACAAGCAGAAGGCATTTTTTCTTCTCAGACTTTCTCTGAACAATTTCTCTCAAACAAACATTTCTGCATATTTGTCTTTGAAGGTGAGCAACCTTCAATGCAGTGTTCCTTGCAGTGTTTAATAGGTGTTCTGAAAATACTCAGTGTTCCTTAAAATGGATTTTAAAATGCTTTGGATGAATGTCACTTTGAGATAAAAAAAAGAGGGTAGTTTGTGTGAAATGATGATCACTATATTTAAGTTTACAAGTGTTTAGACAGCAAGTAGGATAGGCAGATAATTGTCTTTAACAGAACTTGACATGGGAAGTCAGAAGATGTAGGCTTAAATGCAATCCTCACAAATGAAACACTGAATCTGCTGCGTTTCAGTTACAGGTGCTCATCAAGCCCTGTTTTAGTTTCTAGAGCTTTTTTTCCATGACAAACCCCCATTTTCAAATTAGAGACTATTAGGGAAACTGTCAAAATAGCTTTTCTAAGACTTTGCATGCATGATGTCAGTCAGTGAGTATTAAGAAATTTAAATGCAACTGAAAAATGGTGGGAACAAATTCTTGGTTTAGTCTGTAAACACCAACTGCATCACCTTTAGCATGAGATTAAATGCAACTGAATGTGGAAGCAAGAGAGGACAATGAATACTCAGATTCTGTGTGTTGTCATAAGTGAAAAAGTTTTATACACTGATTATGCAAAATTTATTAATTATTTGCCTTAGTTGTGTATATATGGTCCCACTGCCTCCTCCTCTTTTGTATCCACTGCATTTTAAAACAGAACGGTTTTCTAATTTAGTAATTAGGATCTTAAATTTGCTTTAAGTACTTAAACTATACCTTCACTCTCTAAACTTTCAGTTTACTAAGCAGCACATGAGAGGTTAATTTTTAGAAGACTTTCCTTAACTCTTTTGTTTTGCTTTTTGCATTAAGTGTATTTCTTGGCTTGAGAAGATTTTTTGTTTTGGGTGCATTAAAAATGTTGCAGCACTGGAAAAAAGAGTGCTGCAATGGAGCACTCAATACAATGGAGAAATGGAGAGAGGAAAAACTGAAAAGAATGAAGAAGGTGAAGCAAAACCTTTACAAAACACATTACAGAGCTTTTTCACCTTTCAGACTAGGATTTCTTAGAGGAGAAAGGTTAGAAAGAGAACCTTTAGCATAAATATCTCAGCTCACCAGTTGGTAAGACAGACAATTCATCTTGATAATATTAGAAGCAATTTTTACATCTCATATTCAATGAGGAAATACACTAAAATCAAAAAGCTACGAGAATGATAACATTGTAATAACCTAACTACTTACTGCACAAAAGAAGAAAAATTAGATCCTATGCTATTCTGAAAACTGCAGGTATACACAGTGAGGTCTGAACTTTGAGCACTGACTCTTGTTCAGCAGTTATTGTATCGTATTTCTTTATTTTTAAACGCAGAGAAGATGAAAACTTCCCCAAGGTTTCTTTCAGGAATTGTGCCCTCAGTGAGAATCAGAGGCTCTGCTCTTCCTTTCTGTGCAGGCCCTTCTGCCCTACAACAGAACCAATAATTTTAGAGCTCATTGCAGGACTCAGTTAACATTTTGGGCAGCTGATCTGGCTCCTGGATGAGGCCCTTTTCTATTCATTTGACAATCTGCAATTTATATCTGAAATTCAGAGAGAGAGAAATGGGTACTTCTGAAGCTCTTTAGGTTCAAGACATGCTTGAGAACAGCTTTCATACTTCAGAGATTCATTTTACACCTAATTTTAACTATCTAAAACTTTTATGTCAAGATACATTTCTAGAAATATTTAAAAATGGAAGCAGAAAAGTTCCTGTGGGGGAATTCACCCCACATTAACACAGTGTTAGGGAGGCCCTTTAAATTGTTCACCTTTGGTTGACCATGTGGAGGAGCCATGGGCAGTGCCACCTGATGAGGCAGAGCTGGAACCTGCCTTCCAGGTGTGCATCTAAAGCACCCCACAGCAAATGGGTGCTTGTTTAGACTCAGGCTAGCCCAAAACCTCTTCCCCATCCTAAAATGCATCACACCAAGTCCTCAGGACAAGCTGCTCTTGCGTTGCTGTGATGAATTGTCTGGGAGATGCTCTTCTTTCTTTGCTATAGTGAGAGCATGCTCAAAGCATTTCTACATGCTTAAAGTTAGGAGAAATTAATGCTGTTTTGCACTGGAACAGCCTCCATTTGCCAACATTTGTCTGTATTGCAAGACAAATTTTTTCCTTCCTTTTTGCCTGGAGGAAGGTTGGAAATTGTATGGTTGGAATAAGATTAACTGAAGACAAGCTGGGAAGCTTTTTACAGTGTTTGTGCTTTTGCTTTTACTTCCAAGAAAAAAAAAAACAAAAACCAAACAAAATCTGCCATTCAAACCATAATGAAAGTACGAGAGGGACAATTTTCAAAGGCAGAAAACCAAATATCAGTGAATTTCACTAAAAGCTGAATATCTCTTCTACAGATATTTTAAACTCTTTATTTAAACACATTATCAGTCAAGCTAAAAGGTGTGTGTGAAGTGTTGAAGAAAGAGGTAATAGTGTTACCTGCTATTTGCTTCATTTTTAGATGAAGATATCCATACCCTCTACTGACAAATAAAGAAACCAAACAAATCCAAAGCGACCCATCAGGCTTCAGTCTGGTACCTTATGAGATTGCAAGTGCATCTCTATTAGACTACCTATGATATTCAAAATAAGCACAACAAAAACAGAGACATTCAGACTTCTGATTTGCTTCAAAATGGAATTACTTATACAAACGTTTTCAGACTGGATTATAAAACTTTCAACTATATTGCATTCCAGAAGGAAATAGATCCCACTTGTGGAAAACTCTTTTCTTAATGCATGACACTCTGGAGGTGGAAACAGTAGATAAACATTACCTTAATATAAGACCGCAGTAGAATCCCTTTGATTTTGTTGAGTGCATGAAGCTTTTTTGACCTGGTCCATCATGGGCTTATGAAACATTGATTGTTTAAAACTTGGATATCTCAAAGCAAAATGAACAAGCTTGTTTGAGTCTCTTTAATTTTAGTAATAATAGCTGTAAGTCACTTGCTACATAATTTATGTTAAAATTTGTCAATTAAAAAAAAATTCACATGGTAGAATTTTTAAATAATCTTGACGGGGGGGGGGGGGGGGGGGGGGGGGGGGGGGTGGAAATAAAAGAAGCCAACATTTTTCTGGAGAGTACCAGAAGAGTCCTGATAGGATCTGGATTCCTGAAGAGACTGTGGATAGGGGGAAGACCCCTTCTTCCCTTCCTGCACTTGGGTACAATGCCTGCCTGACCTGGCAGCAGAAATCCTCCATCACGGGACAAGCAGGAAATGAAGGAAATCCCCAGACAGCAAAGGTGCTCTTGTCTGCTTTCCTTGCTGCTTTCCCTTCTGCTTTGATAGATTTCTTCAAAATCAAACCCCTTTCTCCTTTTCTATCAAAAGCTTTTGGATTAGGTGTTTTTACTTCTCTTTCCCAACATTTTGGGGCAAGCATATGGAGAAATGTATCATTCCAACTTATATCTGTATAAAGAAATTAGGAGAAACATCAGTGAAGTTAATGATTGTAAAAACCTGAAACAGAAATAGAGCATTTGAGGTCTGTCAACTAGAAGTCAGTTGCATTGACTTTCTGCCACCATAATGACCTCTTTGCTTAATGTTGATCTACCATTTTTTGTCAGGAGATAGGGAAGGCAAGGAGGAGGAAAATGTATCTGGAACACTGTAACCAGGGTAAAATCCACTGTTTTTCTTCTATTCAATCAGCAGTGAGGATGAGCTGTGGGAAGCCCACAAACTACCACTGCAGACCAAGTGTCATTGTGCTATCATCACCATCTCTGTAGCTTATTAATCAGTAAGCCAGATAAAAATTTCTGTGTGTACAATAAAACACAAAATACTGCTTAGATATTTCTAGTAATTTTATGTAGCTACAAGGAAAAACTCTGTTGCCCTAATCAACGTTTTTCTTTTTCATGTATTTATGTAAAAAGGAATAAAAAATAATCCATTGAGATTTTCTTCTTTCTGTATCAGCTCTGCTTTCTGTGCAGATTGGCATTCTCTGGAGAGAGAGAATATTTTCTGCCCCTCAACTTGCACAGTGAATTTTAGTTGTTGTGGTAATAAATAATACTACTTTCTTAAAGGGATGTAGCAATGTAGGGTACACACATGGGTCATGCACAGTGACACAAAGGAATACCCAGGCAGGCCTGAAGTGTGGTGTTATCATCAGGGGTATTTCCATGAACAAAAAAAACCCCCACAGGATACACTGTCTACAGTGCAGAAACCACCAGCCCTGCATGCAAAATGAAATTAAAAAGACAAGTGCAGAACAGGCTTCCTAAAACAATGAACTAGAGAGGATCCTGCTATGCCTGACAAATGGGATAAAGTTACAATAATTCTGACAAATTCATACTACCCTTCATTTGCATACACTTCAGGAGCAGATATAATAATGGTTAATGAAAACAGGAGTTGAAATGACCTTAATATTGTAGTCTTCCCAGAGTCTAACCAAACACTGAATTAATATGGAACAACGGTGACTAAATAGATTATTTAAATCTTCATGTCTTAGAAAGAAATTACAAATTCAAAGTAACCACAGAGCAGTGTAATAATTAATTTTGTGAATTTTGAATGCACTCATCTTTGCAAGCTACAGAAGCCAAAAAATTATGGTCAACTGATTCACTGTGGTATCAGCTATGATTGTTGTGATAGGATCCAATGAACAACCAGCTGTGTGTGTGACTGTCTTCGTGCTAGGCAGGATGCAAACCACCAGCTGGATATGTGCCTCTCCAGCAGGACTCCAACCCATGGTAACCCAATGGATGCAACGTTGGATTCTGCCCATCCCATTCTCCAGACCAGCTAGGAATGAATGGCAGCAGGTATAATTGTAGTTCCCAGGGTATGTGAGGTATTGCTAGGCATTGCCCCCTCTTTTAATCTTGGCAGAGGGGCAGAAATGGATAGGGAAGAAGCAGAATAATTATTGGAGAAATGTTAAGTGAAATGCATAGGAAAAGACTGGTAAGAAAGACAAGAAAGTGAAGAAGAGAACAAAAAGTCAGATACAGGATTTGTCTCAGGTGGTGGAGATAAGAGAAAGGCTGGAAATAAGAGATCAAAACAATGGTCATGGAAACCATGAGGTCTGACCAGAGACTGATGAAGTAGTAAAAAATTAGCGTCTGGACTGTCTCTTTTCTCATCTATTTCCTTTCTCTTCCAAGAAAAGCCCCATGCAAAGAGGCCCTAGGACTCAGATAAGAATCCCTTTTATGAGCAGGTCCTTCAGCTAATGATCACAGGCCTCATTCTTAACAGCACGGAGTCCCCAAGGCTTCTATTTAAAGTCAGCAGGAGAAGCAAGTGCTCAGTAGTTCCAAAAAAAATAATAAAAAAGAGAGGTCAGACTTTGTTCTTTAGAGAATCCACCACAGAAATGAATCTGAATTCTCTTGCTGATAGTTTAATATCAGAATTTTTAATGGACTTTGAAAATAATCTTGATATTACTTCTTCCCTTTTAACTGCTTTGTAGCTCATGGTCCCACGCAAGTTTTTTAGACTGTCATCTTTAAATTTTTTTTTTTTTTTCTTCAGCACAGTATCACTGTCATTACAGCAGAATTGCCAGATACCTGCAATAAAACATTTCAAATAAGGAGGAGAAACAGCCCTCTGAAGAGTGCATATGAACTGAATATTTTCTTTGGTCAGTAACTCTGTTATTCCCTGAGAACCCTTTCATGACTTCTGGAATAAATTTGTCCTTTCTGTGCTGAGTGCCTGCTGTCAGACTGTCCAAGCACCTCTGCAGACAGCTCCAGCATTGAAGATTTCCAGGATTTCCCATTAGCAGCTTTCACTATGGTCTGCCATCTCATGCAGGAAAATTTTCTTAGCTGTGCAAGTCCAAAGAGAGAATGTCAGCAGTGGAGCTCCATTTTTTTCTCTTTTTAATGAAATAACTTCATGCACCTGTATTCTCATGAGATTCATAATTTGTAATATTGTTCCATCCCCTCCTCATTTACAGAAATATCAAATAATGGAGAGGATTACTTAATTGGATTGCCTTGGCTTGAGTATGTGAAATGCCCAAAGTCAGTGACCACTGAAATCAAAAGAAGGCTGAGTTTTCAATGTTTTGTAGATTACTTTGGTGTAAAATAATTTGTTAACAAAATTGAACTTGTCAGATTTTGTTTGAGGAGCTGCCTAGCTACAATGATCTGTCAGCACAGCCTAGGCTGGCTTGATCTAAAATTTTCAGATTTTTGATTCTAACAAATTGACACTTGTTCACTGTTCAGCTGTGACTGTCTCCTTAGATACATCTGACACTGAGTTTTTAATTACTCACATCAGTTTCTAAACCCAACATTTATGTATGAAGTAGTAACTTCTCCCAATACAGAAAGGAACCATCCTTCAATATCCAATTTCCACAGGTGTCTGAGAGACCAGGATTCCACTCAGAAACTTCAGCTCCTCTAAAACAGATAAATGCATAGTTATATCCTGAACAGTTTCTTCCACCATTGCATAATTTTGCCAGCTGTTTACAACTATCAATTTTTAAACAATCACAATGATACTTCCCATGGTGGCATTCTGTTGTAGGATTTTTATTTGCTTGTTTTGTGGTGAAGATAGGGGAGCAATCTCCAGGGAGAAAAAGCCCAAACAAGCACATGACCACACACAACCTCCTCTTCTGAGAAAATTATTGGTTACATAACTTCATCTTACTCATATTAAAATTTCTGGCATCTTTTCCTTTAGTCACTTCCCCATTGGTAAGTTCTGATTGCCACGTTCAAGTTTCTGCCCTGAAGGAGAAGGGATTGGTGCTGTGACTCAGATGGAAAACCAAACCCACTAAAAGGGGGAATACCTCTTGTACTGGCCCTGGCCCCATGTTTGCCTCAGACAGTGCAAAGGAAAAAATATTTTATTCAGACTCAAGTGAAAGGAACAGAAGTTCAGGACAAAGCAGACAAACAGTGGATTATTTCTTTAAGTTGGAAAATACTGGTCCTGAGAAAAAATTAGGAAAACCAGAAATGAATATCAACATGGACAAAGCATTTAATAACTACATAAAACCTAAAACAATTATTCTATCACATCAAAAACCAATGCAAGGTTATCCTATTAATAGTCACAGGGCCAAAAAACCACTGTAAAAACTATCTGCTTTCTGGACCAGTCAAATGAAGACGTATTTCTCTGCAGAAGTGCTCAAAGGCCCAAATAAAAGAAGCACAACATTCAGAAGAACTGATCAAACCCAACATTAGCTCATCTAAACACCATCAAAGCTAAGGTCACATCAAACTTAAATATGTGTATTGTATGATCTCAGACATCAACCTTAAAAGAGTACTCTGTACAAATCTGCATGTTTTCAGGTTGCTTATGAGACAAATTTTGGATTTTACTTGTAATTTACTTGTAATTTTACTTGTAATTTAATTGTAATTTTTATTTGTAAGAGTTGTTACCTGAAATTGCTGATTTCAGACAATCCTCTTTGGAAATTCATCTAGGATGCAAATTCTGACATCTTTTATGTTGCCTAAAAAAATAGTCATGGTAAGTGGACATGTGCTAGAAAACACTAAATTAATGAACTTTACTCTGTAAACCAGCACAGAAACACAATTTTCTTAAACCCATGAAAAAATGGAAAAAATCCACCAGACTTGTCAACATCACCAAATTACTGAAGCCTTACAAAGAGTGCATGCTTCTTACATACGGAGCTTTTAAATTTCTGTATTCACATAAATAAACTGGAGTATATATTCATCCTATGTGATTATGGAATAAAATATGATCATGTGAATATAAACCCCAAAAGCAGGGAAGCTAAATAGGAAACACTACTTCCCCTCTCAGTATTTCACAAGACCTCATGACTTCAAGACACTTTTGTGCTTGGGAAGAGGAATTTATGGTTAGTTAATAGACATTGACAGCCCTCATACACAGTTCTCCTTTTTAAATGGATGATGGCTGCTACTAAATTATAGTAACAAGAGACAAAAAGAAGGTTTGGGCCAATTTATTAAAATAATTTCTCTTATTTCATGATAAATATTCTATTTCTTGATGCCATACAGAAGAGCCATTTATTTCCTTTGTCTGAGCTGAACCTGAATGTTCTGATCTCTCACTGCAAAAGCACTGCCCCACAGATTGCAATGAAATGTTCATGAAAGACCCTCAGTAACATCTGTGCAGCTGTTTAATTGCTCATTTGCCAGCATGGAAAAAACCCAGTGTCAAAAAATTCCATCTAAAATGCAAACTTCAAAATACTCTAAATCAGATGATAATCGTCTTTACTGATGCTTAAAGTGCAATAATTTTTATCCAGACAGCAATGACATTATGCAAAATAACATGAACTTGGGAGTACTTGAAAGAAAGAATTACATGAATGTGAAAAGCTACAAGAACTGTTAGAAATGCACACAGACCATCATCTCACACCACAAATAGGAGCCAGAATGACAATACCATAAATTAAAACAACCCTGAAGCAAAAACTAACAGCCAGGAAATGAGAAACAGATTTAAAACAGAGAACAGAAACCAGAAAGCATGACCACTAATGAGATTCTGCACAACACTTACAGTAACAAAGGAGGTGACAAATGATAGCAGAGATACAGTATTAATAAGGAAGTACAAATTATATTTCCTATTTATGCTGTCTTTCACCTTGTATAGGCACCTAGTAATTGGAAAGGGGCATACATTCTGTAATCTCTCACTTTAGAGAGGTGGAAAACTGGGAATGGCATGAAAATCCATTTGCAACACAGCTCACAGCTGGAAAGTGGAGGGAAAAAAGCAAGCTGATATAACCTGCAGAATTAAAAAAACGTTATAATGCATAAAGTGATGCCCAGCCAGAACAGGAATAATGACTTCAACTCAGATTACAACAGCCAATTTAGTGTAAATATACTGCATGCTAATGTAGTGTCATACTCATTTCCCCTTCCCCTAGTGCTGCTCGTATTAAAGGCAGGATTCCCATATTTCTGTCCAGGATTTTTGCCTAGATAATGCAAACGCAGGGAAATTGAAGCATCTGGGATACCTCAGAGCGACTCACACATGAAATACAGATAACCTGTTTGTGAGATAAGTCAGGCCTGCTGCACATGTTCCATTAAGCCCAGATCTTGTGGAGCCCAGGAGATACGGAGTCAGGCACAGAGCCCCATTTCAGCACGTGTGCTGTGGGGCCAACACATCCCAAGCTCCGAGTGTCTGTGCTCCTTTGGTGGTCAGCACCAGAGCTGTGACATCTCCACAGCCTGTCAGAGCAGTCACGCTGTTGGAGAGCCACAAATCCCGGGCATGGAGTCCAAGCCCTCACAGAGGCCATATATGGGGAAATTTGGACATAGGCAGGGCAAGTTACTGACTGTTGATCTCCAGACTAGGGCAGTCAGAATGTAATTTTGCAGAAGGCACATCTAGACAAGGCTGGTGAAGCAGCTACATGAATACAAAATGAGAAATTAGCAGTCTAATAAGTAATTAGAAAAAAATACAACCTCAGGATGTGAACAGAAATCTTGAATGACATGAGGTCTATGTAATCTATCAATACTATGGACATAGCTTAATATCACTGTCTGAACTGAATCTTTTAATCTGTAAGCTAAGAAAAAAGAGAATGCTCTTGCAATATAAGTTTTCTTATTGTTAGGAAGCATGGTGCATTGGAGCTTCATAACACTTCACATAGTCTTCCAAAACGTAGACATTTATGATCTTAATTTCTTTTCTTCTGCTGTCCTAGTGCCTCAGTACTGTTGCTGCAGTTTGATAATGAAGATGCACTTCATGTACAGCATGAAAAAACACGTACATGGAAGATTCCACTTAGTGGAATAAACCCACAAAAAAATCTCATAAATATACAACAAACACATAAAATCAAATTAATAAATATTATGCCTTATTGAATGTATTTCATAGAGAGAGTCTACAATATAAGAAGTTATAAATGGAATAAAAATATTTATTATTCTTTAGGAAAAGGAAAGACATTTATGCAGTCAGGTGCTGATACTCATCACATACATGAATCACATACTCAGAATTTCTTTCTTTAAGTCAGTTAAACCAAATTCATTCCACTGCAATACTCCCTTCACTTCAGTTGTATCAGGGCTTAATGAACCTAACTGGAGTACATCATTAATTTGTATATATAATAATGAATCATTTTTTCGAGTACCTTTTCTTTTTCTTTGCCTTTACATTATAAATACTTTACAGGAATCAAAAGGCCAGGAGTCCTGACTGAGAAAAAGAACTTACTTAAGTACAAGTTAACTTGACTCATGTGTATAAACTCAAAATAACAATGGAATTTTTTTCCTCTCTCTTCCCAGATGAGATATTTTCCTAGAAAGAACCTTTCTCTTACATGTTACAAAAGCTTTTTATAACAGAAAGCCCATACTTAATGCCATAAATCTGTGTTTCCTCAATCACATACTGTACAGAACTTTTGTTCCAAATTAGCAACTCCACAACTGACCTTCTGGCACAAAACTACATGTTTTTGCTATCCCAAATTTCTATCTCTATCTTTAGAAGGTCTTTGCTATATCTTTTAACGTAAAAACCCCTGCATTTTGTTAAAAGTTGATCTTTAGGACTAACGTTTAACCTGAATTATTTTCCAGCAATATATAATACTAACTCAGAAAATGGATGGCAACAGATGTTTAGCAGGCACAGAAATCTTCCTAAAAAGTGAAGAGCATGGACTATATGTGTATATTCTGCTAGCTCAGGACTCTTGCTTGCAATGTGGCCAATGTCCTTGGCCAGGAATGTGGCCCTCTCCATGTCCTGCAGGCTGGCTTTGTCAGAGCAGAGTCTGGCTCCCCTCCTTGGAGAAACTTGGTGGCTGAGCAAGTGCTTGCTTGGGCTATTGCTGCTCCTGCAGGGGTGCACCCATCCTAAACTTTGAGATGCTCCTAACTACCCTACCATGCTTCTTCCACCTCCAAAACATCCTCAACTCTGATAACAAAATATAACAACTGATGTAACAATTCTGGATGTGTTACAGCCAGACCATGAGAGAGAGGAACATATAAAAAAACAGTTCATGCTTGGAGCAACAGCTTAAGTCTATATTTTTACTGCCATCATAAAATACTAATTAAATGTCAAAAACTGCAGTGCATGCATGAGTTTGGGTAGAGTTAGAGATACTGAGGAACACTTTCACTCTACTCTCATAATGTAGTGACTGGACTTTATGCATTAAGTTGGATGACATATTTAGCCCCAGCAGAGGAACTGTCTAGGGACTCTGAGTTCTCAGAGTGTTATTTTAAACTAAACCCAAATAAAACAATTTAATACCATTAGCGTTATAAAAGAAAATATTACTTAAGTGCTGTCCTTAACAAAGCTTCTTTATGCAGTTCACACTTGGTTTAGAACTGACATCTCAAAGAACACTCCATATTTTACCCTTACTCGTCACCACCGTCTATGAATAATAAAATTCTTACATGTGTACGCATTTCAAAAGAAGTTTGTGACTGAATTCAGGCTCTGTGCTTCTCACCTAGCCAATAAAATTGAAGCCAGGAGTGGGAAAAGGTTTCTGGGAGGTTCCCACTCCCACTCTGAGGAGGAATGTCCATGGCTGCTGGGGAATGTGTTCTGATGTTGCTTACAAGCACCGCCAGCACTCATGATCCCACAGCCCCCCCCCGCAGCCACTTCGTTACTCTCTCTGTTGCAACTTAAACCCATTATTCTTTGCCCTTTCCCTGGCAGGTCTTGACAACAATTTATTCTTTTCCTGTTTGCAGCAGCCTTTTTAGATATTAGAGGGCTGTCTTCACATCTTTCTTAAAGGTGTTTTCCTCCAGACTGCACTAGTCTCAGAACTGACACTGAGCAACAGGTGAGGCTTCAGGCAGCATACACTGAGGTCAGAGACTATTTTGCTTGCCAATATTGCTCCTATTTTCACAAAACACCCCGTGCTATTTGCTTTTCAAAGGAAAAGTCTACACACTGGCAATAGATGACAGAAAATGAAGTTCTCTGAAGTTCAATGATTGCTCCCATATTTTGCCCAAGATGGTCCTTGCAGTAATACTTTGTGTTTTGGGTTTACATGTTTGAAAACAACAGCATAAGCAGAGGTATATTCCCTGCATGGATTGTCTCCTACTTGCAAGAAATGTGATGAATTTTCCTGACTTCAGATTTTGAATTCTACTTTATTATACATCAAAAAGCTTTTCTTGCAGTCATACTGCTGAAGAGTGAGCAGAACCACAGCCATTCTGCCTAGGCTGATGTATGCTGTATTCCTCTTCCACCACAGCAGGGTGCTTCTGAGAGACCTCTCTGGTCTGTCCCCAGAGAGCAAAAGGATGTGTCTGTATGGATTAGCGTGTGGAAATTCACAGTATATGGGTTTCCAGACATGCAGCAGCCTCTTCATCTCCAAATCCTCCAAAGCTGAAGAGCTGCCTGAATTAAACTCTCTTCTGTTGTCTGTCCTTAGCTAGGGGGACTTCTGCCCTCTCACTCTTGTCTTTTCAGAGCATAAACTTAGATGGCAAAGAGTGAATAGCCCAGACAGGACGCTGTGACCTCAGCATCAGCACAGTAGTCACTCCAAAGGGATGCACTGCACTCCATGCTCCACCTGGCATAGCACCCTCCTCACTGGAATAGCTTCAGAAATTGTCTTAGAGCTTGCATTTCCCTAAGGCAGCATACTGAGGTCAGTATGCCTCTGGAGGACAATCACTTGGCAGAGCCTCTGACTTCTCATGGACTTTTCCAGTTTCAGTGGTGAATGTGGCCCCAAATCAAGATGAGTCCAGAGAGGCTTACAGCCTCACACTAATGGAAATATCTCCTCTGGAATTCTCAGCTGGTCAAATACATTCCAAACCTAGTCCTATGGTAATGTTCACGTGGAGAAACAGAGGGTTGTAAAGAGTTTATCCTGCATTAACTGGTGAAAATATGGAATTTTCTGCACTTAATATCTTTTTTTTTTTGTGTGTGTGTGTGTGTGTAGAAAGCAAACAAACTAACTAGCAAACAAGCAAACTAACAAATCAAACAAGAAGAAAACAAACAAAAATATTTTAATTGGTTAAAAAATACATTTAAACTGGTTCTTAGATTCAAAGACAGTTACTGCAAACCAGTTCCTCCCACAGCACTTAGCAACATTCTCAAGCCTATAGCCAATAATGAGTATTACATTTCATCTGGTGAGATCTTTTAAAGAGATAGAGGGCTGCTAAACAGTTTGAGGTTATTAATCTGTCAAGTACAGAACATCAAAGCCTGTAAATATTTGTAAAAGCAACTTTTAAACCACAAAGGGTATTAAATATACAAGAGACGTGAAAAATAGTGGCAACAGGAAACAGGAAGCAATGGAAGAGCAGAAAACCATTTAATGGTATATATGCAAGCATTTCTACCATACTTGGAGGATTTAGGTGGACTACTTCTCCAAATTACAATTAAGTCAGTTCTAACTACTTTAATTTCAGTTTTTCATTTTAAATTTCCTGCTTACACAAGATCCCAAATTTCAGATGTAATAGAGTGACCCTCTATGTAATTTTAGAACCACCTTCTTACAGGGAAAATGGACAGCATATCTGCAGATACTAGTGCACCGTAACTGTGTTCATAAAGCTTTCTCCTCATTTTTTATTTCTCTACAGTCATAACTGGAGGGAAATATTGGAAAGCCGAAGCTTCTCATCTTGACCTCACTCCTACAGCCAAGAATCACCACATCTATTTGCTTTTGGAAGCTTCAGGTTTCTGGATTTTCCATTTATTACATCCCATATGGCTATCTGGATTTAGGACTTCTGATCTAGGCTTTTTCTCCACTATGAAGTTGTCTTTATGAATTGGATTTTCACACATATTATCCTATTCTTTATAACATACCAAACAGAACAAAATACGTCACAGAATCACCCATACTGCCAGCTACATGTCTGTGTTACAAGTGTCAGGTTTTGGTGTATGAGATGGTTTATTAATGGCCTGCTGTAATTGCACTATGTTGCTGTAAATTCTCTTCATCCTCAGAGCGAAACTTGGTATACAGACATATTCTGTAGTGTTTGCAGAAGGAAAACAAAATTCTGAAACATCTGAATTACAAGCATTAGAAGTCTCAAACCTAGCACCTTGAGGAATACTGCATCTTCTGCTGTGGGGAGGGTAGTACAGATTGCAAAGACTGATGGCAATGTGGGAGAGGACCTAGGCAGGAGGAGGTTGACCAAGTGATTGATGCTGCTCAAACTCTCCAGAGTTCATAAAGCAGCAACAGTTCAATCTATCTTGGTCAAATTTGCATAGTGCTTTCTGTTTATTCCCAGCAAAAAGATATTGCAGACAAAATATTTGAAGTAAATTTAATCCTTACTCAAAATCAGCATTACCATAATATCCCAGCACTCAGACTGTGCCTTCAGGCAGGGTGATGAGTGAAGGGTACAGAATATAAATTGCACACTCCCCATCTTGGAGACTCTGTCTTTTGAAGGAGAGGTCACAGCATTTGTACAGGTGAATATTCCAGGAATATTCTACTTTGCTCACATGTTTTGTTGCTGCATGGAGTGTGTCAGATAAAACTTGATTACATATGCCTTCCTTGTGCAAATGGTGATCCTTCCTCTCTTGTCCTCTGCATGATGACCAGCTCTTTTTGCAGAGTCCCCAGTAGAATTGGCATAATTTGGTGCTCAGGGGACTGCGATAGTGGGATCAGCTTCATTTTTAAGTGCTTATGTCTTTGAAATATCATTTTAATCAGGGAGAATACGAAACAGTGCCCTTCTTCAAACTGTATTGCTTTGTGATCTAATGCATCCATATTTTGAATATCTCTGCTGCACAACAGATGACATTTCTGTGTCAACTTTTATGAACTTTTTTTGCAAGTATCCTCCTGAGTTCATTACAGTATTAAGGAAGAGAATGGAGCTGTTTATCCCAGGAATACCCAAACATATGCATTTATCAGTTGTGTGTTCCCCTGCCTTTTTTTTCCTTTCTGCAGTACTTTTACAGTGTTATGACTCACCCCTACATTCCTCTCAGCTTTCCTGTCTTTTTCTTCAGTGTGAGTCTGATTATTTTGAATTAATATGATCATAGCTGCAGAGCTTTCATTGTATACTTTTCCTTGGAGCCTGGAGGCCTATTATTTAGGATGAGGTTGCTTTTACCCTCAACATTTTGTCCTGTTTGGTACTAACTTCACAGAAGTGCCTGCTTTTAATTGCACAACTTCTGCTATTTCTATACCAAGCTGCAGACACTGGAGTTCTCTACACTGCAACGTGACTGTCTGTTCCTTTTCTGCTTGCTGGCTTCAGGCAACAAACACACGAGAATTTCAATTGTATTTTCATGTAATTTTCCTCTGTCTCATCGTTCCAATGTTTCAGACATTAGTTTTAAGACCATATGTTTCTTACAGGGCATAAATACCTTAATTAAGATGTAGGTTTAAAACAATCCATAAATAGTTTGAAGAGGTCTGAACAGATTTTTTAAATTTAGGCAGAACTTCAAGTTTTTTTTTGCTAAAAGCTCTCAGGTTTTGTATACCATAAAAAAGTAATCAGACTACATCTCCTTGAAGATTTTATTTTAGACACTGCTTTTAATCTGTTGGCACAGAACTGAATGAAAGAACGTTTTCTGAGAAAATGCTGCTCAGTAGAATTGCAGAGTTTTCCACATAACAATGTGTCACAACCAGGGTTGAGAGAAGCAGTTGTTACCATATGTGCACATGGTTTCCTTTTAAATTTGATGCCTTGCTTCTTAATAATACATACCTTCTTTTCTTGATTTTTTGTTTGTTTTCCCCCTCCATTTTCTTGCTGTCCATGTCACTAGACAGCATTATTAGGTCTGATTGAAACTGAATTACGATTTGTGAGTTGTGAAGTTCATAAAGTAGATTTTTGCCTAAGCAGTAGTACAGGTTGCAAGACCTGCAGCAATTTCTCAGAAGTTATTGGAAAGATAAGAAGTCAAAATGCTGTCAGACAAGCTTAACTACATGGAGATGTGAATAGGAGCTAATCTATGACAAGGAGGCTGAGAGGCAGAAAAGTGTGATCTATTCCTGGCACAATTTAGAAAAAAACACAACCATTTTCTTCAACTATTTGGTAACGGGAGAGTGAACTGTGAAGATCTGTCAGATACTCAGTGAGTTTTGCACAAAGACAAAACTGACAGAGCTTTTAAGAGGTAAAATGAAGTCCCAGTGAAATAAATATATGTCACTAAAAAGAGTGACTACAAATGGAGTGTGACATGGTCTAAGCAAAATGGTGACATGGCCCAAGGGAGTCAGGCTCTCTAGGTTGATCTACACAGCAAGCAAATGGTCAGGTGTGTGAGCTAGATCAAGTCTGACCCCATGAAGCTGAACTCAGAGATGATTCTAAGGTTTTCTGTTTTCATTTTGGTGGTAAGCTGTAGCTCACTAACAAATTAACATACCCAAATTATTGTCCCATTATATTTTAAAAGTTCTTCCTCATTACAAAACAGACAACATTCTAAAAAACCCAGAAACATTTTGAAAATAAAACTTCAATAATTTTCTTTTTCACAATGTATTTAAATACAGTAAAACATTTTAAGGAGCTATTTCAACATTTCTTTGAAGTGTGACACTCTGAATCAATTGGATGGCATTGTGCTAACAACCACCTGTTTTCCTAGAGGTTATTGCTATTTATCCGATGGCCCCAGGATTTTCAGCTCAGTTTCCTTATGTCTTGCCTCATATACTGCATTTTATATGGCCTGAGTAGGGAAAAATAATTCATGTGAGTCCTTTTGTGGGCTGAAGATCTTAGTAATGCCCTGTGGCAGGCTGCCCAATATGTGCATTTGCAGAGCCATCTGCTACCTGCAGTTCAACAGAGAACATGACTTGGCTAAAATGATTACTTTTTGCACAGAGACGTGCTCATACGGTTTTTGCTGGCTGTTCTGAGGTTTCAGGAACATATATTTTTTCAGTCCTTGAAGAAACTAATTCATTCACCACACCTTTTCTGCTGGGAGCTGCCTGGCCACATGTTTTCTTAGGATTTGCATCAAAATTAAATTTCCAGCAGTAACCACCTGCAGCCTGCACATATATGTGGTTCATGGTCAAGTATTGAATAAATTCAGTTCCATAAGAAAAAAAAGAAAATCTGTGCTACTTGTATTTTGTGCCTCTATGCTAAAAGACAAATATATCTAGTTCAGACTAGTACTTAAATATCCCAAAGGTGACAAGCAGCTCTTTATATGAATGACACTTGACTTATGTTTGAAGAATATTTGGACTTTGACTTGGAAGCACTCAGACATAGAAAGGAAGAGATTCATTTTGAACAGATTATAGAAACCATGTGACAGAGTCGAACAAATGTTAAGCACTTGTTTTGAACATAATTGAGAAGGGCACTGATAGTATTTTATGCACAAAGCTTGCATAAACAGAAAAACATACCCAGTAGCTTCTACCTTAACAGGTGTCTCACAGAGTATGTCAGATTGGTGGTCAAAGAAGGTATGTGAAATACTTAGGTGAAATGGATGCCATTGAATGATCCACTCCCTCATTTTCCTCTGATCTTAGGCTGTAATTCTTCTACTAAATAGTGTCAATTACAAAGACTGAGTTTGAAGTCTAGAACTCCACTGCAAAATTTCAGAACAGTTTGTGTCTGTCCTATACACCAAACCCAGGAAAAAGTAAGTATCCGATCCTATATCCTGTGTTTGTAAAGTTCAATCCACCAAATTACTGCACTATCAATTTTTTTTTTACTATCCTCAAAAGAGCAAAGCTATCACAGAGCTTCACCACCTCTCATCTCTCTGGTCCTGCCCATTCAACTAAACGCAAGATATCATACAGCCGAGTTGCCATTAGTTTCAGATCCAGAGTTGCTGTGTTAGTGGTTGCTTTTCTGCCAAGCCATCCCCCTTTGCTGTCTTGATCTTTAATGTTGATTAGAGCTCAGCTGAACACCTCATCTCTGGCTGGCTCCAACAGAGAAAGCCTGCTAAATAAAAAGGACCAAACCTCTGAACCCAGGTTTTGCTTCTCCTGGGTAGCAGAAATTGTTGTCCTGAGGCCAAGAATAAAATAGGTTAAACCAGAACAGGTAGGCTTGCTGCCTTGCTGGGGATTGCTGCTCATCCCTGACTATCTAGCATGCCCTGACCTATGGTATCAGAAGGATGTTCACTTTTCCAAGACCCCAGGAGTGAGGGAGGAAGAAGCAGGTTCATGGTTGCTCTTCTGCAGAAGCTTTCCTTGAATCCATCTCCTTTTGCATGTCTCAGCAATTCCAACACGGGTGGTTACTGGGCTCAGCAAAAGTGTCTATTGAGCAACAGTTTTGAAATTTGTAACTTTGTTAGCTGTATATCTTAGGCCACCAGAAGATCTCTCATACATGAGCAATCAATGCCCAGCAGTCTGTTCAAGCCCAAAATAAGCAAAGAATAAGCAAACTCACAAATAATTTTTTCTCAGATACTTCTGAGTATCTGAATCAACCAGCTGCCAGATTTGGTAAGAGAAGGGAACCCTAATTTCTAAAGCACAGACAATGGGTCTCAGAGTGACTTAAACCCTACAAGTTCCTTGGAAGCTGCAACTCCCTCAGCATCACCTATTTTGAAATTGAGGTGTAGTGTAGTTGCATTTTTTCTCTTGAAGCAAGGACACCTACTGATAAATAAGGGAAATCAGCCACTGGGGCAAAGTCAGAGACTGACTCCAGTATGTGTCTATTCAATGGCAATTTATGAGAATGCTTCAAGAATAGAATTGTGATCTAAACTTATTAGGGAATGCTATTGGATTTTTATTCTGTGCTAAGGTGATGCTTTCTGGTTACCAAAGTCACCACACACTCAGGACAGTCCACAGACTGGACTGGCTGTTATTTAAATGATGACATAAGCCTGTGAAGTGTAATAGCCCTAATGGGCAATAGGAATGAGTGTGGAGAGTAGGGAGAATTGATTAGCTGGTGGGATACCAGTAAATACAAAGTGCTTAATCACAGGCAGACTCAGCACCTTGATCTCCCAATCAATAGTGCTTGCAGGTTCAGAGCAAATGAGGAAACCTTGAATTTAAAGAGAAGATAAAAGGTGCTCTCTGTCTGTTATTTCTGTAATGTTCTATACTTTTATATCCTATTTCATCCTAGCAGTCCAAAGGCTTTCACAATTTTTTAAATGAAGCAAACACTTCACCCATTTCAGAAAAAAAATTATACAGCTGCTCAGTACCCAAGAGCAGCCTAGGTCTGGGAATAAAGAGGGCATCATACTTCCTTGTAATGCTGTGATTAGAGAAAACCAGATTTTGATGTTTAAACCTAAACAAGTACCTAATTGAGATGAAGGCTAATTACCCATACCCTGGCAGAAATTGTACAAAGGCTCTGAATGGGCATGGCACCAACATGTACTGTGAGAGATGCCACCTTTAACATCTATCATTATCTTCAGTAATCAGGAGCAAGTAAAACCTGCAACTGGCCTAGGGAGGAATGATCTAGAAAGAGGCACTGTTTGATTTTTTTTTTCTTTGGGCTAGAGAGAGAGAAAAAAAAAAAAAAAAGGAAGAATAAAACCCATACACAAGGCTTATGTTTCAGCCAGCAACCACTGAGCTGTCCCTACTGTGAACTGATAACTGAGACTGATAATAAATGTAGCCTGACTCTATCAGCTGTACAGACTTATTGTGCTCAGCTGAAAATAGAAATAAAATCAAGTAGTGCCAAGGAAGGACCAAAATGGATTCTCAGAATACTGAGACCCCTGTGAACTTTGGCCATTTAGATAATAGAAATCTTGGATGCAGACCATCTCAGGACAGTCTTGAAACATAAATCCTGGCGAACATTGTGCTAGCTTAAGTCTCAGGGTTTTAATTTCATATCTGTAAATGTTATTTGTTGACTTCAGGACTGGAAAAAATAAATATCGAAGCAATATTGCAATATATTGCAATTTCAAGTATTCAGCCTGAAATGCTCCCCTAAAAAACAGAGGGGGGGGAGGGAATATTTCTGTGAGTATTTTTTATGATATACCTTCACTGTGCTTTTGTCATATATTGTTACAGTTTTTGGCAAGCAGCAAGCAGCTTACCCTTAGTAATTGAAAGATATTTTCCAGCCTTAAGCTGGCTGCCTGCTGCCACATCTGATCTTGTGCTGCTGCTTGTGCTCATGAAATGAAAGGGCTGGGAGACAAAGAGCCACAGCCATCTTGGAGCTGGGTGTCGGGAAGCTGCTGGGGAAGTGGGAATTCATATAAACAGCCTGTCCTATCTTAAGTCACTCCTCTGTAGCTTAACACTTCTTCTCAGAGCCAATAATAAAGCTATGGGAGATTTCAACAATGGCAAGTTCACAATTCCCCCAAGGCTGAAAAACAAGAAAAGCAATTAATTTCTTCTCTCAACTGCTTTTTTTAAAATTTTTTTATTTTTATTTTTGAAATCTTCATCTGAGTGTGTTCCTACAGGTCTCCTGCAGCTGCTTCTCCCATTATCCCCCATTGTACCATTTGCCATTTTCCACAGGTTTGTGCTCTTATCAAAAATCACCAAGCATTTTCCATCTCTGCGTCATGTAAATGCCCATAACCACATTCTATTCCTACATGTGGTGAAAAAGCTGTGTTGCTGAGTGCAACGTTACACATGTCATCCCCAGAGCCTTTGGAGCTTTGAGGGGCAATCTGATGGCATCATTGAGGGCATTTGAGGCATCTGATGCCTGCAGAACCAAGGCAATGGAAAATGTTAAGACTGAGACTGGAAAAAATAGAAAAACTTAACAAAAATAGTGGCTATAAGCAAACAAACAGACTAAAATTAGAGGCAAAAAACAGAGGGAAAAAATCAAAAGAGAAAATAATTCTTTTACCATGGAAACTGTTGGTGCTACATATAGATAAAGGTCTGACAGCTTTTCCTTTTTAAACCCCTATCTACAGGGATTATGTAGCTCAGATGTGGAAAGTCTCTGAAACATGGCTTACAAGGTGTCAGGAAAGAAGACTTAAAAATAAATTTAACTCTTTCATTCTTAAGTATAAAACTATAAATGCTAACTAATTTTAAGAGCTATGTAAAAAAAAACCCAAAAAACACAACACTGCCCTCATTCTAAGTTAGATTTTTTTTATTAATTATGTAAGCATTTTCTCCACCATATCTGCAGATAATTCCATCCATTCAAATTCTTCACATGAGTTCAAAATGCAGCTATTTTTGATTAAAGAGGTAAAGACAGGCAGACATCCAGTTGTATTTTTCTTTTTGGGCACTATGCATTTCTTCAAGATGGAAGAGGAAGGTAAGAGTCACTGAAGTTCCTTCGCCAGGAGCAGGGTGTTTCTAGGCAAGGAAAACTCAGACTACCAAACCTGCAAGTGATCTTAGACTATGACATCCTCAAAGTAATGTAAAACCTCTCTGAAGCAGGAGAAGTATCTGCTCCCTGGCTGGATGAAAACAACTTCCAGA
This sequence comes from Onychostruthus taczanowskii, assembly GCF_017590055.1. NCBI lineage: Eukaryota > Metazoa > Chordata > Aves > Passeriformes > Passeridae > Onychostruthus > Onychostruthus taczanowskii. Next base: position 3,430,481 of record NW_024502236.1, read on the forward strand.
ATCCAGCTCTTATAAATGGTCAAAACTCCTAATTTAAATTTGCCACCTGCAAATATTTTGCAGCATTTTCTTAAAAATAGCTATTTCTGCAAATATTGCTCTAAATAGACTCACTCTTCCAATGGATTGTTTACAAAGAAAAAATAAAAAGTGTACATTAGAGCAGAGCAAATAAAAGAGTCTGTTTTGCAAACCTGTTGGCTACAGCAAGTTCACTTTTCTATCCCAAACTTCAGTTTTATGGGAGTTTTTCAGGTAATCCTTTTGCTCTGTTTTCTTTTTAGCCACTCACACCACATTTTTAGCAAGCGATGACTGTGTAAAAATATTTATATTTCTATGAAATTCAACGTGCTCACAAGCAGATTTCATGGGCACACCTGGTGGCAGAGAGCATAGAAAACACTACTTAGGCATCAGGAGTTAGAGTTTTGCCATCAAAACATCACCAAACCAAATGGACTAAAAATATTTAAAGCCTTGGAATCCACATACTTGGGCATAAAAACAAATCTTTTCTCGTTTTTTAGAAAAAACCTGAGGATAAAAACAGACCGCTGAAGTAAAAGTAGTAATTTTCCTCCAGGTTTTTATTTGTTTCAATCTAACCAGTGTTTCAGTGCATGAGCGACCCTTTGGAACCGAAAAATACTTTAAAAATGCAATTTTGTATTCTTATTACTGTGGTATAAGATTCTCTGATAAGACACAAACTACTGACATCTAGGTCATCAGAGAAAGTGCTTTCTGCATGGATTGGAAGCATTGAACTTTCCATGAGTGATTCCAGCTTCAAATTCAGTTCAAACCTGTCCGCATTGGAATCAGCCAGCTGTGGTGCAAGAGGTGCTCATTTCTTGATGGAGATGTGCCAAGGCATATGGAACTGGGAAAAACTGCTCTTTGCAGTACATGCTTTGGCATAGGGTGCTGCTGAGCATGTCACAGCGATTAAAAAGAGGGAGAGAAAGTGCACTGAAGTGGCAGATGTCAGTGGTTCAGTGCCTGCACTGGCTGGGATTTGCTCTCGGAGGACAAGCTGGCAGATCCTGGGATCACTGCAGGCAGAGATGCCTCTGCACAGTGCAGTGCTGGAGAAAGAGCACAGTGGCAGGAGGGTGAGGAATTGGGCAGGTTTAGAGATTTGGACCTGTGGGTTGCTAGAATATATTCTTCTATTCTTTTCTGTTGGATTCTGCATCCTCAGTGATGGGAAAGAAAGGATACAGGATGTTACAGAATCAACTATGTTGGAAAAGACCTTTGAGATCGTCAAGTTCAAACTATGACCTAAAACCACCTTGTAAACTAAACCATGGCACTGAATGCCATATCCAGTCTTTTCTTCAACAGCTCCAGGGATGGTGACTCCACCACCTCTCTGGGCAGCCATTCCAATGCTCAGTCACCCTCCCTGTGAAGAACTTCTACCTAATGTCCAAACTAAACCTCCCCTGCAGCATCTTAACACTGTGTCCTCTTGTTCTGTCAGTGGTTGCCTGGGAGAAGAGACTCCTACCTGGATACACCTCCTTTCAAGAAGTTGCAGAGAGTGAAAAGATCTCCACTGAGCCTCCTTTTCTCCATGCTAAACAACCCCAGCTCCCTCACCTACTCCGCATAGGACTTGTGTTCCGGGCCCCTCACCAGCCTTGTTCCCTCCTCTGGATGTGCTCAAGCATCTCAATGTCCTTCCCAAACTGAGGGGCCAGAACTGGACACAGCACTCAAGGTGTGGCCTCACCAGTGCCAAGTACAGGTGAAGAATGACCTCCCTGCTCCTGCTGGCCACACTCTTCCTGACACACGCCAAGATGCCTTTGGCCTTCTTGGCCACCAGGGCACACTGCTGGCTCATGTTCAGTCAGCTGTCAAGCAGTACTCCCATCTCCCTTTTCTCCTGCCAGCTGTCCAGAATGTTCCCAGCCTGTAGTGCTGCAAGGGTTTGTTGTGGCCAAAGTACAAGACTCGGCCCTTGGACTTGTTAAACCTCCTACTGTTGAACTTGGCCCATGTAATCAGCCTGTCCAGGTATCTCTGCAGAGCCCTCCTGCCCTCCATCAGAACTGCACTCACTCCCAGCTTGGTGTCATCTGCAAACCTACTAATGGTGGACTCAATTCCCTCATCCAGATCATCAGTGAAGATATTAAACAGGACTGGCTCCAGCACTGACCCCTGGGGACACCGCTGGTGACTGGCCACAAACTGGATGTGACACCACCCACCACCACTCTCTGGACCCAGCCATCCAGCCAGTTCTGAACCCAGTGAAGACTGACCCTGTCCAAACCATGGCCTGCCAGCTTTTCCAGGAGAATGCCATAGGAAACAGTGCAGAAGGCTTTGCTGAAGTCCAGGTAGACAACATCCACAGCCTTCTCCGCATCCACCAGGTGGGTCACCTGGTCATGAAAGGAGATCAGGTTGGTCAAGTAGGACCTGCCTCTTCTAAATCCCCACTGGCTAGGTCTAATCCCTTGGCCATCCTGTGGGTGTTGTATGATGGCCCTAAAGATGATCTATTTGATGCCTTGTCAGGTGTCCAGGTCAGGCTGACAGGCCTGGAATTCCCCAGATCCTCCTTCAGGCCTTCTTGTGGATGGAAGTCACATTGGCCAGCTTCCAACCATCTGGAACCTCCCTGGTTCACCAAGACTGATGATAAATGATGGAGAGCAATTTGGTGAGCTTTAAAAAAACCCTTGTCATTTCTATTCCCAGTAGTTTCTGCTCCACAAATAAAGTAGACATGCAAAGCTCAAACTCTGTAATTCTTGCTGCTTACTTATTTGTGATGAACTATTGGATAAAATGTCTTCATTATTTTCATAACCCATATATGTCTGGACATGTGAGGGCCTATCTAAATGTCACTGACTTTATTTTCAAAAAGAAAAACCCTCTCACACAAACACAGCCTCCTTCCAAGAAAAGGGGAAATTAGTGGTCTATTGCCTTAAACTTGAGCCGTGCTGCAAAACTGCCATCTTCAAGGTAGAGGCAAGTTTTGGGATGGAACATAATTCCAGAAAAAAATCAGCTGTTTAAATAAATAAAAAAAAAATTATTTACACTAATAAAATTATGCTCTGTAAATGAATCTCACCCTTCTTTCTTCTCTGGCTTCATGCCCTTCATCTGCTGTAGAAATCACAGCATATACAAGAATGAAGAATCTGGGAAAGATGTATTCTTTAACTGCAATGGATACTTATAACTGCAGATACATATATAACTTTTCCCAATGTGTTTATGCTGTGTGACTTTGTAATTTATAAAAAAGTTGGGCTCCCTGAGAGCAATAAAAACCTGACTGTTTGCATGTGCTGTTCTGACACAAGTTAAGTGTCAAATGTATTTTAAGTCATCTGAGTCACTGCGCATAGAGTTTCCAAAGTCTACAGCCATAAAACAATATAGCAATTTGATTGGCAGCATGCTTTTGACTGTAATTAATACAACAAAAACAAACCATAAATAACTGTGATTGATTCTGTGTGCTCATGTCTGCATGCTCGATACAAGAATAACACTAAACCCCAAGAGTAAAAAAATCTACTATTCACAATATTGGTTATCCAACTTCACCAGAATATAATTGGTCCTCAGGGAGTACAACGCAGAGAAATGAGCAAAATTCATAGAAGAATGGAGAGTAAGAGTAAGAAGCTTAAAAATGCAATTATTTTATTTTATCTAAAATAATGATTGTTGAAGAAAACTCTTCTTAATTTGTTTTGATGAAAAGAGAAAGTGATATTTGAAATCTATTTGTTGCAAATATGGCTAGCAGTGGAAAAAAAGGGAAAAATTTAAAAAAAGCTGAGACTTTTCTATAGATAGTCCCACTACTTCTGCAAAACCAGTTTTCATCAATTACTTTTTTTCAATTGCAAAGAAAACAAAACCATCTGAGTAGTCCAGTTTTTTTATACTCAGTGTTTCTATGGATGCTTAAGGACTACATAGATGACAGCAGAGAGTAGGTTCATTTTTACATATATCTTGAAGATATTGAAGGACTGGACTGAAAGATGATTTGGGTGAATACCTACTGGAGGGTGGGTTTTAGAAATTGATGAGATGTTATGATGTTATGTGACAGGTAACAACCTGCTCCAAAGTTCCATTCCTGAGTTTCTTGTCCCTGGAATTTTAAGATTACATGTTTGTGCTGTTGGCATGCTTTTTAAGACTACCATCATTCCTGTTGCTGCTGTGCTGCCTCTGCCAGGCCCTACACAACAAAGAGACTTTTTGTGCACAAGGGAGTTCATAATTAACTTAGTGATCAGAGGCAGCAAGCAGATATGATGAAAAGAAGGAGCAGCAGGGAGCACTGACGTGTTTCTGCACAAGGGACAAGTGACACCCACTGCAGGCGCAGCACCCAACCACTGCCCAGGGTTTCATGGGCGTGTCCAAGCAGGCAGGTCTGAATGAGAGATCCAAGCAATGATAAAGCACCACCTTTGGTGCTTTTTGCAGATTCTACAAGATTTCATCTCCTTTAGTCCAGCTTCAGTCTCCCTGAAGATTGAGGACAGCCCTTGGGCACCTGATGGGGAACAAATCCAACTGTGAGAGAAGGGGCAGGACAGGAAGAAGAGCAAAGGTCATTCCCACGATAAGACAAGGGAAAGAAGGACAGGACAGAAACAAGAGTTGTGACAGAGAGAAAACTTCTGCAAAAGGGAAGACAAAGCAGATCAGGATGATTTGCTTTGCAATTCCGGAACTGAATTGCTAAGCTGAATAACACATTCTATGTAAAATACCTTTTGATAACTCCATGCGTAGTAGCACCATGGACAATTAGTCTAAAAGCCTCTGCCTGGCTGAAGACAGGTATGGAAATCTCTACAGTTCAAAACCAAACAATTTTGTTTACTTTTTGTCTGGTCTGAAAAGTATAAGGGGTTACATTTAGAAGTACATAGAGGGATTACTATGCCACAGGCTTAAAAATTAGGAAAAAATCAAAATCACAAGGTTGTCTGTGCAACATCAATCCAAACCCTGGAAGCAGATGTGATGTTTCCTTCTAAGTTCCCAGAGAATTTTTTGTCTTGTCTTGCCATGACCTTCTGCTGGATCCCCTCTGTTACCCATCTGTGTGGCCTCACAAGTACACAAATTGAGAGAAGAACAAAGACATTTAAGAATTTTTCACTATGAAATGAGTTAAGGAGGTGCTGCAAAATATTCCTTTAAGGTAAATGTTATCACATTAACAAATTATCTGCAGGTATCTCATGTTCTGCTATTTAAAGTAAGATATGTGCGAACACTCATCCTGATACCTTAATTAAAAAACTCTAAGTGTTATGCTTTTCCTCAAAACGGATGACACTCACTTGATTACTGTAAGCATAACCACACTCAGCTTTAACCACAACAAATTATCCATCACTCCACATCTTATGCTGTTAATGGCAATGTAAGTACAATCTTCAAAAGCATCCAATAATGGCAGACTAAAGGCTGTTTCATTCCTTGTCCAAAAATAGCAGAAAACTACCTTTTATATCATTCCAAGGACTCTGCACTTTCTAGAAAATGTATATGTTATTCTTATCTACAGCTTGTCAGACAAAAGCTGTATGTCTTAGAAGTCTTAATAGGTCCTGTGCTCCAGACAGGCTTGGTTTTCCAAACATTTAGTGGGGGTTTGTTATCTTGAATTATATTTCTTAGCCCTGAAATGTAAAACTGCCTATAATGTACTTCGGTATTATTGTGTGGTACTGACAGAAAATATTAAAAAGGGAAATGTAACTGATGGATGCAGTGTGGAGCTGCTCCTGGAAGGACTAACAAGCGATGGATGTTGTAATGGAACAAGAACAATGGAGATGAAATAGAGGCCTGGGTTCTTGTCCTAGAAAGGACAAAATAGAGGCTTTCTCTAATATTAGCTGTTCAAATAATCAGGCACCAAAGGAGCACAGGGACTACCATGCTGAGAAAGACCAAGGAATAATACCAAGCTTTGCTCTTCTACCGGTGGTATACACAAGATATTTAAGATGAATAATCAAGCCCCAAATGACACACACTCTAATTGTGGATTATGCAGGGTCAGAAGGTGGTTTCTCTTGACCTTGGCTACCCTGCTTGTGCTGTGAAATATGAAGAAACTCTGTAATTTTCATTTTGATGACTATAACAGCAGTTTGCACCCTCATTTATATTTACCCTTCTGTATTAGCTGGTACAATCTCCTGGTAACAGGATTAAAAGGCACTGAAATACACAAATAGACCATTAGGGACAAATTACACTTGTAACTAATGCGATTCTTAAGGCTTGGAAGTGATAATCATCAGATGGTGGCAGACAAAGAAACCCCAAGAAAACCCCTTAAAAACCATGGCTGAGCTTGCAAGATGAAACTAAATTTATTCCATGTCAGCAGTATGTTCATTGCCTTGGCTTTCACTGCAAGGGGCATGCCCAGTCCCTCCAGGATCAAGGGTAATGCTATATTCCCCTTGCAGCCAAAGGGGAATTCCCTTTTGAGAGTCTGTGCCATAGGCCCCGGTGAGAAGGCAGCAGCAGCACCATTCCTTCCCTGTTGATCTCGCCCCAAGGCTCTTTTTTCTTGGCTTTACTGTTCCAGCCAGCCAGTCCTTTGCAGCTTGGCTCCCACTCCAAGCCCCTAGCTAGAGGTGCTTTCTCAAGTTCTCCCATAACCTTGCATGTTCAACATGTTACTGCTGTCCCATGGGAGATTTTGCTAAAATCTTTGTGTTCTGAACCTGTGTTTCCTCTCCCTACACTTCTTTTCCTTTTTCTTTTAGGCTCCCCTTCATGAGGAACTTTTTCAAAAGCTTTCCCCAAATAATTTTGCCGATAATGTTGTCCTTCTTAATTCTTCTTCCAGTTGAGAGAATAATCACTGGTGTCTGAGGATTCCATTAGGTACACTTAGGTTCCTCTTTCCATGAACGTCTCTCAGCCTTAGATTTCTCTGCAATCTGCTTTTACTGCTACTTTAGATTCCACCTCCTGAATGGCTGCTTTGGGCTAGTGGACACTTTTTTTCAGCTTTCATTGTGAAAAAAAACAACTCAGGCATCTGTGGGCTGGGTAACAAAACCAGCAAAAAGATTGTTTTGGGAAAGGTAAACAGGGGAAGGCAATTTTGCAGCAAGAGTTACCAGGCACAATCACACAACATGGATGGAAAAATCTAAAAAGTATAGTGGCCACATTCCCGTCTCTAATTTATTATGTTTTTTACAAGCATGCAGCTGTTTCAATATATAAAAGCAAAATATAAAAGCAAATAACATCACTGGGATGTTGAAAAAGAATCATGAACCTCCCAGTCTATTATATACTAGACTCCTGAAGAAAATGAACAGAGAAAATCCCATACTTATTTTATAATATTTTACTGGTGATTGTGTATATTCTTTAGATTTTTCTATGTTTATTTTTATTAGATCCAGACACCCAATAATGAAGAAACAAAACCATCTTTCCTGACACAACACTTTAGACAGATTAGGAGTGACAGTTTGTGCAAATTGATAACTTTATTATACTTTGGTCATTTCACATCAAACTTATGACATATATAATTTATAAAAAGTGGGAAGATATATTTATATATAATAAATTAGACTGTAACAGAGGTTAATAGACATCTGCATGCTCCAAAAGACAATGAACTGGAACTCATCTAATACATTGACATTACATATAAGTCTTAAGTGAATTCATGTTCTCTAGGCATTCCAAAGCCATATCACCTGCAGATATAACACACTTGTGCCTCAAATAAACCCCTGAATGCCCAGGAGCTCTGCAGCTTTCTGATCTCTGACTTCTTATAAATTAGCCTGTATGAAAACTGGATGTATTAATCAAAATGACCAAGAAAACGATTTCTATCACCAGAAAACATGAGTGCATGTTGCACAGTGTCAAGGCTTGGCTGATGCCAAGACACTTCCCAGATGTTCCTCAGCTCACTTGAATTGCTAAATCACTCCAGAGTGCCTGGTCAAGGACCAGAGTCTTTAGAGAGTGAAAACTCTTCCTGGTCTGAGCAGGAGCATGCATGGTCATGTTTTGATAATGCAGAAGAACAAGTGGCTCAGAACTGTTCATGTTCTGGACAGTGACCATGTTTGTAGTAGGAAACATAGATCATAGTCAAAATCTCTTCAGCACAGTGAAGAGTAGCACAGAATAACAAAATTGATTACAATTAATTTCTTTTTTTTTCATTCTAATGAAATTAATTGTTCAAAGGTACCAGACATTGATTCTCACTGTGTATTTATCCTTCTTACAAAAAAGGGATGCCGTCTGAAGCACCAGAGACACCAAGAAGGAATTTAAAATCAACTAATTCAAATTAATTCAAACAACCAGCCATTGTGTGTTTTTACCACCGCTGTGCATTGCCAGGCATCTCGTGGATTTTCAAAGCCATGATATTGCTTATAAGTGTATAAACAACAGAGAAGGGGCAAGTGACTTCTAATCATGCTTCCAGGTTTCAGGCATGCATTTTTTCTTCTCTTGGTGCTGTCCTACAGCTCTCACTTGAAGCTGGACTAAGAGGACAGCTGCACTGGGTTGCATTTCAAATATTCCACCATGAGAATTCCACCATGTTTTGCCATGCAGCCAGAGATGGCTGGTCCAGGATGTCATTTCACACACATTATTCACTCATGCACACACACATTGCTGACTCAGGAGCTGCTTTAACTGAAGTGACAACCGGGTGTGGGGGAAAGTTACACTTGGTTTAAACCAGGGGCGAAGGAATTAAACATCAAAAAGTTGGAAGCCCATTCAGTTTCAAGCCATTGTTTCACGCACTCTCACAAAAGATGGTTAGATGGAAGCACAACAGATGTAAAAGGAAAAAAAAAATCTGCCCTTACTGGCTGTGTTGGCAACCAGTTTTTGTTTGAGGTACATTTAATATAGCTCTTGTGCTGTTTCATGGTGAAGATATTTCCCTCTAAGGCAACATGTCAGGAATTGATAAGTTTGTTTTAAATTCTATATAATTAAAGCAGTAAATAGGATACTGACATGTCTGTGAGCTGGAACACCATTTAATAGATAAGTGTGTGTGGGGCTGCACCATGAAAAACATGCATAGGATAAGCCAAGGTCCTCTGCTCTGAGTAAAATTACCTTTTTACTCTAAATCACGCATCAGCATTAAAATTGCAGGAAGAAAGCACCCCTCCTCCCTCCAGTACTGAGACAGATGGAATAGACCTCCAGCTGGTTCCTTTTCAATGTTTTTCTGGATGGAACTGATATCTCCAGAAATTAAAAACTGTATCTACTCTTTTTTTTTTTCTCTTGTGTTAAGTATGCTAATTGGATAAAACAAGCACAGACAGTTGCAAACCCATTGCTACAAGATATACTGTTTAATACCCACTCTAGCAATGAAAATGATTCAGTTTGTGTTAGAAAAGAGAAGCCAAGGAGAAAGGTCATTATATTGTGTCTGCAGCTCTCGCTCCTAATATGTGATTCTCATTTCTCAGTAAAGGGAAAATCAATACTCCTCTAAGTTGCCTTGGATTCAGAAAAGATAGAGGTTTTACCCACTGCATAGTAGTGATTTAGAATGGCCATGAAGTATATCATCAATGCTAGTTTTTACAAAGCTCTGAACTTCATTTTGACATATTTAATTGTGCCATTGAGCCTTGTTTAAAATTGTGAAATAGAAACACTTTAAGTGCGATGATATTTTAGTAGAAATTTAGCTCTCTCCATTATGAGCTGCCTCTTAACACCATACTGTTCTCAGGCAAGAGATTTTTCTCTCAAAGCTGGAAGATTAAAGGCAGCCATGGCATCCAGGATTTGTGACAGTAACCAAAGAAGTACAGATCAGGTTCATACATTTATGAGAGTTTAGATACCAAGAGGCTGTATTTGTAGCAGAGACACATAAGTAATTTGCTTTGTTTTTTTCTTTTTTAGACATAAGATTATATTCTCAACCATTTAGGCTGAAAAAACTCAGAAAAAGAGCAAAGCATTACTGGAAATGATAAGGAAATATAACCAAGTTTTAGGTTCATTAAAGCATATTAGAAATGTTACTTATATTATAGAAAAACACAGCAAACTGTGACACAGCTGGCCACAAAGGAACAATGAGAAGGAACAATGGAGACAGGTACTGTGCAGTAGGAGCTCTTACTGCCAGATGTGAAGGAGCAACTGGGATCAGTGTAAGAAAATGCCTGGAGTCAGCAGCTTGAGGTACAATCACTCTCCAAGTCAGGACATGGCATATTCCAGCTGTAGTCTCCTGCAAAGAGTTAACAAGGAGAAGCTAAGGATGTTTCTCACAAGAACAAACCTCTTGCAAAAAAGTTCCTTCGGCTTGAAGAGATCAGTATCATCCCTGACATCATAAACTCTGTGTTCAGCACTAAAAGCCACAAGCCCCGTGTTTTTTGCATGTGGTTTCCATCTAGACAAGCACATTTAACAGGTATGCAAACCTCTCTGAGCATGTGTTAGTTGGAGAGCTTTGGTGCTCTGTGCACCCAAGGAGAAATTAACCCCATTCCGGACGGCTGTTCCTTCCTGCAGTCGCTGGGCCAAGCCATGATAGGGGCTGAACAAGACCCTGCATGAAAACTATTATTCACCACTTAGTGGGGAGTTCAGATCTGGATCCAGATACTGATCCTGACTCATCAGCCCACAACAATAGGATTTCCTTAATTTCAGCCTCAGATCTCAAGTTATGTATTACCTCTTCCCATAATTCCTGAATTTATTTTTTTTTTAATATAAAACACAGAATTTTAAGTAGATATATGTTTAAAAAAAAAAGCAAAAACCAACAAACCAACCCAAAAAATTGCCATTGCCAGCTGCTCCTTTCCCCTCACCATCACTCACTAAAGACACCATCTGGGAATGACTAGCAACCAGAGCAGGGAGTGAGCAGTCCATATGTTAAAATTTAAAATTTGACAGCCCTATTCTGGCCTTTCCATCACCCACTATTTTTCTGTTTTAAAGTTTCGGTGTGATAACTAGTTTCTTCAACATTTGCAAGGACTAAACCATTTTTTATTTTCGTTGTGGATAGACCTTTATTTTAGGTTAAATCTTTCATTTAAGCTGAAACACATAAAATTCTCTCCACTCTCAGACTTCTTCCAAAAATTTAATGTGAAACAGGATGAGATATTTAATTATCAAAACCTGTGGCAATTACTGTATGGCTCATGTATTAAATTATTTGACTAGAAAGATGAGAAAAAACACAGTTCTCTCTTCTTTTGCATTAGTTTGTAAATGTGACAGACCTCTGGGTACTGTTAATAATTTTTCTCAAAGCTAGCAAGAAATCTACATAACCCTTTTTTTTCCTTTTCTCATTTCAACCCTTAAACCCCATCTTGTGGATTTGCCTTATCATTCACATACATGCAAAGTGTAGTGAGACCCTTAAGTTAAAGCAAGGTAAGTTTTTTTTAAAAAGCAAAATGTATTCATAGCACTATAAAAATAGGTAGGAGAAATCCAAAGGAAGATACCTGAAATGATGCTTATTTCTTACTTACTATCTCTGGTCCAAATTTTTTACAGACTAACTCCTCTTATAATAATGAAACTTATAGATTGTATCTCTTTAAAGTTTTTTGGTGTACATTCATGTGAGGGGACATTATAATGTAGGCTCAAGCAGACGGAGGAAAAATGACTCCTGAAAAAGGCCAGACACAAACTTTTATATGTACAAAACAAAGCCAGACTGAAGCATTCCACTGAATATCAGCAGATCTAGTACATTTATCTTTTGAATGGATACATTTGTTTAAAAAGCACAAAAAGATCCTGTATGACCATTTATGAACATCTGAAAGATGTTTAGCCATTGCAAGACTTGACCATTACACACTGAATAAAACCAGCACCCAATAAGATTCTTTAAAACTGAAACTATATTAAGCATTTACTTTAAAATAAAACCTGCAACTACACCTGATAAAAGCTTCTGAATGTTTTTGTACTCCACTCATAACCCTTTCAAGGTTGTTTGGTGCCAAGCCAAATATTATTAATGCAACTCAGGAAGTGTTCTGACTTGGCAGACAGCACAGTGGGGATCTCAAAGATTTGCATGAATTCAAGGAAATGTGAGGAGAGAAAGATGAGGCTCATCAGAATACCTCTTGGAGAAATGCAATTCACATTCTTTAAAGGTCTTGAGCACTTCCCGGCCATTGTCATTTTAACATTCAGTTTGTTAGTGGATTTCTAAATTTTAAACTTCCATGCAGATTCAAGAGTTTATTGATAAAGTATTTGGTCAAAATAGGCATTACTGGGAGTCAAAACCTAAGTGGGTAAGGATCAGATTCTGCCATCTGGATGAAGGTAAAAAATCAGCAACCTCTGCCAGTGTTTTACTTTGAGATGTCCCTACTGAAAGGGCAGCATTAAGCAGGAATTAGCACTACACAGAGAGATATTTCTTTTAGCCACAGAGTTCTGAGATTTACAGCTGAAGAACTAGTACATTGTTTTAGTGAGAACCTATCCTGTAAAAGGCACATATTTTATACCTGTTCTCCCTCCTCCCCTTGTATTTTGGAACTCTACTGGTGTGGCTGCCAGCTGTGACCAGACTGTCAATTATTTGGCTCCCTCACTGAAGGGCTGGATCACATCCAAGGCTTCTTATTTACAAGGCTAAAACAAAATCCAGGCCCCTTTTGTTTGTATACAGGTGCTCAATTAGGAGAGATCCTATAGGGAATTTTTTTTTTTTTTTTGAACCATAAAATACATTTATACTCTTTAATCTGAAACATCAACAAAACATGAGGGACTGCTTCATGTCAGGAGGAAAAGTAGTAGTGGAGTCAAAAGCTTCACTGATTCAGTTCACCTTCCTCAAAAATTACTTATTAAACCCAGAGAAATACAAGGAAATGCAATGCTTAATCTGACTTCCCAGACTTTTTCAGTCAGAACTGAATTCCAGAAGCTTTGGTCCTGTTGCAGTTTTGCTTTCTGATAGCTTTGTTTTCTGACACCTCCGAACCCTTGAAATCTCTCCCAGGCACTTCTGACTGCTCTGAGCAGGAACTTGCCCCTGCTTGGGAGTGAGAGCCCAGGACTCACTGTTGCATCCCCATTGGGTAAAAGAGGGGAGTTGTGCTGCCTCCCCAGCCTTGGGAACCAATGAAACTGCCCTTGAATCCATAGGCTCCTCTACAAACTGTTTTGAAGCAGCAAACAGGCCTGAAGAAGGAATTCAGAGCCCTTCCCTGGGGATGGTCATCACAATCACAAAGCACTGGTCCAAGGATTGGTAATGGAACTGTTTTCCACTGTTTTGTCAAAGCCAAAGCATTCAGTAAAGTTTTCCTTTAACACATTCTAAAATTTTGTTTAGGATCTCATTTTCATTGAGATGTGGTTTTTATCTTTCCTTTCTTACTCTTTCTTTCAGTACGATGAGATCAGGAAGAAAAAAACCTTATTTTTTGAAATTCTGGGCTTTTTGTATCATGTCTCTGCAATATAATGTGTATTTTGACTTTGTGTGATATTTTAAAGCACAGTGGAGCAGCAGCAGTTTGAATATTGTTCTATTGTCTCACTGGTGTGCTGTGGCATTAGAACTGCTACTGTTACCAGCAAGACACAGTTAAGCATTTGTTATATGTTTATGTTCAAAGTTCCTCTTGTCACACTAAAACTTTGACAGCCGCACTTCAAAATAAACATTGCCTACTAGAAAAAAAATTTCTTAGATATTTCTCTGAATATTTTTTCATATAAAGATAACTCAAGGTCAACAAGAAGATATGAACAGAGGAAAACATAGTTTACCATAGAAGAAAAGCTGAAGAACAGCCCAGTATAATCTTATGGGTACTATCATGTGTTATCATGGAGGTATTCAACAATCTAAGAACATAAAACAAACATTGAAGAACTTATTAGAATTCAGAAATTTTAAAATGGCAAAGGATTCTGGATATTTTTAGCCTTTAGCAGCTTATTGTCGGCCAGCCTGGGCAGCTACAGATCATGGCCTGGCACAGGTCTCATGTGATGGGCAATCACCTCAGCAATCCATCACTGCTTGGGACCACCAAGTGTTAAAGAGACCATCAGCAGCAGCTTTCAGGGCTCTGCAGAGGGTACATAAATTTTTAAATCCCTGATTAGGCTGTTGATACAAACAGGAATGTTTTCTCTTGCATTTTTCTTTCTTTGAACTGAAGATATGAAAACCCAATGGGTAGGACAAATCCATTGCTGGGAGGTGTGGTGTTTTTCTAGGCTCTATGGGCTTTGTCTGTTTCTCCAAGCAAAATAATTCATCAACCAGCTTCTGAATTTGAAGAAAACTCTCTACTGCCATCCACTCTCTGTAGTATTTAGCAGTGCTCAACTACAACAGATTCTCAGCTTAAAGTTCTTGGCAAGAGTCTCCCTCTTCATAAAAATCTCCCTTCAATTCTCACTGATGTTTTAATGGTACTTATGTTTTTCTTCAGAAACAGCCTCAGAAGCAAAATTTTGCAGAAAAGTTTTAGTATATCTCCAAGAGCACAGATAAAGTTGCTAAAGGTGTTTCATTGGTTACATACATAAGGAATTATTTGATTAAAGCAAAGGAGATACCTCCAGTTACAAAAAGAGATTCTCAGGCATTTACAATGCATCTTTTTCAAACTACTTTGGTCTGAAACTGAGCATAAAAATTAATGGCCCAGCCAAGCATTGTAAATTCCTTACAACACTTCAGTAGTACTTAAGCTGGCACAAATGCTAGTTCTAGTCACATGGATGAACTAGCTTCTCTTTTTCAGTCTAGATCAGTACAAATGGGCCCTTGTCTATGGAATAGGTGACCTCTTTTTTTTCAGAGCTTGGAAAGTGTTTCCTAACAGTATTGGGAAAAGGGGAAGCAGCTATTGGTCTATATCTGAGACACTTTGATATAACCTTAATAGTGGTGGTTACAGTTTTGTCTTCATCTAGGGATATTGTGAATGCAGAGGGGTAATGGGAATGATCTTGGAACTCTGGTGCCAAGGGGAATGATCCTCTTGCTGCCACACATTCCTGCTTCCCTTACAGAGGGTAAGGTGAGGGAGGAGTAAGATCAAAGCTGGAGTCTGACCCTTAGATATGTATAAATATGCCGACATATGCACCTTCATCCTTCCCAGGGGAACATTCCTGCTGGCTTAGCAAAGCAGGGAACAGTAGAGTAAGGCTTAGGATGAGTCCTCCTGATAACCTTGCATATGCATTTTGATCACCAGTAACAGCCATTAAAGAGACACACTTGTTTTTTTTTTTTTTTTTTTTTTTAAATTAGTATGTGTTTGGTATTCCAGTTACCTGTTGTCTCCCTCCTGGAACATGCAAGGCCAGGTTTGATGCACTCAGCAAAGGCAGAGCGTGGCCACAGCAGATCTGAAGCACCTGGGGCAGGTAATTAGAACTCCTTGGGAGTGCAGCTCACCCCCTCTTACCTTTCCAAGCTTCCTGAAGTTCTTCCAGAACGATGTGTTTATTGGAGAATGGACATGGCGTCTATGCATAGCTGCCACAACTCCCGGAAAGAACATTTTCTTGCACATGATCTTTGCGAGGCTACTTCTGGTGACTCTGAAATTTTCAGGAATCTTTCCACTGACTTCACAGGCCAGAACTCTGCTCTCTGCAATGTCACTGCATGAAATACAGTTAGGTGTGAGGACTCACAAGAGATAGAATTAAAACTGCTGCTGAGGGGAGACTTTTATTCACATAGTAAGGGCTGGCATTAGCTGGGTATAGAATTTCAGTTTTTAATATTTCAGAAAAAGCTCCAACAATTTAACATCCTTGTTGTTCCAAGATATGGTTGCAAACCATATAGAAACATGAATATAGAATATGAATATAGAATGTGAATATAAAAATGAATGTTCTTTTTTTTTTTCCAGATCATTAAACTCACAAGTTTTTCTTGCTTGATGCTAAGAATTTTTTGTGTTCCTTTTTTCTGCATGTTCATTAACATATGTCCACAAAATCAGTGTGACTGACTGGTCTAGAATATAGCATTAATGCTTCATTGTGACTCAGGAAATAAATGTGATTAAAGCCTCTTTTTTTTTGTATTCACCTATTTCCTTGTCAACCATTCTGCCAGACAGCTTGTTTATCTCATTACTGAATGAGCTAATTTAAGATATAACTGAACAATCATTTTGGGTATATCCTACTCACCAAACCTTAACACAAGACTATACACTCTGCAAACAAAGAGGTTTTTTATTCTTTTGTGAAATATGATCTTACACACTACAGATCATAATATTTCTGAAATTCAATGTAGTTAAGATGATGAAAAGCTGGATTTTATGAAACATTGACAATAATTGCTACTTTCTCACTTTGTAGGTGCAGCAATAAAATTCAGCCAAAATTATTTTTATTTTAGTGTTTCAAATAATCTGTTCAGAAGCAAAGCTCATTCTTTACCAATGTAAGGTCTCCACTGGTTGTGAGGGTAATTAGATGCATGCATGAGGACTTTCCACAAAGGGCAGTCCTCCAGATACTCCAAGGCAACAAGGAAGTGCACAGGCTGATCCTACTCATGCTGAAGATTTCAGAAGTCTTGCTGCCTCACCAAAGGCAGTGTTGCTTGCATAAGCCAAATTAAACAGAAAGCAATTTACTGCAAAGCATCACTTATAAAAGGATATGGGCATGCTGGCTTTCCACTTGATTCCGAGTGTTGCAGGCCAAACACAATGGCTGCATGGATGGGATGGAGGCTCCTGCTCGCCTTCTTTCTGTCCAGTATGGGTTCTGGACTATCAGAGAACTCCACATGGAAGCTTATATTTCACACTAGAAATAGCTGACTTCTCCTCTACACCTGAGTTTGAGAGATCTTATAAGGTAGTATATAGTGGTTTTCTTAATTTTCTCACTCCATGTCATCAAAGGGACCAGCAAATGATCCCTTTTTCTTTCTTGGCACTGGCAACAGGAAAAAACATGGCAAATATTGGACATCTGGAAGTAGCAGGTGCATAAAAACAATTGATTTCAACAGTACAATGATAATTTAGACCAGCTGAAAAGCAAGGAGAAAATAAAATCTCTGGAGCTATAATGCACTCACATGGGCAAAAAATATGCAAATATTTCTGTTGATTGTCTACTGGACTTCCTGACTAAATAAGGATTTTTTAATCCCTAAAAACCCTGAAAAAGTTATCAGAGATAAAAAGCCCAGACTTTCACGCAGTTGCAAACAGTAAACACCAGAACAATCTATTTCTTGCTCAATCCCTAAACCTTTTAACGTACCAGACAAGGATAAATAAGCAATATGAGGATCTCCAGGCCGAGCCAGGGATTACTGCATGTTGGATGCTGCTGTGGGATCTCTGCTACCCTTAGAGGGGGTGTCATATGTGTTACCTTTATGCAAGCCAAGTCAGTTGTTATGGATAAAATAACCTGGTCCACCCAGCAAACTGCTCTGTTTCACAAACTTCTTTCAGACAGTGTCTTACATTTTTCCTTCTCTCAATTTCACACTGTATATCTTGGTGGCTTTTTTGGATGATCCTTCCTGAAAAACCTGAGGATAGGTATGGATACAGCTCTATTGCTATAGGTATTCTCACCTTTATCTACCATGCAAAGCATGATACATTTTTCCCTAGATGTGATTGCTTTATCCTTTTCCCTCTGATTTCATGCATATCTTCAAGGATTTATATGCTCCTCCAAGTGAGAGCTGGAGCTCTGCATTGTTAGATGGTCTAATGGTCTGGTTTGTGACATGAAGAATTTTCACGTGGCTCTTGAGTACCTGAGTTGGTATTTCTCCCACCTTTTCACCTTGCAAGTGCAGGCCAACAGTTTTGGTTCTTGCACACTTAAATCCTATCCTCAAACCACTTCCTCAGTTTACCTGGAAATACCTTTTCAAGTCACTCACTTTCACAACATAATTATTTCATTCACAATACCTTATAACTCAGTCTAAGGATTCCCAGGAACTTCCCTTAAGCAATTGTCTATATTTTGCAGCCCTGACTGAATCCAGCCATGCTGTTGACAGAGCACTCCAAGCTCCATGCATGGAGCTGTACTTTGCTGCTGCTTTTTTGAGGCTATGGTGCTTCACCCAGGACAGTGATTCACGGGACAGAGCCATGTACAAATCAAACTGGAAATCTCCAGTGACACCCTGGCTCCTACACCACAAAACTTCTCTGGATATTTACCCTGGATCAATAAAATGTTATGAGGCACAGCATCAAACTGCTACTCTCCCTTCATCTGCTAATTGTAGATCAGTATTTAGAGCTGTTATTGACACAGATAATTTCTGCCAGGAGTGTTGCGGTGTGTTTCTTATACTTTGACTTGGTTAAGTTGTAAATTGGTTTGTTCCATGTACCCCTTTATTTGCAATGGTTCTGCCCTGGTTCTCCCTCTCCTTGCTCGCCCAGTCAGTCCAGTTTTCCCCTCCCCGTTACCATTGGCAACCCATGTATCCGTCCCTTAGCCCCTCCCTGGTGCCCTGTCCATCACTCGGTAGCCCATCCCTTCCATCTAGAATCTTCCAGTCAGGGCATCGAGTGATTGGTTCAGGGGCCAGGGCCCCTCCCCAGGCTTTTCCGTATTAGTTGTCCCACTGTGTCTATCACCCTCTCCTTACTCCCACCTTCCTGTGGATTGGCTGAAGACCAAACTCCACTTCTGTACCCTCGCCTCTTTTTAAGCTAGTGTCAGACTCCAGTTTGTGGTCCTCAGCTGTCAGTGTCCCTGGAGTTAATAAATCTGGACTATACTGCAGCTGGAGTCCGTCTCTTCTCTCCTGTTGGGTAGCAGCCCTCTCATTGCGGACGCCGTCCCTTAAGGCGAAAGCCTTAGGCGCCCTCCTGACCGGACCCAGGACCTGGAGAGTGCCCCAGTGCTGCTGGTGGTGCTGGCCACAGCTAGCAGGGATGTCCCGAAGGGGTGATCATCTTTCCCCTCTGAGGCCAGCCGCCGCTGCACAGGAGGATACTTTTGGGGATTTCTTTAGTGAGTCAGCCCTCACAAACAACAGAATTTCATCCTTTGTAACTCTGTTAGAAAAAAGCAATCTGGTTTGTCCGGCAAGATCTGATCTTCATAAACTCATGTCATTTATCGCTCTTGGCATTACTGCCCTGGATTTAGTTATTTTTCTCTCAATATTTGTTCAATTACTTTAACAAGTAACACAATTGTACGTCTAGGCTTTGATCTTGATATGAGCTCTGCAGGAGCTTTACAAGTGTCAAAATTCAGTTAATTTCATGCCCCTTTTGACTTAGAGCCCTGTCAAACTAACATGGAAGTCACTGAATATTTTACTCCTTGAATAAATTAAATTTAGGTAAGACATAAAGGAACTTCTTTCATTGATACCTAAACCAGCTGGACTCTTTCCTTTGACTTTAGAGTGTTTTAACCCTGAGACCTATTAAAGGCTCAGCCTTCATGTGTTTCCATCAGTCTTCTTTCTCCTGGACTCTTTCAGCCTGTGTTTCCTATCCTAATCTCCTTGGTCTGGTCTCTCTGGATCTTCCTGAAAGGCCACCTCTCCCTCTCTCTTTCCCTCTCCAGAGTAACTTTTCTTCTGTGTTGTCCCTGGCTGTGTGATCCTTCATTTGCAGAGTTGCTTTCTCCTCTTCCCAGATGTCCTGAGCAGCAGGAGCCATGATTTTATGAAGGACCGAACTGTTGGAGGGTTGGTGTTACTGAGATCTCTTTGGCTTAGGAAATTGGGTTGAAATTCCCTGTAGAACACTTCAAACAGACTGCCACGCGCTTACTCTTATAATCCCAGGAGAAACCAGCAAGGGAGAGACATGTGAAAAGGGGGAAAGAAAAGGGGGAGAAAAGTTTCAAGACATTATAAATGCTTGCATTTGGCTTAAGGAAGGGGTAAAGGGTCGGCTTCATTCTTGTTTTGTCTGATATGATTTATAAATCTCTGCTGACAGCAACAGAGACCAACTCTACATTATGGATTAACCGCTTGGAAGAGAAGGACAGAGTCATTTATTTACTTTTCATTACAGAGTTCATGGGGTTTGGACTCTCATATAGGGAGATTTTGCTCTATTTTCCTAAATTTTACTCTTAAGCAGACCTTGGATGAGAGGGCAGGCTTTGATTTGTGGACGTTTGATATTCCTTTGTGTATTACATATTGTATTACTTGGCACTTGGGACATCTGACTTAGAGAAGAGAGATAAAATAATTTAAAAAAATGTAGAAAATATTTTATTGTATGAAAATTAGAATTAAACAATAAAATCAGAGATTTTTTTTCTTTCCTCTTCTGAGTGTAAGGACTTTTTGAAAAAAACCAAATAGCCTAAACCACTCAATTAAAACCTTGCACATCAAGTCTTTAACTCAGGCAATTGCTTATGGCTGAATCACATGAAACTATAAAACAGCTCATAAAGGTGGATCCTCACTGGAAAGTAGGGTTTTAAAATTGAAACTTGTTTTTTTCATGTGATATTTTGACCTTTCAGTTTCTTGGCACTGCTTGGTCATAATTTTTGTTTCTTTCCCAGCAAGTGTCACAGGAATTTAGCTTTTTGCTGGCTAACCTGGGAGCCATTGGATGCACCATATTCATTTAGACAATATCAGAGGTGGCAGCAGCATTCCAGACTGAAGTCAAGGTGAAGTCAAGACAACAAATTCCATAATGAGAGTATGAGAGTGTCCTGATTGTTTTTGTACATTTCCTTCCACTTCAGCAGAGATTTGAATTTGTGTTTGGGGAAAGCTGGATTTTCTTCTTTTTTTTTTTTTTTTTTTTTTTTTTTTTTTTTTTTTTTAATTTTATAAAATATGTTTATGAAGATTTGAAAATGGCATCTTTGGATTTCTAGGAGATATCTTGGCAGGGGAAAGGAGTATATAAATCTTCACACACACATTTCTGCAATCCAAAGAGAAACTGTAAGACCACCAAAACCTGGCAAAAGAAAGTGAAATAAAAATGACTGTTCCCTTTTTCCTGCAACTTACTTGTTCAGAATATTAAATAAAAATTTGACAGATGGAAATATTTAGATTGGCGCTCAGAGAGAAGATGCAGTATTATCAAAATGTTTTCTACACTACTTTGTAGTCTCCAATGCCTCCATTAAAAAAGCACGAGGCAGAGTTACTCTAATGGAAAACATTTTATTTGCATTTATATGGGAGAGTGGAAACCAAAGTTTAAAACCACAAATTACTTTATATGTAACATTCTAGCTTTGGGGTTTAGAGTGTCCAGATGTGAAGAAATATCAGGTATTTTGAACAGAACTTGTTTTCCAGAGGAAAGGAGAGGTTGAAATACAAACATATTTGCTCTACTCTCTAAAGTACCTCAAAATCAAAAATTGATATTAAGGAGTGTGCTATTGGGAGATCTGGGTCAAATAACCAAGTAGATTTAAAAAATAGGAAAAAGTTTTTGCATAAAGTAAAGGTTCCTAGATTCCTCATGCAGTCTCACTTCAAAGTAGAATTCTGATTACTGATTATTTATATGTAGCTAGGTGAAAAAGAAGGTCATTCATTTTGGAAATTAATCTTATAAAATCTGAATCATAGCCTTACCTCTAGTCAACATCTTAATAGGAGATTAACTGACATAATTAGTACATACTGTGATTTTATTCAAGAGAAGAATCATGCTTAAAGGTCATGTTTAAATAAATACAAAAAGGTGGAGAGAATATCTCCACAGAAGGTGTCACATGGAGAAGAAAAGGACAAGTTGCACTGGGAGAGGTTTCATCTTGAAATAGTAAAGAAATATTTTACAATAAGAACTCACTGGGAAAACCTCCACAGAGATGTGTCAGAGTCCCTGTCCCTGGTGGTATTCAAGATGTGACTGGACAGGGTGCCAGACATTATCCTGTAGGCTCCCTTTCCCATGAAAGGTTGGACCAGAGCAATTTTCAAGGTGCCCTTCACCCTGGGCAGCTATATGATTGTATGGATATGAGAGAAATCATGGCTGCCCCACCCCTGGAAGTGTTTGAGGCCAAGTGGGATGGGGGTCTGAGCAAGCTGGTCTAGTGGACAGTGTCCTTCCCATGGCAGGGAGGTTGGAACTAAATAATCTTTTATGTCCTTTACAACCCAAATCATTCAGTGATTCCATGCTACTATGATTCTGTGACTCTATGATCCATGCTGCTGCAGTGTGGATGTTTGAGAGTGAGGTGAACTCTATATATGCTTATTCTTTTCAAGGTGGTGAATGAAAAAGTACAAAAGTACAATTGAATGAAAAAGTGCATTCCAAAAGCATTTTGAAATGAAAAGTGTTGAGGAGCATTAGAGAGAAGACTGAATTATATTTTTCTTAGCTCTTTACCATTTACAAAATGTACCACTGCCTTCAAGTAACCTCATTTGAAAACATTTGAAAGGAGAAATTCTAGTAGGTGATGTTTCCAAAGGTCCTGCCCTCAGTCATATGTGGCATTAGAAAACATCCGTCAAGCTGATGGGTTTCATCTCCCAGAACAGTCCTCTGGTACTTGCCATTCTTAGGCTGTCACAGACATTTCCTCTCTAGTAGAATTCATCTGCAACAGGGCAGTGTCTAAGAGGTTTATTAATAAAAGATTATATCTCCACTGTATTCTATTTGGTTTCATATAAATAATTTAGGCACAAAGGAGTTCACTGGTCCTTTTCACAGACTTGAAAAAAAATACAGTGCAAATGCCAAAGAGGATTGTGGCAAATCAATCTGTTCTTGCATTCTCTCACTAAAGACACATGAGTAGTTACAGAAAAAGAGTGAAAAGGATTGCCAGAACTATAAAATATGAAGTACAAAGTGAAAAGAAATATAGAAGATGACAAAGGCACATCACAGTGTAAAAAAAACAAGAGAAGGTGGTTTTATTGATACTAATGCTGGTCAGAAGGTTACTGTGTTCTATGAAACATTTGAAATATTCTCTTTTTTATACTACACTTTGAAATGAAACAAAATCAATTTCATGGAAAGAATGCCTCAAACCACAGAAATAATTTAGCATCTTGGCTGACCAGGGCTCTCACCTGAGGCTGGAAAGCTTCTCCATAGTGATAACTCAGAGCAGGGCTTTGAGTAGGTCTGTGACCTCATCCAGGGGTGGTTTGATCAGTCAGAGGTTCTACTGCAGATGCCTCTTCTTCTTGGCTATGAACTTGCAAAGTTTCCTGATGAACGAAACCCATCAAACACTTTTTGCAAAGGATTTTGGGATTTGGTCCAGAACCAAATCCCATTGCTGTAATTTTAACAGCTGCAAATGAGCTATTCTGATCTGCAACAGCCAAGGAACAGAGTCAGAGAAGGAACCTTATAGATTACATGTCACGGCTGCCTATTTCCTCTCTTTGCTCATTTTCTTTCTGTTACCTTAGAGATACCAAAATTAAACCTTCAAGAAACCAAATTTTCCACTTCTTAACTCTTCTTCTCGCCCTCTCTCATTGCTCTTCAGTCTAAAGAAGCATCCTGCAAAACTGCTGGGTTGGTCTACACCTAATGCTTTTAAAAAACGTTTCTGAAGGTCTGTCTCAAACGTATTCCATCCCATCCCCATAAACAAGCACCATGTTGTATCAGTGGTCACAGCTCATATGCCTCCAAAGCAAGTGCAGTACTTATCCTGGCACAATCACATCTGTTGAGGCTACAAATTCAGTGCACCATGAAGGACATGCCTGATGATTTTATTTAGGTGGGAATTTGCAAAGGCAGACAGTAGAAGTTATTATATCCTACAGCAGGAATAAAGCTAGACCCACTTCCAATAATTTATGGGGAGTCAAAGTCACATTTTATGGAAGTAACAGACAACTTTTCCATGTGCAAATCCTGCATCTAGGAAGAAGTCTATGAAGAGGTAACATCATGCTGTCACACTGATGATTAACTCCTTTCCACTGCTGAGGGACTAAAAGCCTCATGGGATCAAAAGTGAGCCTTCATGCCAATCAAAACCAGTGTTTCACAATCTTTTTTACTCAAGTAGTTGTAGTTTTCATTTATTCTCTGGTTATAATTAGAGAGGAACAGCAACAAAACCCCCAAAATAAATACAGGATTTTTGGTACTTGGTACCAAAAATTTTTTTGGTTCTTTGGAATCAAAGAGCTCTTTAAAACTTCCACATGAACACTGCTTGCTGTGTTATGGGAAATATTGCATGATTCTCTGAAAAAAACTAGAAAAGATAACGTAAATCCTGTATTGCTAACACAAGCATTATAACAGGCAGTCTAGTAATGTACTGCATTTATAATTTTCTTGGTTTGAAAAAAAAGAATATTCCTGTGTCAGAAAAACAACTCCTCTTAATTAACTTTTAATCCTGCCCTTTTGTTACTGAGCTGTTACCTTCACATAAGCACTTGCCAACTACTTTCATTGTGTTTCATGTCATATTTTGTGCCTCATTCTAGAAATCAACATTACATTGTTATCACCTTTTATGGTGATAACAAAGCGTGAATCTACTAATGATATGGAAATATCTTAAGGAAAATAGTCTGCCTGCCTTCACTAATTTTGTATAAGACTAATCCTAGAATTCTGTTATGCTGTAGTTAAAAATATTAAAGCCAATACACAAATACAAGTCAACTGCTTTTATAAGTTCATTAGAAAGTGCTGACCATCCTGCAAAGCAGAAACTCTTGAAAACTTACTTCCAATATCCATGGTCCAAATGACCTTTTTCCTCTTATAAAAACAAATACAACTTTCAATTTGGCTTTTAAAAACCATAATTGATTCCTGTGCACAGGTTTCCAGAGCTGTAAGTGCCAAAAGACTTAATAAAAGATATGAATTCATAATGAGATCAAGAATTCAGTATTATTTTTCTATTATTTTATATAAAATATTGAATGTATAGAAGTATTGCCATTATTTTTTAATAAGAACACAAAGGATCAAGATATTGAACACAGTTAAGGCAGCTTAAAAAGAGGGGTTTGCTCACTGATCCACTGCAAAATAAATTAGTCAGCATTTGCCTGCCAAATAATGCCACTATAATAGTGGTTTGAGAAAATGGTGTACAACATTTAAGTAATTTCTTGTAGTGTCACTGCTCTGTAGGGTTACAAATGTTCTAAAACACATTCAAAAGTTTCTAAAAGGCAATATTTTTATTCATAGGAAATGTAATGTGCCAAGAGCACCTTGTCTGTCACTTCTTCATCCAGCTGTATGACAACCCCTTTTCTGTCTTCTAGTCTTATCTGTCGATTTTTTTCCTCTATCTCTCCTAGCTGTCTGCCTCTGGGTTCACTTCTCCATTAGGGACTTATAATTCAAATATGAATATATATGAATTATCTTCTGGAAAAAAAAAAAACAACAAAAACGAGTTATCAAGATCTTTATAAAGCCTCAGGCACTATAGAAAAGCCAGGATGCAAGGCCAGTTGATGCCTCGGGTTTATGGCAAATGGCAGCATAACTCACAGTCTGGGGAAGTGTATGAAAATAGAGATGTGTGTTATTGAAGCTGAAGTGCAAAGGAATTCCTTGGATCCCAAGGACTGCAGGGAGAGCACAAAGTCCCTCCATGCTGATGGAAGACAGAAGTTACTTTTGTGGCCTGAAATCTTGGGTGAGCCTCTCACAGTGAGAGATGCTTCTTTTTAACACACACAACAGGTCAGATTCTTGTGCCAGGATGAGTTTATGGTGCAACAAGAAATTGCAGTGACCTTTGTAGTTAAAGAGCATCTTTATCTTTTCAGGAGAAAATGGTGACATAAAATGTTTGGCCAGCTCATTCTTACAGCCCCCAGCACTTCTCTGTTCCCAGGAGCACTCTCAAGTTTCAAGAAAGGTTAACATTTCTGGGATGAAACAATTTTCAAAAAGAACTTCTATCGGATTAGGAAATCAGGGCTCCTAAAGGTGCTGTTTTAGTAACTCTCAGAGAACTTCCTGGGAAATCACACAGGAAACTATAAAATATATTTTTATGAAGTACTGAAATCTGAAGTAAGGACCCTTCCTTTCCCTTTCCTTATTAATTTGAAGTAACCCAAATAATGAGTTCATATTCTAATAACAGATGCAAAGGCCAACCCCTAAATTTCTTGTAAGTTTCTTTCCTGCTAACACTTCTTTAAAGTTTCTCTTTCTGGATTTAAAAAGGATGAAAGGGTGCCCTAACTTGAAAGCAGAAACATGAGACATAGAAAGAGAAAAACAAGAGCTGGTTGGACAGAAAAAAAAATGGAGAATAAAGAAGTAGACCTAGACCTAAATCTTTCATTTGTTAATGTATTTTAGTCTTTTAAATGTTCTGGTCTAAGGGACACTAATGGAAAGGCATGAATACATCATGCGAATGAGTATCAAATGAGATGTCTTCCTCAGGCTCTGGAAAGCTGCCACTGCAATTTTCTATTGGTCTTAGAATAGTGTCTCTTACAGAAACAAACCAAAAAAATTCTCAAGCTTAACAGAGGGAAACCCCATGGAAATTTAACCCCATGTAATTTCATATAGCAGCACAAAGCAAAATGGCAGCTTGGAGAAGGTTTCTATAAATTTAAGGATCAGAGGAAGTACTAATCTAATGCCATCAGTACACTCTTTGAATGAGAGAGGTGTCAAAAAATCATCATCAGAGGAGCTTTCTGCCTTTAGTACCACAGATCAAATTTGGCATTGATCTGTCAACAGAGAAGACCTACTTTTGAGGTGCGTGTAAAAATGAAAAGAAAATTTAAGTAATGGTTTTGAAGAGGTACAGACTTTCATTTTCCTGTGTCCTTGTTTCATAGGAAGACATTTTTCTCTTCAGCAGATTTTCTCCAAAACTCTTACAAAGCCAAAAAAGGATAGATACAATTTGCGAAAATACTGCTTATAACTATGGCTTGTATAGAAGAATGCAGGTATGTGCATGAACCTGTAAAGCTTCCGTGGGCATATTAAGGCATGATTTACTCTGTCAGTGCTGTCCTGAGTGCAAGGTACACTAATAAAAATCTGTATCAATATGTCTTTTTCTCTCCAAATATATGTACTGCATATTTCACATACATTTATAAATTTGGAGAAATATATTTATGCGCTTCATGAAGATCAAGTGAATATCAATAGTGTGCATAGGCAGCACAAAATAAGTTTATTATTTATGAAATGTGGTTCCAATATATTCTAAAGTAAATGAACATAAATTAACTATATTAAGAATAATTAAAAAAAATGTTACATATTGCTTTCTTTATGTACCATAACACTTTTGGATATTTTCCAAACATTTATCAGAAAAATTGCTTCAACAGTCTATAAAAGGCTTCTATACATTTTCATAAGTGTTCCATGCCTTCCAATATTCCTTTCCCAATAAAGTACAACATATGCTTATGAAAATATCTTCCACATTTCCTCTTGATATATCCAATACGCATATCAATATTATTTTTTGCCACACATTACTTTACCATATATCACATTTTCATACATATACTTTAAATATAATCAAAATATTTCAGAACATATTGCTTCTGCCATAGGAAACACAGGAAATCTGCCATCAGTGGTCACCCAAGAGACCAACAGAAAAAATAAATCACTGCTTAACAGAGGTGGTCTTTTACTGCAGTCAAACCAGCAGTGTGTATTCAATACTTGTGGGAATACATTGGTTTGGTTTTCTTAAGACAAGAAATGGCTTAAACAGGGTGGTCCCATGAATAACTCCCTGTCTCACTTACTTGATGATAAATTCAAATATAACATAATAAGCCTTACCCATATGCAGCACTAGTCCATGTGATCCAGGCTGATCATAAAGGTGCATAGACCAAGACTGAAATGCAGAACACTTACCCTTCATGACAGTGTTTTTGTTTTTCTTTTTCTAAAGTATCAAAGAGAACATAATTTTGAACAAAATTACAAAGGTGTTTTTTTTGTTAACAATTACATTATTGTTGCTTTTTTCCCAAAATAAACCAAATATTCTTCAGCTGTTCTATGTTTCCATATCTAGCTTTTATCAATAACTGATAAGAAAAAAAAAAGAGGAGTAAGAAAAAAACAACCCTCAAATATTTTAAATGTCTCAGATTTATTTAACATAACTTTACTTCTCCAACAACAGTCACATGTATTCAAGGCCCTGTAACTTTTATGTCACTCATTGCTGAATCATCACCTTTTCTTTTCCCCCTTGGTAGCATTCAGGAAGGAGTCTGCAGTTTCCACTGAAGAAGTCCTGGTAAAGTTGGACACCAGATAAGAAAGTTAAGAGAACAGGAGAACAAAATAGTGGAGCCAGATGGACACAGAGAGTGAGTGGGGAGGAGACAGAGGAACAAGAACTCATACAGCTTTCAGGGAAAAAAAAGAAGTGTCGGAATCTCATGAAGAAGCTGGAGAGAAAAACATATTATGATTAAGAGGGTGTAAGGGCTGATAGCAGCCAGCAAGAATGTCCCTCTAATATCAGCACTGCCTCCACTCTCCTGGATGTGAGAAGCGTGCTGGCACAGCTGAGGCACGGTCATGCCTTGAGCTGAGCCAAGGCCCAGTGAGACCAACTCGGCAGGCACAGGTGAAAGCAAGGCCTCAGAAATTTCACAGCTAATTGTGAGGTGGCACAGGGGCTTTTCTTGTGTTGTTTCACTTTTCAATTTATAAACCCTGGGGCTTTCAGAATAAACCTTTGAGCATAATAAAATATCTCCAGCTAGAGCAGGTTGCTCTTAGCAACCACAGAAATCCCCTGCACGCTCGTTTCTGGTGTTACCAACTACTTGCGCTGTTTGCCACTGCCGGGCCCTGCAAATCATCGTTAAAAAGCAACAAAGCCTATGACCCCACCCACTTGTAGCTTGGTTTGCAGTCTGAGGGGTTTGTGTGCTCTTGGACTCCTCTCAGCTCATGCATTTCCAGGCTATGAGTGATCAAGAGCACCTGCTCATTCCCCCTCCTCCAGATGCACATGCACAGACTTTTGGCTGACCAAGGCTGTCTGCAGCGCTGTCAAGCACAGGCTATCTAGCCTTTGTTCCTCCTAGACTAAAGATTTGCAATTTTCTCAATGTTGTCCTGGTGATGGGGCTTTTTTTTCCTATGGGCACCTGGACCTCATGGCATTTTATTCCTATGAACACTCCAAGGAAACAAAAACTTCAGAAAATCCTTTTAAGCAATCTGCAAGAAATGGTAGCCACTCTCTGGAAGTTTTTCAATGAGTCTTTTAAGCATCACTTGCTGCAGTTTTACTGTTTCATGTGAAACAAACCAGGACAGGTGAGAGGGGGACAGTCTGATTTTCCCAGTGCCTTGCTGAGCATGACCATTATCCCTGTGGGACACTTGATGCAGTGGAAAGGGAGCTTTGTCTGTCCCAAACCCAACTCAGACCCATGCATATTTCTGGGTTTACTTGACTATGTAAACACAGGAACTGCAGAAGCTCCCAGGATAGGAAGGACAAGTGACACAACTAACTACTTTCAGCAAGAGCTGCTACCCAGGGCAGTCTAAAATGATCATGAAACGCAAGCTGAAATATGTCTGAAACCACTATAAAAAAAAAA
The DNA here is from genome assembly GCF_017590055.1 of Onychostruthus taczanowskii. Classification (NCBI taxonomy): domain Eukaryota; kingdom Metazoa; phylum Chordata; class Aves; order Passeriformes; family Passeridae; genus Onychostruthus; species Onychostruthus taczanowskii. Next base: position 3,460,143 of record NW_024502236.1, read on the forward strand.
AAAAAAGTGAGAAAACTGTACTAATGTTCAGAAAGATGTTACATTTCAGCACTGGCCAAAGGATGTGATGAGCTTGGGAAGTCTTACTAGTCTGATGTCAAGATTACCCCACCTCAAACTTCACCAGTAAGGACCTCACATACACTTAGGTTCAGAGTTCAGATCTTTGAGGAGCTCATGGGAACAGAAGGGACTTCACAACTTTCCATTTCATAAGAAAAATTTGACAGGGTGTCTGAATTAGTTTTTCAAGTATGACATTACTGTGCCTTGGGAAGACTATATCACAAATCCAATGGTTGGAAAAGTCCCCAAACCTGAAAAAACCCAAAGACAAAATGACACTTGAACTCAGCCTGGCCTGAGCAGAACCAGACAATGAAGAGAAGTGACTTGGCACCAGCAGGAAACACTATCCAGCCCTCCAGCCCCAGCTCCTTCCTTCCTTCCTTCCTTCCTTCCTTCCTTCCTTCCTTCCTTCCTTCCTTCCTTCCTTCCTTCCTTCCTTCCTTCCTTCCTTCCTTCCTTCCTTCCTTCCTTCCTTCCTTCCTTCCTTCCTTCCTTCCTTCCTTCCTTCCTTCCTTCCTTCCTTCCTTCCTTCCTTCCTTCCTTCCTTCCTTCCTTCCTTCCTTCCTTCCTTCCTTCCTTCCTTCCTTCCTTCCTTCCTTCCTTCCTTCCTTCCTTCCTCTCTAAGAATATATCAGATTAAAAAAAGGAAAAGAGCAACAAAACTCCCTCATGCAATTATTTCTACTTTGTCTGCTTTAAGATGTATTCAAATGGCTAAAACAATTTAAGAATAAAAAGCTTTGTTTGTGTGGATACAATTTTACATTCCAAATGTTAGCCTGAAATGAGTATTTATAGCAGAGTTTAAAGGCCCTGAAAATAGAGATTTATATTTATAATGAAAAGGTTGATGATCTTTTATTGTGGCTCTATTAGCAGACCATTCAATAATAGAAAGGTGTTATTTTTATAGGAACATTTCTAATATCACTCTAATGTATTTAGGAAAGAATGAACTTTATGGGGTGAATGTACAATTGACACAAATATTCATGCCAAAAGATCAAACAGTAGATCATAAGAGCAGTCTGCTTTGCATACCATTTCTCATAGACTGTCTGATTTTAGATTTTTACCAAAGAGAAATACAACACCTTCTTCTATAAATCAGACTTAAGTCTTCTTTATTTTTTATAGTTGATATGTTGCATAGAATAATTTTTACTCCAAAGAAGTTCAGGAACAGGCTTCAATGGATTAATAAATTCCATCAGTGGTAGTGAGTGGACTAACAGCAAAGTATTAATAAGAGGAAATACACATGCAAATTCAATAACTGGTGGGATTTTTTAACGCATGTCATTTGGAGCACAGTATGAAGGTGACATTCTAGGAGCTATTAAAAAGAGGACAAATTCTGATTTCACAAAAAAAAGAGGGAAAATCCTCTCAAAAGTTAAAGGTAATGCTAAGAAGAAATTTGGGATTTTTCTAAAGATCACACAAGCAAATCCTGTGTAAAAACCGGGACATGTTTCCCTCCTTGCTTGTATCAGCCCAAAGCCACGAAATGTAGCTCTGTAGAAGGGGTTGTGGTGGTGAAGATCCCCCCAGACCCAGCATGCAGGTCAGCCTCTCTGCAAAGCTAAACCTGAGGCAATTCTTGCAGCCCTTAAGTTCTCTCCCCAAAGAACTATAAATAATGCAATTATCAGCATCATCTACTCTAACCCATTCTCATACTTCTTTTTTGTCTGGTGTCTTCAAAGCTGTCCCAGAAGCTCCTCTCCTAACACAGAGAGGAGTGTATTTCTCAGGGTGGGCTGTGGATGTCATGTAATACACATAACACGCATTTTGACAGCACAAGGAATCTGTCACTGCAGCCCTCACCCAGGCCACCACTGATCCAACAGCCTTGACCAAAGCCTACCTTTGGTGGCACTGCTCCAGGTCTTCCCACAGTGTAAATCTGTGGAGCTGTAACTAGGGCTAGACCAAAAGTGAGCTTTCCAAAAGGAAAAAAAGTCACTGCAAGTACTCTTGTGAAGTACTCCCTGTAGGGCAATGAACCTGTCAGTCAATAAATATAAAAAAGCCCTAGCTCGACAAGCACTTACATACCTGCTTAAATTTAAGCCTCTGAGTAGTCCCTCTGTGTGTCAGTGGGCCTTCACACTTGAAAGCAGGCAAAATCCATAAGTGTTTATAGGGTCAGGAAATAAAGCACTAAAGTTGCTTCTCCTCTCCCACACCATCTAGAAGAATTAAAAGCAGATCCTCTCAATTTGTAAGATTCATTGTAAAAGAAGGCTATAGTATGGGCCTGTTTAAATGCTGTAAGAGAAGCAATACAAGGGAAAAAGCATCAGTTTTGTTTCTTCACCCTATTTCGAATTCAGTGTTGCCTTTTGCTTTCTCTTGCTTTTTCTTGTTTGTTCCACTTGTACTCTCTTCCTTGTTTTTAACTTATTTTGATTTGTAATAATAATAAATAACCTGAAATAGGAGCTGATTATTAGTTACATTGTTCATTTAAAAATAATTAGACCTGAAGAGAAAATATGTTGTACGTCTTGGCTGCTTAGTTCTCAAAACTCATTGGAGTTTGTTCCTTTCTTCCACTGAAGTGATAGAGTTAAAACTGTATGTTGCTACCCAAAGTCAGCGTGTCATGGTGATAATGTGAGAAAACACCCATATGAGAAAGCCTCAACGGTTGTACTGTGGCCAGGTGTTGTGGTTTGAGGCTGAGTTAAACAGAGTTTAGCAAGTAAAGCAGAAGCAACACGTGTAAGCAAAGCAAAACAAGGAAACAAATCACCACTTCCCACGGTCAGGTGCTCACCCATGCCCAGGAAAGCAGGGCTTTATAACATATAATGGTGACTTGGACAGACAATCCAAACATCCATCCCTTCCTTTCTTCCCCCAACTTTTATTGCTGAGCACAACAACATATTTGTTGTATAAGGCATCCCTTTGTCCCAGCAGCATCCCTGGCCAAGTTCTTGCACACCCTCAGCCTCCACATTGAAAAGAAGAAAAGGTGTTTGCTCTGTGCAAACAATGCTCAGAACTGGCTTACACACCACTGTGTTATCAAAACTGCTTTCAACACAAACCCAAAACATACATAGTATAAAGGAAATTAATTCAAGGCCATTCAAAATCAGTACTTCAGTCGAAGTGACTCAAAAGCCTGTTAAGAAAATTGCAAAGACATTAAAAAAAATCCATTAAAATAAATTTAAAAAGCAGCAACAGAGATCCTGCCGTGGAGAAGCCCAGTACTATTCCCCACCAGGATATTCATCACTACACACCCAGGGGTGTAACTGACTTCCCAAGAGCACTCCCAAAAGCACAGAGGTCAGCACCAAGGGATCCAGTTGCATCTCAAGGCAGGAGATTTCCAGGAACAAAACAGTCATGGGTCATGTAAGCCAATTTCGTCTTTGAAAAGGGTTCAGTGGGCTTCGGCCTGTTTGGTCCAGGGAAGCCCTGGGGGTCTATTGTGACCCGTGCTTCTCCTCTCGGTGTGTATCAGGTCTTTGTTTCCCTGGGGCCATTCTGAGTCCCAGAGCTCAGGTAGAGATGGAGGGCAGGGCTGGCCTGGCCGGGATGCCCTCTGGCAGCTGTGACATCATGGCACCAGCGTTGCAATGGGGACAGCTAGAAACACCAGCAGCAGGTAACGCTGCCCCAGGGCACCCTTGGCGAGTGGTGGGTGTGCACACAGACAGGAAGCTGTGCTGATCACTGACAGAGGCCCATGGCAGAAGCAAGAGTTCCCAGGGAGCCACTTCTCACAGGGCATCCAGAGGCCAGTCCCAGGTGGGAGTGCCTTTGGCATGGCACACTGCTGCTTCTGCTGGGGCAGCGGCACAGGCCTCGCAGCCTGCCAGCTGCCTGGGCCCTGTGTCCTGCCTTCAGATGCCCGGGGCTCCTGTCCCCACTTCCCTTAGTAGTTCTTCCCTCCCTCCCACCCCCACTGAAGCCATTTGTCACCTGCTGAGGCCATGGTTGCCACCACGTTCCTGCTCTTGCTTGTGCAAGGCCTCCTCCAGTACCCGCAGCAGGCCGGCGATGGGCTGGATGAGGCCGTGCTGGAGTGCATGGAGCAGCGTGCTGAATATCTGAACCAGCAGATGACTTGGCGGATACAGGGGCTGGAGCAGAAGAGCCTGGAGCAGAGCGGTGGGGAATGGGGAGCCCTGCTTGGGTGGCAGTTCTGGGCTGTTCTTGGAATCCTTGTCCTCCTCTTGGTGCTGTGGTTTGGACTCAAGAAAATTAGATGCAATCCAGATAACAGTGGACAGGAGAGCTCCAACAGCAACTTGGTGGAGGAGAAAGAAGGCAACAATGTTGTGGCAAGGAAAGAAGTAGGAAGAAACAATGGAAATGTGGAAGAAGACTATCACCAGAAAGTTAAAAGTAACCTTGGAAGCGTTTCAGATGAGCTCATCGTATTTCCTGTTGAGAACCTGGACAAAGGTTGCTCAATGATAATTGACCTGATGGACAAACTCACAGAGATCTTCTGCCAAGGCTTTCTACCCAGTGCCACAAGAAGCCATTGGAGTGGGCAGTGCCTTTGAAGGTTGGAGTCCCCGTGCACGCGATGCTGTGTACTGTGTGCTTGTACCCCTGAGTCCCCCTCCAGGACATGCCTTCCACGTGAAGCTGGACACTGTGGGGATGCCCCAGAGGAGCTTCTGTGTCCGTGTGGAGCTGCTGTGCACTTGCATGAGGAAGCAGTTGGGGAAGGACATCTTATGTTTCCTCCACCACCCTGAGGAGGAGCTGAGAAGGAAACAGGAGTCCAGCCTCCTGCACACCCTCTGCACTGGCTCCTACCTAGATGTGAAGAAAACTGTCCAGTGGTTCTGTCGCTTTGTGAGAGTAGCCTGGCTGCTTTTGCCTCAGTCCTGCCACTGGCATTTAATGTTGCAGCCCTCCAGCTGGTCCTGTAAATTTCAGCTAAGCAAGGACAAGGAAAGCCGTATGGCTGAGATGGTCTTTGGAGTGCGGCAAGGAAACTCAGACATCTTTGTGGGTAGCCAGCCATCACAAGTAGGCATGGCAAGCACAATGTGGTTGGAGACTTATGCCATGGCAGAGGTAAAATTCTTCAGGAACATTTCCAGGCAGGCCCCTCCGAACAGCTGGCACTGCAAGAACCTGCAGCTCCTTGCCGGCAGCCAAAACAGGTGTAGCTTTTTACAGCTATGCCCTGAAGACTGTGGTGATGCACCTCCTGAGCACCGTGCCCCTGATCCAGTGGCGCAGGAAGGATTTAGGGTGGTGGCTGATGGATACCTTGAAGTACCTCCACTGCTCGTTGAAGACAAAACAATTGGACCACTTTGTCATAGGCAATGAGAGGTTTCCTATGGAGATCAGTTTGCCCTCTGACTTGCGGCTGGCTGAACCACTGAACCTCTTTCGGCACCTGGCCAGCAATCCCGATGCCCATGTGAAGGCCACGCAGGAGTACATTCGCCTGCTGCATCAGCTCAAAAAACTGCTGATCCACGGCCCTTGAAAGAGATGCTTGTACCCATCCCAGAGCTTGTGGGGCCTCTGGACAGAGCCTGTACATATTAACCTCCAATAGTTACAAAATTTACTATATATATATAAAGACCACTTAATAAGTACATTTACCATATGTATTAAGACCCTTTAGTTACTGCATCTACTATTTCAGTGTAGACCCTCTATTTAGTGTATTTAACAGTTATGAACTTTCCTTGCTGCTCTTTCAATACATGGTACTATTTAACTGGATTATTCCAGTGTCTTGATTTTGCAAGCTCTTCTAGAAGTCAACCAGTCATGTTGGATTGGTGAGTTGCACTAGTTGTGAATTTGTGACTGGCTGGCAGTAGAGACTGTTGTAAAAACCACCTTTTTAAATAAAGGCACGCAATTCTCACTCCAGAGTGATACTCTCAATGGTCTCCCTGGTGTGGCAGCCACAAAGACCATGTTGACTACAAAGATGATTTTTCCCTGTGCTTCCCTTGCACTCTCAGGCCATGCTGGCCATTTCTAATGGGCTCTGAAAGTCCCTGGCAGCTCTGGCTGGGTAGGGAGCAAGAAAGAAGCACCGCTGCTGTGCCTGCTTGTGTTCATTGGGGAGATAATGAAGATTCTGCTAATTTCAGACACTCTCCAGGGCTTTGGCACAGCAGAAATGAACTTGATGCACATGGAGTACACTGTGCTCTTTTGCCAGTGGGAGTCACCCCGTGGAAATCAGTCCCCACACCTGCTCATCACCCCTGGGCAGTGTCTCTTTGCACTCGAGGTCCTCTCGCAGTGACCCAGCAGGAACAGAGATCCTGCCATGGAGAAGCCCCATGCCACCACCAGGATATTCACTACTATGCACCCAGTGGTGTCAAAAGTGATTCCAAAACCTGGTAAGAAAATTGCAACGACTTCTAAAATGAAAGAGGGAAATGCAGTGTGATCTTCCAAGACTCTCATTTGAAAATCCCCAACATATCTGGGCAGTGATTTTATGGACAGAAATGTGTCTATTTTAAATAACACTTTTCATTAGCTAGAGATCTGTGCATGATTATTATTAACACAGATATATTTAAGAGTTCTTATTCTAGATGTACATTTAAAAAACCATTTGGACAACTGCAATCTGTGCAAGAGGACAATTGCAACAGCAGTTTTTCAGTAATTCATTCAATAGGGCTGGAGGATTGGCTGGTGGTTAAAAGATGCTGCTTTTGTGGATAGCTTACTGTGGTAAGGCATGGATTCTGTCCACCTTGTCCAGAAAAAAATACTTAAAACAATCATTATACCTAAGAAGTGAATATTAAATGTTGAAATTCTTTCTTTAGTTCAAATGACAATTATTTCTTGTACTGAGGTTGATGTCCATGATGGGATTTGTAATCTGGAGGAATGCACAGTTCCTCAGGACACTAAAGCTAGTGAATTTTTATAATTTCTTGTATATGATCATGAGTTTTATAGAGACCTTTGTCATTGCTTAAGCCTTATGCAGTTTGTAACCATTTAAAAATTTTTTCTGCTCCATCAGCAGGCATGTACATTTTACAGAAATGCTTTTCACTGTTCCATTTCCCATTTTAGAAAAATAAGACATAAATTCAATGCTTGGTTCTAAGACAGTCTAACTCCTCTAGTTTCCAGTTTTTAAAGAGTCAGATAACCAATGAAACCTCATATCTCACAGCACTTTTTCAGCATGTTCAACTGAACTGAAGCACTGCTGATCAGCTTCTGTTATTAGATATTGATTCCCTGGCAAAATTGACAAATTTCCTACAAAAAGATGGGTAATTCAATGTACTCACCTCACACTGCACACATGTTTTCCATTAAAAACCATCAGGAAATAGCACATGTATTTAGGGAGCAAGTTCTGTTTCTCTGTGCATGTGTGTTCCATAAAATAAATTTTTTCCGTACCATGAAATTGAACAACCTTATGTCTACTGCTGACAATGGAAAATAGTCATTGACTTCAACGTGCTTTATATCAGGCCCTCTGTACTTGCTTCTAGCTGTTCCAAGCACACATTTCCCAGGGCCTAATGTGGGGTTAGTCACTTGAAATCATTCTGTACTTTAATAACACTTCATTATGGATGATAAAACTTCTTTCACAATAAAATCTTTTAAATACTGCTTTTTTTCAGGGAAACAAGCTCATGATTAATTCACTATGTGTATTTAAGAACTGCACTGTTCTCTAGAGCAGGTTAATGGTGAATTTTCTGCAACTTACACCTTCAATTTAATCACCAACTTAATTCTATGTAAGAACATCAATGGTTTATTTGGCAAAAATACTTGCATGGAACATTATGAAAAAGGTTCAAGAGTGTAAATCCATATAGTGCCCTTTAAAGTTACTATTACCACACATTTATAAGAGTTAACAAAAAGCAATTACATTTCTTAAAACCAGAGGAGGAATGCTGTTACCGCAAGAAAAACAGTAGAATTCCCCAAGTTGAACATTCTCTTCTTCCTTCCTTATATGTTTGGATCCACAACAAGCCTTTCTTCAGCCCACTTTTCATGTGTTTCTTTCTAAAATGTTAAAGAAAGTTCACATGCGGGGGAAAATCAAGCAACATTTGACCTATACCATTTTAAATTAAAGTACTTTAATGCTTTACTACTATCCAGATTTCCAGAAAGAAAGTGGCTTTTATCTTATCTGTCGTTTTGTAAACATAAAAGTCATCCAAACTTCATTGCTGTTGCTGTTGTTTTTCGTACTGATTTTATGAGATTGAAATCTAAAGTTTCTTCCCCTTATCAGTCACTCACAATTTTTGTTTAAATTTCTGAAATTTTTGTCTTGAGAGATTGAAGATGTACATATATAACTCTTTTTCTCCCACATCCCTTAGCTTTGCATCCATATTTCTGCTACTTTGTACCTACCAACACTGCAGTCACTTAATTATCTGGTTTCAAAACTCTCATGTGTTGTCAGTGGTTCGTTCAGATACGTACGGATCTCAAGGGCAGAAGGGATCACAGTGAACATCCATCACAGTCTAGCGCAGTCCATAGGACTGCTCTTCATCAGACTCTGCTTAAATTGAATGGTTATGCTTGAACTAGCCTGGGGCTTTTAGGAAAAGCAAATAAACAGCTATATCAGTTTAAAAGTTACCCACACTAGGGAAGCCAAACCAACCTCCATTATATAATTTCTGGCCTCTGGTTTTTAAAAACACTCTGCTTTCAGAATGATTTTTTTCACTTCATCTATCATATTTCAATTCTCCAAAGGCTCATTATAAATAATATTACTAAAACAACTATAATAGAGTTTAAAAAAAAAAAAGGACTCTATTTTCTATTAAACAAGACAGCCTGTCAGAGAAGGAGATAACTAGTTAAATGCCACTGATGAAAGATTTCATTTGTGATGACTACAGTTCTCTGTCATATACCTGTGGGAATTCCAAAGTGATTAACTCCTTTTCATGACTGCAAGGCAATGTGCTTCCTCCCCAGGCTATTCCCACTGTTTTCCCATGTGCAGCACATTGACTCAAGTTCCAGTCACTTCTGGCACTGAGGCAGCAGTCATAGTTATTGAGAAAGTGTCACCCTTCTGAAAGGAGTTCCTTCAGCAATTAGTCCCAGAGGCAGCAGAGCTGTGGCCATGCTTTACACAGTGATCAAGCCAAGCTATGGCAGATTTCTAGAGAATGTCTCAATACTCATGTTGTTCGTGTCCCTCATGTCATGTCCTGTCCTGTGCTCATCCTTGGCTCATGAAAGAACAGACCTTCTGATTTCTGGAGAAGGTCTTCTCTCTTGTCAATACTTTCTCCAGAATATCCAGAGTAAGTCTGAAACTTCAGTAACTTCACGTAATATATCAAACTGGAATCCAACTTTTTTATCTATAGATTCTTACAACTTTATTTTGAGCACTTGGCAAGTGTGGCTATTTTAGTACAGCAAAAAGGGAGGAAATTACATTTTCTTATTTTATGAGACACTGCAATCCTTTAGTCAAAACAATTCAGATCACCACAGAAACTAGAAAATGTGAATACATAGGCTCAAAATAGAGGTGAATCTATCACACTTTAAAAAAAAAAAGTAATATTAAGAATTTACTCAGAGATAAAAAATCAAAAGAAAAATGAAGAAGTATTGTTAGGATTACTAGAATGAGTTGCAAATTTGAAGTAAACTTTTGTTCTTTAATTATTTGGGCACAAGATTTCAAAGAGTTAAGGTTCATTTTCTTCCTGTCTTAGACTGAAGGCAGGTGAGGTTCAATAATTATTTTAAGTAGAGTGCAGTCTAAAATTTCTAAAAAAGACAAGTGACAAGCCATGTTCTTTAACATCTGTTCATGCATATGGAATAAAGAGACTTATTCTTTTAAAAATACCAAGGATTCCTTCCTTCTTTTCCTACACCTCCATTTCCCCCAGCTCTCAACTTCTGGTGTCATACCCTCTGTTCAGAGAGAGCTGATGGAAGCAGAATAACCTACAGCTTTGTTACTCTCTGTGGTGTGTTTAAATCCTTCTCTCAAGCTACAGCAATAGTTTATGATGTGTCTGATGTGTCATCAGAATTGTAATGGTTAATTACCAGACACTCCAGAGACACAAAACTTAGACACAGCCTCTTTGCAAAAGAGGAGTGGAGGCTCATCTGGAGATGAATGGGGGTGAGGATGATAAATTGCATAAAATTCCAATTGTACTCTGAGTAAAACAAGGCTGAATGCTCCTTATCTGGCATGTAGCAAGATTTTTTTCTTTTTAAATGCTATGCAGCATTTATTTTGCTTGGCTGGGGCATTACAACATTATAAATTCCCTTTCTGTATTAACCACTGCCCTCCTGGCAGGGACATGAGCCAGCTGTTAATGGTTTTGTTGCTGGGGAAAAAAATAAATTAAAAAAATGTTGTGTCCTTGACATGTCACTGGTATAAATAAATATTTTCAGAGAAGGATGGGAGCTTAGATGCTGTAATTTTTACTTGACAGATTAGGACAACCGGGTTGAGAGTATCTGACAGCTAGATACAGTCTGATTTATAAGACTGAGTAGGGAAGCATGACAGACATATGTATTTATTAAAGATACACTTACAAAACGTTCCAGTTTAATTTGACAACTCTGCCAGCTAAGGCCTCAGGAAGTGCAAGGATATTACTCCCTACATACCATCATTATGCTACAGTTTCAGCAGAAGTTAAAAATCAGAAAGAAGTAGTTTTAGTAAATTGTATGCACATACAGTAATTGATATAAAACAAGTGTATCTTTTAGCAAAATAAATTACAAAAGCTGAATTATTCCACATAGTCAATGTAGAAAAAAAATGAATATGTATAATACATAAATATACAGCACTGCACAGTATTATATCTATAATATTCAAGTATATATCAGGAGAAATACTGTCATGGCAACATACCAGCATAGAAATATTCTTTTTAAATTTATTTAATTTTGTAAATTTAGTTGTATAAATTCAAACTGAGGACAGCATGCACAAGATGCTTCCCCCCCACCCCCCATACTTTTTATAAGTAAAATGCAGACATTCCTCTACCACTAAAACAATAGTCTAGTGTGTTTTAGTTCTGAAAATCAGCTTTCTCACTGCTGTCACTGCAGCTTACCTCATATTTATCTATCAGTCAAGATTTCAGGGAACTCAGACAATCTGTATTTTACATTTTTTCAGCTGCATAACAATTGCTTCTTTCAAACACAGGTTTTCAGCATTTCTTGTTGATATACTTAATCTTCTAGGGGAGAAAATAAACAAAATTAAACAGACTATCTATTTGGCATTGACCTCTTCGTCTAGCATTTTCAGTGACTCCAAATAAGTGAAATTATACCCATAATATTTCTACCTGCAGTGCTGGAGCTACAAGGAATCTACACGCCTTCCCTTTGGGACAGAAACATAACCACAGTGGCATCAAGGAATCAGCTGACAGGTGTAGCATTGTAGTTTAGATGAATGTAAAATCAATGCATGTGTAAACCGCACACCTAGAGAGAAAAACTTCCTCCTAATTTTAAAGAATGAGGCAGAACTTAGGAGTTCTGCCTCATTAAGAAATCTTTGTCAACAGAAACCTTAATCTAGAAAGATGGTGACTTTCCTACATTTTTACTAAACTCCTATTAAGTCTTCAGGCCTTTCTTGAAGTATAAAATTTTCTTGGGTGAGTGGGAAGAAGCATCACAATTCAAGTTTTAAATTTTTAAGTAACAACACTGAAGAAGAGAAGCGATTTCACAAAGTTTTAATGTTCTCTCTCCCTTGTCTTTCCTGTTGAAATTCAAATTATCAATCAATTCTTTTTGGAACCTTAGCATGCTGGTATCTACAGGCAACATATGCAAATCAGTACTGTAGTAAGGCCAGTTTAATCTCCGTGCAATAAATGGGGTACATACACACAGACAATATTAGATGTGTCCAGAAACCTTGGTGAACTTGGGTTAGACCAGACCGTAGCCAACTATTACAAATAACTCAAGGTTAAAATCCAAAGAACTAGCATTTTGAGAAAACTCTTCCAAATAGAATATGTGGAAAACTTTTACTCCCATATCTAGCATAACACTGCAAATGAGGAGGACCAAGAGGGAAGGGAAGGAGGCAGGCCAGTTGGCAAGACAAAACCCAAATAAATTGCAAAGCCTCACTATTTATGTAGTGAGATTGTTGAACAAATCAAAGTAGTTGAATATAAACCAATCTTAATAACTATTTTAAACAAATAAATCTAATTATATTATCTCCCAAGTAAAAGTGATAGCCTTGTTCTACTTTTCTGCAATCCAACTTTTTACACCTGCCTAAATTTTCCACTTGGAGATGTGGTAGTAATTCTTGATTTACCCTGGGAAAATCCTTCACACTTTTGCTTCTCATCTTTCTTACTGACAGCCAAGTACTAAGTCTAAACTTAAAGAACTGCTGTGCATCAATAGACCATAAATTAGTAACTTTGATAAACAAGGGGAGAAAGGATTGTACAAGAAACTGATTCATCAAACAAAGAAAAAATGACAAGAAGTAAAGGAATGCAAAGGCAACTTTTTTTCCTACAATCAATTTTTTTTCCCCAAAGGACAGCAGAAATTTGTGGACTACAGTTGTTAAAATTAATCTATAATAAGTAGGATCACTCACCTACAGCAAGCTTTTGCTGAATTTTAAGTCCTTTAAATAAAGTAATAAATCTTTATATGCTGTTACATACCTCAGATCCGGTGTGTTTACAATGTATCAGGATAACTCAAATACATGTTACTATGCTAATAAAGAGTTAATGTAGTAAAGGCACATATATGCCATGAGTAAAATTTGCCTACTCCATTTGTGTAGTGTGAGAGCAAAGAACAAAAAAAACCTCTGTCCAGTTTGCAGCTGTATACAACAAAAAAATGTGCAGATTTTCAGTGAAGTGATTATCCAGAAGTATTTCAGAAATAGAAAGGAAAAGGTTTAATCCACTGAAAAGACTTCCGAGTGCATAGTTTATTTTTGAGAAGATTATTTCGTCTTTGTAATTGTCAATGATAATTTTCAATGCATTAAGAACTTTTATCTCAGCTGATGACAGTAAAGATCATAGTAACAAACTGAAAAGAAAGAAAGAAAAAAAAATCTTAAAAGAAAATTAAATTATACTTTAGTCTGGAGTGCTAATCCAGGCCCAGACAGTATTTCAATAGATTTCCTCAGTTCAAATCCCCAAAATATTTAATAAGAACTTTTGGGATTTGTTAAAAGGATACAGGCTACAACATGTAGGTAAGACTTCTGTTGAGCAGCCATCTTCATCATTGAGTTCTCCCAATTTCCTTTTATTTCTTTTTGTGGGCTTGAACCTCAGTAAAATATTGCTTTGTGTTTAGATAGATGGAGAAAAGTCCCCATGTCAATTGCAGGAAAAAACTGATAGAAGAATCTGACCCCAGACCCAACCCATATATAGTGTTCTTAGACCTCACATTATCAGCTCTTCAAATTTGGATGAAAACCACACAAATTAAAGTTTCAATGGAAATACATTTACAAACTCAAGTAGAAAGCAGCTTGTGCCATTCTTTAATGGCTTCACAGTCTGTATGTTATTACTGCTATTGAAATTGATGGCAAGAATACAACACCGAGTCTCTGCACATGATTAACTTTTTATTCTTCCTGTAACTTGCTATAAACCTCAAATGAACTCGCAGGTTGGCAAGAGTTTGTTAACAGCTAGATGCCAAACTGTAAGAGACATTTTTTCCAAACAGCATCACCTTCCCTGGAAGTGTTTCCCTTTCCCTCTCCTCTCCATTTTTTCCTCCATCTCCCAATAGCTATTATAGTTGGTTGCATATTTCATTTGTATTTGGGATTTAAATCCTTCAAAAAGTCTTGATCCTAGACATAAAACACTCCATGAAGAGATTTTTCCTCCTTTCAACTCCAGCCTTGCCTTTTTTTTTTTTTTTTTTTTTTGGCTGAGAAATGCTGCAGAAAAAGACACCAATTATTCCAACTGGCCCAAAAGGAAAGGGCCAGACTGGGCTCACTCACCCATTTTCCACAGATCCCAGAAGAGGAGTTGATGTTGCAGCGTAACTATACAACTTCAGCCCTCTTCAGCCCTTGCTTTCTTTAGCATATTTAGCAAGTGATGCCAGATATTCAGTGCCCAAGGAATCAGCTTTGTTGCTGCATGGTCCTGCAGGAACCACTTCAGCTCTCAGGCTCAAAAGTCACACGTGTCAGCCAGAGGAGGATCCCTCCTCAGGTTTTGAGAACATACTTAGTGGAAGATCCAAAGGTCATTGCTAACAGCCTTATTTTGCAAAAATACCGAAAGACTTAAAATACCTGCAAGGGATTGGCTTAGTACAGGACTCTGAGATGAAAGCATGACAAGGTTTCCCACAAAATTTCTTTGGAAAAAGGAACAAGGTTTGGCCAAATCATCTTCTTTTTAACATGCCTTCACATGTTGAAATTTGTAGAATCACAGAATGATTTGGGTTGGAAAGGACTCAAAGATCATCTAATTCCAAACCCCCAGCTGAGGACAGGGCCACTTTCCACTACTCCAGGTTGCTCAGAGCCCCATCCTGTCCAGGAAGACTTCCAGGGTTGTGACATCCACAGTGTCTCTGGACAGCCTGTGCCAGGGCCTCATCATGCCTCCTAATATCTAATCCAATCCTGCTCTCTTTCAGTTTGAGGCCATTCCCCATTGTCCTGTCACTCCAGGCCCTTGTAAATAGTCTCTTTCAGACTTTTTTGTAGGCCCTTTCAGGTACTGGAAGGCTGCAATTAGGTCACCCAAAAGACTTCTCTTTTCCAAGCTGAATAATCTGAAATTTCTCAGCTGTTCCTTATGGGACAGCTGCTCCATCCCTCTGATCATCCTAGTGGCCTCAGTCCAACAGGTCTCTGTCCTTCCTGTGCTGGGGACTCCAGGGCTGGATGCAGCAATCCAGGTGGGGGTCTCATCCAGTAGGTGAAAAATGAATGCCCTTGCACGTCAGTGATGTGGAGTCTCAATTGCATACTGAAGCAGCTAGGCATTTCAATTCTATGCTGATAAATTTGTTCCTTTGAAAATGTGGAACATATTTCAAAAATATCAATGTGATGCCTCAGTGAACGTCCCTTTATTGAAAAGCCACAGTAATGATACAATTCTGGTCACAAACAAATGGCCTGACAACGTCCAGATACAGACAGTCAAGGTCCTCTTCTGCCTTCACAATCACAAGACAGATTACAGTGGAAGTGCCCCCCCCCCTGCACCTCAAGGAGTAATTGGCCTTTAGTTTCCAACACCTTTAGGTCCATGTTGTTCAGATGATGGAAGCTTTCCTCTTTTGCTGCTATCAGCACCATTTTCTATCTATATAACTCCTGTGAACATGGCATTTTCCTCCAAAGGGGGAAATCTCCATCTGCATTACTAGAAATGAGAAGAGAAAAACAAAAATATTGAATGACAAACTGACATGCTCAAAGCTATTGGCAGATAGAAATAATATTAAGTCTCTGACACTCAGTCCACCATGCTCTATCTATTCAATCTAACCCAAGAGCTGCTAGATATCGTGGAGACTGTACACTAATAAAACAGAAAGAAAGAAAGGAAAGCACTGTGAAAGAAATAATAAATTATACAGTGTTAAAACAAAGATTGAAATGATTGGTAACATGGGAAAAGAGGAGTCTGGGCAGCTACACAAAAACAAATAGGTACCAGAAAGTAAGAGAAGAAACACCAACAGATAGCACCATCGAGCAGCAATTAGGACTTAAATTTGTTTTGCAAAACCAATCTCGTACAAGAGGAGATGTATCAAAATTTAGGTGAGGTGTGAGTGTCAGCTTGAATTTACAGGAACTAAAGATAGAAAATTTATTCAAGTCGTGTAATTGTTATGTTGTTATACTTTTGTTTGGCATTCTGGAGGAAAACTTTGAATGGAAAGGCCTTGCCTTTACAGCTCTCTGTTTTCATTTTGTTAATGGTTTTTTCTCTGAAGTTTTACGTGTGCAAATAGCATAACCAGCTACTAAATCTGAGCTACAACTTCATTTTCTACTTTCTCTGGAGTCCAAAAACCAGGACTGGAATATTTTCCTCTGTGATGCTGTTCCACAGCCCTAGGTCAGAAAGCTGGCCAATACTTTTAACACCTCGTAAGACCCCCTGTTGTTTGACCAAAAGGCTTGGAAGGCATTTCTGACAGCTGGGGTTGAGCTTAGCACCCTGCAGAGATATCTACTGGCATCCCACTCGTGCCATCCCGGCAGCGCTGGGGGCTGCGGCAAACGCTTCACTCCCAGGGAGTGGTGGCTGTGCCCTCTCTGCTGACCTTCAGGGCCAGCTGCAGAGCACAGCTTCCTTGGGCTGAAGACCTATTGCTATCACCATGGCCAGAGTGGGATGATTTTTCTCCCTGGTTTTTCAGCTCCTGTTCAAATCAGTGAGTTGTGATCACCTTGGGCTCCTTTCTCCACACCAAAGAGCTCAGAGAAACAGAAAACAGATGACTGGGTAAAATATTGTATGGGATATTAATAATGTCATTTCCAGGCTTCTAAGGTTACAAAGACTTCAGCCCTACAGAGTGTTTATTATGTAACTGTTCCCCATTATATATATACAAACTGTTAGAGAAAAAACATTTACATAGGAATGAATAGTTATGGTTACATGGAACATGCTGCATGTCAAGAAAAATAATATTGGCATTCCTGTTTGAAACATCACTTTTAAGTTTCAGAATATAAAATAATTGCCGATTTCATATATGTATATATGTGATGTATAAAACAACATTTGCTGGATAAAAGACAGAAATTCTACAGTTACAGTTTAATTAAGTTTTATGGTATAAGGAAAGAGTCTGTCTGCACGGAACACTGTGGAAAACATAACTTCAAATGGGAGTAAATTGGATGCAAAATTAATAACTTTATCCATGATACTTATGAAAATATCACTGTTCATTGAATAAGAGGAGAACAGGCTCAGAAATGCGTAGGAAATAAGTAGTGCAATAAAAAGTGTGATGAAAAAATCTATATATATTTCACATTTCTTCCTAATTTTCAGAACCATTCCATATCACAAAGATCTTTTAGGCTGTTTTGAATACCATGTATGCAAAAATTTATCTTCAAATGATGTCTGAATTGTAGACATGCGTTATGAGAGGAAAAGATTAGGACGCAAAAATATTTCATCAATATCCTAATTTATTTTGAACTGTTTCTGACATTTGAAATTATGAAAGCAAGCTTATTTCACATTTGCAAACTTGAACCAAATAGTTTGACTTGAGGAATTAGATTACAGTTGCCATTGATTTATAATTCTGAAAACCCCCCATGACAACAGGTTCTTACAGAAAGTACAGATTTTGATTTTGAGGACCTTAGAAAAAAAAAAAAAAAGCCGCTTGTGCTTCCAGGCATCAGTTGTAGATGTATTCTTTCTGTACACATTCTGTTCTTTCCTTGCTACCTGTTAAAAAGTAACACAGGTTTGTCCGTTAGCATGGAAACATTCCAGACATATCTTTAATGAAGTTAGATATTAATGAATAAATAAATAATAATAACGATTAAAAAACAAAAAGATAACTTGAAAAATAGTGGATACCTGCTAAGGCTGGGCTGCTTGGGACTTTCATGACAGAGTTCTTCAGCTATTAGGTGTTCTATCACAAAATATGATCCTGCAGCAACCACAAAATTTAACACATTAATAAAAGCAACTGATCAATACAGCACTGCCAGCAGTTGGCCATCTGTAAAGTTCAACATTTAATCATAATTAAGTCAGGAAAAGCTGACAAATACAAGCGTAAGAAATCACAAAAAACCAATGCAATAGAAGTAACCAAGCACCCTAAAATCATCAATCTGGCCAATTCTGACACTGCTTTCATTTACTTGTAAATTAATCTGGAATAAAAATTAATCCTTAATGCGTATGTTTTCCAATTATCAAATTAAGATTTGAGTTAAACCAATAAATACAGCAATGTTTTAATTATATTAAACCACATGAAACACCCAATAAGGAAGAGTGTGTGTGCAGATAACTACTTGTGTGCCACACATTAAAAAAATTAATGTGATAAAATTAGTGGTGTGTTTTCTTTCCCATGCAGTATTGTGCTGCTATCACAGCAACCCCTGTTGGTCGGTAGATGGGTATAAGGGAAACAGAGAATTTACAGCTTTGGATATGATTTCTTTTCCTAGGGCACCAGGTGCTTTAAATGCCACCAGAAGGATGCTCTTGGCAATGCCATACTGTCCAACATGGCTTGGCATAGATTAGCTCAAAGCTTTTTGTCTTTGCAGACTTTGATTAAGGGCCAGTGCTAGAGCTCCTATGGGCTTTTACTTGATCCAGTGTAGCATAGGGATTTTTTTCTTTTCTTCTTTTTTTTTTTTTTTTTTCTCATTACAGCTGCCAAAAATATGCCAGTTAAGATAATTACATTTCAATTTAAATTGGTAATTTAATGGAAAATTTTAAATCAGGATGTAGGGCAGAATTCTACTTCCAACCCTATCCCACAACACCTTTTGTCCGTTGCAGATG
Organism: Onychostruthus taczanowskii; assembly: GCF_017590055.1. Taxonomy (NCBI): domain Eukaryota; kingdom Metazoa; phylum Chordata; class Aves; order Passeriformes; family Passeridae; genus Onychostruthus; species Onychostruthus taczanowskii. The sequence goes on from NW_024502236.1 coordinate 3,478,817, forward strand.
ATTTAGGAGCCAAATATCCTATTTTTGGCTCTCAGTGGCACCAGAGAGTTTAGAAGTCTCCACAGTTTTTCAGGGTTGTCTCTTGAATGTCTTTTAAGCCTGCAAACCTCACTTCAATTTAGTTCCACCTGTCTACTCTTTGCTGTTTCATTTACTACCCATCTTTATGAGTCACAATACATGCAAAAATCAAATTATTCATCAAGATATTTGCTCCCTTTCAAGAGGAGAAGTAGAAGAACCCAAGCTATTCTGCCTGCCATGGCTCTGCTGCTTTCATTATTTGTTTCAGGGCTGACACAGAAGCCTGGCAGTCGCAACATACTGTAAGGGGAATGATCTTCCTTTGTTTAGGGCACTGTGTGTACTGTCATTTACATAATAAAATCCTCACACAAATAACAGGTGGTGAAGAGGCACTCATGTTGCCACATGTTGGAAGCATGATGTAGCTCCTTGATGAACTTGTTTCTTTTACTTTTGCCTACAGACGCCTACCAGCTATTAAACCTTGGAGTTAGTCAGCTGGTCAGGGTTTAAAGACAGGCAAAAATCTGTCTGCAGAATTTTCCCTGCTTCTAGAAGGAGCAAATGATATGCCCTGATAGAAATGTGCAATGCATTGAAAATGGCTTCCACTACCATGAAAAGTGAATAATAGTCTATATTTTCAACACTCATCAGGCTGAAATGTTTCACTGTAGAAGACAGAAATGTCATTATTCCACAGGGTCTGAGCTATTTTTCTCTCTTTTTGGAATCCTTTTCTCAGCAGAAGCTAGGGGCAGAGAGAGCTATGCTAATGCTGCATATTAGCAATATCAGTTCTTGGATGCATTACCATTAATTCTATGCGCAAGTTAAGTGCTGGAAAACAAACGTCTGTCACTTGAAATAACATCCACAGAGACTATATACAGTGCAGTGAAATAAGATCACACCACATTGCCTAATTAGAGTTAATGGATCTGGTTTTGATCCCATTTACACCGATTTTACAATCATGTAATGCATGCTATTGTCTTGCGGGGAGCTGCTCTGTAAAAAGAATCAGTCTCCAGGACAGCAGAGGGTCTTTAAATGGGTGGTCATTTAGTTGCCTAAAAGCTGCTGTTTAGATGCTGTTTCTAGATTGCTTTCAGGGCTGGCCTGCTGCAGTTTTGCTGCAGGGGTTGGGATGGTGAGACAGGCTGTGGGAACTCCTGAAGACACCTTGTGAAGGCCAGATCTATGCAGAAAATGTGGCCCAGGACATGGGATTAGCCGCGGCAGGTACAGTGGGATTCAATGAGCACCTCGACACACCAGGCTGGCCCCTTCACCCTGTTTCCATTTGGAAACCCACATGGCCTGCAACCCTAAATCAGCAACTCTGAAGCTGCTGTGCAAAGCAGAGGGGGCACATACAAAACCTTTACAGGCAAGAAACTGCTGTGGCAACCACCTGCTTCCACCCTGCCCTCTGTATTTGTTACTGCAGCTCAAAAATGTCTAGACTGTGCATTTCTGTCTGTGTCATGTCTGCTGCATTAAAACCTACACACACAGTAATTCTGTATAACAGATCTGTTGATCTGGTAGTACTTCTTTCAGGGAGATACACAGATCTCCATTTTCTGAACAAATTTAAAAATTCCCAGACCAAAGCAAGCCCAAAAATTTAAGGTTTGCATGAAAGACTACACTATGATGACTTTGAGCTCTCATTCAGACTGTAAACCTGATGTGAATACTTTTTTAAATGTTTGGTTAGCTGTGATTATCTTATTTTGGTTTTGTGGGGTTTTTTGGTTGTTGGGGTTTGAGGATTTCGTTTTGGTTTTGCCACAGGAACCTGTCTCTATGGCAAGAATATTTTGAATTAGCAGTTTTTTAGCTAGTGTGGCTTAAAGAAGAGTTGCAGGTCTGTTTATTCCATAGCATGGAGTCCTGATCTGCAGTCTTTAGAATACAGGAAGTATGTTGTTATTTTTCATGCATTAATGCACTAGTATTGACCAGTTAATTTGAAGTCACTTGCATCTCATGTCATAACAAAAACGCAAATGCAGCAGATTGGGAGCTACAGATTTACAAGGTTACATAAAGATGTAAGCAACAAAGGGCAGATAAAATTCCTTCTTGTCTTTTTGCATCAAGGTCAAATATCAAAGAAGTCCTTCTCCAGAAATGTTTTATGTGACGTAGATGATATTGCCAAGAACTTACTACTCCTTAAGCAGTTTTCACCTCTGCAGGTTATATGCACAGAATATTACATTCTGCTCAGGTAATCCCACTGAACTGTCTTCAGTTAAGAAGACAGTGTCCCTTCTTATTTTTCTCTGACTTCTCTCCTTCACCACTCCCCAGAGCAAACAAAGACGGAAACCTGAGGACTGAGGAATGAAAAATGTTTTGTGGGTGATTAGGGAATTTGAAATAGGATTTTGATTAATTTTCTCAGGAGAATCTACATCTGACTAACAAAATAATAAAAAAGCATTTTTTTTCATTTCTGCTTATTCTATAATTAGAGCTCCATAGATACAGCTATACATCATACATTTCAATTATTACAAATAAACTCTTAAGCATAATATGCTTGTAATATTACTAATGGTGGTTGAGCAAACAGTACTGGGACTAGACTGTAGCTCTGTCGTGTGGATGTGCTTCTCAAGTTATAGCTAACATGCATGTTAGAATTAAACCTCTACCAAATAAAAATAATATGATTAAATAATTGAAACCAAAACTGACCACCATTCCTGATTGACTAATTTGCATTTCTCCAGCAACAAATTATATAAATATCAACAATTTCTTAATAAATAAATGTCAAGAAAATTATTTTAATAACATTCACAGACCTTAAAACGAGGGTATTAGAATTACAACCTGAATAGCTGAGAACTGAATTTGAGTGTCTTGTCTTAATATTGACATACAACATTGTCAGCAAAATCAAATGTCTATGTACCTTATGTAAATAAGATCTCTCTCTCATGCACTGGAGCTAAGATACGTAAAAGAATGATGAGCAGAGAACAAGCATATCATGTTATCTTGATGTTCACTCAGTATTTAAACAGAACTCAGGATTTAAAGAAAATCATTGCAGAAATAAAGGTATTTAAAGTAATGGTAATGAGTCAATTCTAGACCAAAAGGGTAAGTTGTTTTGATAAACATTTTTACTTGAAAATAAACTGGTTCAAGCATTTCAATTGTTCATCTGTTCAAGCAGTTCACCAGTTTCAGCTGGTTCAGTTGAAAAATTTACCCCCACTCTCACTTTTATTTTCTAGAAACAGGTTTACTTATACTTTTTTAATGATATGCTGTATTTCAATTCTAGACACATAAAAGGAATAGAAATTTAAAAAATAAAAACAACAATAACACCCCCCAAAACAAAACAAAACAAAAAAAAAAAACACAAAAAAACCAAGAAACCCAACTTTCTTTTAAAACATTATTTGTTTTTGTAGAAATTTCCATACTTGCCAGGAGAATTTACAGTTGGCATTAAAGCCTTCCTCCTCAGGAAGAAGGCCCTGTCATGTGTGGCATGACCATGGCTGTATCTGTCATGTTAACTCTGCTGCAGGCAAACCCATAACTCTGCACCATGCTTCTATTGACCCTTTTTTCCATTTTTATTCTCCTTTTAAGATGCTTCTCTTACTGTTTTCCCCCCTTTTTCCTATTTTTTTTTCAGTTCCACAAACTTCTTTTTCTACTTTAAGATTGATTTCTTTTATACTTCCAAAAGATGCCTCAAATTATTATTACCTCCTTTTAAAATTCCTAACTGATGCTGTCTTGGACGAATGCAAGATTCTCATTTGTCTCAATTTTACTCATTTTTCTAATGTCTTGAATTGAAATTCAGTTTTGTTTATTCTCAAGGGGTAGATGCTGTCAAGGACCCCTCAACTTCAGCAGGTCTGTGACATCACAGACTAACCAAACTCCAATATTTTGTTCAAATCTATTTCTGCTTTTTCCTAGGTATTTATTGGAAATCCTAACCTCAGGCATCTTTCCTTACAAGCAATTATTTCTCCAAAACCTGTTTATTAATAGCTGTAGTTTTAGGTAAGAATTTCCCTTGTCTAGAAGCCTATTTCCCATGCAATGTAACATAGAATAAAATAATTTAAACTGTTACTTTATTGAAAACACAGCTGCACTGATGTGTCTACTGGAATTTCTTTCCTTTTGACACTGTCACATCTTTTGTACTTGCGAGTGAGAAGTGTCTACACTGCCAGTATAGCATAAATCCAAGAATTCCATACTGGTTGCCTTTTTAGTTTCCTTTTTATTCGTCCACTTCTGTTGTCCAGAGAAATCAGAAATAGTTCTAAACAGTCCTTTTTCACTCTTCTCAAAATTCTTACTCTGGAATAGCTGCAGCAACTCTGTATAAGCAGGGAGTAGTGTCAGTTCAGAATAAATCATGGCAATTTTCATGTTTATGTATATAACTTCTTGTAAGCTAATTATAGACACATGAATGCAAGTGGTGTCAGAGTACAATAACTTAATGCTGTTTTTTTGGACTTTTTTTTGGAAGGGGCAGAGTGTCTGACAGTATTTGGAAATATCAAAGGAAAAAAAATCTGATTTTTTTAGACCTATAAACAGTTCATTTACCTGGTATAAGTTTAATCTTGTTGATTTCTATTGCTGCTCTTTTTGAAGCAGCTCATAAGCAGCTCTTCAGCTTTTCCCTTTAGTTATTGAAGGCTCCAGAGAGACACAGGACAATGGCGGGGGGGGAAGTGCAAGAGCTCTAGAAACCATGAAAAGCTATTCCAAATATAGCTCCTTTTTGCTTTGCTGTTATCCATCAGCACTTATGTCTCAGCATCAGACATATCCTAACAAAATTAAGTGGTCTTCATGCTAACAAAACAGGGAGCCTATTGTGGTACCTAATTTTCCCTTTTTCAGGTTTAAATGTATTTGATAGATCACACATTCATCTCAGACCTTCAGAAATCAGGGTCATAACCTGAAGACCATCACATCGACTTTATTGCCTGCTCTTTCTGCTAAATACCTTTTTATACCTTCCTTTTTTTGTCTCCAAGTGCTAAGTAATCATTTCCCCTATCAAATAATTTACAAATCCCTTTTTATATCAGAAATTTACTATCTCTAAGTGAAACTGTAAATCTACATATGCAGTTTTCTGGGTCATAGCCTTGATTGTTCACAAGATGACAGGGTCCTTGTCCTTTGTCAATCCCCTTGAAGAAGGAATTGGTCTTCTTTCGTAGAACAAAACCCCAGCTGAATAACAGGAAATAAGGCATTCACAGACATCCTAAAAACAACAAAACATTAATTCCAAGATATGTGCTTGTATTTAGATTTCCTCTTAACTAATTCTCATTCACCTGTTTTATTGATCTCAAGTCTCAAATGAAGCAGCAGAATTTGACTATGACCATTTTCCTCGCTATCTCAATTTACTCCAACATAATCCCCTGAATGAGTAACTTTACTGAATATGGAGGTATTGTTCTTCCCATTTTAAATACAGAGAATTACTAAAACCCACTAATTCCTACCAATATGATAAAAATTCTGGATCACCAGGTTGTCAGTGAACCAGGTCACACAGCTTTCATTACTCATAGCAGTACAACCTGATCATTGCCTGCCTCCAATCCTAAGAGGCATTTTCCTCTTCTTTCTGTAGCACTTATTTTGCAGTATGGAATCAGTTAATATGTGAGGATACATTACCATTGAATATTAGCACATCATTACTGGCAGAAGGTAAATACTTTCCAAGGGATTTTGGAAACATAGGTCTCTGCAGACACCAGCTGCATAAATTCCCAGCCTCATAACCTCCCTCCTTTGAATCAGAAAGATGTACTACCCAGTGTGCAAAACATTAGAAGTAGTACTAAAAGAACAGACAAGTAGGATCACAGGCAGAAGATAGTTACAATATAATTGTGACTTGTCAAACTAAAATAATCCAACTTTTAGAGATGTATGTATCCAACAATTTCACCCATGGAGGGGAAAAAACCAACAACAAAAGAGTCTCAATCAGAGGTCTGCATATTTATGTACACAAATCCTTATATTCTGGTTTAGACATTTCCTTATCCATAGGCACATAAAGTCCCTGCAGAGTTAAGCCTCCATCAATAAGGCTGATGTGTTCAAATTTCCTTTGTAATGTGCACATAGAAGCACCTTGATCCTGGTGCTCAGTGCACATACCTCAACAACTTTCACAGTTGTTCTAATCTTTCCTGTTCAGCTCTGTCTAAAGTACAGAAACACCAAGAAAGAAGCAAAAGAAAAAAGGTGTCTCTGCCTGACCACTGCTGAAGACATTCTCCCAGGAGACCAACATCTAGTCCTGTTTTAGTGAGTGCATGCAAAGTAACAGCTTCAAAGAGGGAGATTAAATAGTTACTGCTGGCAGACACTGCTGCCCTCTCACAGGGCATAAAAATGGATCCAGGGAGGAAAGTGCTTAAATCTGGATCCTTCCTTCTCTACCTGTTGGGTAGTCTCTAAGCCGAATCCAAATTTTGGTCAGGAATAGACTACTTGTATCTTCTCTCCACACACAGTCACAAAAGTCTGGCTGAAGTAGGAACTGAAGACAATGGTAGCTGAATCCACACATATCACAAGAAACTTTAACACTTAGCAGACTCCTGGCATTGTCACTCAAAATCTAAAGTGTTGACCAGAGGAGATTTATGGCTCTGTTCCTCTGTGATTTTTGGCAAGCTGTCTAGAAATTTTATTGTACACCAGAGAATTAAACCTTGACATGCAATATTCTGGCCTTGCCAGTTAACTATGCCTGTCTGAATATTAAAGAGTTACATGCTACTGAGATGTAACTCACTCCTACACCCTGTTCAAAAGCAAACACCAACTTAGTATGGTGAAAATAAGGTGCCTAAGATTGGCTTGTATCTCACATGCAGATCTGTGGCAGTACTAAGTCATCGTAGACCTGTTTAAAATGTATTTGCTTCAGTGGTAGTAGTGTGAGCATATCCTGATCATGAACCTACTTTGGCTGATTGAGATACTGGGATGCTTACAGTGCAGGTTTCCTGGGACTGCAGCAACTTATTCACATAGAGAGCCCATATTTCCAACTAAAAAATATCTCCCCCTTGTCCTTTGAAAGAAACAAAGTATATAAGTATTAATAAAAAAAGTTTTAATTGGATCTTTGTGCACTCCTTGTTCAGGTGACTGCTTTTCAGATATTTATGCTAGCACCTCACTTGACCTACATAAATAATCATAAATTTGAAGAGGGTGATTGATCCTTCATCCATGTCCCACACCTCTAGTCCTGACTGAAGACTCAAAATATTCAAGGGTTTGCATGAGAGGTTAAAAAAGGTAAGTCCTAAGGAGTACAAGAGCTGATGTGGGCTTATTTTATCTGAGCCTCTTGTAGGGGTTTGGCCCCTTGGGCAGATTTGAATCAGCCTGAGGGATACAGCCCATTCCAACGCTGTTAACACCAGCTCCATGTGTCCACCCACCTCATCACCATCCTCTGAGACCATGGGCTGGGTCAGGGACCCACACTACTTAGCCATGCCAGCTCTTTGCTTCCATTGATCTCCTTCCACCAGCTGAATTTGCGTTTAAACATCTTACACAACACATTGGGCTAATCTTGCTGCCACTATGAAGAAATATCTGAAATGGGTATTGGACTCTTTGTAAATGCCTAGAAAATACTAAACTGATAATACCAGCTGTGTACAAATATAACCCTAATAATTTTGCACATGATGGCAGAAAGAAAAAAATTCGGCATTCTCTCTCCAGGAGCTCTCTCATCCTCAAGAAAAGTAAAATCACTTACAAAAAAATTGACAGAGCTTTGCCCCACTATGCCATAGAGAGATATGACTCATCAAATGAGATGTTACTTATCACATGAGGCAATATTACTTATCAAATGAGGCACCAGTCTGACCCTGGTTCAATTTCCAGCTGTGTTAGGGCTCTAACACACAATCTTAGGTAAATTGTCTCTGTGCATTGGCTTTCTTCACCTTGAAATGGATTTTATTTTTCCTTGGTTTTATCCTGTAAAGCACTAAATTCTACAGACATGAGAGGAAGGTATTACTGTGCTCCACAAGTTTATCTTGACAATTTGAAAATGTATCCTTCCATGCCAGTGGCACTGCTCTTTGGTTGTTTATCGTGTACTTTTCCATCATCCAACAACAGATGTCCTTTCTGGATAGTCTTCAAGATTATTTTACAGAGCACTTGAGAGTATTTTGTTTTAATTTTATTTCTTTTGTTGTTTATTTTCTTTAAACATTTTAACCTCGGGGATTTGGCTAAGCTGTGACTATCAAAAAATTATACAGCAATATGTAGTCTCTGTTTTCCATTTAAGCTAGCTTTTGCAAAAGTAAATCTCAAAGGATTGAATATACCTTCTCCACTTTTCTGATTCTTTCTCCATGAATGCTGCTTTCTGTCTGGGCAACATCTCTTCCCTTTGTAGTACTATTATTAAAGCCAAATGTTAGTTGAAATATGGAATATATTTGCCTTCCTCCTAGAATTGAGCACATAGTGATTTCCTTACTTTCCTGTTTGTCCAAATTCTGTCATCAGGTTTACATAAACAAGTCAGGTAGTCTTTCTTGAGACCAAGGAGATGATGACAGGAAGAAAGCAGACCAGAATGAAGTTGCAGGAAATAGAGTCTTTTGAAAAAAAAAAAAAAAAAAAAAAGTGCATTTCTCTATTCCAGTCTCCATTCCAGAGAGGCCCAAACTGCTAAAATAAACTTAATCTATCAAAAGCGTAGTTAATCCAGGTCACAACCTTGTTTTCATTCCCACCCTCAGTCCTTTACTGTTCTTAAAGCCACAGCATTCCAAAAATTATGTTTTTTTTGCATCTTAAATTCGATCCAGAATTTAGAAGGCTCTGGAAGAGCCAACCACAACTTGCAAAGAAAAAAAATCCTGTGATCAACTGTAGAAAAAATAAACAAAAGGATTGCAAAATTGATTTAAAATAAACCATAAACCTTTAAAACTGTACTGGCATTGCAACTATGCAGCTCCCATTCCATTTTATAGAGGCTGTATATTTGTGTTGCATAAGCTGCTCTGAAGAACCTCAGTCTGCATCCTTAATGGAATATCATAACTTTAAATTTATTGCTCCATTTAACTTCACTGTGGCCACTAAATGATTCCCAAATTCTACAAATTCAGATCAGCTTCAAATACCAACTTTAACAAATAAATGAAATTCTGTTCAGGAAACAATACCTTTGTTTTCCTTGAATATTAAGCATAGATCCAGAAAGAGAGTTAAAATTGGATGCACTTGACATCTTGGTTTACAAGCAGTTTTTGTTCAGTTAAGAAGAGGGTAAAAGTCAGCCTGGGAATATTTAGGTAAGCCCAAGAAGCAACTCTGGCAAGGCAAAAAAAGAAATCTAACCTGTTCCTAGTCATCACAATTAGTTCTGACCCACAGACTCAACCTAAAATAAAAACCTTTGAGAAGTTCTAATATAATTATTTACAATTCTCCCTTCATTAGACTGGCATTTTACTGAATGTGTATCCATTGAGAAAGAAAATTAGATTCCCAAACTCTCAAATTTTACATATGCACATGGAGGCCAGTTGCTTTGCTCTCTGAACCTCAGTTCTGATACTGAATTAACAATTTAACAATTATATCTAAATTGCTTTTTGAGGGATAAATTTCAGATACTCTCCCCTTTTCTTTCATTATTTTGCCCGATGGTTTACATGGCCACACAAACAAACTAAAATAAAAATAAGTCAAGCTTTCCAGGAGGGCCAAACCAAAGTTTTTTCTCTGTGTAGTCTTTGCAAGTGATCAAGAACTTCTGTGAGTTTTTCACAAATTGACTGATGGTTTCTCCCTGCAGAAAGAAGCGATCCATCACCATGGGGTCATCACTTTGCAGGACAGTTAAAAACTACCCACACCCCCACCGCCCCACCCCCAACAAATAGCAAGACACACCACCTAACAAAAAACACCTAATTAGATCTTGGCTGAACGTTGCTTATGGAGGTGAGGATAAAAATAGGTGGCACAACGTGTTATGAGACAATTCTGCACAAAGCCTCGAATTCACACGGACAGGTTTGTCTTTTCAAAGGCTTATATAAGGCTACAGCCACTATTTGTTAATATTTATACCTTGTACAATAATAAGTGGTTTAACTCCTAGGATGCTGGCAAATTCAAAATATGTTCAATAAAATGCAATGCATCCATGGGAGATCTTTCATGAAATGAATTTCCAGGACTTGTGGGCTGGTATAAGCACTACTTACTAACTTCAAAAACGACATAACTAGGACAGACCTTACAAAAGTCACAAAATGAGTTAACTGTTATGATTTAAGTACCTATTTCTTTAAATAATTGATAACTGGTACTACCAATTATGCAGGAGAGAGAGGATTTTCACTGTAATTTCAAGGATCAAAATAGATTTTACCAACATAATTGCCCTGGTTTGTCTTAATTGAATTTTTTGGTAAGGAAGAACCAGACTAAAATCCCCACAGAATGTAATAGGATAGAGTTCACATGCATGTTTATTTTCTGATAGATTGAATTAATGACTAGCATGTGCAAAGGGTACTTTAAATCTTCACATAAAGTGCAAGATTCCATAACTACGCAAGCAGAGAATATGGATTCTTTCATTCCATCATTCTAAGGGAGTTCATAGGATCTCACCACTGGATCAGAAGAAAAGAGGAAACAGCAGCCTGTGAGAAGGTAGTAGGAAAATGTTAGGACTGGATGAGTGAAGCCACGGAGGACAACTCTACATTATAAGAATGATTTGGCATCTTGAAATAAAAATCTCTCTGAAGACACAGACTCCACATTAATTCCTTCCAATTAATCCACACAGGCTCTCTGTCATCTAATTTTCTCTATGTAAGAATTTAGCATTCTCTGAATTTATAGCAAAAGTTATATTAACTATATTTTTAGGCATTCATGTAATCATTTTCAGCTCTATCTAGTATAAGCTTGTCTATGTGTATGTACAGAGACTACTATTAGAAATAGACATGGCTTGAACATTATTTCAAACATACATATAAAAACGTTCTTCTTTCTTCCCATTCACATTCCTTATCCTTGCCACCATCTTGTTTCTCCTCCCTCCCCTTTTCACAAGACTATCCCTTTCACTTCCTTAGCTTTTGTCAGCCTTTTGCCTCCCTCCCTCCCTCCCTCCCTCCCTCCTGTCTTTTATTCACTCTTACTCTTCTGTTTGGCCTTTCAAATTTGTTTTTGGCTAAAATGCTCTTAAAAGTATTTGAGTAAATGCAAGCTGAGTGGATATCACAGGCACTAACCACTTCTATTGTGCTACAGTAAACAATACTTTGCTTTTGCACTGCTGCTGCTGCTTAGAACAACGTATTGTGCTCAGATTATACTCACTTTATATATATATTGTTTCAGTTAATAGAAAGCAATTTCAAATTAATAGCAGAAGCTTCAAAGGAATGTTTGAGCAGAGATATAAACCCAATCTAACAGGATGAGAAAGAAAGAAAGAAAGAAAGAAAGAAAGAAAGAAAGAAAGAAAGAGAAAGAAAGAAAGAAAGAAAGGAAAGAAAGAGAAAGAAAGAGTCTATTCTTATAACAGTACACACACTGAATGTGTATATGAAGTAGGAGATTATAATTTTAAGAGCTCAGGCATACAAAGAGTAGGGAAAAGAATTTTTATTCCACATATGGTAGAGGCTAAATGTCCTAATGAATTCAGCTCCCGGTTCATCAATTAAATTAATGAACAGTCTTAGTATATCCAGATACAAGCCAACTTTTCCTCAAAGCCTCTCTTCTCCTGGTCTTCACCTTCCTCCTTGGCTGGCCTCTGGATCCCAGAACAAGTAGGAGAAGGAGAAGAAAGCAAAGGAGAGGGACAAGCATGGAAGTGTCGCTGTTGGTTTATCCAGAGGTTCCCACCCAGAAGAGGCTTTTTCTGAGCACAAAGTTAGGATAACTCAGAGCTTAACTTATGAAAGCAATATTTAAAATAATTTAAAAAATGTCCTGTTACGTGTGTGTTTGAGAGAATGGGGAAGAAAATGTTTTAGCTCCAATTAACCTGCTATCAGTTATGGGAATATTAAGCCTATGAATGCTGAATCCATCCAGGGGATAACTTCTCTACTGAAATCAAGCCTTTTTTGGGGAAAAAAAGACACACATGCCTCTGTTAACACATATATAGAAGAAAGGGTGATGAATAAAAGTAGGTGAGAACAACCGTGAAGAGATAGAAAGTAATTTAATTCAAGTAATTGATTTGAAAACATAGGGCATGTTTATAATTTCTAACCTTCTTTGTACGGTACAGCAACAGCAGGATGAACTTCTCTTGAAGGTGATGATAACGTCAGTTTGTGTTAGCCCAGGTCCTGCACTATCAAAGCATTTTATCTGTACATTTTCTTTTTTCATTATTACAGGCATTGTTGCAAAGAATGTTATTTTAATGTTAATGTTCTTACCCATTCCCTCTCCATCAAAATTCCCTTTCTTTAAGCTATACTTAGGAGAATTTGGCAGATTTTTCTCTCCATATAGATAGGGAAAAGGTCCCTTTCCCTCTTAAGTTATACTTAAGCCTTGTTAGCTACAGAGGAGGAAGTCCAGAATGATGACAAAGGATAATAATTATGAAGATAAAGATAGAGTCTTTGCTCATTTAAAGCTAATCCAAGAAGCATAAACCATAAGCAGATTCAAACCTGCATTGAAAACAATTGTTCCTCTGCCCATCTGTTTGTCTCTTCCAAACACATGCTTATTCAAGTCATGAATACTTCAGTAAAATAGCTTTATTTACTTCACTTCATCCAGTGTGGTCTCTCCCACACCCATGGACTATTTCCTGATATAGTTGCTTTTGGAGGAACATTCCATAAAAGCCAGCTTGACATGTTGTCTCTTGGTGGTGATGCAAACCCAAACGCTGCTGCTCTTTAGCATGCACACTTTAATATTAATCTTATTATCACCATCTATGATTTATTCTTGGCAGAACCAGAAGGCCTCCCTGCCCACTCCAGGGTAAACAGCCAGAATTTCTGTATGATTTAATACTGAAATAAGGTTAGTTCCAGAGAAACTGAAGATTCCTCTCTTACCACTTGAAAGAGAACAGGGGCAGGGGGAGAGAGTACACCATTTTTCCTCATTTTTCCCCTTTACATCACCCTTGGACATTCAAAAGAGCAGAACAGCCAGTGACCCCCTTGTGAACTGCCTCTGAAATTTTTCCACAAAGATGTTTGCAAGAGATGCTCAAACACCATCTGCTCATTTTTTTTTCTCATGGTTTGCATTTTGCTGAATGTCATCAGTAAGGTGTAAACACCTAAGGTTGCTTGTAATGCAACACCTCCAACAATGCAAAAAGTATAATTCAAGAAAGTACAAATTACAATGGCTTTAAGTAAATAATGCAACTTATGTTGACTTCATTTGGACTGCGAAAACTCCTGTATTAATTCTCTCTATATGCACTTTTATTTTTTTTTTTCTTAAAACATTCTAGATGGCATGGAGGTGTTTATGAGAGATTTGTGGCTTTGGAGAGCAACATTTTTTTCATACCACATGAAAGTTGTAAGATCATAGTGATTGGCAGCCTAAAAAGAAATGAATTTGTTGTGTTGAATCGGCGTCTAGTACAAAACTATCTCCTGGGTCACCTGTTTGTTTCTCCCAGTAGAAAATTACTACAAAAAAGCAGCACTGATCACAATTCTTACAGTAGAGCTCAGAATAAGAATGGCCTTGAACATTAAATTATTTTCACATTCCTACAGTCTGTGTAGTCACCTGTATAAAGGCAGAAACAAAGAACACCTTTGTAGAAGCACCAAAACATAACTCTGTATTTACTTGTTTTACATGGAGAAATAGCATTATCACATCTCTGTAATTAAACCCCTTATTAAAAGATAGCTTAGTTCTGTAGGCATGAGGTAACAGCTTAGAAAGAGGTTCATAAAGCCCTGTGGCAAGACCTGGGCTCAGCAGACTGAAGCAGAGCATTCCTGTTCTCCGAGAGCAGGAATGGTCAGGGCATGGTAACAGAGCACCACATAAGTGAGGGAAACCTCTGTGGTGAGCAGCACTAAAGCAGCGTGTACCACTTTGTCTGTCCTGACAGACATTCCATAGAAACCTGCTCAGCTCATCTGGGGCTTTTCACAAGCATTACAAAAAAACCACCAATTTTGCTTCTACTAAATCACATTATTTTTAATTTTTTTTCCCACTGTTTTCCAAAAATAAAATAAAAAGACTGCTGGTGCTTGTGTCCTCTTTGTCAATTACACAGCTAAAATTTTAAGTATTTTAGACTATTCAATGCTACTTCAAGTTAAATCTCACAGGTCTTTGAACGATGGAGTTAAATTTTTCCAGGCACAACAGCAAGGCTTTAGCTTTGTAACCCTTGGAGTCCTATTTCCCCTTTTTGTACCTCTACTACAAAGGAAGCACATAATTGTCCCTAAAATTGCACACATACTTTTCATCACTTCCAAATGGTTCCCTTCTACTTGAAAATGGGAATTCTTTTTATATTGGCCCCAAAAAGACAACCTTCATGTTGCAATAAAAAAGTCCATTCTTCCTATGTATTGCCATTCCTTGGGATTATCCAGTTCTTCCAGTATGAAATTTTTGCTCTCCTATATACAGCTAACACCACTTAACATCACAAACAGTTCTCACTGTCATGGTCCCTATGTGAAAAATATTAATGAAATAGTGAAAGAAAAGCCTCAGGAGTGATCCTAAGGAAACTTCATTTGTAAACTTCACAGCTCCAAGACCAAAACTTCTGAAAATTTGTTATTGATCTCAAATTTCTTCTTATTATCTCCATCTTCTTAAACGAAGCTAATTTTCTGCATAGTACCATTTCAAATTCATTACAAAAGTCCCCACAGACTAAAATCTAGTATTTTCGTTGCCTATGAAATCAGTTATTTAAAATCCTAATTTAATGAAAATATCAGGTTATCTGATGTGATCGCACCTTAATAAACACGTGCAGTGCTATATCCTATTTTTTTTTTTTAATTTGCTATCATATTTCAGCTACTGTTTCAATAAATAATAAAATTGAGGGAAATTGTTGAGGCAGATTAAGAATTTGATGAGTGAACTTGAACAAAGTAACTTCAAATCTTTTGTCTTCCTATCCTAAACTAGGGACAATAAATGAGAAGAGTTTTCTGAAGAGGGATAGTAGAAACCCCACACCTTTAAAAGCTAAGTCATGGCAAGTCTATTCTTGGTTCTTCTACATATTGCATATTTTTCTAACCCAAGTATTATTACTGGGTAGCACAGTCAAATTCTGAATACAGTAGTGACGCTTAAGAAAAAAGACGTAGATTGTTAAAATACTAAACATTCAGCATTAAAATTAGTGTTGCTATTAACGGTATTGTCACCTGGGAAGCACTTCTGAGAAGCATCCTGATGACAAAACAGCACTCCATAGCCAGTGCTTATGTGTGAGGAAAGAAAAAAGGTGGCAAAGGAGTAAGAGAGGAGGAGAGTGAGATAACAGCACAAGGGGCGTGGTGTGGAAAAGCAAGATATGACAATAAGGTGCTTGCTTGTTCTGGGAACAAGGAAAAGCAAGATTACAGCACAGAAAGGGGGAAAAGAAGGAAAGCTAAATTTTTTAGGGGCAAAATTCCTCCTGCACTACAGGGGTTGTACTGTCAGTTTGGGAGATGTAGCAGCAGCCTGGCCATTCCCTTACTTTGAGAGCTGCATGCCAGCGAGGTGGCTGTTCTGTGCCCGCTTGTGTGGTGAGAGCAAGTGCCTAAAAAGGGATGAAGTAATTTCTTCAAAGTTTATCAGGTGAGACGTTGCTGAAGCACCCAAAAGTTTACCTGCTTTCACTTAAGATCATTAACTTCTAGCACCCATGAACTATAAAAGCAAACTTCAGGAGAATTCCCATCATTTTGAGGCAAAGTGGGAAGAGAAGTCTGTCATGTATTAGAAGAAAACAATTCCTGTTGCTATTTTTCTTCACTATTGAAGGAAAGCAAGTGTAACTCCAGCTAACACTTCAAAGAAAACAAATCTCAGAGAGAATACTGCCAAAACACTGCTCACTATCATATTAGTAAATGCTTGCAGATCTTCAAAGGGGTAAAGACATGGCCTTTAAACAATTAAGGTCATTTATGAACTTAGACAGTGGCAAATCTTTATGTTTTGCTAGAGAGAGGTTTCCATGTGCAAAATAAAATTCATTTGAACCAGACTCTACATGTAAATTTTTGCTTTCTATTGCTTTTGGTAAAAGTGAATAATGACATCAAGGCTAAGGTTTTAAAAATAAGATTATCATATCAAATATCATTATTATGCTTCTCAGAATTTATTAAAAGATGTTTGAGATGTGATGATAACAAAGCTGAGTTTCTGCAGTAGGAAAAGATATATAAGTTTTAGGAGTTTATTAGACCTTAATGAGAAGGAAGAAAAAATTAGTAAAATGCATCTCAAATAGGTTTTTTTTAAAATATATATTTTTAATGGCAATGGTTTCTAGGATTCCTGCAATTTGGCTATACCCACAAGATGATTTAACTTAAAATGTCGTTATTTTTCTTTTTAACCACTAAGAAATTCCATTAACCTTCAGCTTACAATGTCAAAACAATGATGGTGAAATCTGCAGTTTGCACTTCCAAAAACATTTAGTAAAAATATGGCTGAAAGCAATCTGCAGAAAGCGTAGGGGGAGCTAATGGAAAATAATATGACAGATCAACACAAGGACTTTAGAAAGAGACCACTTTTCTGCCAACATCATTGTCACAGTTGCCTGTTTTTTCAATAAATTCTAAAAAATAAAAAGTAAGTGCTAAACTTCAGTCAGAAGGATTCCATTCTTTAAAATTAGGCCATAAATATGATTTAATATAGGATCACCTTACCTTTTTAATACAAATGTTTTAAACCTTATTTTATGCTTCCTATGAATTATACATCTGCAGTTCATATAATTTATAAATGATGTGGCCTTTAAGGAATTTGACAATGGACTGATCTAAGATCAAGGGGAAGTTCTCCAGAATGCTTTTAGGAATAAACATCAATCTGACAGTATAATTTTTTAGGCATTTTGAAGTGAAGTATCAATTTTATCAGATAATTATCTGCTGGAGGTCAGTGTATGTCAGTTCCCAATCATTTTCTATTAGAGATATAATGCAGAGAAGGTATACTTGTACTGGAACAGATTTTCCCTGCATATTTATAACTAAGTAGTCCTTCAGGCTTCAGGAAGATAACACAGGTAAAACAAAGATATTTAACCTGCTCTCCTGAGCCAGACAAGATTCATAGCATGAACAAAAGCTGAGGTCTCCTGTTATGGTACTGTCCCAACAGGGATAAATTAGCAGAAAAAAGATTAATTTAGTCATGGCCAATATGACTAATGATTGTATTTTTCAGCATAAATACACAACTGACTGTATTTTTCAGCATAAATATATGAAAGATAATTATACCAGAAATCACAGAAAAACATTGGCAAAGCTTGTTTGAATTTACTTTTTCTTAACTATGCCTTTTAATTCTTCTAGGACACTACTTTTCTTTAAATGAATTTTATTACAGATCTTTATGTCGTTCCTTATTGAGAATCAAATTTGATCTGTTTCACCATAAAGACCTGGCGCTGCAGTCTCACCATAATTCATGAATATAAATAAAAGCTGAAAAATTGTGAAGCGGAATATTATGTCATTCAATTATTTCATAGAGAGGTCTCCAGGAACAAATTTCAAATTCATTTGAATCAAATTCCATATGTCAGATTTTTATTTTCTATTCCTATAGGTAAAATTTTGATAACAATACTAAAATCTTCACAACTACTAAAAAATTAATGTGTCTTTCAAGGGGATGGAAATTCAGACATGCCAGGATCTGGCAATGAAGTCCTGGGATATGGTCTATTAACATCTTTCCTAGGCCACCTGACACTGAGTGCTATCACCTTGCAACTAATAGAAAATAGCAGGCAAAATTTTAAATACAGGGGGTTTTTTAACTTGCAGAGCAGAGCCGGAGGATGGATTCTGCGTCTGTTGCAATCTCAGTGAGTCACCATGGGGCTTTGGACATTCCTGCTGCTCTTGGAGGGTGCTTCCCTTCTCTGTGTGGCTTGGAAGCCCTCATGGAATCTTTCAGATTCCTTTCAGACTCTGAGAACGGATGGAGTGTGAGAGCACAGCTATTACTGAGGCAATAAATGCACTCGCTCTCCCACCATATTGCTCTACAAGAGCAAGGATCTAGGGGATTCAGCTGGGAACCTGGCAAGCTCCAGGAAGGTCTTCCACCAGTGAATGTGCCCAAGTGGAAAGACCAACTACAGCCTCACAGGGCTCATTATAAGATAAAAAGCTACAAATTAGATTGCAGAAGAAAAACCCCACTGGTTTAGAGGCTTCTGTCTATATGATTCTTAGAGGATTTATGTTTTTCTGAGAAAGAAATTTTCTCACTGCATAACTTCCGTATTTAACACTGCAAGTGAAGTACAGACCAAAGGAAAAACACTCTTAAAAAGAACAAATATCAGTACATCAAACCTCATGTAAAATTTTAGTTGCTTGGCTCTTTCTTTGTCTTTTATATTTGACTTGAATAAACAAATTGCCTAAAATTGTCAAACAGTGGCATTAGAGTTTGTCATCTCCAACTGCAAACTGATTGGGTTTCTCAGATGAAGAAAAAGACTTCCCTGCCCTACAAGCCAGCCAGGCTGCTACTGCCTCCTCCCACACCAGGGAAGCAAATGTACATCAAACACAGGCTTTTGAAGCTTTGCACAGCACCACTGAGAGAGATTCTGTAGCCCTAGGTGCAACCAACACCAGATTAGGTCTTTTCTGGCCTCATCATGTTTAGTAATTCCAGTATGGCCCATCATGAAAGTCATTTTAGACCCACAGGAAGCAGGTGTAATACACATGACATGGCCTTCCACTGCAGGCTGGCTTCACCATGCCACTATGGTGGCAGAGCTGCCAACACATGGAGAATGCTGCCTTAGCCTTCCCCAAACCCTTGATACTCACAGACTGAAGACACAGCAGCAGAAAAAAGCAAATTGCTTCTCCTCAGATCCACAGAGAGATAGCCCTGTGCATAACAAGTGATATTTTCTCCTTCTGCCCATTTTATTTCCTGTGTGGTTCTCACTGTTCATCTCAGAGAGCTTAAAATTTGCTGGGAACCCATTAACGAACAAGCCCTTGTGTTACAGTTATAGATGAGATGCTGTCCCCATTTAATAGTTGGAAAAATAAGCACACAAAGAGAGCAAATGACTTTCCCAGTTGCAGAGCATGCACACCTGTGGCAGAGCTGGGTGGCTGATGGACTTTCCCTCTGTTTGAACCCCCATCCTATGCCCTATCCCTCCCCAGGATTCATTCTGTTCTCATCAATGGTAAAAACCAGACAGAAGTTACTGAGAGCAGACAGGTCTAAAAAAAGACTTTGGCATTGATTAAAAATGGCCTTGAAGCTTTAAAAAGGCAGCCTATGGCTCTGGAGATGTGTAATGGGTTTTTAATCCCCATTTTTAGTTTCTGTGGTTATGCAGCAAGACTTTAAATAGCCGACCGGCCCAGTGCATCTGGCTGTTCCTGCTGGTGATGATAGCGACGGCCTCTGTTTGTACACGCTGCGCTCATCAACAAATTCTGCAGCTGACGTGCAGCAAGCCCGGGGTTTGCTCCACTTGGGCTTTGAGCTACGGCATTTGAAGATGAGCAGCTCCTTTCAAGATATTTGCAAACCTTGTCAGAGCCTGATTGCAGCATGACACCAACATTAGGCTGATTATCACTTGTCCGAGGAAGCACTGTTTCCATGAACACACTGGCTTTTCTCCTGCTATCTACTGAGCTAGATATCAGCGCACAGTCCTGTGGCAGCAGTGTTACAGCAAAGCCCCAGCTACACTGCTGAAACAGAAAAGGATCCATTTTTTTTCTGTAAATGCCAAACATTTGCTAAGAAGATTCCAAGGACAGTGTTGCTGTGTATCTCAAATTAAAAAAAAAAAAAATAAAAAACAATGAAAAAACACCCCAGCTTGACTATATCAACTTTGTCAACTTTAGCTCTGACTTATTCAGTATATTTGAGTAGGTACAGAAAATCTATTTCACCTAAATAGTATATTCATTATACATTAGTGTAGCAGGTAGAAAGGAAATAAAGAAGAATAATATCTTGAAAATGACACAACAATACTTTTCTTCATTATTTTATTTTTCTTCTTCACTTTTCACGTGTTCAGCCCCCAACACCCAACTTTTTATAGAACAGAAATATATGAAATAAAAAAAAAAAAAAAAAAATTCCCAGACTTTCAGTCTGGAATGAGTGGACTGGGATAAAGAGGTAGCATGTACATGCCGTCTGTACAAAAAGTCACAGCACGCTCAGAGCAAATGCCCAGTTCCACTTCATCATTCAGCTGCTCCTTGGGAACACTGAGCAACCCAAGTGCATCTGAATGAAAAACAGGAAGGTTCAATCTCTGCTCCCCTCCACAAGATCTTCTAGACTACTCTTTACAATTGCTGGTCTCTGGAGGAAAGCAAAGTCACTATAAATTATCAGGGGGAAAAAAAAAAAAAGTGTATTCTATACATAGCCACAATTCCCACTCACACTTCTGTTCTCTGCGCGTGCCTGAAATCCACACTGGGACTGCCCTCATTCAGACTCCTCAAGTGAAGGCAGGAGACTGGAGGGGACCTGGGCTTCCTCAATATCTGATCACATTTTGGCAATTGTGTGGATTTTCTGCCAAGCATAGTGTAAAGGTTTAATGGTAAATGAGGCAAAGTCCTACAGGCATCTGACAGGAGCCTCTGGAAGAAAACTGCTTTCCCTCACCTGAGCAGCTGAGCTAACAGAGACAGCATTTATTTTCACCAGAGCATGTTGCCACAACCCTCTGTTTATTTTAGCATTGTAAAATTTTCCAGTAAATCTTTTGGGGATATGCTCTCCATGTAACTTCCATTAACTTAAGGGAAAGTATGAATTGGGACAGGAGGAAAAAAAAATCCTTACAGAAAAAAAATTTGGTATATTGTACGATTGCAAGCATTTGTCCATGTTGTTAGTCCTAAAAACTGAAAAGTAATTCAGAAATAAATAGTCAACAGAATGAGCAGAAATAACATAAGCTGTGGTGACATTCTCAATTAATGATTTTAAGAGACATTTTGGTCTATTGCACTGCCTACTTGCTAATGGTGCAAATAATAAAGGAAGAAAAGAATCACTGATGAGAAGAAAAATACCATCTAGAAACAAAAGAAAAAAGGATAAGTCATTACTCCTATCCTTATTCAAACACTGTTCTGAAAGAACCATTGATTAGAGGAAAAGAAAAGTCTGAGAGCATGTGACATCACACACAGGAAGAAGCACAAAAATATTTTCAGTGAGTCTTGACAGACCCCAGGGTGTGTGTCCTCTGCTTAAGCCTCCTGAAATCCACAAGTATCAGAAATAAATTTGCAAGACAGTTTGTATTCACTTAAAACTATTTGGGAACTGTGTCTAGCTGGTGCACATTAGATTAAATAAAACACCAGTGCTGTTTACTGAACCTTTTAAATAATCCATAAAATGCGCTTTTATTTCTGCTGCTGGATATAACTAACAGCTGGGATGTCACAAGCACTGTCTCTACCTGCTATAGATATATTTATTTCCTAAGCTTCTCTCCCTCTTCAAGTGGCTTTCCCAATTGTCACTTTTATAGCTTTACACTTCCAAAGGAAAAAATGTTTATGCCACTAACCTACAGTGTCTTTGTTCCTGATTGCCTTCTTTCCCTAAGCAAAAAAACACTAAATGCTTAAAAAAGCTGAACATGCTTAAAAAAAAAAAATTATATTTTTATTCATTCATTCTTCCCGATGGAGCTTGGAGTAAATTGTAACTCACCATTGACTTATTTCTGTGACCTGATGGCTTTCCAAGACAATCCAGCAATAACTAGGAAAAGGAATGAAATGTATTCAAGTCACATGCTTACCTTTGCAGGTTGTCTTTTCACATTATTCTCTTCCCACCTTTTCTACATTTTCTGCAGTGTCAGGCTCTACTAAATTTTCAGCATCTCGTGCAAACAGCCCTGAACAGTCTTCCATGGTCCCGCTTCTAACAAAGAACTCTGAATGAAGAGAAACCCAAAAATATTTATTAATTCATCTTGCTCACCCTCAGGATGCCTCTTCAGTGTTTCCAGGGTGTCTCTGTCCCATAGAACAGAAGGAACCAACAAAAGGTCTGTTAAATTTGGAGATAAGAGCAGCATTTGCTTTTACTTGTTCTCTAGTAGAAACAGAACATCACCTCTGAGGAACTTGTGCTGCACCATGACAAACAAAGAAATACTATTTTCTCAAATACAGTCAGTCATAGAAACAAAGACAGCATGATTTTTTAAAGATTAATACTTATTTTAATTGGGGAAAATAACAAGAATACATATGACATGTTAACATCCAGAACATTTTAGGAATAAGGCATCAAAATATACTTAGAAATACCTTTCAAAATTCCTTTCAGTATAAGTGTTAACCCATATCCAAATCCATTTTGCCCCACTGTCCAGCTACCCTCCTGACAAGAAATCATCAGAAACTATTATCTGGCTTAAAAATAGAAATTTAGAAAAAATCAGTGCAAAAATATTTTTATATTTTTCTTAAATTTCTCTAATCTCTCTCTTCTCTTAGCAGATTATTAGAAAAATAATTTAAAATTATAAAAACAATCTTATTAAAACTATAATGATTATATTAATATTATAATAAACTTATTATAAAATAATCTTTATTATAAAAAAGATTTCAAGAAAAGCACTCAAAACAGCAGTGTTCATAATGTTTCATGCAATCCCAGAATCCTATTAGAGGATAACTTGAAATAATGGTGAACATTTTATATGTACATTTAAACATATTTATCAGATAAATATAACTATATTTTAACCAAACTGCTCCATGTAAAGTGTGAATACAAAAATGGCAATTTTCACTTTAAGACAGGGAGTAGAAAGAGGTCAGAATACGCCCTAACAATTTTTGCAATTTAAAGATTGCTTCTGTCTGCAACAGTCATTTACAATAGCAACTATGAAAATATTCACCATTCTTTCTTCGGCCTTGTTAGTTGTATTTCAGTATTCTCCAGCTTTAATGTCACAGTGAATTAATACAAGGTTGACAGCAACAGGAAAGATTTTAATGGCAACTGCTAAACATAAATCATAAAACAAGGGGGACAGAGAGCAAGAACAAGAAGCAGATATGGACCTGGTGCTGGTGTTTCAGCTGTAGACCTCCCCATAAAGTCCACGCTCTTCTAGAGACAGACGTTTGAATTCAAAACTTTTGGCAAGCTGATCACCTTTGGCATTTTCTCATTTGGGCATTTTTGATTTGGCACTCAGCAAATTAACAAACCCTTCCTAAGCAGCCAAGTGTGCCAGCCCTACAAAAGGATGCCCATCTTTGGGACCTGGTTGGAGAGGAGCTAAGGACCTGCAGCTCCTCAGACCTGTTCTGCAGCTTGTCATCAGATTTTGCTTGCACATTTCTGCTTATGCCTCAATACTTGTGTGCTTTTACAGCCTCAAATATCAGGTACAAAGTACAAGGGCCTGTCTCTCCTACTTCTGTCAATTTTGCATGAATCATCCCCTTGCTTGTCAGCAAAACCTTGTTGCCTTCACAATCCATTCACTGAGGGGAAAAAAGAAAATCAAGCACCAAAACAACAAAGGAAAGAAAGATCTGTGAAGTCTTTCCTCTGACTTCAGTGAGCTTTGGGGCTTGGCCTCCTCCCAGAAAACCACTGATAGGACAAGAGGAAAATGCCTCAAGATGTACCAGGGTAGGGTCAAGCTGGACATCAGGAGGAACTTCTTCATGGAAAGGGCTATTAAACTTTGGAATGGACTGCCCAGGGAGATGGTGAACATCTCCAGGGATGGTGACTCCAAGAAACACCTGGATGTGCCATGGTCTGGTTGACCAGGTGATGTCTGGCCAAAGGTTGTACTCAATAATCTTAGAGATATTTTCCAACCTAAATGATTCTGTAATTCTGTGAATCAGGTCCACAAGTGCATGAAAGAAATAGACCAAACAAATAATTTTTTTAAAAACTACTACATAACTAATTAAAAGAACCTAATGTTATTGTGCAAAATAGAATGCAATAGAATGTAATTGTTCTGATACAAGCAATGAAGACCCACAAATAGAAATAGTAGAGGTGCAAATATAAAGACAGTTACTCTCTCTGCACTACCATTCTCTGAGCTACCATTGTCTCTTAGTGTTATCTGGAAGGTTCAATGCAGATATTTCTAATTTGAGAGGCACAGCATGTTTCAAGATAGTTGTCAATTGTAGATAATATATTTTTTATGTTGTTATTACTTGTTTTCTTAGGTACCCATATACATTTATCCTCAGCTGCCTTAAAAAAAAAATAACCAAAACAAACCAACAAAAACCCAGAACATCTAAACCAACAAAAAACATGGCTCAAAACCAAACAAGAAAACCTCTATAAATTCAACAACTAAAACCCTTCAGACCTCTTAAAACAGCAACAGCATCCATTAATATAAGTAACACTACCCTTAAAATCCCTCTCATAAATTGTTGTGCCAAATACCTATACCCCAAGTCCTCTGCAGGAGAATTTAAACCTAAGACATCAATTCAAACTTCAATTTTGTTTACACTGGAACTATGAAATAAATAAAAAATTGTGCTGAAATATACTTCAAGATAAACAAAACAACTCTTTGCATCCACAAAATGCAGGTCTGAAATCAAAATAAGCTGCCAGAAGTAATGCAAAAGGGAAATAAGAAATAAAGATGTTTGTCTAAGAGATGGTTAGCATCTTTAAAAATTAATAGAATGGTGATGTTGCAGCATAAAACACCTCACAGTTTTATATCATGTTCCAAACCCAGCATTAGAATCTAGCTACAGTTGCTCTCAGCAGCTGAAATCCTCACAAAAAATAGTGTACTTTAGGCAACTGCATATGGAAACCATGTGCAACAGTCAGGGATGCATAGACAAATCAGAGAGAGGAAGGAATCAGCATGCCACATTGCTGAAGTCTTGGTAAGGAGCCCATGTAAATCTCCAGAGCATAACAAATAGCTAAATTGGCAAAGCCTTACAATAAGCAGCAAATCATTATTGCTTTACTCATGTTTTGTTTTTAAAACAACTTGCTGTATTCTTTTGGCATTCATGTGATGGTTACACTCACATGCAGCAGGAACTTTGTTGCCCTTTAGTGTAAGAAAAGAGGGAAAAGTGTAGGAAAGGAGGAAAAAGAGGTCAGATGTCCCCAGATGAATCCATGCTGTGCTTACATTCTCAGGACATCTCAATGGAAAAATATCCAGTAAGTTACATTAGTGAATTAAAGCCAGGTGAAGTTCGTAATGAGTCAGGATAATTATGGCAGAGTTCCTCCAAGTGGAAGGCCTTGGGGGCTGCTGGCTCATGTCACACAGCAGCTGCCTCAGAACAAGTAGACTGATGCTTTTTCTTTGACTTTCCATACTTCATTTCTATTAAGGAGTCTCCCCAGGTAGTTTTCCTTTTCTTTATTATTATTAGTTTTAAATATGCTGCCCAGTGTAGTTTCATGGAGCTATTACTTGTCAAGAGGAAATCAGAAGAAAAACAATCAGTAGAAAAAAAGTCAAACCTGTGAGTGTTTTTATTTACATATGAGTTCTTGCCTGAGTGAAAATGACAACAATGCAGGGTCACCCCAAAAGACAGGTACATATTCATGTTACCTGCAAGGCAGCAACGCAGTAGCTGACAAAATCTAGACAACACCCTACCAATAAACCATGTCAATATTCATACCAAAAATGACAGCATCATCTGCTAGTCAAGATAAATATAAATGTGTTTTTAGTGTGTCTTCTCAATTCTCTCTGTCAGGTATAACTTGCAGACATGACTATTTTAAAGAGCATTTTTAGAGCACTATTAATTGTTTTACTGGTATTATTTTCAGTCTCTCTCTCTCTTTATGTAAGAGCTCCTTCAACAAACAATCTGCATATGACAGAGAAGACAAAAATGCACAGATAAAAATTACCTTTAAAGATATATTAGAAACAGCCAATATCTCATGAATTGTGATAATTAAAGCCAAACATACTCCACAACAGTTTCAATTTCTTGGCTTTTCCACAGCTTTATGGCAACTAAACAGGAGACTTAAACAAAAAGTAAGATGGTGCTTCAAATATGTTTTATGGAAGCACGTAAAACATATGCTTCAAATACGTTTTATAAGGGTGACACACCTGACACACCACATTTAGGCCCCATCTTTCCAAATGAACCAATGACCCACCAGCTTTTTTTGATGCATATTCTCATCAGAGAACTTAATAACAAAATGGAGCCTTTTGAAATTTTTGATGCCTGTTTGTTTTAACAGCACTAGTGTGAATCAAAAACAACCAAGGTGAAGTATAACACCACAAATGCATTTAGCTTCGCCATGTTCAAAGCCTTTTAAAATCTCTGTACCTCTGGATCTGCTGATTCTGCCCTTGTGTAAGATATCCCTTGGGCAATACCTTTGCTGCCTGATTGCTTCTTAAGAATTTCTAATCTCTTTGGGTTTCTGGAATGCATGTTCAAATACACAGAGAAATCATACTGAAGTCTATGTTAACCAAACTTCTTTATGATTTCATGTGTGTAAATATGTAGGTAATGCTGGCTCCCTTCTATCAGACAATCAAGCAACATGGGAAAAGGCATTGCTAATACAGTAAGATTATTCTATAAAGATGTTGAAGCAAAACAGGACAGTAAGTACTGTCAGAAGGGTCACTGGTAGACAGGACAGCCAAAGAATGAAAGTTCAAAATATTCCATGCATCATGTCCTTTATTAATGAAGCGGCTGAAGTATAAAAAAATTAAATCCCTAAAGGAAAACTTTAATATAAATTTAATTCTTATTTGTTTTAAAAATTCTGGGGCTTGTAGTCTAGTTTTAGAATAAAATGAAAAAAAAAAAAGCTGAATTTGGGGTTAAGTTTGAAAAAAACCAGTGGGATCTTATTTGAGTTTTAGGGGTTAAAAAGCAATCACTTAACAGAACTTGTAGAACAGGACTTCTTACCCATTTATTTATGAAAAAATGTACCCCACTTTTTACTTAAAGTTTTCAAAATGGAGAAATTTTTTTCCTATGTAATATGTAAAAAGTACATATTATCTTTGCCAAGTTCTCTCTCTTCCAAAAAAGAAGAACCTTTCACAGATCAAATAAGTAAAAACTGATAATAATGTTTCTGATGATGAACTGATAATAATTCTTATAGATTTTGGATTAAAACATTTTCTCTGATTCTCTGAAATAGATTAAAAAAAGAGAAAAAAGACAAAACTCTTATGATACTCTTATTTCTAAGTCTCAGCTTCTCAGAAATATCATGCAGAATTTTTCTGCATTTTTACTAGATGTGCAATAGCAAAATGAATATACGCAGAAATATATCATTTTTTCCACACCTAAAAAAATTCAGACTTACCCAAAATATACAGATGTGAGGTGATAACCAAATGACTTACTGAGCTTTCTTTTGTAAGACTATAGATAAGTCTAATCCATTTCTAAGTAACAGTAGCAGGTTAGCCTCTGATTTTATGCCCAGTAATTCAATGTGCCACTATGTTTTGGAGAAAACGTGCAGCAGGAGGAAATTGAAGAGACACAAAACGAGACTCCTGGGAACTTGTTATCACTGGCAATCCCATGCCTGTGTGAGATTAGTGCAGGTGGAAAAGTCAAGACAAACAACTGGCAACTTTACACAGTTGATGTGATTGTCACTATCCTCCTCAGAAGTGATAAAGAAAACAGGTTGGGTGATCGTGTTTCCCCCCAGCCCTGAAACTTGCAGTTATAATAGGTAAATGGGGTTTCAGAGAAAGATGGTGTAAATCATATCCAAAGTAAAAATAGAAATGACCAAAAGAATTGAAATATATAGTTTTGCTGCCCTGGATTTGCTCCATGGTGGTGTAGAGAATTTTGCAAAGGCCAGGGCTTTGTATTGGGCTCAAGGGAGGGAATTCGGCGGGGGCACTGAAAACCATCATGATGCAAACAGAGTTAAATGACAGATTACAGGAACTGACCTGGAGAGGGTGTGTGTGTGTGTGATTAAACCAAGGCCAAAATTTCTAACCTAACTTTTAGCTCCCTCTTCCCCCCGAGACAACCTACCTGCTGCAACTGCTCCAAAACCTTTAATTGCTTGCAGCTTCCTCAAGAAACGTCTGTCGCAAGCCTGGGAACTATTAGCATCCCTACAATAGTTACATTCTAACTTTGAAACAAGCCCTTTCCTTTCATCCATCCCACTGCTCCAAGTTCCTCAGCTGCATCACTGAACTGCTGATTCATGTCACAGATGGTGCTTTTAGCTAAAGGCTGCCTTTTACAACTCGGCAGAAAAATGCCTATACAGAGACGTTGCTCAGTACACCTAGAACAGGATGCACTATTTCAAAGAAAAACACACTTTTAAAGCTAGAGTCAACAGTATTTAATCACTATGCAAATCTTGCCATATGTCCAGACATAAACCCAGACAGTCATGTCCCTCCAGCCCTGTTGGTCATATGGTCAGCCTGGTTTCTGCCAAGTCTGTGGCAAGGCTGTGTTTTTTCAGGGCCCTGGAATCTTTCCTCATTTCGGATTAGAGCCATAACTATTCAGGGATCCCAGCAGTTTACAGAAGAACTGTCTATGCTCATGCCAGGTAGAAACCACTTCAGGCCAGGCACTCAAACAATTTTAGTGTTTTGCTGCCTGACATGGGCATTTGAAAATCCAATGAAATCTGTTTGTCTGAAAAATACAACCAAGTTTCTTTGCTTTTTTGCATAACACCAACTTACACGTATGATAGACATACACGTTTGTCTCTCATTTCGGAACCTTAATTTCTCTATACTGCTCAAGAGATTTCCCTTTGTTGTCCCCAGAATGGAAATTTCCAATGTGTAATGGAGTGGGAATAACCAAGAAGTAATTGTAAAACCAGTAGCACTTGATATTTTTGAAAAAGCTTTTTTTTTTCTTTCTGCTGCTGCAGCTCTTTCTGCCTGCCTGCCTGCATTCCCAGTGATGACAGTGCAGTTTCTTTGCCTTCAGGGTCCCTTTTGTCATTTAGGTTCAGAATTCACTAGAAGATGTGGACAACCAGGCCTTTCATTGATCTCTGCTAGACAGCTGAGGTGGTGACTCAGCGTCTGTACCAAAATATTGCCTTAGCAATAAGCAATTAACCTGATTAACTGCCCAAATTATCTTCAGGTAATTCTGAGCTCCTAGCATATGCTCCATGTACGTCTGTGAATGTTAGCTGCTGCATCTCCATGCTGCATTCATATTTCTCTGTCTGGCAGTAGCTATACATGTAGACTGCTAGATGGATATTCGCAGATAAAAGCAATGATGAACAAAACTGCGTCTCCCCCTGTTTTGGTATTCTGTGACATTCTCATCTCAGCAGACTGTGTCTGGCAGTCTCACAATGAGGCACTGCATGTGTCAGGGAGATGGATTATATCTGCAGTGTCTGAATTTCAACCCTGACTACACGAGCTCCTGCTTAACCTTACCTCAGGGATCTTGAATTTTGTGTCATTGAATTAGAACAGCAAATATATATATTTTTATATGCCCTTATTATGGCACATTGCAAATATTTAGTAGCGTGAGATAACAAAATTAAAGAAAACAATTTTTAACCTTTTTACACATTTGGCAAGGAACATGTTTACTCTTCATTTTGAACTATAAAGCTCACAATACTGCAATAACAGTGCAATTGAAATTTTGGAGTGGTTTGCTTTAGGTGTTGGGAATTAAAAAAAAATTACAAATTCCTTTTCAGGGTCTTTAGGAAGACCACACAGAAATTAGAAATAAATAGATTAGTATACTTCTTTCCACTAACTGAGGTGTGAGCACCAATGCTGAAAAAACCCATAATGAAATAAATTGATTAATATCATCTCCTTCTGTCTCATTAAAAACATTGGTGCTGCAGCTCACAGCTTAGCTGAAATTTATATATGGCATGTATTAAAAGAAACAATGAAATGCCTGAAAAATTTCTGTCTCCAATATCACAATGAAGCAGAAAAGAAATCACACCAATGGGAGCTGCATACTGTTTTTTCCATGAAAAAAGTTTTCTGTCAATAATAGCTAAATTTTGATCTTCATCATCATTATAAATTGACATGTGGGTAAAAACAGAAAAATACTAAACATGTGGGGTTTACACTTTGCAATTCTTCAAGGCAGTGGTATGGGAAATAACTTCGGCCATTTGAGGTTAATTTGGTCCTCTTAAGTTACGACCTAAGATTTATCTTTTGGAAAGATAAAGACTATAATATTATTGTTACCTGTATACCTGAGTAAAATAATATTGTTACCTTGAATAAAGCAGTGAATGCAGATGAATGGAAAAATTTAATTAAATCTGATAGCATACACCTGCAGTTGGATATCTCCTACCGCTCACACTATTGAGCATTGGACTGATTTCAGAATGGAAACATCAAGCTAAAATCCTTACAGGTAATTTTGTTTTATCACTGTTTTCTCCTTTGTAAAATCACCATTAGCTTATTGCAGCAACAAGTTTTTAATAAGTGCAATGTGACTTTTTCTGGGATGGCCACAATGATGCTTTGGGAACACTTTTCACCCATCCTTAAATCCAGATGGGGTTTGAGGTTTAAAATATCATCTGGAAGAGTACAAGGCTCTGGTGACTACCGTACGACTGAAAAGGTTGGAGTAATACAAGGGATTTTAGGAATGTTCAATTAATCTCAATACCCGCACTCTAAAGACTAAGTTTTCAAAAATAAGAAAAAACTCTGTGGTTCTACACCAGTTCTTCCCTTTCATAGTCCTGAGTCAGAGAAAATAATATTAAAGAAAACCTTAATAACACAATAGACTGGGAACCCAGTGCTATACATGTGTCTCTCTGCATGTTCATTGCATGCTAACCATATATAATTTCCTATACCAGAACAAGTAGTTAGGAAGAGAAACACCTATACATGATTTATTATCAGAGATACAGTTTATAAAATATTTCAGTTTTTACACTTAAGCTTGGGTTGAAAAAAATGTTCATCCATCCTAAATCATCACACTTGAAAGTATAGAATTGAGGCAGTGCAATACAGAAGATTTGCAGAAGAGGTCTCATGTTCTAAGTTGTACTTTCCGTCTCATCTCAACTGAGGCAGAGCCCAGGAGCTTTCTCATGCTCAGACAACAAGTGGTTTCACTGATCACTTTATTTTGCATTTCAACACCAATTTAAAAAAAAAATAGTTTTCAAATTGTCCTTGTTCCTGTAACAGTTTTGTGCTCCCTTTCCTTCTTCCTGCTGGAGACCAAGCTCTAACTACATATGGACATATTGCACAACCCACAGTATTTCTCATGACTGCAGATTCTGCATATCTTGGAAAGCAATAACCAGAGTGACACATTCAAAAGTCTTCAGTGACCTTACTTTAGAGACAGGCTTGAACAGCAGAGACAACTTGATACATTTGAAGATCAGCGACAGACTCACACTGTCACTGAGATTATTTTTGGCTGCCCCCATCCTCTGAATGGTATGAAAAGCTGCTTCTACAAGTCATTCAAAGTCTGACTGTGTTGCCTCAGGGTATACATTGCATTAGTAGCTAATACAGCTACTTCTGTTATGTAAACACTGCTGATGTTCTGTAAATTCACTATGGATCCCAAAGGCATTTAATGCTGTCTGGTGCTTCTGGACCCAACAATATTGATAATGCCTTTGCAGTGATGTCTTTAGAAAATAGCAGCAATGGTTTTCTAGGAAACTGTATTGGGATTCCTGCTCACCTTGGGAAGTTCTGCCCAAGCAATATCTTATGAGTTTTTGTTTCACTAGAAGGAAAAATTAGCTTATGAATGGCTGAGCACCAGTAGATCATATCCACATCATCAGGTGTAAATGCAGAAGATTTTTGTATGCATAAAAACAAGTCATTCTCTCCTCCTTCTTCTCAATCCATAAATATACATTTGGTCACACACAGACCTACTCCACAGCAAAAATATGTAGAAGGCTGAAACTAACCCAGCCAGTCTAAAACAAGTAACAGAAATTCAGTGTAATTCTTTATTATTTGAGGGTAAAGAATAAGAAAAAAGTTGCACTCAATTGCTAAAACTTAGTCTTCAAAATGGAATGTTACCTCTATTATTTTATTATAGGACCTGATTTTATTCTTCCCTTCAAACTGATGCCAGGGATAGCACCTCAAGGTCTTCAATAAAAGCTTTTGTTTTTTTCATCTAGAATTTCTTCCTGAACTTCGTCACTTACAGTAAGAAAAGTGCATTATAAATGATGCCTGACAGATGGTCTGGGTGTTTCTCTGCAGATCAAATTCTTCACAAAATAACTGTTTAGATTTAAAACAGAAGACCAACTGAAAGCAGAAAATAACCAGTGAATTTCACCTATAGAAAATGGTATCTGTACTACATTGGTAAGCCTTTAGAAAACTTCCAACCATCATAAGGATGTCTTAGTATTCCCCCCACCCCTGATTTCTCCCTTGGAAAAGTCTGTCAGTTAGGATAATTCTCCCATAGGTCTAGAAGCACAGCTGGAAAACTTAGTTGCTGGACTAGTTATATCAACAGATTCGCCCCCTGGGAATTAGGAAGAAAATTTCTTTCAAGATTCAAACTTTTCATCTTCCCTTTATATTTGAGCTAAAACCACACTACCATAATCTTTGGGAATTGTCAATCTGGCTTCTTAAGAAATAGAACGAAAGGGAAAACAAAAGCAATTCTGATCTAACAAAAGATCAGAATTTGTTGAAACCAAATTTGCATTAACATACAACTCTTCAAAGTCATCTAAACCTCACAGGTTGGCTGCTGACTGAGTTATGTTGTCAGCAGTCAAATAACAAGAATTAAAAGACAGAAGTACTTAAAAACTCCATGAAAAGAAAGGGGTTACCTGTTGATGATTCCTCTCCGTGTGTGGCGGGGCCACGAGGCTTGACTCCATTTCAGAAGGCTGATTTATTATGTTAGATATTATATTAAAATGCTACATTAAGACTATACTAAAAGAACAGAGAGATCAGAAGGCTCAACAAGAACAGAACAGAATAGAATAACAAAAATCCTGTGACTGCTCACAGCCTTGGCACAGGTGGCTGTGATTGGTCATCAATGGAAAACAATCCACATGGACCAATCATGGATGCACCTGTTGCATTCCACAGCAGCAGATAGTAATTGTTTACATTTCTCTCCTGAGGCTCCTCAGCTTCTCAGGAGAGGAAAAATCCCAGCAAGGATTTTCCATAATATCATGGCTACAGTTACCAGTCCTAGTTGTCATATATTCCAACAGACGGTATGTGAACAGAGCAGGTCCACTTCCCCGCTTCCAATAATGAACTCTGAAAGTTAAGCTTGCAGGATTTTATCCAGCAAGAACAAGGGAAAAACACTGCTCTGTCTGTTCATAGATTGCTTTATCTTACATTTCTGTGGGCTCCGACTCCAAGTAAACCATGACAACCTGACAGTGTGATCTATGTCTAACAACTCGTCATAACCAGAACAGCCTCAAACAGCTTGCTGAGCAACACAGAACTAGGGTTCAAACAACTGAATGCCCTCTGCATAGCAGGTGAAATTCAGTCTCTCTAGTTACCAGTTATTTTTGACCACAACGAAAAATATTTCTGACTTAGAGCAGTGGTGTCTTAACAAGCTTCCTTTAAAAAAGATGTAAGGAATGACAAGTTGATGCTGAACTGCAATACTCCCATTAAATTAAAAACAAACAACTAAAAATTAAGGAGGGAGAGCAGAAAAAACCTGACTTTCTAGATGTAGGAAATAACTATAATACCATCTTTTCCATAAAACAAAGGAATAGTTTGGAGAAGGAAGATGACAAAGTAGGAGGAACACCCAAAAGTCCTGAAAATGTGCTGAGAAGTTCTCTTATTCACCTTTGTGCTATGAAGTTCTTGGGTTAGTAAACTTACTATCCTAAGAATGATAACTCTTAATCAAACAACTTCACCATAGGAAGGAAAGATTAACATATATAACTCAAATGAGTTTGAGTGGTTGATAATTTGACTTTGCTCTTACATGTCAAACCTCTTGGAAAATTTCTCATTGGTCCTACATTTAAAGCTCCAGTAAAGTAGCTGAAGAAGCAAAAAATAATCAGTGGAAGAAACAACTTTTTTAATTCTGCTATCTTCAGCTAAGTCTGTAAACAAATCCTTGGATGCCTTATAAGAAGAAGGTTTAGCTGCATAGCTCAGAATATAGTCTTCAAAAAGTCTGAAGTATCTTCTAAGAGTTAACATGAGTGCATACCTTAAGAGGACAACAAATGACAACAAAGGAAAATGAAACAAAAAGACATTAAAAAAAGAACAATAAAAAATTGGGAGCTCCAGCTCATTTAAATTCATTTCAAGAAGGTTTACAGACACAAAGTAAAAAATGAACAAAACTATTGTCATTGAAATTTTTCTAGCTCTTCACTGTGCTAAAGCAAGCTGGGCTGTGTCTCCCATTGAGTCTTGGAACTGCACTTATTTCTCATGTTACTCCTTCCTCACTGCACAAGCAAAATTCAAAGGTTTCCTTTGCCTATTCTTCTGGTTTTGCAATGAATGTGATGCCATTCTGGAGCAGTATAACTCACGAGATGCTGAATGAGTATCTCATTCTGAGCCAACTTTTATCCTTAACAACAGTTCATTACTGTATTTTATTATTTTAATGAGAAATGGAAATAGCAGGAATGTTCAGCAATGTTGCAATAACATAGCTACACTGCTCATTCAAATGAAACTGTATTAGATACAAACTGTTCATTAAAATACCATTTGTGTGCTACTTAACCTTAGAAAGAGGGCAATTCAAAGCCAAAGAGGAGTTTTTTCTTTCATTTGTGTCTGCACACTGGAACTGTCACACCCCATTGGTAAACAGAGAGAGCAAATGATTTGCAAGAACTAGACAGATGGGTCAGCAAAGACTTAACCTCAATTTCTTTCCATCACTTTCTTAAACCTCAATAAGAAGTGTTGTTCTATATAATTTTTAAAATTTTCTCAGTACCACAACTTGGTAAAAACCATGAGTTCAGGAAAAAAACCCCAGCCACTCTGTGTAACAGATTAGGAGTTTTCCAAAGTCATGGATAAGACAGATGCCCATTTCCAACAGAAGACTGCACATGTTTTATGAAAGGTGATTTATTTTTTCTAGTTTAGCAACACTAAACAGATGTATGGAGAAAAAAATGGCACACAAAGAATCTCACACACAAATAGACTCAGGAAAACTCAGACTTGACAACTCATTTTACAGATGGAGAGAGAAGGTATAGTTGTTTTCTCTTTCCACATGAATATGTCTCAGTGTCATTCAAATCAACCTCATGAAGGCCTTTCTCTAGCTATTTATGTGAAACAAACGGCTAAAATTATCTTGAATGGCTGAATCAGATTTTGGCAAGAATAACATCCATAGTAGTTTTGCTTGTTCAACTGCCAATAATACACTGAGCAACATAAAAATCATAGAAATGGCTTGATTTGGAAGGGACCTCAAAGCTCATTGAGTTGCAACACACATCTTCTACTAAGCCAGATTGCTCAAGGTCCCACCCAATCCAGCCTTGAACATTTTCAAGGACGAGGCATCCAGAATTTCTCTGGGTGACCTATTCCAGTGTCTCATTACCTGCTGAGCAAAAAACGCTTTCCTAATATCTAATCTAAATCTCTTCTCTTTTAGTTTAATACCATTCCACCTCTTCTATCATTATCTGCCTGTGCAAAAAGTCACTCCCCCTATCTTTTGGAAGTCCCCCCTGGATTCTGGAAGGCCACAATGAGGTCTCCCCAGAGCTTTGCTTCTCTCCTTTTCCCCCGAATGACCCCTGTTTTCTCAACCTGTCTTTGCAGAAGAGGAGCTCCAGCACCACTAGCATCTTTGTGACCCTCTTCTGGCCCTGCTCAAAAGCAGATCTTCGTGATGTAAACATGTCCCATTCTTCTGTCTCCTGAGACACCAATATATACCGCAGTGTTCAGGAGGAAGGACAGGGGATCTCTGGATTTTGTAAACTTTTATTCATTTATATTTATGGTACATAAAGCACAGCCAAATAAACATACTTTATTCATGAAACCAAAGGTGGTGGTGGGGGGGGGGGGTTGGTAATTCCCTAGAGGTTTGCAGAGATGCTGAATTTGTTTGCACCTATGCTCTAGATAGTTCTTGTTCCTCCTGTCTGATCACTAGATATGGAGGGTGTGTGTCTGCACGTATGACTTACTAATTAAAATGGGGTAATTTTCTTCAATTTCTTATTTTTCTTTTGTAGTACTAGCTGGAAAGAAGTTGTCTCTGGGGATCTCCAGGGTTATAGAACAAATTTTGAGGTATTTCTGTTGAATGTATTCAGAATGCATTAACAATATATATATATATTGACTTCACATTTCAGTCAACATCAAAAATTTTGACCCTTGAGGTAAATATTAATCTCAGCCTTGACTCAATCAATATTTACCACTTGGTTCAATACATCTTGATGATCATTTCAAGTTAATTCAATATATACTTGTTATGCAAGAAAGTTCATTACACTGTTTCATGGGGTTTATGTACCGTTCTTTCTATTTTAGTTTAAGATAAAGTTTCTAAGTGGTATTTTGATAAATAATATTACCTACCTTTGGATGATATTCTTGATCATAAATAAAAATAAAAATTCATAGACCTGGTTTGCAAGCTTGGGGGATGAACTACTCAGCACCAGCAAGTTTTGCTTAATAAAAGATTCAAGAAAATGTCAAGGACAAAGTACACAAATGTCATCTTTACCAAAAAAAAAGTATTTTTCAATACCAGAATTTCTTGTATTCACAAAATATATGAAAAAGAGGAATTGTTGTATTAATGTTCCAGGTGTCTAGTAATTTAAAAAAGGAAGAGACTGTTCCACAGTATAAAAACCTGTATAACATACTCCAAGAAAAAGAGAAAAAGATGGAAAAATGGAAGTCATTTTTTTAACACTCCCAAACAGCAGCTCAAAAAAACCTCTGTTCCCACCTGTACACTGCAGCTGTTAAAGACAAAACCCCTGTTACTGAGTCTGTACACAGTATTAGGCTCTGAAAAGAACCTGAGGTATTCTATGATCTGAAGAACCTTATGTCCACTGAATCTGCATTCTCACATCTGCTGTGTTTAACTGGTGAAGTCAGAGAAACAACATTGGATTTGGTAAAAAACAGTCAATCCCAAATTCAGTATTTTGCTTAGTTTAGGAGCTAAAGGTTAATAACAGGTGCCAAGCCTAAGCAAGTATCCTAGCACCATAAAGTGAACCATCTCCCTGCCCAAAGTGTTCTGTATAAAGTGGCTACACAGAAAAATTGTTATCCAAATAAACTGGCTACACAAAGCAGAAGTGAAAACTAATGGTATTGAGGGATACCAAGAGCAAGACAGTTTCAACAACTGAGCAAAGGCAGCCATCCTCTCACCTCACCCTGGCTGCATTCTGCACAGGTCTGGCGGGAACCCCTGACACCCTACGGGATCTCCACACCCACCACTCTTCCACAGACTCCTTCCTGGTTGGAAGTAAAATGAAAGCACAATGCAGATAAGCATCTAAATAAGAGGCATGGACTGTGTTTGCCCCACAGACCAATACTGGCCAAATCTCTATGCTATTTATTTTGTTAGAGAACCCACAGAACAAAGGAAACACCAAATTTAGATTTCTCAGTGTGTTGGCGAAAGCTGGACTTCAAATAGATTTTGTTCCATGAAAAAGTAGAATATGCACATTCATTCCTACAGTGAAGTTATTATATGTTGAAAAACCTGCTGTCAGATAATTTTTAAAAGTGTGTGTTTCTGAACCCAGATTGGGTTACCCCTTTAATGCCTCTCATGGAACATAGAATTATCTCTTTTACCAAGAAAAATCTCTCTTTACTCCAGGTTTCATTCAAGAAAGCAAAAATCAATCACATTTTCAGACTGATTTCCTTAACATCAAGAGGTAAATCAAAGGTCAAAGTCATGAAGCACCTACCTGGATATCTTTCATGCACTGTACAAATCAACAGAAATGCTTCTAAGAAACAAGAGAGATTATAACACATCTCTCCAAACACATCTGCTATCAGAGGAGAGAGATAAAACTCAGTGTTTTCAGACTACAGTACTTGAAGATTTTGTAGCTCTGACCACACAGCTAATGAGCACTTTAGACATACAATTCACAGGCATAGTGATATTGAAAATAGCAAACCTGATGCTATTTACTGCCTCGGTATTGATTTCCACAGGAGCAGCAGAACCTCTCAAGGAGAAGATGAGCACATAGTGCACTCCAAATGCTGGATGTATGAAAATATGGGCAAAACATGCCTAGATTACCTATAAATATAGGCACCTGAAACTGAAGATGTGCACAAATTTACTGTTTACTACTCCACAGCATCAGATGGTGAATGACAAGTAGTTCTTAGCTCCCAGCTATGAGCTCCCAGAAGCCAGCAGATTGCCTGCAAGAACAAAGAGAGAAAGCCTGTATTCAGCAAACTTAAAATTACTGGAGGAAATCTGTTTCTCCACTGTAAAGTTTTTGATTTATGGATCCCTCGTATGATTAGGTACTACCAATGAATGTTCCATCTATTTGTTATGCAAGACTGAAAATGGGATCAAAGTTGTAAACAAACATACAAGATGAAAATTAAGCTAAAACTAGATAAAGCTTCTCTTAGCACAAGGAAAACACTCTGGAGAGCAATTGGGATTCTGGTAAACCATATGGATCAAAAATTTTTTGGTCTGTTTCCTTTCTCTCCCATTTTCTCCCACTTTACCCCCTCAGTTCTGTGGCTGTTAACAGTAGAAAAAACATTACATAATTACAGCACTGAAATGGCTACAGTTCCCAGTGAAGCAGCAGAAAAAAATGTAGGCTGAAACAAATGAGATATAGAACTAAAAAAGGTGAACATAAGATAAATTTTTGTTGCATAGGAAATCAATAAAATAAACTTTGGGATATAGAAACAAATAAGGAAACCAATAATATAATCTGTGAGAAGTTGTCTTTTTTTAATAAAGTGGATCTCTGAAGTCCTTCTGTAAGTAGCCAATGCCACAGAACAGCATTTGTATCCAAGATGCTGATAAGTCATGAACTTGATCCTCCAAACATAAACTCTCAAAGCTGAACTAAAGATTCTCCCAAACAGAAGAGTTTTGTCCTTTAACTAAATCTGCAAGTCAAGGGCAAAGACTGGATGACAAAAAAACCCAAAAAAACCAACCAAACAAACAAAAAAACCCCCCAAAAAACAACAACAAAAAACCAACAAAAACCAACCAAAAAAAAAAAAAAACCCCCCAAAAAAAAAAAAAAAAAAACAACCAAAAAACCAAAAAAGCATGTTACAAAACAAGCAGAAATTTGGTGATTGGAATAATAATTCTAATCCACTCCAAAATACAGAAAAATTTATTAGGCAAACCAGTTTTACTGTTTACAACTGCCATCAGAATTAGATGCAGAGCAAGTGTGGCCCTAAATAATTACTAAGGCTTATTTGGCCCTATTCTCAATTTTCTTCCCCTACATTCAAAATCAATATGTCAGCAAAGAAAAGAAAAATTGAAAGATGGACAAGATTTGCCAGGGGACTGAGAAATGCCCAGGTACACCTCATTTCCTCCTATTCCCAACTCACTTTTCTACTGTTGTCTTAAATCTTGGATTGTATATGTCTGACAGGACCACATCAAACCACTGCAGGAGAACCCAAGGAGGCAGTGCATTTTCAAAAATACACTGAAGGTCTCAGTGCCCTACTAGAGGTCAGAGATGTTGCCAGTGAAGCTTCATCAATAATTGCTGCCAGCAAGGTAGCCTTAATGAGCGTTACTGCACTTAGAGCCTTCTTTCACTGAATGCATCTTGTGAAAATACATTTCACAGTGACTCTCATTGATGAGCATTTTATTGGGCATCTAACAATAAAATGAAGATTAGATGTGTCACAGCTAGACCTCATCATCTTTAACCCATAAGACTATCAGAAAATATTTGTTAAAATAATAAACATAGATTTAAAAGAGCTACAGATTTTACTATATTCTGTTGAATTCCAGAGTGGCACCAGCAAAGATTTTGCTGACTTTTCCTTTTTGTAGAAAACAAGAGGATATTGAATGATTCAATGTCTTAGGATTTACTTTATTGCTCCTAAATTAAGCTTACATCTGCAACATGAAACAAAAATTACAGAGATACCATAAAAGAAACACATTGTCACAATGAGAAACTTTCCTTGGACAAGCAGTAGTTCTCTGTGAATAAACAGGTGATACCTTTACAGAAAGGAGGAGGTGGCAAATTATGTGTAACTCAGAGAACATCCAAGTATGGCAATGAAACAGGCAAATCCCAAACTGAGGATGCCCAGACTAAGCTACCAATGGCTCAAAAATCTCGTGCAGTTTTCATATCTGCTGAGCAAAACCAGACTCCAGAATGACCTTTGAGGATGAGACTTCCAGTTAAAATTCCCCATTATAATAGAAAGTACTGGGAAGAAATTGGTAATTTTCATGATGGGATCACGAGACAGTCAGAAGTGTATGTTTCCATTTTCTACTCTAAAATAAACTCAAAACTCAAGCTAAAATATTTAAATTTCAAAGTCTATGGCATAAAAAATTGAAATAAAATAATTTTAAGAGAACTGTGCCATCATCATGACTCTTCAGGACTCACTCCTTATCTCAGGCTTACTTTCATTAAGCAGCCCCACTGCAGAAGTCATTTACCCTTACAGTCTAAATAATTTCAACCGGTCCTTACACAAATGTTACCAAAAATTTAGCAGCAAAGAAATTCTCTTTGCATTCCACATGCTACTCCAGTTCATCAGAAGTTCAAATTGTCTTCTGGTGTAGTTGGCAACAACGGAAGGAAATGCAAAAAATAGATGAGACGTACACATTGATTTCTAACCATTTTTGTCAGTTTCCTACTGTTTTGAGAAGGACTGAGGTAGAGTCCTCTGTGCTGCTCTAGACCAGAAAATATAGTTGTGTAACTGTTTGACCACCAAGGGAGATCTAAGTGGAAATAAACCTTCACACTTAAATGTAGTCATCTTGCTGGCATATTCACAATTCTACTTGTACTGATATTTTGGGCTTGAAAAAAAAATAAAAAAATCAGTCTTCCTTCAAGTCAGAGCACAAGTGTTATTTTACATCATATCACCTGGCACGCTGTTCCTAGTCTTCACAGGGTAAAGCAACTTCTGGCTTTGAATTTTAAATAGTTGGTGGCTTTAGTGTTCAGTACTTCAGAAATGCTCTGTTAGAAACTGGAAGGTGGAAATATAAGATATTAGCAATTCTGTCCTAAGCTGAATCCATGGATGCTTTTGTGCTTTAGATGGTCCTCTTTGAACCAATGTCAACAAAGCTGCTAAATTTGAAACCTTGGCAAAGGAGTCCCTCTGGGCTTGCTGAGAAAAACTCACATATTCAGTGTCACTCATTTGCTTAGCCCAGGTTAAAAAAAAAGATCATATAAGTACCCTGCCAATAGTTATCTATTTATATTTGGAAATTCAATAGTTTTATATGAACAGAAGTCTACTTAGGGGGAAAGCTTGCATACTGAAATGAAGACACTTGTTCTCTTAGGAGTAGAGAAATATTTAATTTCTCGTACCATTTTTCCATATTTCTCCTTTTGATTTACTTTAAATAAGCACCCTTTAGGCTCAGAAGTCTGAAGGGAAGGGGATTTCTCCCTCCCCTTCTTTGCAGTATGAATAGGTATTGCTCTCCAGGCAGATTTTTCCAAATGCCCACAACTTTGCTCTTTACTTATATAAAAGGTCTTCGAAAGAAAACAGTGTAGGATGGTTTGTCATCGATTTGAGATTTTTATAACATTCCTACACTGCTCCAGTTTGGAGGGGTTTTTGGTCAAAACCTCAGCTGCTATTTTCATCCAGCCATAGATGTCAAGATAAGCAGAGCACACTGTGGTACTCAGTACTGGAGTCATGCACATCATCAAGGATGTAAGAGAGGTCATCTCATCCTCACTTTGTTGTTAAGAGAGACTATCACAGCACCCACAGAATCTCTCTTTATGCATATTTTTAAATTCCAGGCCACAATCTTGTTTCACTCTTTAACTTAATGTCACACCCCCTGCTTCTAAATTTATTCTTAAGCTGAGGTTGTTCAAAAGGCACTTTTAATGATATGGAATGGAAGCTAAATAGGTGTTGCTCTGTAAAATGATATATTCCCTAAAACTGTTTCTATTGGGTATTATAAAGGCTCAGCAAGCAAACTCTCAGGAGGAATAACTAGGTAATGCATCAACAAAGACACAGAGAAACAAGAGGCAGCTGAGCTATTATTAAGAAATGAAGCAGAAGTAGTTGAAAATATAGGGTGCAAGCTTGAGGAAAAAAGCAATTTGGTTAAATAAAAAGAGTACCAGCATCTACATCTATACTGGAAAGCAAGAACAGCCTTATAAGAAAAAAAAAAAAAAAAAAAAAAAAAAAAAAAAAAAAAAAAAAAAAAAAAAACCCAAAAAAAAAGCAGCAAACCCCTATTTCTCATTGTATAACAGTCTTCTGTCTTTCAGCTGCAACCAGAGTGCACAGCAAAGTCCATGTCTAAAGGGCTCCTCAAACCAAAAATTTCTAGGCTTAGTTCCATCTTCACTGAAACCAGCGGGACTTTTGGGGTGTGGGCACCTCTGGGAGGGGCGATGTGAGCCCTGAGCTCTGTTATCTCCACGTGGGGGCACAGTTGTACTTGCATGAAGTCCTGTTGGGCTGCCCGGGGCAACCACCCTCCCTCAAACCCACTAAACAATGCAAGGGCATCTACTTAATCACCTCAGTACAGAATTTGGCACTCTCTTTTGTATATATTTTTAAAAAATAATTTATAACCGGTTTTTACTCCCACCATTGATAAGTTTCACTTTTCCTCTAAGCTGGTCTTTTATCCATGGCACTGTGAAATACATGGGAAACCATGAATTGAGATACTAGCTGCTCCATTTTTTATTTTCAATGTATTAAAACAAAATTATAAGTGATCCTTACTAAACTCGAATAGAGATTTCCTGTGGAGGCATACAATAAAGACTTTGACATCAGCAGATCTACAACCATTAAATATCACACTTAAAATTTGTTGTAATAGTCATGCAAAAGAAACATTCTTTTGACTTGAAATGTGTAAATGTGTTTGAAGTTCATCACTTTGTGTGCAGGACACTGAATTAATGCCTGGAGATTTCAGTACTTAAAAACCAACCAAACAAATTAGAAAGAATTACAACCATGACAATTCAGTACCTAATTCTATAAATAATTTCCCTGTCCTCTGGTATTACACATCCAACTAAAGCAAAGACAATAAAAATTCAGACAGAAAGCAACAAAAGAAGAAGATAAAGACCTAAATAATTTACAGGAAGTATCAGAGAGCAAGAATGCAATTAGTGTTTACATTTCAGTGGTTTTGTACTGAATTTATTTTATTGTAATCAAAAACAGGGCTTGATCCTCAGCCTCCTAGTTACAGAACACCAAGCCTGGCTAGGTTCCTTCAAACCTCTTTGATAGAAGTAGATCCAAAAATTCAACAATCCAACCTTCTCCACATGTCCTTTGCTCACAGCACAGGCTCCATCAGATTTGCTGTCTTGAGCTTATTAAAATCTTCCATGGTCACATACAATCAGCACAAGATACTCACCTG
Organism: Onychostruthus taczanowskii; assembly: GCF_017590055.1. NCBI lineage: Eukaryota > Metazoa > Chordata > Aves > Passeriformes > Passeridae > Onychostruthus > Onychostruthus taczanowskii. Next base: position 3,523,015 of record NW_024502236.1, read on the forward strand.
GCAAGTGACCCAAGGCTGCAGCAGAGCAAATGCCCTCTTTTGACTGATTTTAACATACAGAAGGTGATCAGTTTGTCCAGTTACAGCATCAGTTTAATGCCTTAAACATAGCACCAGGCAGGTATGTTTCAAAGAGCATCCAACTGTCTTTTAGACCCACCTACAAGTCAGTTTTTTGCATTTCATCTTTCACTGCATATGATTTTCTCCTTTCTATGTAGTTAGTGGGTTTACCTCTCTTGGGTTAACAAAAAATTTTATACCCATACTCAAAGCCCAGAAAATTATATATATATATATGGTTTTGTAAATCCCCAGCTGGAAGAAATGACATTTTTAGTTCTTATTGTAACTACTTCATACAAGGAACGATAAGAGAACAAGGCCCATTTTTTTCAGCAGTCCACAAGACCCGTGTTAAACTGCCTAGAATTAGCCTGCTCTCCTTACTTGCCTACATTGTTATTTGCAGACTTTGTTTTCTCACAGTCATAGATGCAGTCTTTTAAAACTGCTGCCTTTAGTATGCAGTGAGAGATGGGAGAGTATTTAGGGGCTCCACTAAGGCTTTAAATGCAGCCATGGCTCACAGCATCCCAGATTACAGCCAGCTCCTGACCAAATTATTGCCTCAATGGTAAACTGCAGAACAGAGGCACAATTCCAGCCTCCAGATTATTCTTCTCTGTCTATTAGCCCAACATAAAAGTCGCAGATTCAGGTTTTTTTCTTACTTGCAATTTTGGAAAGTGGTGAGTTTTCATAGGACACATGCATTAAAAAATTGTGAGCCAATAAATGTTCAATGCAACAGAAGAAAAAAAAGGAGGGAGCTGGGAGGGACAGAGGGATAGACTAAAAAAAAATTACACACCTATGAAAAGGACATACCTACTGACAAAAGAAAGATGATCCAATTTCTATTTGTCTAACCTTAAGGTCATGCAGAGTAATTTAAAATATTTATTTCTAGTCGACAAAAGCTAACAGAGGAGGCATTACTGAAATGGGATCACATTAAAAACATTTTAAGGGAATTTTTTGAGAGGCTCATAAGGACTCCATCTAGTTTGCTCTGAAATCATTAAGATCCATGCCATAGATTTTTTAGAAGAGGCATTAGGAAAGAACCTCCCTTGAGAGAAAAAAAAAATCTTTCCACCAATTTATGACTCTTACAATTGTGCAAGTGGAAACAAAATTTTGTTGCCAGCACTCACCCTGCCATAACTCAGATATTACATAGCAAGATTAGCAAGAAACTACCAAACACTGACTAAATTCATTGTCACATTTTAAGAGCAGCATATAGACTGTGTGAGCACATATTGCATTTTAGAAACTGTTTAATTAAGAAGTGTTTAATCTCTTAAGTAGTGTTTAAACTTGACTCATCTTGACTCATCCCCTGCCCCAAAAGAAGTCACCCACTTTGGCCATAGGAAAGGCACTCCCTGGGTCAGCATGAAGCAGCTTGGGTTAAACAGGTTATTAATATCCCTGTCTTTGTGCAATTAAAATATACTTAAATACATTTCAGTGTAAGAGGAAAATATTTATCCGCTGATACTGAAGTCCCTCCACAAACATTTACTTATTTCAAATTGAAACTTTCTTTGCAGTTTCAACGATAACCTATGCTTTTGAGTTCTGTGCACTTTTTTGTTAATAAAGACACTGGTATAGGTATATATATATTCCCTATTAGAGCCAAAAAAGTCATAGTAGTAGTAATTTAAAATAAAAAAAAAAGTCCCACAACAAACAAAAAAAACACCAACAGAAACTAAAAAAACTTCAGCACAAAACACTGAAGGAAGACATTAAAATTGGTTATATATAAAGCGTTAGAATAAAAAAAAAGAAAACCAGAATTCCTCCCCATTTTAAATGTAACCGTTACCTTTATCAACAGAGAAGCACAGCATTTCAAACAGATGCAGGATATGAAGTCTGTTGTGAAGTTAAAATTAACTAACATTTTAGATTTTTCATTAAATACCATCACCATGATGCATAGTAACACTTAAACTTATTACAAATAGTGAAAAAAAAACATGAGAAGCACAAAATTTCCAACACACTACATAATCTTCTCCTCCCTTTGTCTTTTTTCTCCCATGACTACGACTCAATATTCAGAATGAGTACAATAGAACTATATAAAACCATGTCATTGCACTGTAAAATCATTTTAAAAATTATTTTGTACCCTAAACAGATTGTAAGTTAAATTTCATACATAATTTTCTTAATCTAAGTGATGCCTTGGTCTGCAAAGAAAGAAATTAAGTAGAATTAGAGATGCATACTCAGTTCTCAATTCTCTTTATCATACGGAAAATACTTTTATTATGTACAAAGGATTGTAACTTACACCAAAACATGGTAAACTTTTGTATTCTGTTGTATGTATGTATGTACCTCAAGACATCTAGAAGGGAGCCTGTAATTGCCTGCATCAGACTCACCCTAATATAAGTTTTCTTGATTGAAACATAAGAGGGGGGGAAAAAAAATCTAACCTTTAAGTTGAATATTTTTGAAGCCCAAAACAGACTGGCATACAGTCTTTTGAAAGAATTTAAGCAGACTGAACACTCAGCTCAGCTTTTTTTATCTTTCTTTTTTTTTTTTTTTCCCCTCTTTCTGGGCTTGTCGGCACAAGAAGGGATAATGGGGAGGTGTATCATTCCCAGCGAGCTGCAGTTCAGTAACTGCTGCATATTTAATGTTACACTGCAGCCATGGCCACGCAGCCAGCTGGCTCACAGCTACAGTGCAAATGACTGCTTTCATGTTTGGGGGGATTTTCTTGATATTAAGCATTACATGACCATGCTCCATGTTCCTTTCCCCCCTACCAGCCCATCAGCATCGCAGAATTTCACCTGCTGTACTTTTCAAACCTCAGCAACAAGCAAACAAAGCACATTTAGCAGCCCCCTGATCCCTCTCCTGCCAGGCAATAATCTCTCTCCTCCTCCCATTCTGGCAGTACCCCCACCCCGGACCAGCCACCCAAGTGGAACTGGTGCAGCATTTGTGGTTACCAGCACAAGGGCATCTGGAGGTATATTTGGGGCTTTGCCAGGGCCCAGGGCAGCTGCAGAGTCCCAGCCTGCCAAAGCCAAGCTAGAGCCTGGTCACAGAGCAGTGATCAGCCCATCTGCAGCCACAACAAGGGGACACAGCACAAGCATAGCTGGAAAGAAGTTCCTTGGGATAATGCCTCCCCAAGCCACTGCCCAAAATTCAGGGACAGATGCAGATGGTCAGCTAAGCTGCTCTGCTTGGCAACATTTAACAAAAGACACAGGCTCATCTATCAGCCAGAGTAGTGGAAGTGAGGAAAGATCAGGACATGTCAGCATGGAACATCTGTAATGAGATCATCGCTACTGGTGATGGTAGTACACAGGTGAGAAAATTTGGGTTTTCTTCATGAAGCAAAAGAGTGTTGAAACCACCCTGTCAATGTGGGCATTTCCAGACCAACCAGTATGTTAGAAAATGTGTGAGCTCTGAGCATGGAGGGCAATTGTACAAAGAATATGGTCGTAGATACCATTTCTTGCCTCAGTTCAATTTGGGAGCCACTTTCTGCGCAGACATCCCAGTAGTGTCCTATAGACTGGCAGGTTTTATCACTGGGCTGCTATGACTTTCTAAATGAAAACACATCTCTCTTATAAATGGATCTGCCACCACCATATTTAGGCTAATGACTAATAACTAGGTTGGAATTTTGGGGTAAAAGCAGCTACATGATTTCTAGTCATGCTCTCTATCTCTTGCTGCTCCTGCAGTTCTGGGAGGAACCAGCCCTAAATGTGCAGGGTAATTTTTCCTATGAGGTTTGTTTTAAAACCATGGCAAAAGTACAGATACTATACTCATTATTCTGGGGGAAATCAGCTGCCAGATGCTATCCTGACTGATAATGACTAGATATTCAACAAAATGGTTTAACCACCATCAGAGCAATTACATTTGGCTGAAGGTAGCAAAGCTGATGCTCTTTCGCAACTAGGCTAGTGCTTGGTAAGCAGTGTCTCCACCTGGTATTTTCAGAGCAGGTTTTGTATTACATAACACCTGTGGAAGCATGAGAAAGCAGCTCTCTGGTGGCTGGGAGGGACAGATTCAGTCAGCTTTAGAGAGCCAGCAGTCAGCCTTCTCTAAGATGACACTTAAAAGGGACATGTCTAGCTCTTACTATATTCTTGCTCTTCTTGCTAAATAAAGACTTTTCTTTTTAAATTAAAGAATCCAATTTCCAGTGGTATTTTTTTCTAGTACCTTGTAGAATTTTTCATGCATATTTCATGGGCAGTCTATGTAAAACAACATGAATATTTCAAGGTTTTTTCCCCCAAAATAGGGAAAGTTCTTTTCTATATGAGTATGAAAATTTTCTTATTACTCCTTTTTGAAAGCTTTTTTCCTACCGAAAAAGGAGGAAAATTAAGTATGAGTTAACATACAGGATTAGCAACTATTGGACAGAAATCCCACTATGAAAATACTATGATCTAAACTAAACTAGGTGAGAAGGATCCCACCTGTGCTGTCTCGTTCCAGCATTCCTGAGGATCCACTGCCCCTGACTGTTTATAGGCACCTTGCAGGTCTGAGAAAACATCAAATTACTCTTACAAGTAATGGGGTGTGCTCACTTTGGGCTGTGGGAGAAGCAGGACCAATTATCAGGCCACTTGGCAGTTATATCTGCACTGGTATAAGCATCCCTTTTAGCAGAAGAAATGAGAACAGGGAGCAGATAAAGTTTCTTTAGGCAGACTAGAGCGATTTCAGCACTGTATATATTATGTCATTCACCAGGCGGTGACATTTGGCATAAGTGGAAGGGCAAAGCTCCCCACTGACGGATGGGTGACAAGGCATCTATGCTTGGCACAGTTTGGATTTAGTAAATTGCTTTCCCTATCTTTCCATTTCATACCCCCTGAAGTCATGCACAAAGTTCACTGTGAAATAAATGGAGTTTTGAAATGATTGCTGACAATGTCTTCATACTGATATGTATTTTCATGGAATTATTCCACAAAATATTTTTTCTTCCTTATAGTTCATTGCCTAAGAGCAGCACTAGGTTTTGTTTAAGGGTAAAAACTGAAATACCTTTGTACTGCTGTAATGATCCAATCTGCATGTCACTAAATGCTCCAGGAATACCTTGCATGTTGCTTCTCTGGTGCTCTGAAATGCACTTCATAACACGCTATGATATTTGTGGAACTAAAAAGGGGCTTTTAGAAACCTGTTTCTTTCTAGCCCTCTCAGATTCCTGCTGCCTCAGCTCAGGCTTTTGTTGAAAGAATTTCTTCTCCTGCTGTAAGAGATAACCCAGGCCATTTGCAGCCAACTCACTGCCCTTCCATGAACTGTAATCCAGGACTGGTGTCACAGGACCAAATAGCTCAAAGGAAGCTGCTCCTACCACTGGAAACAAACACAAACCACTCTGTATTCCTGAAATGGCTTCTCCATAAATATACAGGGGAGGGCTGCTTCTTGGCAATCCTTGCAAGCTGAATTCTGATTCTTGCTGGTGTTCTGAGGCCAATGGTCAGTGTGAGTCCAGTGGCCAGGGAGGGGGCCACAAACATGTATAGGCACCTGCCCACATCCATGTAACAAATATTTCTGCTGTAGAGGCTCCTCAGCACCTATCCCTCTGGAAACAGGCTAGTCTAAGGAAATTCAAGGCTTCCAACAACCTGATTTTGCTGTCTTTGCATCCAAGACTAGCTGAAAATAGACTGGTCCTGATTGAACTTAAACACAAAGATAGATAAGAAAGAAAAAAGAGATGGACTGTCCTAGTGGGGAGACAAACCAGTGGGAAGTAACAGCATACTGATGCAAAAATACTATGTAGAATAGGACAATTTTGTTCATTATTAACTCCATGCTGCCTAATTTACTACACTTTGAAAGAGAAGTATGGAACAAACAATATTCTGTCAGGTATATCTATAATATAAATTGTATTTTGGCACTGAAGCTTAGCTCACTAAGCTCATTTGAGAAATTTTACTCAGAACCAGTTTCCTTTCCATCTTCCCTGAGATAATTCCCCTGTTTCACTGAAGAAATGAAAGCATACCAACAAACCATGGGAGAAAGTCCTGACAGCATCCTATTAACTTTACAGAAACAGACTGATTATCTGTAAAAATGAACAAAATCTTCCCTTCTGAAGAGAAAGAACCTCCTCATTTATTTGTTCAATAATAACTGCATGTTAAAATTCCAAAGTTAATCTACTTCTCAAAAGCATTCTTTGCACGTTCCTCCCCCTCACCTTCCTCTGCTTATGTAGCCAGCAGTCCTGTCATCTCTACACAAGCTTTTCACTAAATCCCAGTGTTCCAGTGGATTAAACCCAGAACATGAATTCTTTCTGTATGTTTAAATGCTAAAAATAAAGCATCAGATTTTCAGCTGACATAAGTCAGCATGATTACACTGAAGCCTGAAGAAAGCAGGGAATAACCCAGAGTATAAAGTCCAGCTCACAGAAGTTTCCGAAAGTTACCTGTGCACCTGCTTCAGTGTGTACCCATATAGGCAGTTGGCAACACAGAGAGAATAGGAGATGTATACTTGCTTCAGTAGGCTTTTGACCTGCAGTGCTTTAATTTACTTGCTCTGCAGAAAGAACCTGTTCACCCACTTATGTTACTTGCAAAGGCAAGGCCTAAGCATGCCTCTGATGATACTCCCATGACTTTTACTCTGAGTGACCACAGAGTTCCATCCTCAGGATGAAATATGCTGGTCACATCTTTGTATTGCTGTTTCATGATGTCTGCAGATCCAGAAAAACACTAATAAAAGCATCTGGAAAGTTTATGCTTTTTGTTAAGTTTGTGACAGCTATAAATATTTTGTACTTTAATGAGATTATAGAAATCTTGAAACCTCAGATCTTGTGCTCCGTGGGGGATTGCACTATTTGGGCTGTAAGGCTTGTGTTTGGAATGTCTCAGTGGCTTGGCACAGAGCAGAATCTTAGGATTTATCCAGGTTTCCCTCATTCTCAGAAAGGGTCACAGTCCATGATGCACATTTCCAAAGATATATTCAGCAATGGAACATCCTTAAACCAGCTGCTGCAGTGTTTTACATTCCTTCCTGATTAAAAGATTATCTAATGTTTAACTTCTAGGTTCCTTATTGAAAATGAAGTCTATTAATTCCTTCTTGGTATATCTGTCATGAAGATAGGGAACAGATCATTCCTTTCCTCTGTGCATTCTTGAGATTAATGTTGTGTTTCTCATCAGACTTCTAGCATTGAAATGAAATAATTTTACCCTGCAAATGAAGGTATATGAACTTCTTAATTTCCTTATTTCCCTTCAGATTCTCTTCAACAAATCTGAAAGAGCAGTGGCCAGGACTGAACACAATGATTCAGTTGCGTTTCTTCCTGTTCAGTAAGATGAGCGTATCTTAAAAACCAAACCTGTTGGCACACCTTGGTATATATTTTACTGGTTTTCAACAGTATAATTATATTTGCTTCTGCTTTTAGTTTCAACAATTTGCAGGTCCCTGCCCATGCACAATTTACCTGTTTGCTCCCCTACCTGCCTTAGTATGGCTGAGTATTCCTGCCTAAACTTTGCATACTGTAGTTGTCCCTACTGACATTCATCCCATTCCACTCAGCTCCAAGATAATATCTCCCATTTTTGAAATAATTTTAAGCACCAAAAATGTCTTCCACCAATCTATTCCTCCCTACCTGGAGCTGAACAGACAACTGCAGAAACTTTGAAAGTTCTTTCCATCTTGATATCATTATGAACTGTGGCTTCCCAGGTAGTTTGTTTGCCTTTTAATTTTTTCATTTAGGTCTCTCTGCTTTAATTTGTTATGTGTTACAGTTTAGTAGGCCATAAAATGCTACTAAAACCTTCTTGAAAGTCAGCAAACTTAACATCTGCTGTTACTCTGCTACAGAAATTTTTTAAATTTATTTAGAATGAAAAACTATTTACTGTCTTGTTTTGCTGCTGTCTCCTGGTGCCTACAAAAATTCATTTAAACTGTTAAGTGTTAGGTAAAATAGGTTTTCCAGTCTTTTTATTCACTTCCATGGCAGTTAAGCTTAGGAAGAAACTTTATCTAGCAAGGATGACACTCAACAGCGGGATCTTCCAAATTTTTTTTCTATTAATAACATCAGTACAAGGTCCTTTAAGTACCAATTTCTATAGATGTTAAGGTTAGCTCTTATCACATATGGTTGTAAAAGCTGAAACTGTATCAGCTAAGCAGGAAAGAGCAGTGAGAGCCAAACTTAGCCATGTTGTGAAAAGACATCTTGCAGAGAAGAGGCTGTGTAGTACTTCTTATTCCTACCTTCCAGAACGATAATACTAAGGAACAGAATTATCCTTGGACTTGTGGGTGGTTGTCTGCTACTTCTGCTTTTCTCTGTGCCTTCTGGCAAGTCATTTAACCTTTTTCTGCTGAAGATTTTCTGCCTATATGGTGGACATAATGGTGCTCACTATCCTTTTAAAACATTAAAGGCAAAATAAAAAATTTTCTAAGTGCTAAGGTGTTATTTATGAATCACTTTCCCTGGGCAAAGGAAAGTGAAATTTAGAAAATGGTGTGGTTAAAAAACCCCAAGCAGGTAGTATCCAGCATAATAAAGACAATATGTATAAAAAATCAGGAGTTTCATTATTCCGCTCTTAGAAGTAAATGAAGATGTAACATATGTTTTTAACTCCTCCTTCATTTCACCAGCTGTCCCATGCAACCTTTAACTCCTTAAAGTAGAAATAAACACATAAAAAGTGCATTATTGGTTGGGAAAAAAATCCTATCGAATGTTGCTCTACCATACTCACTCTACAAACATTTAATGAATAATAAGAAATGAGGATTTATGGAGTTTGTGCTACCTTTTTTGTGAGATTATGTCTTTTTTTCTATAAACTTGTTGAATGTCAGTCTTGTCTAGACATTGATGACACAAGGTAAGCTGTCATCTCAAAAAAAACCAGCTATCAGTGCAAACAGCTACAGAGATTCTATGGATGACAACAGAACAGGTTAAGGAATTTGAGCCCCAATAATTAAACTTTTCTCAAGAAATCACATGAATAAATAAATAAATAAGTATTAGTATCTATAATACAAAGTCAGTTATATGTATTTTATGACTCCTTGTGAAAGAATGTACAAAAAAAAAAAAAAAAAAAAAAAAAAAAAGAAAAAGAGAACAAACAAGAAAATGGTTACTGGGGAGCCTTGACCAGACCTGTCATTCAATTTACCTTGAAATATTTGATTAAATTCTGTTTACACCTGTGTCATGCCCTTGACTTAAGCAGCATCAGAACATTTTGTCCTATCACATTCTGTCATATTTCTTGAAAATGTGAAGCAGTTACTGAAACAGGAAAGCAAAGTTTGAAATCTGAAGTGGAGGTTTTCTCTAGTGAACTTTAGAAGTACCCAACACATGCTGGGGGTGGTATTCCCCTACAGAACTTGTCAAAGCTGTATAATTATGTGGTAACATTTGTAAATCCCATTTGCTAGAGTGTTGCCAAGTTCAAACCAGCAATGGAAGTGGTCTTCACACACATTTCCATATGCTTGCATTTCTAAAGTACTTCAAAAGGAGAATCAGGAGTCTCCTGCTCACATATGGCCTGTAGAAGGCATTTATAATTCTGGAGCGTTAACTTGTGGGATGGGAAGCAGATCTGTACAGGAGAGGTGGTTTCCATCTGCAAATACAAAAACCTAGAATTGTATGCTCATCAGAGCCTTAGCATTTACTTTTTCTTTCTTAATTCTCTTTATTGTGAATTTTGTATACTGTGAATTACACATTGCAGATCTCCTTTTAGCTTTTCTGCAACAGTCAGCAAATGGAAGTCTATTCCTTATATTTTGTTCTTTTATTCTTTCCTCTTCTTTTATTTTCTTAAACTCTCCATGACTCCCCTTCAATATGACTACCTGATTATATCTCCTTTATAACATGCTTACTTTTGCTCTCCCTTTTACTCACCATACTCACATGTGGTGTTTTCATCAGCTTATCCACTAATTTTACAAATAGGACACTGTGATGGCTGGTTACACCCTTCTACATTTCTTATTTAACTTTGTGACTGTTTTTTTGCTGACAATGCAAAAAATATTGGCAGTAAACTTTGGGTTCAGGACCATTCTCTTGATATTTCTCACAATATTGTTGTAGAGTCTGGACTGTATCAGCCAAACTACCTTTTAAATACATTGCCAGCTGAATAGATCCCAGTTGAAATGTTGTTTCTCATTTCAGTGTGGATTCTAAAAGTTTTAGACATGTCCTTCCTGCCTTTCATCAAATATTACTTGAAGAGCAATCTTTCATTTGATTATGTATAGTATTCATAATTGTCCACTGGTTCCAATGGGGCAGGATCCTCAAACACTGGCAGTCTAGGATGTCATCAAGGCTTCACCAGTGCCCTCACCCACAGCTTTAGATATTTTCATCAAGAAAAAATATTGGAAGACATTTGAACTTGCCCTTTTGTGCATACAGATCTGCAGCTGAGCATGTTTTGTGATCATTACCCTGTACTTGGCACAGAATTTGGTGCACCTCAAATTCTGTGTTTCGTTTTGGGCCCCTCCTGAAAGGAGGACATGGAGATGCTGGAGTGAGTTCAGATAAAGGCAACAGAGCTGGGGAAGGGTCTGCAGAACAAGTCTGATGAGGAGCAGCTGAGGTATTTAGCCTGGAGACAAGGAGGCTTGGAGAGACTTTATATCATTCTGTATAACTCCTGAAAGGAGGTTGTAGCCAGGTGGGGAGCGGTTTCTCTTCCTAAGTAGTAATTGATAGGATAATAAAAAAACAGTCTCAGTTTGCACCAGGAGAAGTTTAGATTGGATGTAAAAGAAATTCTTAAAGGAAATGGTTGTCAAGCTTTGGAATAGGCTGCCCAGGGGAGTCACCATCCCTGCAGGGATTTAAAAGTCATGAAGATGTAGCACTTGAGGACATGGTTTAGTGGTGGGCCTTAGCCATGCTGGCTTAATGGTTGGACTCAATGGCCTTAAAGAACTTTCCCAAACTAAACAATTCTATGATAATTTGAAGTGTCAGGATAATAAAATCATTTTTGGCAGATTATTTCTGCCAGGTGTTTTTGATACGTGTTTGATATTTCTGAAGGCATAATCTCCACATTTCAAGTTGGTAGGTAGCCTCACTCAAGGATTTCCGTAACAAAAGGCAAATCATAGCTTAAGAAGCAAATATAAATCAACCACAGTAACAACCAAGTAATCAAACAACTCAGCTCCTCATCTGTTATGAAGCAAGTTTGTAGAGCTCTTGCAAAAACTCTAAGCTTACTGTTCCAAGACAGTTTTCCAATTCAGTTCTGTTTCCCTCTTTGAGCAAACTCTACAGCCAAAAATATATATAAAAAATAAGCCAATAAACTGTCCCAGGTCAAGCCAACTCTGTAATGGAATTTCCTATTATAAACAAATCTTTGGAATCACAAATCACAATTTGGTATCTATATTGTTCTTTCTCTCTCCAAGTTAACCTTGTTCTTATCTTCCAAACTCACTTTATACAATTATTTTGAGGGGTAGTTTCCTTTATATATATACAAACCATCATTGCAGTGATTGATAATATAAATAAGCTCTAAGCACACATTTCATCTAGGCTTGTGCTGATGTCCATTTGCTTGTAGCATTGTGTTAGGGATATTGCTGATGAAACTTAACAACTGATTAAAATCCACTCCCCTGCACAGAAAGATGATGCCTGTCACACTCAAGGGAAGTGAGGAGTCTTTGTCACACTTGCTTCTCCTTTTAGACTTGCATCTCTCTTTTGAAAAGAAGCCTAGTATGAGATCTGAGCTTAGACAAATACATCTTTTAACAAGACTCTGTCACACAAAGTATTTCCGTAGTCATTCTTTTTTGTTATTCTGTGCTAATATTTTTTCAGAAAAGCTGATTAAATTCTTTTCCTTCTCTTACTAAAGCATTCTGCTTCCTTTTTGAGATAGGATAGAAAATCCCTAACAACGTCTTTCTATGTTATGTTCTTGCTGATCCTCACAAGCTCAAAGAGGAATCAATAAATAATAATTTAAAGGTAACCAATGACCATATTTGTGATTTCTCAGCTAGACCAGAGATCATTCAGCACTTCAAGTTATCCAGTCCAGCAAAACATGTATCAGAACTGTCCAGTTCAGCCTCTACACCTATAGATTGAATTAATGTACAGAAGTATATTTCAGTGGTCTTCCAGGTACAAATTTTCACAAGACTAATTTTTCTTCACCTGTGTACTCATGCAGGAGGCTTTGGTTCTTCCAATTACTTCTTTAGGTGGAAGATTTCCATGTCATCTGACATCATAGACTAAGACCATCAGAATGTCTATTATTGAGAGCCATTTCCTAACTCTTTCCCCTATTATTTTCATCTGCAAAACTCAGACTTCTTACTAAGGGCCAGCAAGCCCATAACAACATTAGAGCATATCTAAATTTATCAAGGGAGAATTCAACTTATCTCAAGCTAAAAGCAGTTCACCCAGTTAAGATTTCTCTAATAATTTGTTTCCTTTTTGATTCCTTATGTTGTCCTTCCATCAGATATTCCCATAAACAATGTTCATTATTATTTTACTAGTTTTCTGAAATATCTCAAAGTCTTTATTTAGTGGAATAAATAAATCTTCAACAGAAGAGCAAGCTATTTAAAACAGGGTGTGGCTGTATCAATTTCCTATGTCCTGAACCTTCAATTAAAGGAAGAATTAGGAAAAAAATCTAAATAAAATTGAAGTACATTTTCTGTCTGCTTTTTCCCCCAGTAGTAGACTCAAAGATTAATATACCATGCAACAGAACACTTGACACTTCTACAGATCTTAACAAAAACACATACAGTGAAAACAACTACATTCTGCAGAGAATCTTTTAGAGACAAAAGTGCTCTTCAGATAAGGCCTCTGAACAGGCTGTTGGCAAGTGCCTCTTCATAAAGAACTCCCACACGCAGGGGTGCCCACCATTCCCTGTGGAAGATAATTCTTCCCTTAACATCCCTTTGACGGGCCAAAACTCAGCACCAGCACCAAAATCTTTCCAGCCTGCGAGAGAGTCCTCCAGATAGGAGCATGAGCTCATATAGAGCTGGTGGGTCCAAGATGGGGGTGTGGGTGAGGGCTCCAGGTGGGGCTGGCCAGAGCCACTAAGGCCTACTCAAGACCCTATTAGAGAGGAAAGAACCAGAAAATTGAGAGTGCGGCCATAATAGTGATAAAAACAAACAAAACCCCCCAATATTAGTTACTTTTCATGAATTTCAAGAGAACTGCTTGAAGACAATTCCTCAGTAAGATACCATGCTTTGGGAACTATTAAGTAAAGTTCTGAAGGCTGTTCTTTAATGATTTTAATATCTAAAGCTTGTAGGAAAAGAAAAAAAACCATTATAAAATAAACTCCCAACGACACAGACTGTATATCTCCACCTGTTTTGGTGTGAACGCCGTTCTTTAAAATATTCAGCCAGTAGCCACAAACACATCTTCATGTGGGCTAGGAAATATGCTTGCACAGACTTCCAGAAGACCAAAGTATTTTTCCACCACATCAAAAAGCCATGCAAAAAAGTGTGCTGAAATAGAAATGAAACTGCTAGTACTCTCACAGACTTTACTAGTTCAGTGCATATTTGTTCATGGTAGTTTTTGACAAGAAACAGGACACAGGTCACTGGATATTTTTTCAACTATGATCCAAATAATATGACTTTATCTAATTCTTTTCCCACACGACAAACTTATCACACAAAAGATTTCAGAGAAAACACTCCAGCCTATTGAAAATAGAAATGGTAACAAACAACCAAACTAAGAAGCAATGATGACAATAAGTACAATTTGACCTCATCCTGGCAGCAATGTTGGCTGATCAAAGAAAGTTAGACATGAAAAACTAACACATGATATTTGCCAGCAATTTCAACTCCACCTTCGTCAGTGGTGAGTGAGTCCATGTCCAGCAAATGCATTTCCATACTGGCAGGACTGGAATAACCTTTACGTGACTATTAGACTGCTTCTGAAAAGACAGCTGATTTTGATCCCTCAAGCACTTCAGACAGCTGTGTTAGTCCAGTACCTTGAAAAACACTAATTTATAAACAAATACAAGGTCAGACCGCAGCATGCCATATGCTAGCCTGTTTGGGTTTCTTTTTTTCCCAGCACATTCATTGTATCCAGTAAATAAGCATTTGGAATGTAATAATTTAAGTGTAGGAAGGGGAAAAAAGGCACAAATAGTAACAATCACCAGGACCATTAATCTCCTCAAAGCTACCTGCCAGATCTTGGCAGTAGAAGCAACAGACTAGTTTTTTTGGAAGGGACACAAATACAGTACTGTAGTTTATTACTTCTCCAGATATATTGGTTTGGCTCTACTTATATAGACCTAAGTGGCACACATTATCCAGAAAGTAAGTAAATACTTGAAAAACATGAAGTTCTCATGTCAGATAATGGACTTTTAAAATAATCAAAGTTTTCATAGAGCTGTTACATTTAACATTGTTGTCATAGTTTATTTTGCTCCCAGAGCAATGGGGGGAAAAAAGGTAGAGAAGAGAAGAGCATGAACTAGAACATATTAGAAGAAATACAAAACCCACAAACCATCTTCAAATGTTAATGGTCAATATAAAAAAAACCTAGCCAGTCAACACCTGGATCTGCTTCTGCACAGTTTCTGATGGTAAGAAGATTAAAGATGACTCTATCCATGGCACCCAGATAGCCTTAAACTAAATGTTCCAGCTGAAAGGAATGTTGAATATGAGAAGATGATATAAAAATCCATCAACAACAAAAGTCAATTGTTGGCACAGAGCAAAACCACTGAGATCGGGGACTGGAGCTCTCAGCCATGTGGAGCTTTTCAGAATGTAGCAAATAATCCCAGCCTCCCTTCTGTGATGATTCAGAAGGATTTCTTTGGAGGATCTGGGGTCATCTGCAGTATTTTCCAGTTCAACAGTGAGAGAATCAAGGACCTGTTTGCATTCCCTAATGAAATGTAAACTACTTAGGAGGCTTCCCACAAGACCACATCAGAAGCCAGAACTGTCTTCCCAATGAAGTGATCTTAAAACCTCTCTCCATGGGTATGCTCCATAGGCATGTGTGTTTTTGTTGTAGAAATGTTGATTTGTCACTTTAAGTTTTAATGCAATTGCCAAACATTACCATGATATATTGTAAGGTTAAGATAATGAACATGACAATTTCAGGAAAGAGTTTTTCCTAGCAGCATCACGAGCCACGTTATTCAAAACAGGGCAACACCAAATATTTCATTTTGTGTGAGATCACCCACATCAAAAGACTACCCTTTTCTAAAACAAAGTACTGCTTTTCATGTTGGAGAAGGTTTATGTTGAACTCTAACAACCTGGAGCAATTATTTGATGCAGTTGATGTAGCACCTTGTATTGCAAAGATCTTGTTTTTTCTCCTCTGGTGACAGAGGCCTTCCTAAATTTTGAACTGCCATGCACAGTTACTTCTGGAATTGAATATATTGTCAAATCCTGGAGTACAGATATCCCATATATGTAGTTTTATGCAAAAAATGAATCTTACTTTAAACCTAGGCTCTTCAAAACCCTAAAAGAAAGGAATACGCTCCAAAATCTTACATGCAGATATGGAGGCTGCATGGTTTATCCTCTTCCTTGCATTGCTTATAAAACACTTTTCTCACCATCAAACAAATTATTTCAACTGGTGTTAAACCAAAACCACAAAAATGAAAAAAAAAAAAATTAGCCATCAGGGACAGTTAGAAGAAAAGCTAACTGTCCTGAATAACCTGAATCCTGTGGTGGGTCTAGCCCAAAGTACATATGCTTCCTCAGTAATTTTGAAAATCTGCTCTTAAAGGATTAGAGGAAGATTTTTGCTGTAGTGACAAAATACAACAAAAAACAGTACTACTTCAGAAGGACTCAACAAAGCAGCTCCAAACTGACAACATCCTGAAGAAGTAAAACCTTTGCCTCTGACTCCAGCAGAGATCAGATCTCCAGTGCAACTTTGTTCTGTTTGGTGCATTTTAATTCACTTGAAAATATAACATGCAGTTGGGATCTATATGATACATGTTGACATAGTACCAGTATTTCCAGTTCAGGAGATTTTTGGCCATGACAGGCATCCCTGAAAGGAGTGCAACTGCTGTAAACAGCTAAATCTTGCCAAAATTCATAGTTTCACAGCTGCAGAAAATACTGGGTCTGAATGTGATCATCCTAGTCTCCCTTTCATGGTCTCCCAAAGGAACAGGGGACAGGCATGGGAATGAGAGGGAAATGCTCCAGGGTGTATTTCCAGCTGTAGGTGGACATGCCACTTTCCTCCTGCAGGGTCATGGGTGGGCACACAGCTCTCCACACTCCCAGCTTTGGAGCCTGCAGAGGCACCAGAGGAGTCTGACTCCCTCTTCCAAGACAGGGAGTTCACTCAGAGGATCCCACTGTTCAAAGGCACAGAAAAATCAAAAGGGAGGTTGCAAGACAAAGTGCAAAACTCCTTCCCAGCCTCCCCAAAATGGGTTTGTGTATCCTTTCACTGATATTCTGTCCTGTTACTTCAGTTCTTCCATAACCTTATTTATCAGATTTTCATCATTTTTACACAGTAAATTTGTGTGCCAACCAAGAGGAACTGAAATTCATGAACTTCCCAGGCCCAGGTTCAGAACTGAAGTACATATTGTTTCTTCCCTCAGTTAGAGACACACAGCTGCTCCTGTGTCAGCCAAAGCAGTGCTCAGACATCCAAGTCTGGGAGTTTATTTTTATCAGTCAGCAGTCCAACAGAGGCTTTACATGGGTTGGTTAGAATCCTACATTTATTTTTATATTTTGTCTATATATCTGTCTATCTATAAAATGGTATAAAATATATTTATGATACATGCATTTCTTAAAGCAAAGTCAAACCTGTCATCAGCTGAATGTTTAATGCAGATGCATTACTTGCCTAGAAGAGAATCTGCACGAGGGAGTACTGTACACCAGCACAGTGCATTTTGTGCTTCGGTGCAAGATTATCTCACCTCCATTTCCCCTGAAAATCCTGGTGGAAGAGGAAATTAAGGGAGACAAACTGAACTGTGATGCTTAGGGAGTCCCTTGATTCTGCCTGTCACAGTTTCAAGGCTGCTCGGGGCCTCAGGGGAGTCTGGCTGTTCTTACTCCTCCTCTGCCAACCAGACAGTAACGGCCCAGTGCTTTTATTCATTACCCTGAATGTAATGCACTAAATTTAACAAGTAACACACTCAGCGGGAATTTATTGGCCTTTTGCAGCATGATTGCAAGGTAGGATATGGATATGGATTCCAATTACTGCTGACACCCAGATAAGAGGAACAAAGCCTATATATGATTGTTATTAATCAAAGGTGATATCTGGTATTGCGAAGAAAAGAAAAACAAACCAAGAATAATTTAAAAATACTTAACTAAGTACTTTTTTCCTATCAAAATGTCAGTGGTTGCAAATAAAATTATGCTGGCGTTTTCTAGCTAGGAATAATAAAAAGGATAAGCATATTGTGCAAAAATGGGCAGAAAAAAAGGTAAATAAAAATTGCTATTGATTATAAAATGTCATGCAGAAAACTCACATCCCAGGAGATGTAATATGCTGTGTAAAGCCTAAAAAAAGAAATATGCCTGGGTTCACAGTTGTAGAAGTATTAATAATCACTGAACAAAATGAAAATTCTGTGTTATATATTCCAGAGACCTGAGATTCATATTCATCTGACAGTATTAAAAGATGGGCTGGGAAGAAATTAATTTTTCTTGTTCACATCTGGAGTTTAAATAGGTACAATATGAATGGGCAAAGAACAAGCCAAAGACCACTGCATCAAAATTCCAGAAACCAACAAATGTGAAACACATGTAATATCTCTCCTAAACCTCTCCCAGGTGTGTACAGAATCGAGCCAGTGAGTTATATGGGACTGCATTCATTTCATAACACTGCACCCCACAGCATGTTAAATACAATGGTCATTCAGAGCAGACAAAGAATTTGGATTCATAGTGTTTGGAATTGCTAGTCATCTTGGACATAGAAGATGAAAGTCCTTTGTAAGTTGCCTAAACTGTTAAGGTCAACAAACGGGGACAAGACAACTTATGAAGTTTCTCACTACTATTTCCAATATTCAGGCTGAGCACATCAGATGAATATTTTCTGCTAACAACTCCTTTCCCTTTCTGAACCATAAGCAGGATGAATGACTTTTCAAAACCACAGTGTTAAAAGGGATGAAAGTTTCTGAAAGACACAACAGAAAAATTTGCTTGAAATCCAGTGATTCTGCTATTCACTGACAGACTGCCTTATATGCCTATAACTTATATATTACTTAAAAAATTAATCAGAAAATGTGAAAATTATGTTGCAAATACCACAGTGGCTCTTCCAGGATCTACCCTAGAACTCTTTCCTGCTTCTTGAGAACATTTTTATTTCCCATTCCCTTCAGTATTTGTAAAAGGCAATGTATGTCCCCACTGGGACCAGAACTGACACAGTAGCTGTCTCAAGCAAACCATCACAAACTTTTCAGTGAGGCTTCCAGAAAGGAATTCAATGCAATGTCTTGGAGAACAAGCTTAAAAGAACTTTGACAATCCTTCTGTCTTTAACTAAAGATTTTATTCTACAAGACATTGCTACCACATCATCTACATAAGGCATGGCACGTGCATGAGGCTCACAGCACACCTAACTGGGATTAGCCTGCCTTTCCTGAGATGCTGCCTTTCACCTGTGAAAAGCAAGAGACCAGTTTTTGCTGACATTGAAAATTACATTTTCATCTCTCTTGTGAGGAAAAATGCCATAAGCAGTGATCATGCTCTACACATACAAGATATATAAAATACAAGTTATAAAGATTTATACATTTCATCACATAAAGAGGCGAGAAAAATAATTTTAACAAAAGACTTAATGAAACAGAAAAGCAATCATGTTTTTTCACTGCTTTTTGCCACTTTACTGGTATATGAAAGTGTTTTCAGAGTGGATATAGCAGGAAGAAGAAAATAAAATAGCAATGAGATATTTTTGGAAATAAAATTTTTAAATGCATCCTATATACTGTATATTATCTATCACATGACATTTGCTATTTATATATGAATGATGGACTGTATGAGAGCACAAAATAATTTTTGCTGCATTTAATGCTGTAAGATTTTACTGATAAATATTTGATTGCATTTATACAGGATTTCAAACTGAGCGACAGCTCGGTGATGCAGCCTTGGATATCAAACAGATCTTTTACTTTTATTAATAGGTCTAGCATTTTCTTGCAATACATGAAGTTTGTCACTGAGGCAGAAATGGAAACAGCTAAAATTTTGATTCATCAGAGCATGCAGCTATGTTTATAACTTTAAGCTTGAGATTAGTGCTCACCAGGGCTTTGTAAATAAGACTTTACTAAGTAATGACTTAGTAAATACACTATTTCCCCAACATTGGCTTCAGAGGTTACTTCTGTAGTCCTCCAGCTAAAATGCATGCTAGTGTTTTACAGTCCTTGCTCACAGTGAAATAAATGCACAGAAGGTAAGTTTCTGTGATTGTCTGCACATTGTTTTTCAAAGGACATGAAACTAATGTTGTTTCCTCATATTGCAACTAGAACCTTATATGAGGAAAAGCCCCATGGGTGGCAACAAATGTTGAAACTCCAGTCTTTTGTTCTCAAATGTTAATGACAAAAATCCAACAACATTTTCTGAAAAAGATTACAATTTAAAATGGTAATGGTACATTTGTCTCAAGAGAATTTGTTTCTGTCTGCAAACCCATCAAGATATGGTAAAAGGATTTAGAGAGAAATCACAGCTGAATGCATAAAATCCTGGGAACAAAGAATGGTACCTGCATACAGGAGACAGCTGGCAATACCCATCAGTGGACAGAGAATGCAATTCTCTTTATTCTTGAAAATACAAAACCATCTTAATTCTGATAGTTTCTGCTATATGTGACTGGTTTTATTCACACCACACTGTCAAGGAAGTCACTATGTCCTCCATATTTTTCCTAGCCCATACCATGGATGTGTATTAGATCCAGACTCTTCTGATTGGAATAAAAATCACCAAAATGTGTATCAGGTTGATAATTCTAATGTAAAATATTATCTTCTCCTTCCCCCACCCTGCCCTGAATTTCTCACAATGCTTTTAACACACTAATCCTTAAGAATCATTTAAGCAATAAGAGTAGGAGAAGGCATCGCACTGGAAGGGAAAAATTTCATGCCTCAGATGAGTTGTGAAGCATGAGGATGAAGAATAAGTGACTTCAGTCACCTGAGAAGTGCAATGATTCCCAGAAATGCACTGCCTAAAGTATCTGTTTCCTATTATTTCATGGAAATTATTTTAGAAAAAGTCAAAAAGAATTATTAGATCTCAGTGATTAAGGAGCCAACGATACAGATTGTAATTCACTTTTTAATAAATAAGTTCTCCCATCATACTTGTAAAAATAAAGTGTGCATTCTAAAAATTAAAAAGGACCTCCTTGCTCAGGTGAACTTCTACCCTGTCCAAGATCTGCTACAGGAGCAGAGAAAACAGGGTTTGGGCCATTCTACCTACATGAAGACACTTTCATGGTGGTGTTTATCCAAACCCAAAACAAGCATCAATATTGGGCAATGTCCATTTCCTCTTCTTCTGAATGATTCCTCTGCCACAGTCTTCCTTGGGAATGCCAAAGAAGTAAACACATGTTCTGCACCACTGTATAGGCAAGAGACATCAGTGCTCTCCGGGTCAAGCATCTGTTTGGGTGCAGAGCAGGTATCTCAAATTTTATTCTTAGTTTTGTTGGAGATTTTGTCACCATTTTGTTTCTTTTACAGAGAAAAATCACTTCTATTCTTCAGGGTTGAAAAACATTGTGTCTTCTTCATGCAGACTTCATTTTTAATAAAAAGAGAGGTTTCAGAAAACCTGTAAAATGAAAAATTTTTAAAAAATCGTCTTTCATTACACAGATAACAAGCTACAGTTTGTTTGCTGAGGCATCATCTCATGGGTTCTACTAGGCAAATTATCAAGTATTGAATGGAAACAACACTTTGGTTTTGGAAAAAATGTATCATTTTTCTTCGGAAAATAATTGAGCTGTAGCTACTTTTTAAAGTTATATCATTATTCTAAAGTTTAATATGTAAAGAGCACACTCCTACTCTCATTCTTGGTATATGCTGTAATTTGACCATATTAGATACTGGGAACATTTTTTTTTCTTATTTATGTCATTTTATGTGGTTTTTTTTTTTTTTTTTTTTTTTTTTAATGGCATTATACTAGGGTTTTTTTATTTGCCTGATAACACAAGCGGGAAAAAAAAGTTAAAAATTTAAATAGCCAGAAGAAAAGAAAAGGCATTCCAGATTTTAAACCTGAATATTTCTTACTCCTGTAAGTTTGTTATGACTCTGAGGAACTGATCAGAGTGCCTGAAGCACTTTTGACGTTGCTGTCAAAATGAAATATTTAAATTAAGGGACTTATTTTGCTCTCCTGGTCAAGTACCACATACGGGTAAAATATGATAAGAAATCAAAAGGATGAGGCACACTTGAGGAAGTGTTCTCACAGCCTACTCAAGGCACATAACACAGGCATGACTCCATGTAACTAAGTTTAGCAGCCAACATCCAGCAGAGAGGCAATAATGTGTAGAGGCAGGTTCTGTCAGAGGGTAGTAAAGAAAGTTATTTAGTTCTAAACACTAAAGGAAGTCTTACATTCAAGCTAAGTTTACTTACTTAGCATTTACTGATTGCTAGAATGCATGAAATGCTGTAATTTCCTCTTTCTAACCCGAATTTCTGCTGGTGTTCCACTTTTAGCAGTTGTTGTGGGAATACAGAGAAGTGAATGTGTTAGTCTCAGCACCTGAGAGCAGGAGACATCCTGCAAGTGTTTGTCTTTCACATTAGAAAGGGAAGAACTTGGGGGGCTCAGAAGGACTTGACAGCTTTGCATCCTCAAGAGGAGACTAATTTGCTCCCAGTTGTAAACAATATTTATTGGGGTAAGTAGTGGGCTTAATTCCTACAATAAAATTTCTCAGTTTAAGTACTCAAACTGGTAATCATGAAATAATTTTCTCTTAGTCATCAGCTTCCCCCTGCCCCTCCCTGCTTTCCCTGTGATCTGGTTTACATGCCCTCATTTGCAAATATTTTTGGGACAATGTCAGGTTGCTTTAGGCCAAACAATGAGATTTCTTATCTATTTTTATAAAATTTAATCCCACTGGCAATGTTGGCTTGATTTCTCTCATGGTTACAATGAAAACAGTGTTTCATTTGGCTTAAAAACTGTGATCACAGATGAAACATTACGGGACTATGCCAGAATATGAGGGCCAGGCACCGAAACCAACTCTAAACAAAAACTGAAACTATGTAGTCTGTATTTTTGTTATGAAATCTGAATTTAAAAAAAAAAGGGGCGGGGGGGGGAGAATAACTCTATAAAAGCAACCCTGTAAAAGCTGCTTATATAAAGAAATAAATTTATTATATAGCAATGTACCACTGCTATATTGTAATATGCTGCTGATGTGATATCAAACAGAGCTGTGGGGTCCCAGATGGGGTAATATTCATTAACACCCAGCAGCTGGATAATTTATCAGTCAACCAGCACATGGAGTTTCACACCCCTCTTCTGCAATTCAAGGGGGACCTTCCCCTCCAGCCCAATCCCACTCTGAGTTTAACCCCACAGCAAAACTTTCTTTCACTATAGTTGCAAGGATGTCTAATCCACACTAAATATGCTAATGGAGAAACACCTTAAGGGCCTTTTTGTGATGGTTTTGCTTCTACATATATGCTAAATATGCAGCTTTCGGCGTTATCTTCGGTAAGAAGTCACCATCTCTGGTTCATGAAATGCCATTTTTCTTGTCCTGTATAATAGACAGGTTTCAAACATTATCAACAAACATAGGCTGGGAGATTAGCTCAGAAGGACACATTCCATAGAGGCAAGACGGATGCTCCTTCTACGCTTTGACCTTCTAATCAAGAAACCTCGGCACAAATAATTTGGCGGGGAAAGGGGAGGGAAGCTGAGAAGAAGTGTCCACCTTGCCATAGCATGCACAGAAGATATCCTGTATACAAGAGCCCTGTGATGGATAGTGCTTTCAAGTCCATCAATATTTACAGCCAGCCTCTCTTTTGTTTTTACTTTTTTAATTGTGAGATTCCCCAAAGATTAGTCCCAGCAGCACTATGGTGTGCACTGCCAAATGCCAAGAATCTGCAGCCTCTGAGAAGTAGATACACTACTCCTGCCCCAGTGGTCCTGTGCTCCTCTGGAACACCCTCTGGGATCTGCCAGTTTTGGGAGAGAAATCTGCTTGATTTTTTAAGGGTATGAAAAACCTGCCTTATCCCATGGACAAATTAAGCAAATATCTGTTAGTGAAATCTCTTGGACTATCCTTTCTGTCAGTAGTTTTAATTGCAAGTTTTTCATACGCAGGAGAGGGGTTTATATCCTGGCTTGAAATCGCTAAAACTGCAAGACTATGTTACACTGCAGGTAAATGTTGGGAAAGAACACATTTGAAAACTGGGCTGAAGAAAATGGTGGATCTTCCTCCTTCTCCAGCCCGATTTTGTGAACTCAAATGTCCATCTGGTGTGGTGCTGCTCTGCTTGCACCCACCCCAGGGCCTGGGTGCTGGACCCTGATGTATTCCAGTGGCAGATGACCAGAGCCTCCAGGCTGGACCCCCCTTTTCCCAAGGAGAAAAGGCAAATCAGGGGGTACCTAAAGAAACAATATGTCAATTCTTTGTAGCTTTGCTTCCTCACTGCAGGTACCAGCCTAAGATGGGGCACTGTGTGCTAAAACAGACCTCTCGTAAATATTTCATATTCATGAGACAAGCAAAAAAGGTCTGTCACCACCCTGTGCATTTCTATTATTTAAAGGGTCACCAATCAAGCAGTGAACTTACCTTTGCGACAAATCTCCATACCAGACAATCAATATTCATCTGGTGCTAGAGATACCCTTTCCCCGCCCGCCCAGCATGGTGGTGCAAGCCGGACTCTCCTCCTCCTCCTCCTCCCTGGGGATTAACACAGCCTGGGCAACGAGCCCTGAGGACTCGGGAGGGTGTGCTGTGTCCAGCACCGCCGGGAAAGGGTATGGAATTGTCGCCATCCGCCGCAGTGGGTACAGTAGTGGCGGGACTAGGAAGGGTTAAAGTTTTGTCTGTGACACTGAAATTGAGGCCAGCTGTAGGTCATATTCATGTCCCAGTCACAGGAAAATGAACCTGTGAGACAGAACCTAATTATCTGCTAAACCAAAAGCCAGTCTCAGTTCAATAACTTACGACAGAGCTGGCAGCCAGATATAGTGTTGTCATGGTAACGCCGAAAAAAAAATCCACTGCAGTAGAGAACAAGAAGGAAAAGAAGGAGACTGTAACCCTGAATATGCTGTAGCCATTTGATCTTGGACAAGTAGATATGTCTAAAGAGCCAGATTGCTACAACTGTCTATCCACTTTAATATCCTCTATAATTACTGAAATGAAAAATGCAATTACAGTGTGCTCTGAGCTAAAAACCAGGAATAACTGGCTAACAGGGAATTAATTTCAGAGGGAACAATATCGGTTTCTTTCCCCTCTCAACACACATGGACTGAGAAGTATGTGGGGGCTGGAGAGCAGAGATGCCTGCTTCCTGCTAGTCCAAAATCACTGCATGCCAATCAAACCCTTGTTTTTCCCTATCACCTTCCCCTCCTCTCTCTTCTATCCACAATCCATTACAGACAAGGGAAAAGTTCAGTAGAGCAAAGCACTAAAGATCTCGCTTTGTGGACTGCAGTGTCTGAACTATGTGAAGTTAAGGGTGACATGAGTTTACAGCTCACAGAAAAACATCCTGAGCATGGCCCCTTACACGAGTCACACAATAAGTCAGAGCAGTCCCTGAAGGAACCACGCTCCTGGGAGCAAGGAATCCTGTTCCCCCAGAGTGCTCCTATTGGGACCTGAGCACCACATCCTCAAGCAGAGCTGGGGCTGGGTATGGGGCTTTTTCCAGCTGAAACCCCCAGGTAGCAAAACAAAGGACATGATCCTCGGGATTGTTCCCCGAGCTGGCTGGGCTCATGGGCACAGACCAACCTTGGCTGCTGGACCCCCAGCATCCCGCTCTGCCAGGCCCCTCAGCACAGCTGAAAGAAAGTTTACAACAAATCAGACACAAATACACACCAAACACAAAACTGAATTGTGCTTTGAAATATATATTCAAAAATTCATATATCTATACAGATATATATGTGTGCACAAATTGTTTACTGCTGTGAGGACCTAAAACCTATCTCTGTTCATTTTGGTTAGAGATGCAGATTTGACATTGGAAAGATCAGCAGTGATTCTGTGAAAGAACATATATCTGTTTATGTGTATTAAAGACAGATTGTAAGTGAAACATCATGGTTAGAACAGTACAGTTAAAGCAAATAAGCTATTTATTTGGCACTTCTGTATCAGTGTTTCCAGCTTGCTGGAAGAGCTATCTGTGCTTCTCAGAGCAGCTTGCTGAACAGTGAGACTTCACTCCCAGATGCTAGAAACTGCATGGTTTCAGACTCTCACATGGGCATGCTATTCAGACTCAAAATGTTCTTGCCATTACTAATTGCATAAGAGACTTCTGAAAAAATTGCAGTATTTCAGATGGTTAAGATAGCAAAATCATTTCCAACCTGAGAATGTGATCAGGAAATGTTATTGTCCTCATATTTTTACTGTGCACAGGCTTTCTTTCTTCTGACTGGGCAACTGAAGATCAGATTTGACAGTTCTTTTCCAGGAAAAAAAAAAAATCTCTTATTCTAGTAATAATATTGTCTGAATAAAAATTACTCATTTAAGTATGGCACCTTCTGGAGAAGGTTATGTTTCAGTCACCAATTCACAGTGCTGTGTATGTGTAATGAAAGAAAAAGGAAAGTACATTAAACAGCATGTTATTGGCATTCTATCTTTTTAAATAAAATATGGAAAAACACCCAAAAAAACAACCTAAACTCCACAAAGGTCCACAGGCAACACATGATGTATTTCTTCATGTCTCTGTAGAGTTTGAGACCAGCATCCTGATCTCATAGATACTTACCATTAGTACCCACTCCAATAAGTAGTTCTGTTGAGATAGTAGAGGTGTCTGGTATCTACAGAGAAGTGGATCATGACCGTTCTACACCTGCACAGTTTTTGTCAGCAGTAATACAGATCAAAAGATGTCCATAGCAATATTTTCAATCAGCCAGCCTGATTCTTGGCATGCATGAGGTCTCCTAAGGTCTGTGGATCTAAACCTGATTATGGTGGTCATTAATTTGGCCTGATTTTCATCATGGAAAACATGAACATCCTCGTGCTTTTCTTTCATTGATCTCTGTGTTTCTGAAATGTTAGCAACTTGCTTCTCTACTAGTCTGAGAATTGTGCTTAGTCTTTTCAAATTATGTAAAGGATTTTTAGGAAAATATCTTCTGGAAATTGGCTTCAATACAGTGGTTTTCAGCCTTCAAGGAATCTATGTAAACTGATAGCTCATTTTTGACAGAATTTTATCAAAAAGGCTTCTGAATCTTTTATACAAGGATCACTCTCACAGGAAATTCAGAGGCATGCAAATAATGCAAAAGAAGAGAAAAAAATGTTGGGAAGAGGGTAAAATCTTCGGCACAGGGAACAGAAATTCTGCTTCTATTTAAAAAAACTGAACTGAAAAAGACCCTGGTCATCACACACAGTAAAAGAAAAAAAGTATTGATTTTGTTACTGAAATGTGTTTTGGTTTTCACCTGAGTCTACAGACATTCTCAGACAGCACTTCCAAAAAGAGTGGGCTGCCCTTTCCCTCTCTCTTACATGGATCTGCTGAGGAGAGACAGGCTCAGCCTGGGGTTGAAGCAAAGGGGAGTCCCAGTGTGGGTCTGCAGAACCTCTGAGCAGCAGAGCTGCCTCTGCTCGCTGTGAGTCTGACAGGGCCACTATTAGGGCTGGAGCTCTTCTGGGAAAGAAGCACCCACCCTCACCTGTGATGTTGGCAGTATATTTATCACTAACAAATCCCAGGACTGTACACTTCAAGCTGCTCATTGTAGCTGTGAAAGGGGTTAGCTAGAGTACTGATATGTTTACACAGCTGAAATTCAAACGTGTGCCTCAGTTGGTGTTCTGACATTTATTGAAAACAGACCAAAAAGAGACCAATTAATGAAAAAGGAGAGCACAATTTTGTAATGGCAGAAGCCTTACAGACAGCTATTGGTTAAAAAGTCTTCCTTTCAGCATCAACATTAAAAAATATATAAAGAAGAAATTAAAGAAAGAAATCATGACCTGACCATCATGGCAGTAACTGTGGTCAAATGCTGTCTTGTGTCCCTGTATGAAACTGCAGCTTTCATGAATGTGAGCTACACCAAGTATGCACTGACATATTTTATTAATCCATGCTTTTATCCAACCTCCTGAAAATAGAAAATCTAAGCTGGTTGTAATAGCCACAACTGAGTATTTCAAAGCAGCGTTTTAATTTTCTGAACAAAATATGTAGTTTGTGAAGTTCTCGAGACTACAATGGAATGAACAGGTAACACAGGACTTGATTTCATATGTATTGTCTATTGCCTTTTGTGATGACTTGAAGCATCTGAGGCATCAATGTGAGGCTGGCAGATATGTCACACAGTTCCAGTGGACTTGCTATCTTTGGGAGTAGCACCAGTAGGATGACCTAAGACAAATGGCAACAGTAACTTTACATTTTCTAAACATTTCCAATGACTTATGGCACCTCCAAAGTCCTAAGCACTAAATTTAGTCAGGCCTGAAAGAAATATCAAATAACCACATGAATCCATTTTGATTTGTCTCATCAGCTGGGTTGTAATATGCCCTAATATACTGGCATTATACTGCAGAGTGGCTGTACTTGATGTAATCCCCCTAAAATCAGCACTTACTATTAGATGCTAAATTTTGTTCAAGAAATGAGAACTCAATCACTATATTAAAAAGTGAGGATTGTGAATTACTTCAGGTAGATTCTTTGGTAATATCATACAATTTACAAATTGTGAGGCTATACTTACTTTTAAAAATCACATATAGTTGACATGAATCATCCAATAAAGCTGCTGTATTAAAAGCTAAAGTCTCTGTTTAAACAAAGCAGATAATATTTAAACTCATGTTCCATTAAAAATATGCCAGGATAGTTTTGCATCTTGTTAAATGATACACAGTGAGGCCACTTGATTTGTTTCTATTTTTGTTGAGGTTTTGGTTTTTTTTTAGATCCTGAGCAAAGCAGCTAAATATTACATTTCTTTGGTTGAATCTAAACAGAATCTTTCACTCTGAGAATATAGACAATTTAGACTCTTTTTTTTTTCCAGAGCTAGCATTCTACTTTGGTGCAGGTTTCAATATAAATTTCTCATCTTGTCCTTGAAACCCATGACTAGGTAGACATGATGTTCTGACAAGGGAAATCTCTCCAGGGTTCATTACACTGTTCCCCATGTAATTTGGGAATATGGTAAGCACAGAAGGGTCCAACTCATAGCATGGAGCTTTTTGAGTGTGGAAATTGTTTGAGTAAGCTTATTGTAAGGATGGTGGCCACTCTTCAAAATGTTTAAATTTGATGGTGACACCATAGCAGCTGAAGCCAAAGGCTCCCTTGACTTTAACAAGGCCAAAGCATTCCTTTATGGAAACTACAAGGCCTCTGTCTTCCAGGACATGCTTTATATACCGATAAAAACAGCCATGAGAACATCACAGTGCCAAATGTCACAGTTCTGATTTAATCCACCTTTAAGTCTCTCCATTGCACAGAACAGTGTGTGGCTTGAGAAGTTTGCCAATAAGCTACACATATCAGAAAAAAAACCATTGGCCCCACCTAAAATCTGTTATATGACTGAACATTAGAAATTTTCCCTGACAAGAAAACACTTAGTGACAAATTAAGTGAGCATAATAACGCAGGTTACACAGAGGCATTGCACATTGGAGAACCATGCAAACCACTTGCGCATGGTTCCAACATTTTCTTTGTCTTCCCTGGATGCAAATGAATCTGCAGAATTTGGAGATATTTGTAATCAAGGAAAGATACCATTGTTATCGCACCAAAAGGGTTCAGAAAATTAAAGAACAAGTAATTGAACACATGCACAAGAGAAAAGAAAAATTCTGCCAAGGGTGCTTAAATAGGTTTGTACCAGCTATTAGTCACTGCAATGAATTCCACAGGAGACAGAAAAAAAAAACCCCAAACCACAAGAGAGAAGTATCACTTTACTTGTCCTGATCTTATCCTTTTCCCTGCGCATGTCCTAGTGGCTATTGTCAGAGAAAAAGGATTCTGGGCTAGATGCTAGCAATTTGCTAGATTGTCAGCATTTCTCTCCACACCAGATGTGTTTTACTGCTCTTTAAGATGTGCTGTGATAAAGGCCATGGACAGTGTCTAGACATAGCACATAGCTAAGGCCTTTGGAAGTCATTTGATGCACTGGGTCTGTGTTATATATGCATGGTTTTAATGAGCTTCTTACAGGTTTTCCAGGAGTACTGTGCAGCAGGCAAGATACGCACAAAGAGAAAAACCCTTACCTTTGATTTCACACCTGTTGCTATAGACACCACAATGTATTCACTCTATCCTGTTTAAGGGGCTTAAACATGGAATGGCCATCAAATATTTTTAATCCTCTGTATGCTAAGGATGCTTTTCCTTTCTCAGATTCACACAGAAATGTATCTGTGGGCAAATTTAGGCACAGCTTACTCACTGGCTTAGATTCTCATACATACATTCATTACCTTACGCCACCTTCCCCTTTTTAACCAGTGTCCTCTAGATGGTTTTGTATGGCCAAGTAAGAAAATCGAAATGTTGCAGAGGTCCCTGTGAAACTATTGGAAAGAACATTTCAGGCTCAGTTTTGGACTTTCGTTCACTGGAGGTATGATGCCACCTCAAAGCCTTCACCCTGGGTAGTGTCCTTGCTCCAGAAGGGGTGTTGTGCTGTGTATGAGAGCAGTCAGAGTGAAGGACGCTTGGGATCGTATTTACTTACACTTGTTAGTGAGCAGTTCCGTGGGTACCACAGTCACTAAGCTCAATCCCCTCCCTCCTTGGATGGGGATTATCTTGTCTTTACAGTGCATTCTTACCATCCAGACAAAAGAAAAATAAAAAAGGCAAAAAATCAAATAAAAAAATAGAGACAGCCACTTTAATTCCATTTGCTTGGGGTTTATTTTTGGCTCTTCAAATAATAAAAAGTGCAGCTGAAATTTTTAGAACTTCTGGACCATTTCTGCTACAGAAAGGCTGTTACAAGCAGGACAATTTATTGCACAGTGGGAAGTCCTGGTGTGCCAACACTGCCACCACTTTGGAGCACCCCACGGGAATTCAGGCGCAGGAGAGCAGACCTGTGGCATCACATGCTCTGCTTTTTCATCCTTCCAGTGCAGGACAGCTACTGCCTTTGGAGGTGGGAAAAAGATAAAGTAGGTTCGGGAGCTGTGCCCATCACCTTCAGCAGGCTGTCAGAAAAGGCGGTTACTTTCACAATGGTACCAGGTCCTGTGATGCACTGCACACACACATATTTCTGCAATTTTAAACTTTATGTGGGAAACCAGAGTCAATGCATAGAACAACTAATCCGCCAACAAAATCATGGAAATTCTGAATAAGATGCAAAAAAAAAAAAAAAAAAGACCTATTTGGAGTATCCCAAGATTTGTGAAATGAAATTGATTTCCATTCAAATCAGTTCTTTTACTCTTCTTGAAAGTGTCAGGGTGTCAGCCTTGCCATTACCAGACTGTGATTTATAGTTAGGCAGAGCAATAATACTCAGGTGACTGTCTGGAACTGTACTGCTGTGTCTGGAAAGGCTACAGATGACAGCTTCCTCCTTTCTTAACCAACTTTCATTGCTTATCTAAGATCAGTCTTCCTCCATCCCTCCTCCCCAAACACATGATAGGAAAATGATAAAATGTATAGGCTTGCAGATTCACTGAGATCAGACAAATAAACCTTGTGAAGGGACTAGGTTACAGAACTTTGGAGAAACATACTAAAAAGAATCCTTTAGCTAGCTATATCCTAGCTGTTTGGATGGATACCTGTAAAATGTGAGACTGATTGACTGGCTTCAACACATGGGTATGTTTTAATCCATCTGTAAGATCTATTTCTGTAACTCAAGCATACAAGAAAAACAGAAAATGCTGAAACGAAGGAAGCTTTCAAATAGTAAGAATAATACAGCTGCTGTCATTTCCTTCTGAAATTAAACGCAATTTATTCAATAAATAGATTAATGGAGGTCAAAAACTACCTGGCTAATAATTACTCAAACACTGATAAGCTAATTCTGTTATTTCTCCCATTGACATAAGGTTTTGCTTAAATAAAGGCAACAGAAGTACTTAACAGTTTAGATGATAAACTCCTACTAATTTTAATTGGAATTGGGAATTTTTAAATACCTAAAAAAAGACTTTTCCAAATAATTTTCTCTCTTTATTCCTTTAGCTGTACTTGTGGTCTCAGTATAGTGAAGCAAAGAAGAGAGTAAACAAGATAAATGAGTAAGTAAGTCAAACAAAAGAAGAATTACTAGCAAGCTAATAATACCATCCCTGACAGCAGCTCGCTCATTCTGCTATTAGTATTTGCAGAAGATATTGACAAAATGGGAAAGACTCAAACAAGAACAAGCAACATGATCTGATCTTCCCAAAAATCTTAGAGTAAGACAATGAAGACAATCTCATTAGTTTTTCACTGAAAATCCTAAGAGGGGGAAGGAAGCAAATGATCATTTAAATTGTCAGGAAAATTAAAAAGCTAGAAACTAATGCTAAACAAATTCTCATTCAAAATAAAGCCTATGTTTTTAATATTGATGTAATAGACTACTGGGAGACTGTTCCAGGAGGTTATTATGGATTCTCTGCCATCCCAAATCCTAAATATACAAGCTAACCAAACAGAAATTGTTGGTGTTGACGTGGGAGTTGCTTGGTGAATGCTTTGGCATCTTTTATGGAGGAAGTCAGACTGGATGATTGAGTTTGCCTTGGCAGCAGACAGGATATTTCTGCTGTGTGTGGGAGACACAAGGGAGGAGAGCAGGGGGGAGGGAAAAGGAGTGAAAGAAAGAAAGAAAGAAAGAAAGAAAGAAAGAAGGAGATGCCTGGCTGTATTCCTAGTCTAGCCCATGTAAGGTGCATGTCTAGGTGGTATCAAGTTTCCTGGTCTAGTGAATGGCACATGGTGTCTGCAAGCAGAGAGAATATAGGAAGGCATCCATGGTGTTCGTGAATGGAGAATATAGGATGGTATCCATGGTGTCCATGGTGTTCATGGCAGGTTTTACTGCAGGCAGAAGAGCCTTCAAGCCCTCTCAGAAGACTACTGCAGGTATTGAGTTCTGCTGTCATTTCATAATCCAAGCTGAAGGATTTTTTTCACTATGCTAAAATCACACAGAATTGAGACACACATTAGACTGATTAATAAAAAAAATTATAAGCCAGGGTCTCTCTGTGGAGCTCCTCCTTTCCATTTGTTTTCTTACTTGCTTTTGCAAGAGATCATTGGGACCATTAAAAATAGCAATCTGAAAAAAGTAAATGTGCATATCAAAACTAGTCTGAAGAGTTTCAATGGAAACTAGTTTGGATATGCACATTTTATGGATCTGAGATCCCATAGCTTGTTCAGATG
The DNA here is from genome assembly GCF_017590055.1 of Onychostruthus taczanowskii. NCBI lineage: Eukaryota > Metazoa > Chordata > Aves > Passeriformes > Passeridae > Onychostruthus > Onychostruthus taczanowskii. The sequence goes on from NW_024502236.1 coordinate 3,556,062, forward strand.
CAACCCTCTCTTTCCAAACACTGCACTAAGTTACTATCAACAACAGAAGGACAAACAGCAGAAACAAGATGGTAAAAGAAATGCATAAAATATTGCCTCACACTGCCACACTAAATCATGACCTCCTGCTTTGCTAATATTTGCTTTATACTGAGATCTCAGAGCTCTAATAAAATTCAAGGTCCCCCTGTAACAGTCACTATGCTCCTATTAATGAGTAGTGTTCCCCACACGAAAGAGCACACAGTCTGCCTAGATAGTATGGAAAAATGGCAGGGAAGAAAAGTAAAGGCTCAAGGGAACTTGTCTGCATTCATGATGTGTGCCAGGAAGTGACCCTAAATCTTTAGCCATCGATGCAGCAAAAAAGAGCACGTAGGCAGCAGTTTGGAAACATTTCAAAGGGTTTAAAAGTGTTAGTTATTGCATGTAGTAATTTTGATTTCCCGCTAGCATTTAGGGAATGATTACCAAATTTCAGAAAGCCAAGCTGCAGTCCTTGGAATTTATTAACTCATAAAAGCCTACCAAACCTCAACACTCAGATAATGGCAACACCCATAAGAAAGCTAACCCATTGAGTCAGCCAGGAGAGGTTTCCAATACTGCACTGGTAACCTGCTTCACTTCTAAACATCCAGTCATTGTTTAAAAACCAGGTGCCTCAATGGCTCCTAAAACATCAATATTGTGACTATACTCATCTATTTCAGAAGACATAAGTCTGAGAATTAAGATCCAAAATAATATGCCAACATAATAAACAACAGAAAAGCATGGTCTACTATGTTTATTTAAAACGTCGCAGTAAATCTAGCTCCCTGAATACACCAGTGCATGTATATAAATAACATCAGTAAGAGCTATAAGTACTGTGTATCCTCAGACTTGTGACAAATCTTCCCAACAGAGGGATGAACCCTGTGCTTCCAGTGGAAAGCTATAAATCCCACCACAAAATGGCTGTGCCGGCCATTTCATGTGCCAGGTTTGCTGAATGCTGATTCCTGCGCTGTTGGGACACCATAACATAGGGATGGAGAGGTGCTGTGTCTGGATTAGGCTCATGCCAGCTGCTGCAGGATGGCAGCAGTGTGAGAATCTGTGGACCTACTTCCTATAGGCCCAAAGCAGAACTAGGCTCCCTGAGGACAAGGGCCGACTGTCAAACCTTCTGGAAATATGAATCTGGCTAAATGCTGGTAGCAAAACTTTCATGCACATTGCCAGGAGAAACTACCTCTGCTGAACAGAGCAGCAGAAAATTATCCCATAGCTTGCTCTTCCCAAATCACAGTTATTAAATCTGATGTTCCATAAATGAACCTCCTTTCTGATTGTGCAGACATCAGGACTATCAAGTCATTCTTCAAAAGAAAATGAGAGAGAAGATCTTTATTTTGAAAACTGCCACCAACAGCCTAATATCTTACGTCTCACTGCTAGCTGTTTCTGAATGGGGCCAAGGGAGGAAATGCAGAGTCTGCAAAAATTTACAGGTAGAGGCAATTTATACATCCTTCATGTTCAGGATGAAGAACCACTGTGGAGTGAAATGCAAACAATGGGAGAAAGGCTGATTTGAACTCCTAGGACAACAAAGCCAGCTTCTTGTAGGGCCTTACAGTGGGGCTATGGAAGGGGCCGAAACAAAGAGATGAAGAGAAGGGGAGAGGTGATTGTTACTCACTGGTAAGATTCTATTTCACAGAATAACTTTGGCAGAAGAAAAGCAACCACCTTGTCCAATTCTCTGGCATACCTACACCCACATGGACAGAAACATTTTCTTTAGAGAGTGAGTGAGGATCCCACAATCAAACTTTTTCTAGACACAAAGTTTTCCCCATGCGCTTCAAAGGCAGCTTGCAGAAGAGAGAGAGTGCAGAGGAACAGACAGTGAACCATGAAGACTTTTCCACTGTTAACTGTCTCACTTGTATGAAAATCAGTATATAAACTGGATAAACAGAATACTTCTTTACGCGTTGGAGGCACTCACTTCATCTGATTTATTGTCATCCAATGGAAATGCTTTAAGCAAAGGGAAGAACTTTCTATGAAGAAATGCATTCTACTAGGAAAGGCTTGAGTTTGAAATTAAATCCTGTGCTAAACTTTTCAAGAAGTATCTACCTTCACTGAAGTCTTTTCATAGCCCTGCTTATTTCTACTTTAAACTTCTCATTTATTGTACTTTAAGCCCCATCAGTGAATGTAAATGGGGTTTCACTATACGTTTAGTGCATTCAAGCATTCTTTGTTACAGTTCCCACCCTGCTGCATTATGTGAGCTCTGCCACGGAAGTCCAGCAGTCGGTTTGTTTTCTGCTATTAATAAAAGAACCTACTTTTCCGCACTTCTTTGAAGAAGTTGAAAGGGCTACATGTTAGAGGGGGAGGTGATGGGGAACAGACTGTGGTGTAATCCCCAAACGCAAATGCTGTCTAGATTAGAAACCTCCCAGAAGAAAATTTACAAATGCTAAGACTGAGCTTTTTGTGTGATGAACACTAGAGCAATAACTTAGCCACATACTGGGTTCTGCCTAATGCTTAGGGAGCCTACTAGGTGAAAGGAATTAAATGAAAAATAAAATCTTCCAGTTGGCTCTGTGCCGATGCCATCCAACCCTTTTGGTATCAAGTGACTTACTAATGCAACTATTTTCATGTGTATTTCATCACTGAGGTATCTTAATATAATACTTAGGAATCTGTTAAAATAATAATAACAAACACACAAATGGGATTTACACATTGCCAGTGTTTTTACATAGTCCAGGAAAAGCTTAATTAAAGGGGTGGGATGTGTCTCTGCTGAATAGCTGTTTTTCCTTCATACCTTCCCATGCATGACACGTACACATCCAAGAAAAGAAGTTGGGGGTGGTGGTGGTGGAAGAAAACCACCCAAAACCAAAACCAAAATTACCAGTCCTAAACTACTCAGCACAATCTTGTTGATTTGCTTAGCCATTTAAATAAATGAACATGCTTCTTGTAGAGAATCACGGCCCCATTGCAACAGCTAATGAGTAAAAGGAAAGTACAGACTATTGTCTGCCTTGTTCCCTATGGAATACTCATATTGCTCAAACTATCATTACCATAGCTACTTTATCCCACAATTACCACTAATCTTTAACTCCTAAATAAGTAGGAACAGGCATAAAGATTGCACTTCTGAAAGTTTACCAGATAAACTGTAGTCTATAGTCAACCGGAAGATTCTGTGATTAATTTTAAATCCTACTTAATAGGTTAAAGATGTTTTTAAAGATGACATAATTTTATCAATGTTGATTTTATTAATCTGATGTTCAATTACTCTCTAAAGCTTCCATCCACTTGTTGCTACTCAGGCACTGCAAGTGAAGCTCATCAATCAATTGAGCTGGATTCTGGTCAGAATATAACTCCCCATAAGAATCACCCTAGTGTTGCCAAGGAGTGCAACAACACAGCATCCAACAAACTTGGAAGATGCCTATTGTAATCATCAAACAATGAAAAAACTTAACAAGGCGATGAATGCCTCAGATGCATTGTTTGGACGAAACAATTTTAAATGAACATAATAAAATAAATCTACTTTTAATTGAGTGATACAGTTTCAGCTGGCATTTTTATAGTATTCTAGATATGTTTTTTCTATTGTGTGACTACCTAGCTAGTTATAGACTTCAGACTCAGATGACTTCTTTCTTTCTTTTTTTTTTTTTTTTTTTTTTTTTTTTGTAGGCTACAGTTGGTCCCTAAGAGGAGATGACTGCTTTCAGTGTGAAATTATCTACCTAGTCAGGAATTGAGCATAATCATCACATGGGCGAATTGAAATGATGGCTACATTTACTGCCTACAGAAATTTCTGCTGCACTGCATATTAACACACTGAAAATGTTGTGTTAGCTTATCGTGGATGTGCCGATTTTCATTACCCACGGAAATGCAGAACATCTTCTGTTAAACCTCATTGACATTTTTCATCAAGTGAATAGAGCAATGCACTGAAATGTGATAATTGTACATTCTTGTTATACAACTTCAAGTAAAATATTCTTCCCTCTAATTCCAACAGTAATTAACTTGGATTGGAATTCCCTTGACTCGTGTAACAGTCTTCAGCACTGTATTAATGGATCTTAGAGTTTATATGGTTGGAAAAGAAATTCTGTCCCATATACACAATACTATATAAAGGTGCTAAAGACTTTCAGGTTAATGAAAATAATTGATCAAATCACCCCAGCTTGAGCTATGAGCTTTTTTTTTTTTTTTTTTTTTGCATTGTTTAGGTGAAATATGAAATGGTGTATTGCTAAAACTTAAAATGCCTCAAAAATGAAGCTCCAGAAAATTGTTGCATCTCCCATGAAGACTAAAAATTAAAGTAGACAATTATCATAATAATAACTCAATTGTACATGGCAGACAAAAGAGAAGCTAATACTTCCCTCTGTTTTTTGACTGATGTTTTGTTGGGCTATAGCTAAACAGCACTTTAAGTTGACAGTAAATTAGCAAACAATATGAGGGAGGAAAAAAGAAAAAAATAATCATGGGGGGGTTAAGATGTTTATGTAAAACAGTGATTTTCCTTTTTAAAATTAAAACGTACAAATAAGCTGGTGTCAGAGCCTAGGTGATCCTTCATTTCCACCGCATTGAGCAGGCTCCCATCAGCAGCAGACAGCCGCTAATATATGCGTCTGGTTCAGTCTGCTCTACCAACTAGGATCCCATCGAATTGTTAATATCAGTCCTTTTTTGTATGCACCACACATCTTTTTCACTCTCTCTCTTCCTCCCCCTTTGCAAGAGCTTGTGTTTTTGTTTTTTTGTTTTTGTTGTAGCACAAGCTGATTACTCTGAAATCACTTATTAAAGAGCATTTAAATGCCTTTTGCACTGAAACAACGTCAAGTTGTATATAAATATATGATTCCTATATATAGAAATGTATCAAAATTCTGCATATATATCTAAGCATAGCATACTGAAAATTATGCTTTCTATTTATTTGTGCTAATGGAGACAGCTTTCATATTCTGCCACTGGGTAAATGGGACTGCTTCCTGCATGGTCAATGTAGGCGTTGTCACGCAGTTCCAGGACACAGAAACACGTCGTTGATCCTGGTGGAAATTCTGCCTGACAGAAGACCCTGCTTCTTCCTCCCCTCCATCCACCTCTGCCCTGTGTACCTGAGGTAGGGCTGGCTGTGCTGAGGCTGGGGAAGAAGAGGGAGCAGGAAAAGAGGCAGGCAGTGCACCAACTTTCCCATCACTATGGCAAGGGGCAGCAGTGAGTATGATGGGCAGAGCGGAGCCACTGGAGTCATCCCAGTTCAAGCAGTAATGCAGAGGCAGGACTGCGTATTCACGACTTTTGCTGGAGCACCAAATACGCCAGGCAGGGGTTTCTAATGATTCATTTTCTTCTCACTCTCAGTGCAGGGCAGAGCACAGTTGAAATCTTCAGACTGACAGAGACAAAACGTTTCACTCCACAGTTTCACCTTCATTGTACATACAGTGTTAAATGCAAAATTAATTCAGAGTGCTGAATGTGAACTATCCTCATTCAAGAAAATTTTGCTGATCGAGAAATAAATGCAATGACAATATTTAATACGCATAGATAGGTGCATTGTACAGCTGATTAAATCTATAAGGACTTTTATTTCGATGAACACTAGGTGCAATTGAAATTATATATTGACATGTATATAGCAACACACAATATAGTTTTATCTCATTATACAGCTTGAATGAACAGAATATGTGTTCACCTGATCAGTATCTTAAATAACCTGTTTTCAGTATTGAAAACTGCTACAGAGTATGTGTAAATTCCTAACAAAGTGCTTCACGAGGGTAGTACCTACCTGGGTGCATTTGTCTGTCATATACACATTCAGATCTACTTTTCCAATATTTCCTAAACAGAAGTCAAAACACACACAATATCACATCTGTGTTAAAAAGGTTACCTCTGTATCTAAATTTTTGCAAGTAGCTCTTTTGGGTGTTCTTAGCGTGTGGGATTGACAGTTTATGAAGAAAAGAATTACATATTTACAGGAACTGTATCATCATTGTAATTGCTAAGGCAATATTTTTTATGACTATTTAAAGACTAATTATATCTTGAGCAACTTGAAAACTATGTACTGAGCATAGTTTCTGTCTCTTAAGAAAACAAGACAAGAAGAAAAAATATTATACTAACAGATAAGAACAATTTATTTTAACAATAGTGTTGATGCTTAACAATAAAACACAATTCCTCCCACACAAGTGGAAAAAACATACTGCAACCAAAATACCACTTTTGAAATTAACAAATAGTTTAGATGCCTGATCTGTGTGAAGCCTTTGTTTCAGTGAAGTCTGATGTACCAACAAAGTCCTTCAGCATCTTGGTTAGACACAGGAAACAGAGAAAAATGACTCAGAACTAACTCACCTATAAAATATTAAGAAATACAAATCAAATTATGTGTTTTAGATCAGATGTTTGAGGCAAATAAGCAGTGCAGAATAAGTCATGTGCTTGTGAATCTCCTTATGCAAAGTCAGTGCAGAACTTAACACATGAGGGACAAGCTACAGCTCACACTGGTTTTTTTCAGAGGGATAAAAAATATAAGAAGTGATGGGGAAGTTACAAGTTGAATCCAGTGCTTAGAGTATTGTGGGTTCGCTTCAAATTGAACAGGTACAAGAAATACGTTTCTGAGTGTAAAGGGATGTTAATACTGAAGTATGATTTTTAAACCAATATTCTCTTTCAGATTAAAATGTAAATTAAATGAAAGAATATTTTAAATGACATATTGTGTTCTCACTTGGACAAAGAAAAAGGATGGCAACTAAATACAAAATACTCTTTGTTCCATGTTACAGGAAAAGCTAAGCAACAGTTTTCCTGTAGACTGAAATCATTATTCAAACAATAGAATGAATGTTTTCTAGGCCTCAAACATCAGTATTTATGTTTTATGTTTTAAAAGTCAATTAATGCTTGAACAGTAAGGATAAGTATATACTTTGTGGTAATTATTTATCAGAATTGTCTACAATAATAATAATAATAGTATTAATATTATGGTTGGAAGTATTTTAGTATCTGTTTTGAGTGGGAGTTTTTTTTTGTTTTTGTTGTTTGGGGGAATTTTTACGTGCAAACTAACATTCAGGTTAGATTATAATTCTAAATGCTACATGACATCTAGTCCAGTTTTCTAAACATATAAATATGTAACATCCTTATGCTGCACAATGAGTAACAGTTTGGATTTTTTTTTTTTTCTTTTTTTTTTCTTTTTTTTTTTTTTAGGAACAGTTCTGATGCTTAACATTTAAAATAGGTATATTTTCCTTTTTACCCTTCCAGGCAAGGAAAGCTCCTTTGGTTCTCTAAATTCTGCAGAGAAACAAACAAAGTCCAAAGCTGCTGGTTCCCCTCCGCCTAGGTCCCAAGAGCCTGACTTGTGATTGTTGCTAAAAAACCTCACAAGTTAGGGTCTCAGGGACTAGGAAAAGTCCGATATGATCCAGAAGAATTCGTCTTCCAATAAACTGAATTGTTTAGTAGTCATAATCGCTGTCACCAAAACTCTCACTGCTATTGTTAAATAGAAAGAAAACCCAAACCCAAAAGAAGCCCTAAAACCAATGTCCCGTCCCCCCACCAAATCAACACCACCTCCTTCCCCCCAAATAAACAAACCACAGTTTCAAGTAGGGGGCAGAAAAGATCAAATAAGCAGGCAAGATGCATACATACATTCGAACAATGTATCAGCTGACCGAACAGACTTTTCTGAGAGTCTGGTCCTTAACTTTTGAAAAGAAAAAACAAAGAACACAGGATAAAAATCTTCACTGCCTTGTCTCACAAGTAGCTGTGTTACTATAATGCATCAGAGGGAAGCGTCTACAAATGGGTTAAAATCTGCTTCCAGCAGATTTGTACAGTAACAATTTTATTCTATTTCCTTAATGCCTGAAAGAAGGATTAAATGCTTGTTAAGGGGGTTCTAATTGAAATATTTCCCCGGTATCCTACTGTTCAGGTGGGCCCTGGGTTACAGAGTACTTTAAACCCATTCACGATGCAAGGATAACCTTTGGGCGTGTATTCACTTTTTGCCTCTTCCCCCCATTCAACATTTAATCCTTCTACAGACTGCTAGAAAAAGCTTCTTCCTTTCCAATGGCAAAACTAGCCTTCACTCCATAAGCTGCAGAAAACATTGACATGCAGAGATTGTTGTCACTTGAACCAGATTACTCAAAGCACACATAACTTTCAAATACTGTCGATACAGTAAGAAGAATTGCTTGGATTTCCCAAATAATTTTGTTCTGAAGCCGAACACTTTTAATGGCACGACCACAATCCTGAATTACTTTTGCATTCATTCTCCTCCGATCTTTAGCCTTGTTTGCAGAATGAAAAAGAAAATTTCTACTTTAGGGACAGGATCCATCGTGGCTTTTTTTTTTCCTCCATGAGATCCCAGAGCAAAAGAAACAGCAGCCATAAAGGTCCTAGCCACTGGAGCAGAATCTGGCATAGAAAACTCAGAGCTCTTCGGGAAGCCGTTCAGCTTTAAAAAGGAAAAAAAAGAGAAGAGGGGGGGAAGAATTAGAATCTCTGCTGGTCGAACAGGTGAACCATCCATTTACAAGAAAGCTTTACAGAGTGCTCTGCCGAAGAAAAGATTTGCCAGTGCCCCCCACCCCCACCCCTGCCCTTCACCCTCCCCTCCAGACTGATACTTCAGATTTCAGAACATTTTGGATTATTTACAATATTATTTCAGCTGATGATATAATGCAACATTATATAAGAGCCGTTTCTTTGTCACTGTGCACCATTCAATCAGTTATGCGTCAGACACATAATAGTTAAATGAAACAAAATATATATATACACATATATGAGAGAGATATATATGTATAGCAGTCCCTAGATTTCATTCAATTTCTTTTTTTAAAGCTGATCATGATTTAACAAACAATTCTGACCACAGCTTTCAAATCAATAATTAGAATGAAAAATCTCTCCCCTCTATAAATATGACATTAACATAATTATACCACCCCCATCGCATAGACCCATCCTCTTTAGGGAATACATCTGATGCTCTGAAGATGGAAATCAGTCAGATTTTAGCTGCTCTCGAACGTACCTTTGCTTCTCACTGACTGACTGGCTTTACCTTCCATGCACACACACACGGTCACAGCACACACACGCGCACACACACACACACATGCGCGCACACACACACACACACACACACACACAGAGGCCCTCAAAGGCACGGCAAAGCAGCGGATGCTGACTCAGAGCAGTTGTGTGTGGAGGGGGTGGTATCGGCTGGTATTTTCACTGCACTCATCATTAACATTAACTCACTCTCTAGCATCCACCCTCTCTCAGACCTGCTGGACTGCAGCATTTGCATGACGCTGTCACTCTAGCCCTTGTGGGTCAGATGTTAGAAGAAAAAAAAAAAAACCTCAAGGCTCTCATAAGGAATGCCTTCATTTCTTCCAAAGGGTCCCTCTTCTTATTTTTCCACCTTTCTACTTCCTCTGTTGCTGTGTCTCAGTTGTTTGACATCTTTCCGGAAGAAAATGTCTTGAGCTGCAATAAGCCAGTAGTCAGTCGGTCCTCCCCTCACCTCACACTCGTATTCCCACCCCCTTTTTTTCCTAATCAATAAGACAGATCTCCAAATGCAGTTGTGAAAACAGGCTCTGACACACAGACTTTCATCCTCGATCCTCTGCCTCAGGAATAGCAGGCAACCCAGGCTCACACGTGATGTAGAGAGAAATAATGCCAGTAATTCTTGAACAGTCTTAGGAGTTTATTCTACGCCTTCTTCATTTTTTCCTGTGCTCGAATAAATACCAGTGGGAAGGACACACTAGCTCTCAAAAGCTACAAGGATTCACTTCAGAAAATAATGAACATTAAAAGACTAATATTAATCTTCCTCAAAATTAATGCTATCTTCCTCCCCCCTTCATTGTACTCTCTATAAGTAGGAATTGTCTCATAGCCAAAACCCTGCCAGGGTCTGAATCACCATTCACTGTGCTGAAATCATGAGTTTCTGGGGTTCAACTGGCATTTAACTGGACTAAGCAATTTTTTTTCCTCTTTTTCTTTTCTTTTATTTTAGACTTCTTAGTTAGAATAAAATACAAAAAATAGAAGCTGCTTGTATCAAAGGGAACACTGCAAGAGAACAATGGCAATACACCCGCACCATCACACTGAGTACTGAAAATGCATGTTTGAGCCCCACTTGTGTATTTTTCTGTATGATATTTGCTCCGTTTTGGTAGAGAAGTCTGAACACATACATACACACCGAATACACACACGCAGAAACAGAAGACACGTATAGAAAATATACAACACAAAACAAAGCACAAAGGCTGATAACTGAACCACAGGCACAAGTTGTCTGACAGGCTATGAAAATCCACAGAGCATAATCATTGTGTGCATTTTTACCTTGTTCCTTTGTTCTTAAGGCAAGGGACTTTAATGGCTTACGATGTTGACAGTCTTTCGGCTTTTCCCTTTTTTACGCCAACAGTATTTGGGAATTACTTTTCCAGACAATACCACACCACTGTGATTCGCGGTATAGAAATTATTTACCAGAGGGGGGGGACAGGTGATACGCAATTCACCAGCCAATTCTCTGAGCTGCCTGGTGCTGTGGAAGCCCTCGGCGCAGCCGGGCGGGCAGGTCCCAGGATGCAGTGCTGCAGTCCCGGCTCAGGTAGCCTTTTGGCAACCTTATGGCAGCAGCAGCGAAAGGAAAGGGCATCTACTTGCAGGAAAGGTCCAAAAGAAAATACCACACAGCCCCAAAGTAAAGGAAGGAAGCCAAAACACCAGGTACACGCCCTAAGCCCAGCTAGTGCGCGCTAAGGACCAGTCGTGGTGATGGTGATTAATTTCTTAGGAAAAGGATGGAAGAAAGTAGACAATTAGGAAACAGTTAAGTTTGTAATCTCAGAGAAAGGGAGAGACGGAGACAGACACACACCCACGTACAGAGAGCGAGCGAAGAATGCCAAGCATGAGACAACAAAAACAAGACCAAAATCAGATTTGGGAAACTGAAAAAATACAGGATTACAGCATTCAGCTTAGCAGTTACTGAGGTATATAAAAAAAAAATTACCACATGCACAGCATGGCTTAAAATACTTATTGCCATCAACAGTCTGTGACGGATGCCAGCTTCTTATTGCTATACGTACATTAGATTGGTCATCGCCTCTTAATCTCCTTTTGCTCAGACCCATCCATTTTTTGCTGCTCCAGCATCTGTGCCCTTTATGCTTTTTTTCTGTATAGTTACCCACAATACCCTGGATAAATTAATGTCATGACCTCACTATGGCTATCAGAAAGAAAAAAACGTCTACTATTTTAATAATTGAACGTGCACGTACAGCAAACTGCCTACTGATAGCCCAGCTTTGTGGACTGCCTCCAAAAGAAGCCTTTGCTAGCTCTGCGAATCAGAGACAACAGATGCAAATACTGGCCACAGAGCCCCGGCTCTCTGCCTTGCCTTTTTTTTTAAAAACCCACCCTTTTCAGTCTGTGCCACTTCATTTTCCCTGAGCCTCTTCCCTCAACGGTTAAAAACATTAGCCTGATGAAATTAGAGGCTTCTGAATAAAAGGATGAAGATGAGTGAAAATTATAAATGGTTGCAGATTCTGGAAATTTATATCCAGACGGTGAGTAGGGAAGAGTACCCAGGTTCAAGTGCTGAGCCTCACTCGGCAGCACCTCTGGGGCCAATGGGACTGCAGACTAGATTAAATCAATAGTCGTCTGAAACGAGATGTCGTAATCAATCAGCTCAATTACCACTGTCATAGATCTGGGCTTAAGGTCTTTCCTGATTCCACTCTTCTAATCATTAACCCTTATACATCCTCATAATAGGAACTCACGCTTGCTCTGCTGCCCTACCTTCAGACCAACAAAGTTTAGCTTAGCATTTTCTCCTCTTTTTTCCTTTCCCTATTTAAATAATATCAGAGTGGGTCAGCAAGAAATGTTTTAAATGTGAATATGGTGAGATTAGATGCATTCCTTTAAGTGTACATATTATATATGTGCTGCTGTGCACTTATATATTATTATTATGCCTCCGGGAGTGGCTGGGTGGATCAAAGACTGCTGTTTAATTAACATTCAACTCAGCTGTTTCCTTGGAGATTAAAAATAGAAGACTAGTTGAATTAAACTGAAGCTGTTCACTCCTTTCTCTAATCCAATATTACAGAACCCTCCTCCCATCAACCTAGTTAGAAACAACTCATTTCTGGTTAATCAGCCACCAGGAAAATCCATTTTCAGTTTGAAAGTAAGTGTGAAAAAGTTGGAAAGACAGTTTTGTGTGCATGTCTGAATTTCACAGAATTGCCCATCATTTACATTTTGCATCCACAGTACAGTAAATCCTCATGCAATGAAAGGAGAAAAGAACCATCAGGCTTGACTATGAGCAGAACCACTTTAAATTCTTGCCTGTAATTATTATTTACTGTATGAAGATTAAATGTCAACCATTAAACTTTTTTTTTTATTTTTTTTTAATTTTTTTATTCCTGTGAAGGAAAAGGTCTAACAGCTTTTCATTAAAATGCTCCAGCAATTCTCACATCTCTGTCTCTGATTTTCTCAGGAGGAAAGACAGAATACAGGTAGCAGGTATCCAGAATTCAGGTCTCTTAAGTCTGTTTTCTTCTGTTAGAATTAAATAATAATAGCAAAAGAAAACCCTGGTACATTTACACTTACATCACTGCCTGTACACACTGCCTCTGTTTCCAAGCAGAACCACACCTTTTTTAACCATAGATCTGCTTCTCATCTGGACAGACAGAATGCACAGCTCCACTCCAGGCAGCACTGCAAGTACCAAATAGCAGAAATAGCTGTGGAAATGGTATTTTGGGGGGGAATTTGTGCTCCTAGAGATGCGAGCAGTGGGTATGGGACAGGGACAGCAAACAGGGATCTCACAGCAAAGGCAAAGGCCGAGGTCGGGGGTCTGTCTGAGCAGGGCTCCATGCTGTCCAAACCAGGTTATAATTGGAGATCGACTGCTGGATTTAATGACCCGCTGTTTTCATTAGTAGAAATATAAAAAAATTGGTCTCGAAAATCATTCAGCTGCTAGCATAGGTGCTTTTTAACAGGCTTATACCTCAGTCAGGAACAGCTTGGTTGCAGTCACTGACCCCTCACAGATGGAAAAAAAATGACCTCAGCTTTGCCTCTTTTCTGGGAAAGCTGTAGTTGGCAGGGGGATGAGAAACAAAAAGAACTTTAATTTTGTCCTTTAGTCATGCTAAATGAATGCACTGCACCAGGCACCACCTTAAACTGGCTGAAGGGCACTGCTCAGTTTTGCAGGCAGCAGCTCAGACTGTGAGCATCATCCACAAGGGGACAGCATCCACATCCACACTGGAAAGATGCAGTTTGTGTCTGTGAGGAACAGAAAGGGGGGCAGCCATTGCTGAAAGCACCCAAAAATATAATAAAAAAAAAATAAAATTAAAAAAAAAAAAAAGAAAAAGAGAGAGAGAGAAGAAAAAAGAAGATGTTTCCTGGATTATTACTTCTGGACGGAGAGGGAGGAGAGGTGAGACTGGATGTGCATGTCAGATATCAGAACCTGCTCAAATACAGGATCAGCCTTTTGTTTCTTAAACAGCAAGAGTGAGGTGATTTGCAATATTAATGCAAACTTTGTATAACAGACAAGGACTCTCTGGAATAACAGATAGTAATGTTAAGAGAATGTGATGAGAAGAATTAGATACCAATAGAGCAAAATCAGAAGGTATCTAATGGGAAGAGAGAAATGCATTAATATCAAATGTTATTCTGATTTTACAGTTCTCATCTTTATATCCTTAGTGTGCTCAAACTGAGACATAACACACTTATTCCTTTTCTTTTTCTAGAAACAAAAGTTTCTTCATCATAGTGCACATGGAAATGATCTTAATAAAAAAAGATTATCTTAATGTAGCATTTAAATAACTTAGAAGAGTAACACTGTTAGACTTGTGCCTAGTTGGAATGACCTACACCATAGTTCTGTATGATTGTCCCTAACACCTTCTCACCTCACTGATGAACAGCAAGGGGATAAAGACTTCAGAAAATTCTCACAGCTACCTAGTCCCAGATTTGCCATTAAAAAAAAAAAAAAAAAAAAAAAAAAATCTACCATTCTATTTTCTTTTTTAGAAATGCTACATCCAGAATTAATCTCGTAATTTAGTAAGAGTGTCTTTTTTAACTTAGCTGCGATTCCCACCTGATCATAAAGTACTGAAAATATATATAGCCTACACAATCTATTACAGAAAGGAAATCACAGAAATAAAATTACAGAGAAACAGCAATATTCTTCTCTTCCTACGCAAGCTCCATCTTACTCAAGAAATGCTATTATACCATCTCCTTGCTGACTTGTCAATTTACCTGCCCTTTATTAAAACACAGACATATGACAGCAGAAATTATTGCAGTTTGAATTACTTTTTGTGTGAATTCTATTCAATAGACCTTGATTTTGCCAACATTTTCAATGAAAAAAGTAGTTATTTGTGAAAACAAACCACTGTGATATGTATACTTTTTTTGACCTATGTTTCCTTGAGCTGTGAGAGCATGAATAATGAATGAATTAACTTTTCGATTTATGAATAGTTTTTATACTTCACTAATTGCTTTGTGTTACTACTTAATACAGCATCAGCATAATGGGAAGAAAGGAAGGGCCCAGTACTAAAATGAAATTCCAACTGTTCAAAACCTGTTTTTGCCTAAACTGCCAGGTCTGCATTTGTAGTCTGTTCAATAAGAAAGCAGTAAAGTGCCAAGAACTATTTTAAAAATCCCGCTTTGTAAATTTTTCAGTATGACAATTTTGCTGTTCCCTGACCTGTAGGTATACCTGCAAACACACACACACACACACACACACACACACACACACACACACACACACGTAATTGATAAAACCACAATATTAGATAGATAGAATCAGATCACCAAAATATGCTGGTTACACACTATTGTTGCAATCACCAGTGAGTCTGATCCTGAAATAGGGCAATAGAAATCCCTTTATTCGGGTGGATGATATTTCTGAAATGACCTGAACCATTTCTCTGAGCACCTACTCTGAGGTGTGTATTTGCCACATAAAAGTCAAAATTTGTAAAAGGAAATTAAGGGTATTTGGTACATGCTGCAAACACTATGAGAATGTACAGAATTCTGCTGTAGGACAAAACCACTCCTGTTTTCTTAATGCAAGCTGAAGATACACATTTGTGAGAAACATTCAGACACAACCTTTCTACAATGTTGTTTTTAGAAGATTCAAAAGCAGTCTGGAGACAAAAGCAATTTAAGAAGAAAATACAAAATAGGTTCAATGCCTGCAAAACCAGAATATTTTGAATTTTCTAGACAGTGAAGGTTAAAGCTATCCTGCATTCTCATAGTTCTCTCTCTCCTTTCAATCAATCTCATTGATTTTTTTTAAAGGTCAGAGGCTATACCTTCATTGATCAAAGAAACAGCCTGACACAGCGAAAGAGTCTGCCAATTCCAGACAGATCAATCACACCTTTGTCTGCTTTTGATACATTATGGTTATTTATTCTGCATCACCACGACTTTCTGTCGCATGGCTCTTAATGTAATAATGCTGCTCGGGGACAACAATAAAAGAAAAGGGGGGAGGGGAAATATTCTATTTAAAATATTTTAAGCCTCTCTCTGGTATTTCTGAGGGTGGCTTATGATGGAACTTGGCCAACTTGTTTGCTTTCATTTTTGCCTTGGAACTCCTGTTCTGGTATTTAGCTCTTGGTCAGTGCTTTGCAGGTTTTTAAAAAGGCAATCTCTTGAAAACAATTTGTGCAAACTGTTTTTAAAAAAGTAATTGAATCTTGATACAACAACAATTATGATCTAATCACAACCATAATTTTTCACATTTATGCACTGTTTTAGAAATGTTTTAATAAATAGGATGTAACTGATACTTGGCTACAGCTACAGCTTTATGACTGTAAAAAGAAACTCATGGTCAGCCCAAAATAATTACTAGGAAATATTGCTGAATAAACAGATATAAGTGCTGAAAAGCTCCTGGCTTTACAAACTATTATGCTGAAAGCCAGCTAAATCTTTAAAAAATTCACTGTAAGTGCACTGTCTGCCACGACTGAAAGTTCTATGCTGTTATTTTGCTCTCCATAGCTCCTGCAGGAAGCCTTCAAAACTCCTTTTGGTCTAATATCAAACCTTTTTTTTCACATTTCCTAGCATATCACATCACTAGCATTACTAGCAACAGTTTCACTGCTTAAGAAAAATCACTTGTGGGTCTTGGGATATTGGTTATAAGTAAAAGCATTAAAATACACTTTTAAAAGTGCAATTGTATCCTAAGAGAAGCCAGTGGTAACACGCCCAGTGACTGCAATGGAACAGGGACTTCACTGGAAGATGTTAATCAAAACTTCAACCCAAGCTATCTGCAGTAGAAAAGGCGGTTTGTGAGATTTCAAAAGACCCTAATCATATAAAGATTAAAAAAACCCAACACATTTCTTTTCAAAATAGGTAACAAAGCTGTGATGGGCTCTGTGCACCACTCAGTCCTATCAAGCAAAGTGGAACTGCTCAGTAAAATTAAGCATGTGAATCTTTGCAGAATCAGGATATCAGGTAATAAGACATAATCACCATAGTTAGAACATTAAAATAAGATATGCAATAATCCAAACACTTGGCATTCGTTTCTGATTTCATTGTGCCTGCTCTGTAAATTATTGTGCACCCAATTTACAATTACATCAGCACTATTATGTAGAGCAAAAGGTAAGTGGTATACAAAGCTGAAATATTAAACCCATTAAAAAGTTATGAGTTTGACAGAGTCCCTACATGTATTTGCATTCATGCCAAGAAGTGCATTTGAAAACCTTTAACGAAAGGAAACTGCCTTCCAATGATAAACTGCAGTGCCTACAAGACATTGCTAAAATGCTACTGCCACTTTCAAAGGCCAAGAGACCTTAAGAATGGTTGCTGGCTGACAGCATTATACAAAAACATACAGTTTCTTCTGTAAAGAAATAAAGCTGAATGCACAACATTTCAGACAAGTTTTGAATAAGTCTATTTGTCCAGCTTACTTTGCAAAGGCTCTGAAGAAAACAGCACCATAAACACTTTCAGTCCCCACACAAGGGCTAAACAAAGAGTCCTCTTTCTAGCCATTTAATCCAGTAATTTATTTTTTCAACCATCACATAAATCGAAACACAGCTGTAACCAATGACTTGCAGATCCAGTTCCCTGCCAGCTGGATCCTGTTCTGCTGAAGCAGCAAGATTTTTACATTGTTCACTTCTGTACATCTGGAGAAATCATTTAGGTTCAAAGGTGACTAGAAAAGCTCTTTAAATAAACTCAACCAACGGTGAAGAGAGGCCTATGTATCTACGAAAGCTCCACAGAGTTCCATTTTAAAAGTTTTTTCTTTAAATTAGTGCATAGAGCAGTTTGCTTCTTTAACTATTTTTGATTATATTTTAATTGAATTCAAACTCAAATATGCATTTTGAGAACAAAGAAATATTTATCATTTCCCATGAATTTTCAAACAATGTCAAAAGTGATCAGAGTCAACAGTGTGTGTATGTATCAAATTTAAAAGAATGACCAAACAAATAGCAGTGTAGTGAAAAAAAATACCTCAATTAATGCATTTTAGCTGCTGCCTGAAGTGCACCTCGACTTTAAATTAAAAAGGAAACAAACAATAAGAAAGCATATACCATACTTGGATATGCTGAACCTGAAATCTCTTAGAAGTTAGTCCTTAAAATAGCCTTACTTCAAAAACTGTGCCTCATCCCATACTGCAGGAGTCTGCAGGTTAAATAACAGAAACTGCACACAGCAAATTGATTACAATGCAGCAATTGCAAAGCAAAGCTGAATCTTTCAGAGGAAATAACAATGAATATTAAAGGCTCATATAATCTGTACCTTTGATTACTTTTCAGACAAAACATGCACTCAAACATATTGACAATGGAAGGGGTTTGTGCTTAGCCCAGGCCCCACTCAAAATGTATCAAAAATATTTATAACATTGAAAGTCCTGATGATAGGTCTTATTTACAAATTCATAAGCACATGCTCTCAGTTACAAATTCAGTAATTTTTTTTCTCTCTCTTTGTGTTTCTGTTGAAAGCAGGTAAGCTAGACACATCCAGAACACGCCCCAGTTGCTCAGGTAAAGATGTAGTTCCTGTCCTGCACATTATTAAAAGGCATTTCAAAATTCAGTTACGCTTCACTACTGTAATTGCTTCTTTTCCTCTTTTAGTACTTACTGCAATAGCTGCTTTGAAACAATGCTGATAAAAGTATCCTTTCTGCTTGCCTCTCTGGCCACATCTCTGCACTTCTTCGTCTTATTGCCAGTTATCTCTCCTCACAGATTAACTGAGAAGCTACCTCACCTTCAGCTTTTGCTTCTCCTTGTCAACTCTTGCCTGCACTCATAATTATAGGAATGCTATCTGTGCTCTGTTGTGAAAATAGGAGCATTAAAAAAAAAAAAACCAAAGAAGGAAAATATAATGTCTTTAAAAGCCAGATAAACCAGATAAATCACCTGCAGAAATTAACATGCACAACTCACAGCCAGGTAATTACCACATCACTCCAGGGCAAACTTCAGAGTATTTAGACATGCATTTCTGTCCACTAACATGTACAGATTCACATAAACATTCTAAAATTAAACACATCTAGTTTTCAGTTAATTACCATGTTTCTGGAAAGCTTTCTCACTTCAGTTCCTAATGTGTATTTACCTGTAACTGTGTCTGAGTTTTTGTTTGATAACCACGGTAAGTGTCACAAAAGGAAGTGAACTTTGACAGAACAGAAGCCATCAGTGCCCAGTGAGTGAGGTTCTGCAGGGCCATGATCAACTTTGTCAAAATTATCAGTATGATTTAACAGCATGAACTTCATTTGCCACCCATTTCTTTTGTTTCATCAGCAGCAGCCCTTTGTAGTTCAGATTCTTCTTGCCAAAACTATTTTACTCAATAGGGAAATGGAAAATAAATCTCCATCAGGATTTATTATTCAGTTCAGACATCATCTATGGTCCATGATGTGACATTGCCTGTTTTCTGCCTGCCTGCCTGGGGTTTCAGGTAAGTTAGGTTTGGGTAAGTTTAAGTCACAATCTGAAATACACCCTTCGAAGGTCTGTGAGAGTCTAGGAAAAGCAAAGTAGCCTGGAGGGAGGTGTTACCTATTTTTGTTAGCTGTATTTGGCTACTTAAAGGACCTCTCTTTACTCTCTCACATTACAATCGGTAGTATAGATGGTATTCTGATTTATCTAGGAATATAACTCCCATGGCAGATCCTGAGGAGGTTTCAATATTTATCTGGTTTAAAACCTAAGCTCTGCTGAAAGTCTTCCAAGTGGAAATCCAACTCACCAAACTAGGAAGACCAAATCAGAGATTCTGAGATTCCAAAGGCGAATTTCAGAATGTGCTAAGCCAGTTATTCCAATTATCTGCATTTTTGTTTGGCAAATGTTATGGGCGCTTCTACCCAAGGAATTATGCTTGTCTTCTATAAGGCATTTGCTTATGCCAGTTTAAATTGTGGAGAGTACTTTATGTAACCTGTACCACTGGGTACTTGCAGCAGGGATGAACAGCTTACAAAGACTGGAGTGCCAGACATGACATATATCTCCTGTATTAAAGACAGAGCTTGTCAATAGGAACTGAATGGGGGGACAGAACCTGCTGCCATTTAAAGATGAGTGATGTTGACAATCATTTTTTTGGCATACTCTTGCTCCCATGCAAGGTAGCAATGCCCATTTGCCAATTCCCAGTGAGTGTGCAGACCAAGATTATAGCATAAATCAGGACACCTGCCTGAAGTGGTGGTCCTTTTTGCTTTCCCTCCTGAGCTGGGTCATTTGTTCCTCCACCTTGTTTGTGCTGACACTTGCCTCTCACAGCTGCATCCTAAAGCAGATTAGGGGACTGTCCCAAAAAGCAAACCGGAAGAAATACAAGATTAGTTTGCAGCAGGATCAGTCCTTCATCTGGTTCAATTAACAGCCATATAAACTAAGTGCCAGCACAAAAAGCCAAGGGGAAATCAATGCCACTAGGAAGAGGATGGAGTTCTTCTTTCAGTGGCAACCTGAACACAGGCAGAATATACATGGCCTTGCACCTAGTTGGAACCAGGAGCTGTATGAACCTGGACTTCTCCAAGTCAATTCCTTAGGATACTAAGGGTCCTCATATTCTGGCTATGAAGTGTTGTTGATATTCTCTCTGGCATCTGTGTTGATCTCTGCAACACAAGAGTAAAAATACTTTCTGTTGCAAAGGTATGAGACTGTTTTACAGCCAGAGAGAAATTAGAAGCTACAGCCAGGGGATAAAAGACTAGACACTCCAGGAAGTATCATGTAGAAGGGTTGTTCAGGGTGGTCAGAATAGTAAATGAGATATTAGCAACAGGCAAGCAATACATCAAGGCTGTAAATAACTGTGAAATCAAGTATTAACAGTAATCATACAACACGCAGAGGCGGTGCTCAGAGATTCCAATACACTTGAAATGCAAATTACAGTACAGCTAAGGGTAGTTGTGACAACAGACTTGAGCCAAAAAAATTAGATCTCTAATTTTCAGACACTATGAAATAATGTATTTGAACTTTGCCAAAACAGGCTGAAATGTACCATATACATATAATTACTTGTACAGTCTTCTCTTGGCATGTATCTCATTCCACTTACCCTATTTATAACAGTGTTCTCAGTCAATTATTTACAAAGATAAAATGGACAGGCTTAGGGTTTTCATAAAGTCCATTATAGCCATAAAGCATACAGAGAGAATCAATAAATTGTATGTTATCTCCACACAGCGTTCAGCATTTTCCTCTCTTTTATTTTAGAGGGGGAGGGGAAGGGGTAAATAACATGCCTATTAGTGATGTAGTCAGTTCACTTTTCACTGGATTCTGATCCACACATGACCAAGCAAACATATGCCTTCTCCTTCACAAATAAAGTGCCATCAGTCACCACACCCGTGTTTGTAAATCTTTTCTGAGATGCTGTGTTCTCACACGTGCAATTTGAGAGCAACAACATAAGATGAAACATATCATTGTGAAACATATCACATCCAGGACTTATGAAAAGGAGGGAAAAAAAAAAAAAGAGATGGAATGGCACGATCCACAGCTAGGTTTACGTTGTGCCCTGAATTCCTAAGCAGAAGCTCAGCACAACGACAGAGTACTTCAGCCCCCAAAGGCCCATGCCTCTCCAGGGATCAGAGCATTTGCAAGTGCATGGGGATTCCATGTGACGCAAGCATGTGACAGACTCTGCCTGGGAACCCACCAGCTGGCTGGAAGAGACCAGCAACATGTGCTACCAGGCAGCTTAAAGAATTATTGCACAGACAGAAAATAAACTTCCCATGTCCATGCTCATTTACCTTTAAAATAGCCCCCAAAACATAACTACTTTTGTAATATAAATTTACCTATAATGTTGCTCAAAGCACTTTATTTGCATATCCTCAAAAGAATATGTTCTTGAGTATAATCCTAGGGAGATGTATGCATCAGAGAATACAGGTATATTTTCTATATTTTCTTAATTTTTGATTATTAGTTTGCAATGGCAGCTTGAAAGACACAGTTTCCCTTGTGAAATCCATATGTACAAAGTCTTGCCTTCCCAGGACCCAGAACTGCAGTTTGGGACAGCAACACAAGGACATTGAGCAAATCCTTAATACACCAGCTTTCTCCATGAAGAGCAGAAAGCTGTGCTACACTTTGCAAACACATGCTTCCATGCTAGCAGAAGATATGCCTGTAGGATAACCAGCAATAGGAGGAATGTAATTCTCAATCCCTTTTGTAGCAGAAAAATGGCCATAATGGGTTAAATCCAAGAGCCTTCTCGCTCAGCATCCTGTCTTCAACACTGCATATAAATAGATGCCAAAGGTCTTCCTTTGAATCAGACAAGCACAGATGATCCTTCTAACAAAAGACTGTGAGGTGACTATAAGGAAAAGGAACAGGTTTGTATATTATTAAGAGAGACTCCAAGTGAGAAAAATGAAATATCACAGAATTTTGCAGTCACATTTTTTCAGAAACTGCAGGGTGGCAGAGGGTACATAGGACAGGGAGGGGGTTAATGTGCTGTTCTCTGAAACCCACTAAAACTTCCCTGTTCCCAGCTCCTCTCTGTTTTCCGTGGATACCATTACAGGGATTTCAAAACCTCTTTGCAATTCTTTCATAAAGGTCAAATTCCACACTCTGTTCAACATGAGCAGTGGTAACTGCACTGCCTTTGAACATCAGCTCTCTGGTGCAAGGAATCTCTTGTTACCAAAACGGGAACTGCTTCATACAGTCAGACCCTGGAGTCTGCTGAGAGCAGCTACCCAGATGACAAAGAAGCAAAGCCAACAAAACCCAACAACAACAGCTAACCAAGAGAAATTATGTTTAATAATTTGGGGGGGTTTTCTCTCTATCCAGGGATCCCTTGGAATCTATCCTGGGAGCTTTGCAAAGAAAGAAAAGTTATAAACAAACTCCTAATGACAAAATCACATATTTCAACTGCATCTGGAAAGTTCAGAAAGCCACTTTGAAGATACTGTCTCTAGATGAGTCTGATAAGCATAGTTAAAAGCTATTTTGCTCTACATGTCATCAAATACATGGCTGACACATTTAAAGAGAGCTACTCCACTAATAAAATGTACAGGATGCTAAGTAAATGTATATTACATTTCTGAGGCAGAGAAGTTCTTCATAAAGCCTTGAGCCAACAAGTGAGAGTCTTATCGTTTGAGTTCTTATATGTTTCCTTTATTAGACAGAAACATTATACCTCTGGACAGGGTACAGACACCATAAGCATAGTTACTTGAAAAATTAATTACCAAAATTTTCTGTGTATTTTAGATACGTAAGTGCAGCCTTCATGGGCTGAAAACAAAAACCTAATATGGCCAAATATCTCAGTCCCCAGATTTATGAAGTGGTTCAATGCAATGCAGAAGCGGCAGGCTGCTTTCCTAAATCCACCTGCAAAAGAAGTGCCATGGGATTTTTTTTCACAGGAAAGTGGCCCTCTTAAACCTTGATGATATTAGCGTTCTTCAAAAGCAAGATGAAGCACAGTATTTTTTTCAGCCTGCCTTTACACTTGCTTCATTCTTAGAATTCAGCAAATAAGTCAACAGGCATTTTCATTGTTCAGTGAGGAGCATCAGAAAGTGTGAGGCAAACCAATACATGAGAACAGGTTTATAACTTCTACCTCTCCATCAATTCTTACAGATTTCAGTTGTTTAAAATTTTCTTCTTCACTTCTGTCACTACTTTAGCTAGTGAACTCAGAGCAGCAGCTTTTAATTTTAAATACCAAGCATTCACACCTCAATAAATGTGCAGCAAATTACACTACATCAGCACACAGTTTCCCTACATTCACAGGGAAAACTGCTTCTAAAACTATCTTAGGACTCATACTCTTGGATTCCCAGATTTTTTTGGGTAAAGCTGCACCAAAAATATTCTGTTCATTATTAATCTAATTTATTAATATTTTTCTATCATTTTTGGGAAAAGAAAAATAAATTATATTGCATTCCTTGGAAACCCAACATCCATTTGAAGGAAAAAGTCCAACCCAAATAAAACAGTATCAAATGACACTCCTTATTCATTCATTTGGACTCTTGGTACAATTATTGGTACTCGTGATTGGGAACCCTGGACTCCTCTCACTCTTAAGTTCCTCTAGATTTTATTCTGTTCTTAAGAGACAAAATTTATCTGACTCATTTTCTAATATGAGAATGGGAATTTTCTTTTGATTTGTTAGAGTTTCAAATTTGATGTTGTTAGGTGTGGGAGTGGAATCCACAGAATCAATGTAACATTTCAGCTTATTACCCAAACCCAAGTTGAAATAAACTTGAGGGAACCATAACGTTTCTTTCACAGACCACCTTTTCTCTTCAAAATAAATCAAGTAAAGGGATCTCAAGCAAAGAGATCTCAAGTAAAGGGTTTTTCCATATAAACCCAGTCATGTAATTCATTAAGGTCATCTGACTCTGATTCAGGACTACGGTCAGAATTTACCCAAACTGGCACTGAACAACAAGCTTGCACAACACATTTTTCCTATATTAATTTTCTCCACTGATGTAACCTATATGCAAACAAAGTGTAGGAGAATATTTTCCCATTTACCATTGCTACCAGGGTACAGCCAAAATTAGCCTAAAATGAAATGTACCAGTCAAATTAATTTTTATTAGCTCCTCCCACTCTTGCCATCCTGTTATCAGAAACACTTTGATAATGTGGAGAGATTTCAGAAAAAAAAAAGGAAAAAAAAAAGAAAATTAAAAAAAAAAAAAGGTTTTGATTAGGCCAAGATAGTCTGGAGAAGAACTGTCAAGAGAGATGCTTTATTTTAAGCAGATATTTTAAACATTTGCACAAGTCTACAAGTATTTTTCAGGCAATACCTCCACAGAAAAAGTGCAGAGTTTTCCCATAAAGTGTCCTATGTAGAAGTGAGATAGAAATAAGAATTTCCAGTTGTGTATGATGGAATTCTTTTTCCCAATGACACACTATTTCAAGATAATGTCTAACATATACAAAACTAGCTTAAACCAAACATGAGCAGGGACTAATCCTTCACTGGCTCAGAAAGCAACATGGATCACTTTTAGCTTTAGTTCTTATGGGTTTTCATACAAAAATAAGGAAGTCAAAGAGTGACACCAGTGGTGAGAATCAGTAGAGAGGAGGCGCCCCAGAGCATGACAGCAGTTCAAGGTTTTGTCTACCTTGATTGGGACTGAAAGAAGATCACAACAGCAACATCACAGTGAGAATTCTGCAACCTGCTCTTCCAGAGAATTGAGGTTTTTATGAGAATATGAAAATATTGTAAACTGTAGAAGAGAACGGGAAGTAATTACAGATTAAGTGGACTATTCAATGACAAAAGACTGACAAACCCTTTTGATATTGAAAAATATTTAGTAATTTAGAGGAAATTTCAAATATGTAAAAGAACATAGGACAATTCAAAACTACCAGAAAGCAGAAAAGAAGACAAAGAATAGAGTGGTGCATGGATTTGCTTGGAGTTAAGTGTAACTGTGAAAAGACTTCAAATCATTTCTTTGATCTGGGGTTTTAGTGAGATTCTTTGCTGCAATTCTGATATAGAACAACCTGGTAAAATATGAGACAGCATTGTAACCGTAGGTAAAATATGGACCTTTTCTTTATGCTGAACAGTAGATATATGTCAGTATGTTCAAACCAGTTTAGTAGAAGAGGATAAAATCATAGCATCAGAGAATCATTTAGGTTGTAAAAAAACTTTGAGATCACCAGGTCCAACTGTTAACTCAGCACTGCCAAGCCCACCACTAAACCATGCCCCTCAGTGCCACATCTCCATGTCTTGTAAATGCCTCCAGGAACAGGCACTCAGTCACTTCCCTGGACAGCATCCGACCTCCTGCCTCTGCCCCTGTGAAATCTTTGGCACCAGAAGTTCCATCAGCAGAATGAATCACCTTAATGATCACCTTTTAATGGATTTCTGCAAAGCCTCTCTTTTCCAAATATTTTAAAAGCACTGTTGTTTAACAATTGCACAATGCACTTTTCTCCTTGAAATCTATTTTAATCAGTTCTGTACAGAAAACTAAAAAAACCCCCAGGATGCTCATTTTACTTTTCCCTTCCTCTCCTCCCACGTGTTCTACTTGGAGGTACATTGTGCAAAGATCCCTGCTGTGGGTGTATGACTGTCCATGGTAACACTGGCACGGTTCTTGTAGAACTGTGTAGTTAATTTTTTATGGCATATGAGATTTACTATTACTCTCACCTTTGGACTGGAAAGAGACACGTGTAGCCCAGCAGATGCAGAAGATGCAGTCAGGCTAATTATAGGGATAACTGCAAACCTTAGCTGTGCTAAGTAATAATTAAAACATAAGCAAGGAACAATGACTGTCCTGAGAAATCCCTCAGCTCATTCAACAGTGGCAAAAACAGGGTAAATCTTGCCCCACAGAGGGAACAGTGAGACAGAAGGGCTCAATTAAGACCTTCACTGACACCTCCCCTCTCTGGATTTCTGAGAGAAGAAGAAGAAGAATCTCTATGAGATGCTCAGCAGCATGTAATGGCTGATGCTAGAAGCACTTTTATCTCAGTCTGACTTTACACATCTAAATTGCTTTCACAAATATAAGCACCTACAAGTTTGGAACCTTCTTGCATTGACTAGCATTTAGTTACTTATTTAATGAAAAAAAAATGTTATTTCTGCATAGGTAAAATTTGTGTCTCCTCACTTTTGCTAAATCTTCACTCATTCTACTTTAGAAAGAGGCACAACATATTTATTAAGAAATGGGTTATTTTCTTCCTCTTATTGCTTATTTCTTCTCTATCACAGCAGTCAGAGTAAGAGAAGATGCTGCATTATATACTCTTGGCTGTACTGGATGTAGTTTGTTGCACAGACAGGGTCATATTGCCATTGATTCTTGTTTTGTTGTGAGGGGATCCTTTTATTTAGAGAACTTATAAGGGGAGGGGAAAGACTGATGAAACTTTAACAGAGATCACAGGTTTTATTGAGTTGTCCACAATGACTTGATCTCTTTTTCTGGTATTTCTAAATTAATTTAGAACCTAAGAGAGGTCACAAATAGTTCAAATTACTTCTTTCAGTGCCTGCTAACTTTCATACTGTTGAATTTTGTTTGACATTGTGTCATCCACTGCTGTAGATCTCAGGGTTCCCTTTTGAAGTTCCCCACACAGTGTGTTTTGGATTTGAGCAACCCAGCTAATTGTGACATTTGCAGGTGCTGTCATCTATTTGCCTAACTTTCTTTCCATTATTTCCATGTATTAAATAACAAACATCATAACATGAAGCAGTGAAGCAGCCCACTTGATCTTTCAGTCACAGTGGAGAACGACTATATATTTTTACTCTAGACTTTGTCATCCAGCCATTTTCACTCCATGATAAGGATTTTCCTTTCCCCCACTGACTACTTAACTTCCTTAACAGCTGCTCCTGAGGAGAAAATTTTTGAAGTCCAAATATTATGTTGACTGATTATTTTTTCCCTTCTTTTCTAATAATTGATTTAAAAAAGAAAAGACACAAATGAGAGAGCTAATAGAATAGTGAGGAATTAATATCTTTTCCAAAAAAGGACCTGGTAACTATGATATTAGCATTTCAGCATCTTACTTTAAATAGAACCTCCTCTAATTCCCAGTCTCTATTTCTTCCTATTGTGCAGAAATAAACTTCACTAGATTAATCTATAACAACTTTCTGAAAACTTGTCACAGTACTATTCAATTCTTCAGTACTGAAGAGTCTTTACGTTTGTCGAAAGAGAAAGTAAAACACGGCCACATATAAATACGAAATGTTTGTAATCTTCATCACATTATTCAAAAAAGTACATTTCTTTAATGCAAGAAGGGAGAGGTATTGTCACTTTCACAAACCAGAGAGATTGAGACCTTTCAATTACATTAGCACCCAAATATAACAGGCAAAGTCACTCAAATCAGACTAAAAGTCCACACTTCTAGAGACTTTTTGATCTTAACCTTTCTGCACTTCTACTACTTTTATAATATTGAACTGGGAATTTTACAGCTAAACTCTTTCCCATTCAAAAGTCAAACATTATCTGCACAGCTGTGGGATTATTAAAATTTGTATCTGAATATTGCAATTTGAGATTTCATAGGGTTTTTTACTACATCCTTTAAAGAGTTAAGACAACAATGCTCACCTAAATACTTTAAACTTCTTATTCCTAAGGTGCAGAACATAACATTCAAACCTTGTGGCAAGTGGAAGTAAAATAGATTTAATCCAATTTTCAGCCTCCTTTATCATGAGGATATCTACATATCCTCACATAATTCAGTTGTCTCTTTGAGATTGCCTAGGACTGAGCGGGAAATGCTCAGCTGCCCATGAGCTCCAGCCAGGATGGCTGGGATTTGTCCAGTGGTGCCTGGAACACTTGGAGTTCCTGCAGCCTCAGGGTATGTCTGGAAAACAGCCTAATGGCCATTTTCTTGCTTCCCTCCACAGCAGAGTTCTTCCCAAGATGGACCTAGAGCTCTTAGGGCCGTTTCTGGCTGGTCTAGTGGTCCTTTCCCCGGAAAAAGGCTGGGGCACAGAGGATACAGAACAGGTGAACTTCTGCCCTTGCTGTGGGCAAGGGCATCTCTTCAGCTTCCGTAATGGAAAGTCAATGCTGCAGATTATTTAAAGAGAAAAGTTTGGAGTTCCCATCACTGTTCCCCCTCCTTGTTCATATGCCATAGTCCTCTCCTCTCAGACAATGAAGAACAAAGATAATTTTAGTTTTATTTGTACAGCTACTTTTACTTTCATGATCCACTGAGATTCAGCCCTTGAATTTCAATTGGTGTTGTTTATTTTAAACACCTTCATTACTGCAGTCTTTATATGTGCATATATTATGTAGCTTTTAATATTTATGACAACGAAATAGTCTTATTAAATGTGTGTTATTATTAAATACAAGAGATGCATTAATTTCAAGAAGAACTGTGGGGCAAGCTGTGTAATTACTACATTATAAAACACAATGTGAAAACATCATACTGATAGAGAAAACACGTTCCAACGTGATACACAGACTTCAAACTGTGAGATGGTGCTGTTTAACTCAGAGCACAGGCACTAGGCCTTTAATGTACTGCCCAGAAACGACTTTCATAAATATGTGTTTTGGACTAGTCATCATTTTGGCAAACCAGAGGGCTCATCCCTTGATCCCAATGCTGACAATGACATCTAGCGCGAACTTGGACAAACTATTAAATTGTGCCGAGCTCCTGCTTTTCACTGTGGGTATCATGTCACAAAAGGATGTCATACTCATAGCTACATCCTGTTTGTTAGAAGCTGTCTGTGGAAAACGATTAAATAGAGGTATATGAATGGAGAAAGACACAAGGACCTTTGCTTTCAAAGCAAATCTGAATGCTTTCCTGAGTACAAATGTCCATAAAGACTTCTGTGAGGTAATCATGGAACAGGAGGGACTTCTGCAAGATTGTGTATTATCCTGTTTTTCTAACTATTCCCTAACACTTGATGAATGTAATTGCAATGTCTTATTCATGGATGTGTACCACTTAAATGTGCTTCATATTTTTTCTACTTAAAATGCTGTAGCTTGTAGCCCTGTTAGTAAAGAGATTTACTTTTTTCATATACTGATGATAGTAATATTTTTAAGTGGATGCCACTGAACTGCTGTATATAAAACTGGCCTACCTTTAGATAACAGATTTTATCCAACAAAATATATAGATTGGTGAAAAGGCAATGGTTTAGACAGCTAGTTAGCAAACATTATCTGGTGAACAATTGTGAAGATGATTTATATTATGCTTTCTATTTTATATTTACTCCCTTTCCTTCATGTTCTTCTGTTGAATTACTTTGAACTGGTTTTGTGCAGTTTCATATGAACACTAATATTTACACTTCTTGGACTATGTTATTCCAATAACATATTGGAATAACATAATTCCAAGATGCTAAGACACATAAGTACAAGGACTTTTAGGATTACTGAGTTGAGGTTCGTGGGTTGATTTTCTTTGTCTAATAGATGATCATTAATAATCCAGTTCTCTTTTCCCCTTGACTACTACTCCTGTTAGCAACAATGCCCATTTCTCTTGCCAGCTTGTTGGGGGTTTTTTAGGTAAATACTTTTTTTTCCATTTACTTTTTATTTAAAGTTAAATTGAACAATTGTTTTGTCCCTGAAAGAACTTGAAATTGTTAAGATTTCATCTGTACACTTTCTATACTTTAATTTTTTTCCTCAATAATGCTCAATAACTAAATATTTAGTCTTCACTTAACTATTTCCATAAAGCACAGAACTATTGTCTGTCTGCATGCAACTGCTTCTTGATATCTGGGGGAACTCCTACCTCCAGGATACAGAAAAGCTTTTAGAGCTAAAGAAGAGACAAGGATTCGCCATTTTCTCTCAATCATTTATCATTTACCTTGTTTTTATTTAACAGTAAATGAAGAAAATTTATATGAACAAAGTAATGAACTGGTAAAACTATATTAATGAAAATCTAATCCTGGAAGAAACACAGGGTTTTTTTTTAAATTAAATAGCTTTAAATTAATAGGAAACATGAAGATTCTAAAATTTAGTATAAATTACATTAATTTGCATCCTTTTAACCTCTTTGTTAGATCACTTACCACTATTCCACCATTTTTTAAAAAACCTTTTTTGATTCTTTAACCAGTTTTCAAGATCAGGGCTGTGGAAGATAAACAAAAGCCCCAAACCAAGCAAAAAACCAAAACAAAACAACAAAAACCCCCAAACAATCAAAAAACCAAACAAAAGCCCCCACATCTATATGTTAGGAAATGTTCTCACTCCCTTACATTCCACAGAGTTAGAACTCAATGTGCATGCTCTCATTAATGAACACTCCTAAGTATTTGTCAAATATATTTATACACCTTTGCTTCAATACACAGATTTAAAGTTTAAAGCAGCTTTAAAGTTTATGAAGTCCTCTGTAGATCTGAAGCCAAACAGAAATTTTTAGAACAAGTATTTTCAAATGTTATTGCACTTAACAAAGATAGTTACATTTTCAGTATTTCCAATACCATGCTATGGACCCTAATGATAAAAGGGACTGGGACTGAATTTATTTGAATGTTTTAAAATCAGCAAGGATTTTATTTATTTCTCCTTATAGTGAGGTTTTCTGGCTTTTAAGGTTTTTTAAGGTATTTTTGAAGATCTACTCACATTCAAAAAGCTGTGAGTGAAAAATTATGTAAATGACAGCAATGTACTTAATACATTTTGAGAATTTGACTTTCTCAGTATTTCCTAATTTAATATGTTAATTGAACTATAGACTTACATTAGTAAACACTTTTCTTTATGCAGGGATCCTGTTTTCATGATCACTAGTTCTGAAATAAATCTCCACTGAAGACTTCACTCAGGGAGAAATTTACGATCAGCTCTTAAAAATGTAACATCACATATGGGGAGCTGTATTGGAGATGCAGTACATAAAATGCACTGATATAAAGCAACAGTAAATCGAGGCCTGACTGGTATTTTGTGGTTCTATCAAATGGAGAGAAGAGAAACAACTGATGATGATCAGAGAAGTCCGTACAATCCTCTAATGCAACGTTAAAAACATGGCAAAATTACTGTAATTCTCTTCAATGAGAAATTACTATCTGGTAAATTAGGATTGTCTTTTAGAAGAAAATATTGTTTATTATTTTTTCTCCCCTCACAAGAGTTCCTATGAATATTCCACTTCACTTTGTGTTATGCTACTATTTGTTTAAAACAACAGCTTTGAGGATATCTTACATGAAGATTAATCACCATTTTAGAGCCATGGCAAAAGCCTGTTTTATTGGTTAGCCATTTCACTTAACAAGAAAATAACTTTGCAACACAAAACTGAAATTTGAAAGTACCTAATAATTCTATTTTTCTCATACCATAAATATTCACATTTCCTCCTTTTATTGGATAGAGAAATTAGTGTTCATGTATAGAACAGAGAGGCAAAAATTATCCTCAAAACAGTCTTGAATGTAAATCTGCAAGCTCTTTTTCATGCTGAATAAGCTGATCTCCATCACAGAAACAGCTCAGGTTAAGATCTACATTGGTATCACCCAATGTAGACCCTGCTGTTTTAACAGATTCCATATTCTGCAGATGTTTTCACAGAACTGAAAAATTGGAAGCAGCTAAATTTACTTCAAGGAGATGGAAACTTACAAATTGAGTTTAGTGACATTTAGGGAATTAATGAGTTATTCCATTAATTTGTGTCATGTGGAACTGCTATTACACTCTGAAATGGACTAAAAGACCACCATTCTGTGTCTGGAAGTGATCAGCAGTCAATAAACCTCATTCTCTCATAATTTTAAAGGGAAAGAAGTTCTGGAACCTCAACAACTCTTCAGTACATGGTTTGAATCAGAAATATTGCTACTTCTAGCACCACTGCGCATACTGCTCTTATTCACACAAATGTTTAACATTCTTGATTCTAACTAGGAATTTCCCTAAATTAAGTTTTGTGGTAACAGGCTGCAAATTAATTACAGTTCATATAAAAGCTGGGGTTATCTTATTCTTTTTGATTCAGGCTTTTGGGAGTTTTATATTTCTCATTTACGCAAATAAACTGAGCAGATGCCAAGGGAAGGGCACACACAGGAGTTAATTCTCCCTTATGGTGACATTGTGCAGTTATCATATGGCCATAATATAATCAAATTTAGTGTTTGTTGTCTTAGACTAAACTGAACTAACCAGCATCATTACTATATTACTATATTGCCTACATTAGTCAGAGTTATGGCTATCTGTGGGCCTTTGCTCCAGATTTTCAGTTTATCTTTAGATTTACATTTTTGTTTTCCTAATTCTCAGTAGTAGGGTATAATATTGAGATGGTTTCAATATGTTTGAAATGTGTAGCACCCTCAGATACCACTTTTCAAAGTTACGGCCCTCCAGATTTATATATTACAATGGGGTTATCTGCTTGTAAAATAAATAGGAATTGACCAGGAAATACAAAAACTTATTCCCAGGTGGGAATATTCTGTTTGTTTACAAATATGAATTTTTGCCTGTAAATCTTTCCTTCTTTTAATGTTTCACAGTTACCAAGATGCACCAATGTCAATGAAGAACAACAATGTAAATCTGCAATATCCTCATGTCCTTTCTCTATATCTTTCAAGTTCTTTTTTTTCTTCCACTTTCCTGAACTCCTGTGGCTACGTTCCCAGAGCTTCTCTAAGCGCAAAAGAGCAGTGACTGCAGTTCCATTGTAGCCTCTCTCTTATTCCATGTGCAGCTTCAATTGCCTTCCTTCTCTTACATCCTCTTACACTTCTTATCACATAATAATTCATCCTCCGTATTCCTTCCCTCCTCCCATACAGATACACTCTGTCTCTCTTGCTGCTTTTTTCATTCATTGGTTCAAATGCAAAAGTTTGGTTTTGGAAAATGTAAAAAAAATTACAATTAATTAACCTCTTCCTAGCTCCTCTCTGTTTGAAGCATTCATTTCTAGAATTTATGAATATTAATTTACAAATATTAAAAAGAAAGAAAGCTTGTCTTTATAAAATTACTGATAGATTTCAAAATCATATAATCTCTTTGTAAGCTTTTCAGTCTTTACTTTGTAAAACACCTGCAGCATGAAAATAAGTAGGAGACTGTTGCAGATGCTTTTACACAACTTTTTCTGAATTTGGAAAATTTTCTACTAATGAATGAAATAATAGATTTCCAGAAGTTATAAGTTACTTATTTTCCATTAAAGTTTTGCAATTATAATCTCCAAGATGTCCCCTTTAAGCCCATTATGCAAAATTCTATAAATAAAACCTTTAATTTACCTTTGAATAGATATTGAGTGTGAGAATTTGTGGGAAAAAAATCCACAAGAAAGGTGGGTTTTAAATAATGGAATTGTTAATCTGCTATTTAAAAAGTGAAGTTTAACTAAGAATATTCTTTCTTAAAATATTTTCACACTGCACCTGAATGACTTGTTATTGAAGTATTTGAGTTCAAGTTCCATCAAAAAATTCCTTACCAAGCTGGTTTTGCAGACTTTCATTAAATCTCTGATGAAGCTTCTGAGTGCAAGTCCAAGTAAATTAAAGGCCCAATCAATAAAAATTGAAATCAGCCTTGCAAATCATGTTGCCCACTAAGAACTGTCATTAAATTAGAGTCAAATCAAATTACACAAGAACAAACAACAGCCGCTCCTCACATATGAGAAGGATCCTTAGCACAAACCTCCTTTTGCCTGGAGATGAGCACAGCCTGACCCTCTCTCCAGACTCCCAGGGTCGCCCCTTGGAGACGATTCCCACATCCTTGGCTCCTGGCTTAGAGAGCAGTGTGGGCCCAGCCCCGTGGCCTTGAATCACAGCTCTTATCCGCTTTGGTATTTCCAGCAGCTCACAGAGCTGATAAATAGTACATTCATTAGGCAGCCTGCGTGTTTACTGCCACAGACCAACACTTGGACTTTTTTAGCCAAAAAAACCCCAAACGGACTCAATGCTACACTCAGTTCCTTCCTTTTGGGCATGACTCTGCACGTCCCTGTCCTTGGCGGGGCGGTGATCGCAGCCCCTTCCAGGGATTGCCCCAAAAGTGCAGGAGGGCTCTCAGGTGCCCCTGGCAGGGCGGTGCCTGCTGGTGCTAAGGACGGAGGCAGGAGTGCCTGGCAGCATTCCCTGACACCATTGCCCTAAAAACAGGAGGCTGGGGCCAGCACTGTCTC
Organism: Onychostruthus taczanowskii; assembly: GCF_017590055.1. Taxonomy (NCBI): domain Eukaryota; kingdom Metazoa; phylum Chordata; class Aves; order Passeriformes; family Passeridae; genus Onychostruthus; species Onychostruthus taczanowskii. The sequence continues at coordinate 3,590,783 of NW_024502236.1, forward strand.
CCACAGCAGACACCTCCTCCCACAGCGCCGGGCAAGGAGAGGAAAGGAGTCCTATGTCCCCTTGGAGCACCCACGCGGCTGGCAGCAGCAACAAGAGCAGTATCAGGTGTGCAAGCTGTGCCTGTTTTCTCTGGCTGCATTGTTTATATTGCCTTTCTTTATAGCAGCCAGAGGAGAGAAATTAAGGGGCTATTATCTCATAACAGCAGCTAAGAGTGTATTGGCCCTCCATGTTTAACATGCAGAAGCACAATGTAGAGGCAGCTCCAACCACTTTATAACATCCTGTCATTGGGTCAAAAAGCTGTAAAAATGCCTTTGCCCCTGAGGTTTCTCTTTTAAAACTTGCCCAGGTGTTGTAAATCAAGAGGATGATGGATCCTAAATGCCCAAGATATTTTGGGAAAAAAAGCAGGATTGCTTCAAAATGTTACACTAAGTGTGGGTTAGGTTCTGAGACTCATCACTAAAATTTACATTTTGACCATTCTGTTACTACAATTCAAAACCAAAATAATGATAAAAATACCTCTAAATTCTTCCTGTATCAGATGATAAACATTTAAGAAGAGCAATAGGCTTTGCAATATTTAATAATAATCACTCACAAAAAATGTCTTTATCACCACAGGAATTATGTACTTCACAAGTCACATCCTGAGTAAATGCTGTCTTAAAGAAAAAAATATTTCTCAAGCAAAAACCTCCCTAGAGCAGTAGCCAGACTGCCAGCTGTGGTACCTCAGATGGACTCAAGCCTGCAGTCTCATCTCCAAGTGTGTGTGGGCCATGAACAGCAGAGGCTGGGAATTTTCAGCCACTGCCTTCCTATCCCATCATGAGACACAAGTGCAACACATGATTTAGGTGGTCTGAGCTGAGTTTTTGACAACGCACAACATGGAAATTGGCAGTAGAACTGAAGAAATTAGAAGTGAATATGGTAAAATACATACTGTTGGAAAGATCTAGCCTAAGGATCAAAAGTTAACATTTGGATAAAAGAACACAGAATAGAGCTGTACAGCTACATTGGTCCACTGCTCCCTGTGCCCCAGCTCACAAGGATGTCCTCCCACAGGGAGGACCTCAGCAGTACCTCTCAAACAACTTAGCTCAACATAGTATCAATCCTACTTTATTAAAAATTCTGCCCCCAAATAATTCTTCTCCCAATAAAAGGCTCAGCTGACACAGGAAAATCTGCAGGTTCAAGGAACTTATGGAACAAATCCCCTTCAACTGTGCGAACTAAGTGCACTTAGGTTTTTGAAAAGGTGGAGATGAAAATAGTCTCTGAAAGTGCAAGATTTGCTGAACAAGCTGTTATATAGAATAGCAGCCAATGATTCTCACCCCAGGGCTTTCAAATACCAGAGGCACTTTCAAGCCATTTCTCCATCTACCATGCAATCTACTTCCTAGTCCAGGTAGAGCATCTTTCCTGGGTAACTTTGCAGGAAACCAGCCATTTACATGGATTTAGCATACTCCAAATGCTATCCATAGTCTAAAGCAAAGTTCTTTCAAGCAACAGTGAAGTTATCATGGTCAAGTTCCCATCTGATGGTTTCTTCCTAACAGAGGAAATGAACAAATTTGTCTCAGCAAACTAATTGCAATGGCTGAGATGGAGAATTTTGGGATTGTGTTCTTTTGCTCATTTCAGTGTAGTGCCAAGCAAAAATCCCCCACAGCAAATATGCATAAAGATATGTGTGACTGACAGTCATCTTTTCTCAGACATACAAATCTGCTTTGATATTGCAGTAACTACAAGGCTGGGTTTTTGTCAGGGAAAAGTGAGCCTTAGACTACTTTTGTTGTCCAGGGGCTTTGAAAAATGAGAGTCACACAGAGTTTGAGCAAATTCAACCCCAGAATCTCAAGGCAGACCTACAAAGGTGATAGTAATAAACAGCTTTATTCTCCTTCCCAAGCTGAAGAGTCATGACAGACATGACTCAGGGAGAAGATGTTTTGAGTAAACTTTGGTTTCTGCTAACCTTATAAACATGACAGGAATCTCTTTCTCTCCAGCCTTCAGGGCATTCCCAATGCATCCTTGTCACCAGTATATCTGCAGTGGATTCTACATCCATTGCCCATATTATCATGATGTCAGTAAATGAAGAATCAAAAAATGACCAGTGGAAAAAGTGTGTGGAGACCAAAAGTAAAAGGAAGGGAGTTGCATTTCCCAGATAAACCACAGATTAACCCAGGTACATCACTGTCAACCATGGACCTAAAGCTAGGTTGAGGTGACTCACAACATTGAGATAAAGACAATACATGCATAATATATGTACGTTAACCACATGCACAAGAAAATACAAGAAAATGCACCACTCCTTTTTTCCCCAGCCATGAAAGCAAAGCAGTACACAAGGCTGTTGTGACTCTTAGAAAAATGTTTGGTCTGCTGTTCTGTATTTGTGTCTTTTCAATGAGGCTCTTGGTGCAATGGTTGGTGCACATCAGTGCCTGCCTTACTCAAGCCAGACAACCACTTTATCCAGAATACCTCCAACTACAGGTGTTTATGGGGGACATCTTTCCATTCAAAAGGAGGTGCAACAAAGCCCATAAGAGTAAAGGGATCCATGCTTATTTTGCTGTAAGATCAAATATCGTGCCAATCATATTTGTAAAAGAAGGCATAAGGAGACAGGAATTCCTGAACATGAGGGTGTCATTTAGAAAACAAAAAAAGATGACTGTTTTTTGAGTTTTCACTCAGGTTTTGCAAACATTCTTGAGAAGAGTTCATCAATGTGAGGCTTACTCTTACTGTATCTAGAATTGGCATGAAAGAAGAGATGAAGAGAAAAAAAAAAAATTAGTCTGAAATTTTTACATACGTGATATATATTGCAATGAATTACAACTGAAATATCCAGAAGCCTTATGCAAAATTAAACTCTACCAAAAAGATCACTCTGATGTAAATATTTTTACTATGTGAAGGCCAAAGCTGAAACAATTTCATTCTTCTGTCCTGTGTAATACAAAAGCATTAGCTTTTCAAACTTGTATTTAACTGCATTATAAAAGCAATACCCACATTTAAACAGGGTCTGCCATATGTATTTAATGCTTGTTTTATTAAAAATATCAGAAGCTGCTCTCAATAGATAAATGAATGTCATATGAAACCACATCCAAAAGATCTGAAAAACTTCAAGTGCACTTCTAATCCAACTTTATCAGTTAAGCGACCTATCCCAGGTCTCTTGCTGAAGAGTTTCAATAAACAAGTTTTGGAGATTATTAAACACTGTTTGTCATGTTTAAGGGTCAGATTTTTGAGGAAAACCTTTTTTGGAGTTGCTTTTAAGTATTTTAACACATTCTTTACCTAAAAATCTCGAAAGAGCTTCAACTGTTTTCAAGGCAAGGAAGTTAAACAAAGGATGAGACCAAGTGAAACTCCATATTTTCTTTTGCTGAGTAGAATAACAAACCCAGAAAACTGTTCATATATTTTTGACTACTGTGTGCTATTTCAACAGCACAAAACTAGTAATAACTTACTTTACCTCTTCTGGTGAACTGGATTAACATTGCCTTTGGTACAGAGAAAGGTCTCAAAATGGCTGCACCCAAAACAGCCAAGTTCTCTCAGTGCTTCCAAGTCATGACTGTTAACTCAGAAATGTCCCTCTAACTCTGTTTTCTTTGGATAAGCACCTGGAAAAAGACACTGTGGACTGTAGAAGGAAATAAAAATTCTCCCCAGCACTCTGAAGTGACCTAGCTCTTAAAACAGGCAGGACCTGGCACTGTGGGTTTTTGACATGCTGTAGTTCCTTAGTTGGGAACCAGGGTTCACCATGGATCAGACTTTGGCAAGCAAAAGAGTGCTGGGTGGGTCAGTGCCTCTGCAGCTTTTCTTTGGCATCAAACTTGTGAAACACTAAGGACGTGTCTCCCAAAAGAAAAACTGGGAGTCGCAGATCCATTGGATCTCCAGATTTTCCCAGAATATCTTAATAGAGATTTTTTTTCCAAATGCAAGAAGCAAAGTAAAGTCACAAGAATGACAATGTTCTCTCTTACTTACAGGAACAAGCATTCTCAGATGGGCCCAAGTTTGGAACCCAACCCCATTTAGCCATGCCACAAAGTGCATTTATTTCCTACAGAAGCATCACATCAGTGTAACGCTGAGTCTACAAGGCACACTTACACTCCAACTGCACTGCAAAGGTAAAATATGTCAGACTTTACTTAAAATAGGCAATATGTTTTATGACTTTAAAATGAAATCACAGAAGACCTAACTCCATCCAGCTGTTCTTAATAGAGCTTTTTTCTCCCTTTGTTTTTCATTCTCTACCTTAATCCACTTCAAAATTACCTCACAGTCTCATTCATTTTTTGCTCGTAACTTGATAACTCTTGCCAAAGCAATGCATTGCACATTACAGGGTAAAAAACCTAAATTAAAGAACAGAGAAAGAAATAGAGAAAATGTATATTCATTAAAGCTGGTGATGCTGCAGTGAAAATTTGCATAGCAACCTGCAACTAAGCCTGATAGAATTACAAATTTATCATGCCTTTGAAGGGCAGATGAAACATTCCCCACATTTTCTGCATCAGTCATTTCTATTCAGTTCAGCTTAGTATAAACAATTCCCCTTATTTTGCAACTAATTGAAGAATTAATACAAAAGGATTGAACACCTGTTGCTCTGTTGGCAGAAACCAGCAATTACAATGTTTCTTTCCAGTGAACTTAAACTACAAAAGAAAAAAAATTAAAATAACAAAAGAAAATGTACTGGTGATCAGAGTCTTTTTGAATCCACAGAGGATATTGCAGTTTTTACTCAGGTTGTGACTGGTCCCTGTTAGGCTTCACTGGTTGATGGAGGTCTCCCCTCAATCCTCCCATTTAGCCACTGCTCCCTTAAGCATTTTCCATCAGCTTGGAGCAATTCTGATTCACTCAACCTCATCTCTCCTCTGTCCCATATAGTTTAAGACAAACTTAAAATTCAGTCTGGATCCACCTGTGATGCAGATCCTCTTTCTCAATTTCCTATCACAAAAATTAATCACTGAAAATAAGTGCTGTAAAAAGATAAAATGAGTCCATTTTCATCTCCTCCTGTTAATCCTTATCTAGAAATGGGTTCAGGTAAACTTTAAGCTGGTAGGAGACAAACATAGAGACCTGTGAGCAAATGATCTTTTTTAATACACAGATATGAAAAGAAAACACAACCAAAACACAATCAACCTTCAAATCCACTTAAAATAAACATTCTTAACTTCCTTGCTGGTGCAAAACATAAAACAACTAAACACTGGAAATATCAAACATCTTGTTATGTTCACCTCCAATAAAAGTAAAGTCAGAAATTCAGGGCTTCCAAAATACCCTGAAAAGAGAACTGTTTGCTAAGAGAACTGTTAACCTGGCAGCTCCAGGAACAGATCCCTCACCCCTATGTGGAACAGACACATGTCACCCTCTCCTCATCCCATAGGAGTCTGATCTGTCCCTGACCACAACATCACAGGGGTGTTGTGCTCTGCTCTTTTGTGGAGTACATAAACAAACCTAAGTCACTTTCCAGCAAAATTATCACTATTGCTGTCTTTAATGACAAATCATTCTTGAAAATAATACTCCTTTTCACTTTTTATGGAAAAGTATGTGGAAAAAGACAGTATCACTTTTTCCCTACTATTTTGGAATGAGCATCACTGTCTGGTCCAGATGCTCTGACTTTGGCAATAATGTGTGCTCCATTTCACTGGGGAGGCCTCATCTTTGAGGTCACTTCCAGAAGCAGCTCTCACTTAAAAAGTCATGGTGAATATACAGGCACAGGTCTTTTCTCTCTTGCTTCATAATTGTTTCTAGGAGTGGAAATACTCTTTTTGTCAGAATATCTGCTCATGGGAGGTACATTTTAAGGGACATTTCTTTGTTTTTCCAGACAGGATGAGAAAGACTGCAAACTAGAATGAAATGGGGTCACACAAATTGGGGCATAAACAAGCCTAATTTTTTTCTCCAGAGTCAGATTGGAATCTCTCTCTTTTTTTTTTTTTTTTTTTTTTTTTTTTTTTTTTTTCCTTGGTTCATTCTGGTAGTTCCTAAAAAAACCCAAACTATTGCACCCATCCTACATGGGTGGAGGCACCCAGTGCTGGGACCTTATACTGGGGGCAGTTTCCAGTGTTTTGGAAACCATTTGCAAAGGGAATGTGACTTCCCCAAGTCCTGCTGAGCTAGAAAGATGAATCAAAGACCGAAACAGACAAGGGCATTTTGGGTCAGGTCTGACCCTGGCCTGACATTTGGTCTGATGTGCTGTGTAAGGACACAGGTGCTGACACCCCAGAGTGGGGTTGGGCTGAGTCAGTGAGTCACAGGAAGGTGGGAACACAGGTGGGCCTGCAGGTCATTTGGATCAGTGCTCATAACACTGAGTTCTTCAGGCATATAGGAATAATCCCATAAATCCAGGGAAGACCAGGCTCAATGTGTGATATTGCCACTGCTATCCAAGCAGCAGCATTCAATATTTTCTGGAAAGCATTTTAAGGACAAAAGAAAATGTTCTCTTCGTTTTCAAAAATATATAGACTTATATAATGCCAACAATAAAAATCAAATTTATAGGATAAGCTATTCTCTGAAGAAAGAAAAAAAAAAACCATTAAATACCTGGTATTTTCCTGAGTTTATAAACAAAAATAACTTTTAAATCTTTCCTGTTAATGGAATTAAAATAATCATCATTCTTTCCTTAAGAGTCTGCAGTACATAGTCACAGTCCATTAAGGCAATGTGTCAGCATTGTTCATAACAGGATTTAAATGAAATAATCAAGTCATCAGGACTATTTCAACATCAATAAAGCCTCAGAGTGATCATTATGCACAGCCATGAAACAATACCTTTTTTCATACTTTCCCTGATCAGATTAAAGTGGTGATGAATTCCTCGATGGCTCAAGTGTGCTCCAAGGAAAGCTAGAAGGTTGTACAGTTAACTCCCAGGGTGTAACTCTAAACCATACAACCTACTACCTCAACCCGGATGCACACAGCTTCCGACGGTGACCATAAAGTCTTCTTCATTTCTTCAGCCTTTCTTTGAAATGTGACAGCAGCCACTGGCCTACATATTTCCCATGGGGGGAGGCTTTCAACTGCAGTTATTTCCCACTTTTCAGACCATAAGGCATATTCTTAGATTTTTCTACTGCAGAAGTAGAAATTCTGTTCTATCTTGTTTAGATATGTATAAAGATATATATGTGTGCTGTGTGCGTATATATATACATACACATTTGATAAGGATGAGGCAAACCCAGAACATCTCTGGAAAGAAATGAGTATTTGGTGTTACTTTACAATAAAAACAAAATATAAATGCCTTCTTTCTTTTTTTGAATGTAATACCATGGAATGGCATATTTAATAAGGCCAGGCAGGAAACTGTATATACTACACTCCCTCACTGGAAACCCTCTGATTTCCTCACACCTCTTTCTAAATTTTAATAAGATATTAAGTTAAAGATGCTTGAAGCAACCTATAAAAGAATAAATCCCTTAATCAGGTTGAAAGGCAACGAACAAGAGAAGAATTCCAGAATCAGTACATGATTTTGTACTCTCATTTGGGCCTGTTTTCAAAATCCACTGCAGTGGGTGCTGCGTGAAGTTTTGCCAGATGACCACAATGACACAGACCCATAGAAGCGAGCTTGTGCAGTGCGTTTCAACACAAGATCGGATCTACGGGTTTATGCCAATTGGCATAGCTGGTTAGGGTTTTCCTCTTACAGGGAGTGCAGAAGACTTTAAACAAACAAACATATGATGCGATGTGAGAACGATACTCAAGAGTGAAAACATTACCATCTATTGCAAAGAAGCCTCCTCCAAGCTTAACTGCATAAATGGTGGAGGCAACAAACAAGCCGAAGATTTGTGACTAGTTTCTATTTGAAAATTGAAGGATTTTTTTTTAACAGTTTAATGGCAAGAGATTGTTTTGTCTTCAATGTCCTTTTGTGCGCTGTTTCCCTTACTGATGAACCCTCAGCTCCCAACTTGCATCTGACTATGGTGTGCTCGACTGGAATCAACAACTGGACATGACACAGAAGTGAACAGTACAGGTTTTCCTTTGTGTCTGAGCTCATATCATGTACTACAACTCAAAATAAAATTCACCCCACGAAATCTGAGATGGAACAAGGCACAGTGGAGTGCTGCTCCCATACAACTGCATAGCTATTTCTTCACATTACACTTCAACTAAAGTACTGCTTAACAATAACTTGTTGATTAGATAACAGCCACTAAACAAAGCAAAGAAGTTAATTTGTATATTTTATTCACTAACCCTCCCATCAATCCAATTCCCTAGTAATGAGAATGCAAGTGGAAATGCAATCTTGCAGAACTTCGGGGTTAACACCTACAAAAAAATCCATCCTTCTTATGACCAGCAAGCAACCCACTAAAAATTATCCCACACTGAATGTTGGGTACCCTAAACACATACTGAAAACAACTTCTTTGGGGCAAAACCCAGTAATTCAGAAGGGTGACTCACAGACAGAGTTTTATGACTTTCATACTCTAACCAAAAACGTTGATAAACACTGTACCTGTAAGCACAACACCTGACACGTCAGAATAACTTGCAACAATATGAATGCAAAGGCATTTGTAAAATACAGCCATGAAATGCAGGTATAATTTTAAAACCAGGCACCATATAAAGGTGTCTTTTGATTTGAGCAGGTAACTGGAATCTGTATTTGAATAAAATTTTAATGCCTTCCTTCCACTAGTTCTCACCATAGTCCTAATTCTGCCATTGTTATTTGGGCAAAATACTTTGCAAGAGAATAAATGTTTGTCAATAGCAAAGTTTTTTTACCAAGGCAATGTTTCATTTTCTTGCAGACTTCAACATGTATTTCTGGTTCAGTAATGACAGCTGAGCATTAGTGAATTACTGTTTCCTTCCCTTTTATTTTTAAATTAGTGAATTAAGTCTTGCATGTTCATGCCCTCTTGCATTTTAAAATAACTTTAATTTATTTTCTAGAAAAGTCTCTTTTAAACCTGCTTTCACTTTCTATGCAACACTTCAGCATTCAGAAAGAATGATATTTTTATAACTGCATTCTGCTGATGCTGTAGAGAATATGTAGAGACAAGCCCTCAAACTAAAACAGTTATCCTAGTATCATAAATAAGTATGCAGGCTGCATATACAACTTACTGAATGATTGTAATAAGTGCTATAAAATTGCTTTTCCAATTTTCTTTATTTTTTATTTTTGTGAATAGAAGACATATTTCAGATTTGAAAAAAAATTGGTCACTGCATAATGGTTATATAGTAGAAAATAGATATACATGCTACAAATATATTAGTAATATGAGTATATTAGTAAATATATGTTCTTATATATATTATATGTCTTATATTTTTGCTAGGCCTAACCAAAGAACAAATTATGTTTTGAATTTTCAGTTAATTCTTAAGCTTCATATAAACATAGAGTATAAAGCTACATCTTTATGCAGTTACAGCTACACAACCTGCAACTTTCCCAACAGCAAATGATGACAGCAAAAGTTTAACACGCATCTCTGAAATTATATTTGTAGGTTGTCTTAAGGAAATATATTTTTATACTGCTTCAAGTTCTTCCAATAGTTTTACTATATAATCAACCAAAAAAGAAAAAAAAAGTTATTTAAGATCACTGTATTACCTTCGTTGAAATCTGGTATCATTAACTTCGTCATTTTGCTTTTTCATTTTTCTTTCACTAAAGTAAAAAAAAAAAACCAACAAATAAACAACAAAAAACTGTGAGAGAAAGATTTTGAAATATCTGTTTTATGACAAGCGTTTTCTTAACATGAAACATACACAAAATTAGTAATTATGCTTTTAAGATATAAACCCGACAGTACTGACGTCCGTCCTCAGGGCCATGGGAAGACATGCTGTGAACATGCACGCTTTGGAAAAGGGACTCTTTCTTTTATTATTTTCTAGCCTGTTTTTCAACCTACAAATACTTAATTTCTATTAGCAGTTTCAGAAGAGAAGGAGAAAACTTAACAAAAGGGAGTGCTTTTTATCAAGCAGTGAACAAAATGAGGTAATTAGGTACAGAACTTCAGAAAAATACGGGCATAAACTAAGTGGTTGAAATTAAGAAACATTTGCAAAAACTCATGGGCGGGACTGGGGGTGTGATTTGTCTGACCAGATAGAGAAATTTGAAAAGATATTTTAAGGCAATGCAAGACTTGGTTATCAACAGGCTTAGGTCTCAATGACAAACAAAACTATTCCAACAAACTGTAGAGGAGGGCAATATCACCATAAATCTAAGAAACACTTTATGGTCCAAAATGAGTATATGGAGATGTATGTGTCATATATATATATATATATATATATATAAATATAAATATATATATATATAAGGTCTCCATTCAGCAATTTCCCATAATTCATTGCAGAACAACAAAAAATAAAGTAGCAAAACTAGCATATAATCTTAGAAATTACTCTCTACTCAGTAATGTATAAAAAGTGAAGAATATGTTAAAACAGTTCTATTTCATAAAGGAATATTTATACAGCCCTTTATTAGAGAGGCAAATATCATGAACATTTTGAAAAAAAAAAACCCAACAAATGTAAGAGTTTCTGATGAAAGAGACACTGTAATTTCAAAGTAATTTCTAGCTGAGAACATCTGTATTTTAAACATAAATTAAAAAGATTAAGATAATATAAAAAAAAATCCAAACTATCTAAAACACCAATTTGGCCAAGCTCTTCAAAATCTGTTAGTCAGAATTAATTTTGTTACATACTCTTCTAATTGCTTAGGAATATGTTACAACAGACAGACAAATCCCTTAAGTAAAAGGCTCTACTAAAGCATCATATGCTCAAAACTTACTTTAACTGAACATGCACTTATCACAAACATCCTGAATGGATATCTTAAATACTGTTTTCAGCTATTCCTGGACAAGTGCTGCTTTTCCAAATATCTTAAAATAGTTACTGTTACTGGCTGCAAACCAGGCGTTCTTCATGAATGTCCCAATAATGTGCCTTTTATTCCAGTGCTTATCACACTGATTTCTTTGTAACGGATTTAGATATAAACTGTAAGAAACTCATATTTGAATTAACTCAGTTACAACTTTAATATACAGGCTACAAGAGCGATCCTTTCCTGCGGCTTAACACGATTTTTTCTTTCAGTTCTCCTCTTTAGAAACTGAAAGCATGAGTCACACTGTAAAAAAAGAATTTAATTTCCTTAGCAACCAGATCTAAATACCCACAACTTTCTTAGAGATAACCAAACCTTAGACTGAGTAAATGTAACATTAAGGTCTTTGCATAACTCCAGTGCTTAGCTAAGACAAAATGTGCCTAACTACTTATTTCTATAGACTCTCGATTTTTTGTTTACTTTCTATCTTTAGCAGCATTAGATCAAACACACCCACAAAAAGTTAGTTTTAAAAAGTGTGAAGAGAAGACTGCATCAAAATTAACATACAAGAACTCAGTTGCAGGACAACATGTTTAAAACGGCTTAAAAAAAGAAAAAGAGGAGAAAAGAAACAGAAGCTATACCTGATATGAAAGGTACGTGTTCACCCAGTGCCAAATACTGCTATGTCAGCAATAGTGAAAAAACCATGCAAACAAACAAAAAATTAATTCCATCTTTTTTCTTTTTTTTTCTTTTTCTTTTTTTTTTTTTTTTTTTTACTTAAAGAAACAATCTCCTATGCTCATTTTGTTACACTGTTTTAAGAAGTTCTAACACGTCCTGATGCCTCTGTAGTGAAACATGCCAGATTTTTTTTTTTTTGGAAGCAGGAGAGTCACTTTTTTTTTTCTGTACTCTTGTATGTAGGACAAACTCAGATTTGTTTCTTCTTCTTAGGGCTCCTGTTCTTTCTCGGAAGAAGACCAGGATGCCTGTCTTCTCTCTCTCTCTCGCTCTTCTCGGAATTCCAGGCACAAAGCACTGCGCAAAAGCTGCACCAATCCTTGCCGCAACTGCCTGCCCAGGACAAGAGGTGGGGAGAGACCAGAAAATTCACCTCGCCCCTGCGCCGGTTTTATAAATGGGGATTGCACAAATGTGCCAGAGCAAAGGGGTGAAAAGGCAGGGTGCCAGTTTGCTACACTAGGCTGCAATGATCTCATGTTCAACGCTGTCGCCCCGTTTGCCCAGTTCAAACGCCTGTTCATTACACAGGAGGAAGGAGGAAAAAAAAACCCAACAAAAAAAAAAAAAAAAAAAAAAAAAAAAAAAAAAAAAAAAAAAAAAAGAAAAAAAAAAGAAAATCCAGGAAAATAAAAAAATAACTTTTATCCTTCAGACACTCAGGAGGGCTGTTCTAAACTGCATGTCACCAATAAAAAAATAAAACGTGCAGTTCTAAAACGCAGTTATGAAGTATAATTATTCTGGTTATATTTTCTTTCTTTCTTTTTTCTATCTGGAGATAAGAAGCAGAATTTATCAGGCGTGAAAGGGACAGCCTCCTGGTGGTGTGCCAAAAAAGCCAGAATAAAGGCAAAGTTGTGCTTCAAAGCTCAATTGCTTGCTGAGTCTGGCTAAAGTCAAGTATTAAGATCCACCATTTTCTGAGCCATGTAAGAAAAGAGGAAAAAAAGTCAGAACGGGCACCGCTTTCCAAGTCTCCGTTGGCACCATCACAAAATCTCAGCCGTAAGGTCACATGATGCTCTGCCAAATGTGGAGTGCATTCCCATAAACCATTCTGCTGATACTGCGAAGGCAGCTATTGTCTAGTTTATACCCAAAGTTCAGCCCACTCTTCATTGAATTAGCTGAAAAACGCATCACCTTTGGGGGTTGGGAGCCATGGAAACGTCTACCTGGCAGGCTGCCCACTTTTTCTGCCCAACAACCAGAGATGGAATTGTGCTGCCTAATGTAATGATGACGAGGAATGTGAAGAGTCGTCCAAAGTGAATCTGATTCTTGCAAAGCCTGCTTCATTTGCACAGCAAACTCTGGCTTCTTGTCGTTAAAAAGGGGAGGGGGAAGGGTAGAAGAAAAAAAAAAAAAGCGCCTTTCTCCTAAATGTAGCAATTAAAGGTCTAGTAAACATGCCTAGTCTGCAACTTTCCTTCATAACATACTGAAACAGTGCCCAAAATAAAGCACTTGGTATAACACAAGTTTTCTGATTTAAAGCAGCACTCGCTTCTCCCCAGATTAATGTGGCATCCCCTGGACATTTTTTTCTCCCTAAGAAAAATAAGAAAACTAAAGGAAAAAACCCTACACAGCAGATTTTTCATCTCTTCTTTTTACCTGTCTTTATTACTTCCTGATTTTGTCTAATACAAATTATACATGCATGCAGCAATACCCACCAGTAACTGTGGGGCTGCAATGTTGCTGCAATCTCCCTCAAAGCAGTCTCCTGAGAAAAGTGCTTGTGTTTCCAGCAGCACAAAACGCTTCATCTGAGCCCTCTTATCTCCACCAGTGAGTAGGACAGCTGGTCTGCAAGTTTGCAAACCAGCACATTTGAAATCAGGCAGCACCCTCCCTTCTGCAAAACACATTTAAACTGGATTTTGTGAAAGGAGATGCAATCAAGCAGAATATATAAATTATGCAAGTTACTAAATACACTAAGTAATAGACATTACTCTTCTGCTACAGACCTGAAATTTCGATTTTGCCCAGCTATTGTTCTAAAGTAAAATGTCAAGGAAAATGTCACTTCCAAATGAAAATACCACGTAACCTACTGAGCAACAAACACATGCTCTCCCAGCACCTGAAAACCTCATACAGAAGGATTGACCTCAGAGCTTTGTGTTGTCAACAAATGAGTTTACTGTTTCTACACCATGAACTTTAATAGCTACTGCAAAAAGCGATGTTAAAAATGTGGCAGTATCTCTGATCCTCCCATTAATAAAAATGGAGCTATGAGGGGAGTCTCCCTACCTATTAGCATGTCTCCAAATGCTCCAGTGAAGGTTTCATGCTAGAGATCTTATAGCTAAAATACGGGAAGAAAAGGCAAACAAACTAGGAGACAACAGGGTAGAAACTGCAGTACAAGGACAGGAAAACCCATTCCCAGAGACACTGCAGGCTATAACTCTCCAGCTTGGCTATTTTATGTTTTGTTTTACAGTTCTTTCCAGTTCCACTTTATTTACCTGGAGGAAATTGAAGGTTCATTACCAAAGGAAGGAAGTGTGAGAAAGGGGGCTTTGAAGTAGAGGAAGATCGTTATGATGGTGATGCAGCCCTCAGAGTGAGGTCCTGAGGCTGTCATCCAGCTGGGACTAGGACAGTGCACATGGAAGCCTGGCAGCACAAGTCACACCCTGCCTTGCTCCTGGCACATCCTGGAGGCTGGGACCCAGGTTTCTGGTCAGGCAAGTGTGACTGGGAGGGGGAGAACACTTCAAGCAGCCTCTATAGATGGTGGTGGCGATGCTGGTGGGACCTAAAGGATAAGGAGAAGGCACAACCACTCCAGCCCAGCAGGGGCAAGGGGCTGGGAGGAGGTGCTGGGTACAACATCAGGGGATGGAAGTGACTCTGCTCCATCTGCTGAGCCAGTGCACGTGGGGTCAGCCCCACTCTGGTCAACTGATGGGAGCTGTCAGTCAGAAGAGAAACTTGTTATGGCTCCAGAAAATCAGTTCATGGCTTATTTGCTTCTTTTCCAGCCTTGGAGGTTTTCAAGGGCCAGCAGCTGGAAGAAAGCCCTCTGATGCAGTGACATGGTGTAAGCTCTCTCAGATGGTCTTCCAGACTGCAATGCCATGAGCATGGTTTTGAATCCAGACTTCCTTTTCTTTTCCCTATGAACTAAAGATGGCTGAACAGGTGCCACCAGGAGGTAAGTGGAAATGCTGCTTATAACTCCAGCTACTTGCCACAAGACCCATGGCCTGGATCACAGGGATCACACTGACCTCCAAGGACCACAGACAAGCTCTGTGCATCGTTACCCCTTAGCCAAAAGAACGATGCAAGAGGGGATTCTTCCTTAAAGGTCTTTGAGATTTAATAACATATCTTTGAGATTATTTAGAAGTAAATTAATTTTTCCAGACTCAGAAAATTCAGCCAAATGTCATTAATTAACAGTTGTGTAGAAACTGAAACTTGAAATTCAATTTCTATCACTTTAGTTGTTTTCTTATTGATTTGAGCAAAAATCAAACCAAATTTTTACTTTTATTTTTTTTTTTCTAAGAGGGCATCTAGGACTCCAGTTCATCCCACCTTACATTTTACCATTAAACATAAAAATGTTTAGGCCGTAATACATCTCCAACAGAACCACCCATATACGCAAGTGCATTTTGAATCATGGTGAAAAGGGTTTCACTAGAGTTGAATAGACACCTCCAACTAAACAACAATGAATTAATATCCTGCTCAAATTTGCTACTATTATTCAGTGGCGATACGTGAAAAGGACAAGAGAGCCGTCTGACTTGCAGATCTCAGAAGAATATTTGCCAATAATTACAAATAATAGACAGTCCAAACTGGGCAAATCTAAGCAGCAGTTTTTGAGGGGTGACAGGCACAGCATCCAACAGTCTTTTTTTATTTTCCATGTGTGGAAACCACTTCAACATGTGGCTAGCCCTCAATAATGAGTACTGGCTTCACCAATATTCAAGAAAGATTTTAAAAAGCTGTTAAAATATCACTTGCATATGTGCCTGACAACAATTAGAGATGTAGATGAACCTCAGAGTGCTTTGCCTATGAACTAATTCATGGGCAGCACAAAGGGAACCAAGAACTTGTGTCTGTGGGAGTGCCTGGCCCTGTTCATGCACAGCTGGAGGAGGCAGGGAGGCCGGGTGGAGGGAAGCTGCACAGGAACAACCTCTCCATGGGAGAATAGGGCACTGATCCTTCCTCTGCTCAGGAGGAATGCAAGGAGGACAGAAAACCTGGGCTGTGCCAAGGGTTTCTGGTCACAGACAAATATAGTTGCACGGTACTCAGTTCCCACAGAACAACCATCATCCCAAAATCCTCAGGTTAAAAGGCTAAACAATGGGAAAGGAAAAATCAGAGTCTTCCCTGGGCATGGCAACCCACACCAGATATGACAGAAAATCTGGCAGAGAATGGGAAAGAAATGCAACAGCCACCCCAGTGTGAAGGGAGAGGTATGAAGGGAATCTCTGCTCTTTACATGGCTATTCTTGAACATGAAAACAAAACTAGCAGGTTTAAAACTTTAAAACAACAAGTTAAAAGTTGAAAATGCACAAAGTGAAGAGGACATGCAAGAGCTGGATATATTGCACATTTCTGGATAACTTTAACATATTATATTGCACAGCATAACACTTTAGAACTAAATGGTCTTGCTCTGCAGATCACATTCTCAAAGACCCTAGTGTACAGAGGTGACAAAAATTATTTGTAAAATGCATGCAAATTAAAAGTTATCATCTGCTAACTACTTTAATTTTATCCCCAAATGGCACTATGCCTTCTGTTTTTTTCTGCCTTAAGGTTAACAGCACCGAATTAAGAGATTTAAGCAAGATGCTCTGTGGTAAGAGCCAGAGATGTCATTCCTCTTAAATTTAAGTGTAATTTTCCCCTTTCTGAAATTGCCATGAACGATTTTGTTTTAAATTCCTTCTCCTCTAAACTTTTCACTGTGTTATTTGAAACTTATTTAACTTTTGGCCTTTGGCTGTATGGCTGGGTACCAGCTCTTTACAACCTTCTTTCTGCTTTCCTACTGGATTAAGACAGTTTTTAGAAATACATAGCAATAGAAAACTGAATAATGCACATCCAATACTCTTGTTCAGGCAATAAAAGACTTATTCACAGATTTTTTAAGATTAGCTTTTCCCTTAAGTGTGCAGATATTCATAAATAAGAAAAGGTACAAATAAAATGAAATTAAACCACTACTGAGAATTCAGATGAGCCTTCTCCAGTAACTCTTGCACAGTATAAAGAAAGTACTAGGCGCAAACAGGAGACACCCTTCTTTCTTCACAGGGAAGCACAGTTGTGTGTTGTGTGTTGTTCTCTCACAGTTGTGGTAGGACAAACATCATGGCTGCAGGAGAGATGGTTTGGAGACGAGTTCATAGCAAGGCCCAAGCAAAAGCCAGGCTCTATCACTACTCACCATCCCTGAGAAAAACTCAGCCTGTTACAGGTGATAATTCAGGCACAAGGAGAGGTGTCCCTTTCTCTACAAGCAACAACACAGTGGTTCAGACAGGCTCAGGTAGAATGCCATGGTGTTCTATCAAACTAAACCTGATGCTAGGAAGGTCTTTGCCACAGCATTTCCTTCAACATACTTGTTCCATCTCTCATTTATTTCACTGCTATCACTCCAGAAACAGTAGGTAAGTTCACAGCAAGAGATAAAACATCCAATCCTTTCACATATACCCAGTCTTAGATGTAGAAAAACACTTACATTCTCTTTACCTTGTTTGTCTCTTCTGGATCTAAGTGCAAATATGACTGAGCATTATCATCACCATTCAGTAGATGAAAAAATCGGAACCATCTATTTTTTTCCCCTAAAAGCTTTCAGCACATCACTCCTCAAAATTCCTGGGTAGCATGGCAGTTAAATGTTTTTAGCAGATTGAGAGGCAAAGGAGCCAAACACTAACTTGTTTTCAGAAACAACATTACTGTACTGAGCACAGAATACCTGACACTGCTCAGCGATAAGTATACTGCACTGAATCATAAGTGGAGAACACCCACACAGTTTACACCAAATTGACCATCACCTTTGAAAACTGAAATCTGAAGATAACTTGGTATAGCTCCTGATCATTAGAGTAGTAAGACAGTGCACACAGAAAATCAGCTAGCAAAGAGGGTAAGCAACAAATACCTCCTTACATGCCTTCTACTTGTGATAAACAAAGCACTGTCTGTATTTTCCAAACATCTCTTCAAAACAAGGACAAGTATAGCCAGAATGGAAGCCAGAAACTTTTACGGATTCCTGATTTAGCAGCATGCCTAGTGCCTAAACCTGTTCCAGTACAACTCCCATCTCAATGATCCCCTTCAAAAATGGCAGCAATGCTTCTCTGAGCTCATGCACGTGTGCAAAGAATGCCATCACAACAACGATCCTCTCGCAAGCTTCAGAAGGAAAAATCCTCAGGGGCCTGGGATTGCACAGATAGAACTCAGTAGAAAGGCCAGGTGACTTCTTACTCCCTCCTGCCAGGATATGTAGCAAGGGTCCCCCAATGCCGCTTATTTTTCTTAGGACTCATTCTTGACCTGAATACAGACTGGTAATATAAAAGATGTCAGATGGGCCTTCTTTGTACCATTGATTTATCTAACACTGATAAAGAGTTATTGGTTGTTTTTTTTCCTTTTTTTTTTTTTTTTTTTTTTTACTTCATACTTTTCCTATATGAACGTGTATGAATCCAGGCTGCTCATACCTTAAAATCTTATAAAAATGTTATCTAAGAGGATAGTTTTGCTTAGCTGCCTTGAACCAAAAGTAGAACACAGGCTGTGTGTCACCTATCCTCTGACTGCTATAAATGACACAGTCTTACACCTCAGTATGGCAGAGCTCATTGGCAAAAAAAGAAAATTTGAATTTTTGAAACATAATTAATTATTTCAGGAAGGAAATTACATGCATCTCTAGATCTTTATATTCTTACAGTTCTGAGCAGTACTTTCCAAAACATCATAATGTTTTCCAGGTAGGTGTATATGTACATATGTCCAAAAATATCCCACACATTTTCTTATCTTAATTACATAAAATATATGTGACCTGTGCATGCACTTTCCTGGGTTACATTCCCAACAGGTGAAGTTCTATTAGCCTGAAAAAACTGGTCAGGTCATAACTCTTAGTTGAAAAGAAAGAACATGTGCATTATAGTCCAATGCAAGGTGTGTTTTTGATTCAGCAGACCAAAGTATCAAGTAATTTTGAAGTAAAAATGGTTAGAACAGTTTTAAATATAGCATTATTCAATTTTCCTAAGGTGAATTCTTGATTCTGCAAAATATTCTCACCCCAAACAGCACAATCCCTCAAATCTAGATCTTAAAGTACTTTTATACTGAAGAAATTAACACTTGGTACATTTAAATGTTTTAAATGTTCATTCTAGATTTTGACTTCTTCAGTGTTTTTAGTACAAATGGCTACATTTGCAGTTATTTTTTAGTTTGAACTGACTTAATTTTGTGAGGAAAACCTACACTTCAAAATCAACATCCCCAGCTAACCTGAACAAGAGAGATAGAGGCAGAGGAGATCAAAGGCACGGAGCCTTCTTGTAAGATTGAGCAGACTCTGAGTGATCAAAGGCAGGGAAGAGAGGACTCTGGATCTTAACTCCTACTTCCACTATACATGTATAATTTACAGGTTATTGACTTGTAGAGGGGGAACTATTTATACACTAAATATAGTTTACAGGCTGAAAAGTTATTTGAAATACAAAAATTAACTTTGGTTATTGAAAATATATAGGCAGTGTCTTTTAAAATCCCATTTTCCAGTAGGAAATGTTTTTAATATAAGCAGCTTTTTTTCAATAAACTGTCTCTTTCTGACAAAATCAAACATATAAAAGGGCACACTATGGCTGGTGGGTGTCATCACAGAGAAGATATTGTGCTGTTTGGAAGTGTTTCCAAGAATAATGGAAAACTCATGTTCTGAGTAAAGAGATGCTAATTAATAATAACTTTGGGAAACATTTAGTGCAATATAACTCAAAATCACAGAATCACAGAATGGTTTGGGTTGGAAGGGACCTTGAAGATCATCTCATTCTAAATCCCTGTTATGGCCACCTTCCACTAGACCAGGTTGCTCAGAGCCCCATTCAGCCTGGCCTTGAACACTCCCAGGAATGGGGCATTCCCAGCTTCTCTGGGCAACATGTGCCCGGGCCTCACCACCCTCACAGGGAAGAATTTCTTCCTAGTATCTAATCTAAACTTACTTGCTGTCAATGTGAAGCCATTCCCCCTTGTCCTGTCACTCCAGACACTTGTAAATAGTCTCTCTTCATCTTTCTTGAATGTTTCCTTCAGGTGCTGGAAGGCCACAATTAAGTCAGCCCAGAGCCCTCTCTTTTCCAGGCTGAGCAAGCCCAGTTCTCTCAGCCTTTCCTAATAGGAGAGTCCTTTATCTCTTTATTAAATTACGGTTCCATACTATCTCTGTGAAAGTCACATTGTGCAGTCATATCAGGGCATTTCTTTAGCTTTTTCCTCACAAATTTTAGTAATATTCCTGTGTACAAGCAGACTTCCTTCCACAAGAGTTTTTACTTCTTCCCATACAGGATCCTCAAATCAGCACTGGGATCAGCTATCATTCAATCAGTTGAGCATCTTAGCTACCAAATCCTTGGCTACTTAGTTATCCATCACTATCAGAATAAAGTTCTGTACTCAACAAAACATTTCTAATTATTTTTTTCCTAAAAACAAAGGAATTATTGCTCTCAGATATTGATTTGGCTAACCAGGTAAAAAGATTTACTCAGAAAATCCTGAATGACTACATAAAAATAAATACCAAACATTACGTGTACATTATTGAAAGAATTCAAATTAAGTAATGATACATGAATTCATGTAACTTGTGATACCACAGCTCAGTGACTTTTATGATATTACATATTTCTTCTTCCCCAGATACATTCACACACTGTGAATTGCATGTTAATATCCAAATTTTCTTCTTGGTGGAGAGACAGGAGCATCATCACAGCCAAGATTACCACAGTGTAGCTGAAAACACATCTGACTTTAAGAGATTGTTCTAGTTCACACTCGAAAGCAAAGCTGCAGCTTGGACAAAGGGTGACATATAAAAAAGCACAGAATGATTATTGAAGAACCTGAAATATGCTGAACCATTAACCAAAACCAGGCAGTACAATAGGTTAGTCATTGGGTTGAAATTTTCAGCGCTGGACGGATGACCAGCACAAAGGAGATTTCAGAAAACCAACAAGCGTCATGTACCTAAATTATGGTTTTTTCTTTCCTAGTAATAAGTAGAAAACCTTTATTTCTTGTTTCAAATTGTGACAAGAGTCATCAGTTGCCTTTCAACTTCTGTCTGGAATTCTGAACCATTAGCTTATATAGAATACATAAACTGAACATGAAAGGGTTTTTATGTTAAACTTGCACAGGTCTTTGGGATCAAAGTCAAGAATTTGCATTTTTTCATTACAACAAAAACATGTAAAGTAAAATTTGGACAAGAGGAAGCCGGTATGAATATAACACTTTTTGATCACTACTGGGTATATCCTGGCTTAAAAACTGGGAGGCAGGGTTTGTTCCAGTGGCTCAGAGATGGGTATCTACAGAAAATTCTTCAGCTTGGGTGGAGGGAACTGTCTGGTTTGCTTTCCAGAAAGACTTGGTTGCTTGCTGAAGGGAGTCAGTTTACAGCAGTCACAGGACAATCATAAGGAGGTATATTCAAAGGGTTGGCAGCTGCTGAGTACCTAGAGGAGTACTTCTGGACTTACTGACATGCCACCATCTTTTTTATACTTTTCTGATTGTAGCAGGAAATTGAAGTTGACTAATCATTAAATCTATAAATGCATTGCTTTCAATTCGTTAACAGATGGTTCATTCATTCACCACAACTCCAGCGGACTATATTTGATTGTGCTTCTTCTTTCTGAGAAAGTATTTTTCTAAAACACTATGGTAACCAATGCTCACTGAGCATGAAACCAAGCAACCAGATTTGTGGAATGTGTTTCTGGATAACTTTTATCTAGCAGGGAAGGAGCAGTTTGCAACAGGTAGGCAACAGTCCCCTTAGTTAAAATGCTGCTAAGTTCTGTAAGCAGAATCTAGTTCTGTTCTCAGAAGATTAATAATAGTCATGGGATGGTGAATTCATAGAAACGTAGAAAGCTCATCTCATTCCAGCTCCCCTGCCATGAGCAGGGATGTTTTCCACTAGACCAGGTTGCTCAGAGCCCCATCCAACCTGGCCTTGAACACTTCTAGCAATGGGGCAGCCACAGCTTCTCTGGACAATGTGTTCCAGTGCCTTGCCGCCCTCATAGTAAAGAATTTTTTTCCTAGTTCAAGAGAAATAAACTTTCACAAGGAATGCCAGTAACCTGTATTAATTTGAATGCTATATACCTGATTGAATGCAATGCTGTTCACAGAGCATGCAGAAACCTTGTCTTCACACAGTATTAGGAACCTTTTATTTCCATGCTCTGGGAGAGGAGTTGGGCTGTATGACGTCTCTGGGCCTCGATCATGTAAACTCTTACACCTGTATTAATCTGTACAATTAACCTTCTCTCTGAAATTGTAAGAACCATCCAATGTGAGCAAGTCTGCAATAGCAACAGAGCTTGTTGGGTGTGGGAGCCTTAAAATCAAAGCCACCTACAACAGATATTGGGTTTTATTATGTAACAAAGAATTAGGGCAGTAAATTTTCTTTAAAATACTTTATCGAGGTCTTTAGCGATGATCTACACAGCAACATATAACATTAAGATGAACTAAAACATTTGTCAATATGTCACTGTCTACATCAGATAATTACCTTATGCTGGTATCTACTGGCAGCTTGTACAAGTTTGAAATAACTAGCCAAGTGGCTTCTCCTATATACATGGGGATCTCCTAATAAATTGCCTCCTTATCTACATGGCAAAATTTGGCTTTGACATGAGCTATGTCTTGAATTTGTCAATTGTCAATTGTCAATTGAATTTTCTCCTCCATTTCTATCTGTCTTCAAAAGTATCAGCAATCCTTCCTGTTGAGGGCATAGCTGTATATCTGGATGTCTAATGAAGAGCCTGAGATACACCACCAATCTAAATAAATAAGCCTAAGGACTGCTTTGTTCTCAAAGGATTTGGCAACACACTACAAATACCTAATAATGAGAAAGAAAATTGATATAGTATTTGTATGCATTTTCAGTCAAAATGTAAATCCTAATCTTGAAGTGTTTGTAAACCAAGCATATCACAAGAAATAGCATTTTCATAAAAAAAGGCTTTCTACCACAGTGCTGTTTTGTTGTAACCTCTTTTTCTGATTTTCATTCTGAAAACCATTTTTTTTTTTTTAGCCTGTGGGAGAAAAAAATACACATTGCAACTTTGTATACAACAAAGTATTTCCTTTCCTTATTTTGGCAACTCCTCCCAAAAAGTCAGTACCTTTTGACTGAATGTGGTGTGACCAAGCCTCCATTTACTTTGAGCACTGGGGAGTTACTTGCCAGCAGTTACTTCTCTTGTACAGGTATCTGGTCTATCCTGAGCTCCTCTGCAGATACTGCAGTGTGTGCGTGTGTGTGCATTCAGACAGGTGTGTGGTCAAAGAACCCCAGAGAAAATATTGCTTGTCAATGAAATGAATGTTTTGCTCTCTTCAGTAGTGTATGACGGAATAAATACTTCACATCTCTCACACCCCACCTCTCTCCCATGAGGCCTTCTTTGGAATTAGGGGAATTAGGTTCTGGAGCAGAAGACACGAGAGACTAGGATGGATTTGTGGGTGCTGTAAAAAATTAAAGATCTTTACAGATAAGTAATACATTTTTTTTCTGATTTCGGCATTGGGCATTGCACCCCTGTAGTTGCAGTAATAAACTGCAACTAAGAAAACTCACTTCTGGAGAGGAAGAGTGATTGATAACATGCAGTTGAGAAAGCAGATTCTACTACTGCTATTATACTGTGCAATGTAAATCATAAAGTCTGCAAAAGCTTTTATGCAGAAACCAGTCCAGCTTCAGGTAAGGTCAAACTATGAGTTCCTAGAGGTACTATACACATGTGATGCTTAAAATCTGTGATGCAACTGACTGTTGATAATGTACTCAGATGTGAATGCCTTTTCCACCCATAGTCTGAGTTAAACTACTCTTATCTGACCACTTAAATATCTCAGGTCACTCAAATCAGCAAATAATTATAACTAGGAAAATATGTAGCTTTGCCTTTTCAGGATTTGTGAAAACAGGATTATCCATAAACTGATTTAGGTAAAAATTCAGGACAGTTTTTATATGATACCTGGGGCTGATCCCAGCCATGTATTATTTTATGATTTAAACTTATAGCAGGGTGAAAACTGGCATTTCAGGTCCTGCGCCCTTTCCAGTTAAAGAAAATTTGCAAAATGAAACATCCATTTGATATTTGACATAACTTTGAACTCTTCAATGGCTGTGTGAAAGACAGTTGCAACATTTACAAAATTGCCTGTGACACAAAATAAAAACAATGCAAGGACGTCCTGTTCTCAACATGCTTCAGGCTCATTTTGCAAATAACAGATTTGTAAGCAATTAGACATTAAATAAACTGAGCAACTAATTTCAAAGTTTGATACACATGAAGAATTATCCATTTGATTAGTTAGGCATTTTTCAACACATACTGTTCATGGGTATTTTTAATATATAAATTTAGAAATTCTTCAAAAATTTTCTTCATTGAATCAATTACTATAACCCAAAATGTTCTCTGACCTTCCTGCAGAAAGTGACATGAAAATGCATCAGGATTGCACAGGTTTTTTAAATATAATAAAACTCTGTTTATATTTGATAGAAAAAGTCCTTCAAATGTTTAATATGTTTCTAATCCATAGTTTTCTAACTGGTGTTTATTTACAGAGGCTTCTCAGCCCCATTGCATATACATTCGCAGCTTCTTTTTTTTTCCTGGGTAGTGAACACAGTTTTATTTTGCGGGGTTTTTTGGGGGGAGATTGACATTTTTTTGGTTTGGTTGCTTTTGGTTATGGGGTTTTTTTTCTGATGGGTTTTTTTTTTCCTTTTTCTTTTTTTCTATTTTATTATTTGTCTTTTTTATCTTAATTGAATTTGCTTAACCTCTCTATAAATCTTTCTTCGAATGTATTGTGCTTGCAGTTTGTCTGGGTACCTCTGCAGCATCTTTTAGTGAGAACGCAAGGTCACAGGTTTTCCAGGCACAGCAATCCTTTCTGGGTACAGGAGCAATTACCAAAGGAAAGAATCTCCAAAACCCCATCTGCCCAGGTAACAATCTCACAGAAGAGATAAAAGGATTCTATATTCTGGAAATTTTATTCCTTTCCAATTAAAATATTGAGTTGATTAAAATCCAAGAGTTGAAAATTCTGGCATTTTCTGTAGGTTGTAATGCCTTCAAACAATCTGTCAGACATTTCTGAACTACTCTTGAAAGAGATACCAACCTTCATGGATCAAACATCAACCTCTTGATAGCCTAAACTTCCAAAAGTCTTTACTTTGTTAGCCAGCACATGTCAATGTGTTTTCTTTCACCCAGTTAGATATCATTTTCATTCCTGCTCTTTCCTCCTCTCCTTTAGTATTTACACAAGCAGAATATTTTCACATTTTTCCTACTCCATCTTCCCTCAAGACAACAGGTCTCATCCTGCAATGGCAGGGTGCTGAGGTACAAACCCATAGTGTAATGCACCACCAGAAAATAATCAGATGTTATGATGATAAGAGCAATACAATAACCTGTGTGGAATAAAGTAAATCATTGTTCATTCTGATCTTCACTCCCAGTTTGGATTTTCGTGCTTTGAAGGAACTTATTTCCTGGAAGTACATCTATGATGTGGTATTTAAATGACAGCATCATTAACAGAAATTATTTTCCTCTGTATAATCAAGTCTATTATATTGATAAAAACTTCTAGGAATATTTAATTGCCATTCAAACACTTAACCACACAAATACTTACTCCTTATTCTAATAGGAGGTGTAATTTATCTGCTTGTTACTGTTAAAAAAGTTGTGTGCAGGGAAAAAAATATTGCTCCATAATACATGTGGTCTGTATTTCATAATTCCTCATTGTTAAAGTGTTTTATCTGGATTAGAGAGGGCCATTTTCTCTTACTTCTGTTTACCTTTTCTTGTTGGAGTATAATCTAATCTAAATATTTTCTTCCTCTTTTTTGCTCTTCTCTCTTCAGTGACAAATGTAGTTAATGATCTAGATTTCTATAATATTTTAACTTTGCCCAACAACAATCCCTCAAGATTCCTACTTTTTATCTGGAATACAAAATAAAAAATTTCAGAATATGTATAATAAATTTTTTTGCATTTCCTTGAATTAAGATAACAGATTATAAAGCTTAAACTGAGTAATAATATTTTATCTGTATCGTACATGTAGATATCTATAATTTTTTTACATAATTACAATAATATTAAATGACTATTTTGTAGGTGTTTGCACAGCATAATTTTATTTAGTTTTATTTAGAATTTGTGTGCTATTTCCTGTGTACCTAATTTTTTTTCTAGAGGAATGAGCAGGTTTGTGACCAGCACATTTTTAAGAAATTTTGATAGAGAAGCATTAGAAGATGTAATGCTCCACATAATATATTTTGTTCAGTTCAGAGATAAAATTCACTTTAAGTGTGTAAAAGGATATTTATCCTGCTTAAACAGAAAATCCTACTAAATATATCTAACCATGATGTTGCTGGTGATATTTTCATGGTATTGTCATTACACCTATATGCTTATAGGCAAGTCTGCTGCTTAATTTAAGTCTCTAAGCAAGACTTCTCCACTGCCAGTTCATTTCTTAAGTCGAAGCAACATGGTGTTTTTAAACTACAATTATTTTTATATAATGTCTAAAAGAATACACATGAACTGAAGCTTAGAATGTCCATGTGAACAGAATGTGAACAATATTCAGTACTTCACAACAAAAATAGGTTAACAACAGGGGGGCAAGAAATCCCAGCACTTCAGGGCACAGGTACACTCTATTAATGGGCAGCATTGATCAGAAAAATAAAACACTGACTTTCAGATGCTACCAAGATTCTACCAATGCTGTGATTTTTTGCAAACTTTGGCAATTTGTTTGCTTGCTTAGTTGTTGTGTGTAATTCTGGCATTCAAATCCAGGTGTTAAGAGCAGATCACAAACTAAGATGAACAGGAACTATGTATAGGTGAGACTGGCTGGGGTGGGGAGTAGGAAGCCATGGCCTAAGCCTGAGCATCCCAGAATTGCTACTTCTTTTCCAACGTGAGTGACACCATCATATGCATAAATGCAAGTCTGAAGTGGGAGTACAAGCAGGACTCAGAATAAGCCATTAAGCCTGTTTTTTTTTCTCCATATGCTATTTAGGGGCAAAACATAGTAGTGCTATATGCTAGAAACAGAAAATTAATTCAGAATCTGCTCCATAAGAAGAAAAAGTTATTAAAAATATGTCTTTTTGGTACTGCTGGAAATGTATAATCTGTTTTTAAAGTGCTAAGCACAATATAAATGCAGATTGTGCTAGATTCTACTAACCAAAAAGCCTAGTCACAGCGTTATGACAGCTTTATGACATTTAAACATCATAGCATGTGAAAACATGGAAGAGATGGCAGGTGGGAGGAAGTACTTGATATTCAAGAGAAAATATTAATGGATGTGTCTAAAATGTAACTACTTTTTAACATGTCATGCTTAGGAATATTTGCATAATATTATCCTTTAAATTGCAGTGTGTACATATTAATTTCACAGTGTCACTCCCAATAAGTCTGGCATCTGTACATTCAATGGACGCAGTCTAGCACACTTGCATCTCTTTATCACAGACATTTGGAGTCTCAATTTAACAGGTGACTCAAAAGCAAGACAACCCAGACAGGCATAAAGATTTTGGGAAAAACTGGAAGTCCCCAAACACATTATCTTCTAGGAAACCATGTCTTGCAATGTGAAGAGTTGTCCCAAGTTACCCTCTGCCCCTTCCTCAAATATATTGTTTCTTAAATTACACTTCTTTCTCTGGATAATGCCTCTTATCTAAGTACTCAAAGTCCAAAGTCTGTTTCAACCTGCAGAAGAGGTGAGAAAGAAAGGAGAACAGAACAGTTTAGAAACAGGAAGCTTAAAAAAAGCCCAAACAAAAAACCTCAGCGATGAAGAACAATAAAGTAAAGCAAAATGCTCCATATATGCCCTTAGTGCTTGGTGTTATGTAGCTCCTACCACATTTTTACCTCTTCCATTCTGCACTCGGCACTTTTCCCTAGAAAGTACATCATTAGATGCATGTGAAATGTGGCAGTACTGTTTTTTCTCTAATTTTAAAAATAGTATGCTTTTTATTTGCAGAATGATTCCGGCTGGAAGGGACCACAGTGGGTCACTTGGCCCCAGCCCCCTGCTCAAGCAGGGTCATCCCAGAGCATACGGCACAGGGTTGTGTCCAGATAGTTAAATGCTCAATAGAAATAGACAAAAAATCCCAGACCTGTATGTGTCTGATCTCATTATCAATCTGAACAAAGTCTTCTATATGGCGGCATTTTGGACTTTAGTTTGATACACATTTGCAGTGGGAAGCAGGAATTGTACCATAGGTCCTGTAAGCCCAGGCTGAAAAATCCATGAGGTTTTTCTTGTACTAAGTGCCACAACATTAAAGGTAAAACCACCCTGCAATTTTTAAGGTTTCTGCTCTGGTTACTCTTAAAAGCACGAAGAGAACATTGCAGACTCAAGGAGACTGACACACATATGAGTATGAGTTTGAACACCACCATTTTCTAGCAGGTCCCTGCCACCTTAGGTATTCAGAATGACACGTGGGGAGCACATTTAGGCTTGTAAATCTGCCATTCACTTGTTCTCATATGTTCCCCTTTGTAGCATAAGAAACTTCCTCAGAACTTAATATCTTCACAGTCTAGTTTCCATTTAAGAACGAGGTGCGCCTGCTAAAAGAAGCATTTTTTTTTGTTTTGAAACCATCGTAAGCTAATAGGATACAGAATCTTTAAGACATATTAAGTCTTAAAAGAAAATTGGCAGAAAAATCTCTATAATCTCACTTATTTAATTTATTATAGCTGTTGGTCTTTCCAACAGGGCAGTTGTAAATTGGTTGGAAAATATTTTGACTAATTTTTATCAAGCCATGCATCCTCATCCTTTCTAGAATTTTCTTCCTTATTATTTACTTAATTTCATTCAAGTAGATCAGGAAACAAAGCTGTCAATACTGTGTAAAAACTATCCCCAGAGAGGGTAAGAAAAATCAGACTGTTGAGAAATCACAAAAAAATTGTAGAACAGCTGTTCATCTTTGCTATATGTTATGAAAATTAACCAAAAAAACTTCAGACATAAAAGATGCAATAATAAAAATAGCATCCTGAAGATACCAGTTTAAACTACAAAATAATAATGCAAGTATATTTAGATGAAATTTCCCTTAAATGTTCCAGGAAAAACTACTTAAAACTAAGCCATTGGACATATGACAGTTTTTAAGATGCTGTAAAAATGAAGCAAGTTAGTATCTCATCCAGCTATTCATTTTGAGAAAATGCCAAAGCCACAATAGTTATATCTCTACTGTTCCAAGATGAGGCTTGTAGCTCTCAGCACCTGTAGCTTCTGACATGTTACTGCCTGGAAATATTTGAGGAAAAAAATCACATACACTACCCTATTTTTACATGTCTGACTAATTTCTAAAAGTAGATTGAAAGCTCTACGGAATGAAATCAATGAGATGTTTCTGCTGAAATCTTAACAATTCAGGCAACCAATAATTTATGTTTCATTTGCTACTTCCTTATGAAAATAAGAAAATATAGAATGAAAAAAAGGCATAAAAAGCAATTGCCTTAAAACTTGCTTTACAATTGTTTAAAAGGTGTGCAATTATTTTTTCAATCTTCCTTCTCTTTGTTGAAATGATTGTAACAATATTGCATAGATGATGATATTAAAAATAAAAAAAGAAAAAGTATTTATTTTTGAGTCTTGGGTATTCTTTCTTTTATAAACACTGGTTGAAGTCTGAAGTTAGAATGAGCCTTTGAAAACATCCTGTCTAACTACTGAGGCTACAAAGTTAAAGAGAGCATGAAGGAGGAGTACTTTCATACTCACACCCAACTGATTAAGCATTAATGAAATTATCAAACTTTGCAAGACTGATGGCAGGAGAAAAAGAGTTGCCAAGTTTGCTGAGACCCTGACCCTGCAAGAGGCCTCCTGTGTTCATACAAAGATCTATCAAAATCTGCTTTTTCTGAAAACAAGGGTTTGCTCTGTCTGGAGGGAGCTCCAAGAGCAGAGCCTATATATGAGTATGCTGACAACGTTGTATGAAACTTTGCACAAGGAATATTAAAAACATTTTAATTGGTTAGTTAGCTTAAGGCTCTATGGTTAGGCTTTCCCAGGTCTGCAGACAAAGCACAAAAAGTGACACGATGTATACCACACCCATCAGAAGCTATCGTTCCAAGGCTTGTATTTAATTTCATTCGATCCCAAAATAATCTTATTTTCCTTTAAGAAAGGAAAGTGGCAGAGCTGCTTGAAGGGAGACAGGGGTTTGGATCCTGACTTCTTGAGTGTACACAGTGGGCCAGGACAACAGCCCTGATCCAGGAAAAAAGGCTGGATTTCCCTTCCCTAACCAGCTCCCTCCCAAGGAGTGAAGCACACACTACTTTTAGTTTTTAGGGGTGCTCCTCTCCCTGTCAGGGTGAGATCTGCACAGGAGGGGTTGGGTCCACCTAAACTTGTGTTTTAACTGTGTGGGTACAGGATCTGACTCAGCACACATCAAATGTGTGACCAAAGGGAGGGGGAATTTCTGGTGATAACCTCCTGCTAGGAAGAGGGAAGTTATGTGTTCTAACACCCTGAAGAAAGTCACTCAGGAGTAGAAAAAACTTGGAGAGATTTGCCATACAAGTCACCCCCAGGATTTAGTATAGCTGACCAGCAGGTATTGCTACATAAAAAATGAAAGTGAATTTAGGACTAGTTAAATAAAAATACTGCAAACAAAAATATATATGCAAAGTTAATATCAGTTCTGGGGTCTTCCATTGCTGCTATAAACTGAAGAGAAATACCCTCTTAGCAAACCGAAATGCCACAACAACAAAACCATAAAGAGACCTTTTTTTAATCACTAGTACTAAAGTTCATATTCTTGCATTCCCAAGCTGAGACAGAAACAGCCCTTCTAACAAATTTAAGCCTCTCTCAAAAAATGCACATATTCATATATTCTTGTCACCAATTAAAACAAAAGGCCCAGAAGAGCAATTATTTGCTGCTGGGCATTATGAAAAATTTCTCTGTGTCAAGTTATTTTCAATAGTCAAAATGTTTAGTACCTGAATGAAATTTCTTCTTTTTAAAAAAATAAAAATAAAAATAAAAATATTGTCTTTTAATGGACTTTTTGCACTCAGAGATTTGTGGAATTTTGAGTACAAATGTGTGCAAAGCCCTAAACTTGGTGAGAAAACTACTCTTTTTCTTATGGTTTTTAATTTTTCAGGGGCGAATTGAAATTATTTCATCTGTACTGATTCGGTACGAAATTGATCTCTGTGCACAGAAACAAACACACAGTTTTATGCCATACAAGACTTCAGAATAATAGCAATATAGAAACCACCACATGAGATGAAACTTAGTGTTTCCAGAAATGTGTTTCTGAGAGAGCCAGGACCAGGTTTTTACAAGGAGGGTTAAGTGAAGCACAATTAATAGAGAACCACTGGTTTATTTAATTCCAGTGTGTATCCCTTTTGGTTTATAGGTGGTGAATAGATCTCCTTATGCATCTGAGACCTGAGTGGAGAGTAATTAGGTGAATCCCGTGTTTTTGTTCAAGTGTAACACTGGCAACCAGACTCCATTTGTGAAAACTGTGAATCCAATTTTCACTCACAATGGCTGTTCGTTAGAGTTTGTTCTGTATCTACAAGTAATTTGATGTGCTAGAATAGTCCTAAGTTGCTAAAACCTCTGAGTATTTCAAAAAGACATTGTTGGAGTACAGAAAACTTCTGAAATAATTGCCATGCCATTTACCAGAGCTCTTATGGAATACACTTCTCTGATATTTTTTGCCTCTAAACAGTTATTTAGAGTTTTTATTATTTCATACGGAACCCAAATTTAATCCTTGAAATTAAAATATAAGATGCCACCAGTTGTTGAAAATATTTAAAATTAAAAAATTAAAAAGTAAGCCTTTTCCTGTTGGATTTTCTATATAATAGATAATTTCTGGTTCTCAATTTGTGTACTGCATAGAGATTGTGTAATAACAATGCAACCATGCTATTAGAAGATTTTCAAAGCCTATGAGAATGTCACTGTCCTGACAAACTTTAAAATACAGCTATTTGTCAGTGTTAATTCTTGTAAGAATTGTTGCAGATCAAATATCTTTGGAAAATTCTGCTTTTGGACAGTATTGCAACAGCAACCCAGTATCTCAGCCACCAGGCAGCCTTACAGGCTCACAGTGTCCTACCCCACAAACATCAACAGAATCAGGGGCTCATCAAAAACCTGAATAATCTTTAGAATACTTGGATACACATTTTAAGTCGGTAAAGAGAAATGGAAAGTGCCAAGCCAGCTTGCATTTCAGTGCCAGCGTTGAAGACCAGCGCTGCCCTCCGTGTTGGGCTGCTGATCATCACCTGGATTCAGCCAAGCCTGTTCCTTCATCGCACGCACGTTCATTACATATATATGTTACACAATAACACAATTAATTCATGGAAACTTAGGGAGTACATGCAACGATATATCGTATATATATCCTAACGTATATATAACGTGCTTATGGAGCAGAGGTATCTATTGTAGCTCATTTTTTGTACCTCATAAAGCCTACAAGAATCACCATTCAGGGCAAAGGAGGCCATAAGCAAAGTCAGTAAGGAGAGCAAACAGTTCAGAGAATCATAGAACCACAGCATGGCCTGGGTTGGAAGGGATCTCAAAGATCATCTTGGGCCACTTCTTGAGCTTCTCCAGTTTGTATGAAACTTTTTTGGGCGATCTAATATCAGCCTTTGAACTTAACTTATTGAAAAAAATGTCACTGACTGCCAGATACATAGACCAGGCAATTTTTGAGAGTGGTGGCTGAAGACAGAAAGTATGGAGGATGCAGGGATGAGGTGAGAGAAAGTAATTTATTCACAGAAAATAAAGCTTTGATGATGATTTTTTTTTCACTCTTTTAATTAAAATAATTTTTAAAAATTGTCCTGTCAAAGACATATTTGGAGAAATCTTTCTAGATTACACTGATTTTTGTTTCTGAAAAATGATTAATGATAAACTGTTAAACTGTTAAACTGTTTAACTATAAAAAAAAATTAAATTAGCTATTTGAGCCATAATGATTTGTTTTCTTGGATATCTCATATTGATGAATAAACCAATTATTAGTCCAAATCAATCAAAGCATTACAATTTCATTACAATTTATATCTGTAAGTCAAACACCATGACAAATTCTGGTGATGGAGACCTCTTGATATAAGAATAAAAAGATCAGATAATATCAACAGCCATCTTTTTGCTACAGCTGTTGAAGTTAATGGATTCATTTATCATTGATAATTCTATCTAACAATGTTTTGAACAAAATCTCATCAAAAATACCATAATAATGAACCTTGGAGAAATTACTAATTTGGATATGCCAAAGATCCAGAAAAAGAGAGCCCAGATGTTGGAGGTGAAAAGAATTTTTTTTTTCTTTGATCAGTTGTCCAAACTTTTAACATGAAATTCTTTTGAAAAGTTCTTGACTAATATTTGAAATCACTAGGTAATTTTAAACCAAGATTTTCTCCTTCTTTGCAAGGGTGATTGCAGACTAATTTGCAAACAAAACCCAGAAATATCACACTAGGCACCCAAAAGGCAGTACAGGCTGAGGCAGATATCCTTTTTTTTAAAGGACATAAAAGGTATTGGGAGCAATTTGTCTAAAAAAAATTTCAGGAGAAGATCCAAAGGGATGAAATTTCTCCTTGGTGAACTGAGACTGAGAAAGCTTTTTAAGTGTTGGCAGCATCACAGAAAAACCCAATGTCAAGAAGTTAGAATAATGAGAGGATGATCAAAGAACAGTTTATCTAAATTAAAGGTGAGATTAACAGCACTGATAAAAAGGTAGAGCTATGGACTATTTTAACACAAAATGAGAAAAATACTTGCAAAGGAACACTGTGATCTTATTTATTATTTTGGCTGTATTTGGCAATTCTAGCCAGGGCTAAGATAAGCCTATGAAAAAGCAAAAATCTTTTAATCTAAGGCAAACCAGGTCTATATTCTGTGAACATAATATTCCATCCAAAATAGCAACTTTAATTTATTTTGTCCACATAATTTTATTACAAAAAAAGGATAAAAAATTAACAAAATTCTGTAGGCAACATTAAAGCTGCACTGCATGTAGATGATATTGCCCAACTCCCTCATAATGATAAAAGAGGTGGACAAAAAAGGTCTTTTCTGCAAACTACCTACAAAAACAGCCAGCCAAACTGAAATTCCTCAGGTAAAACACAGAATTCAGCCTACAAACCTAGGCATAGCAAGAGTGCTTTACCTTAATTTTTTGATACCAATGAAACCATATTTGGTGCTTTACCTTAATTTTTTATACCAATGAAACCAGATCATTACCTCTAATTTCATTAATTTCTGAATTGTATTTTTTTTTTAATTTCAGAAATGGTGTTTATAAATTTCCAAAGCCATCTCTACTTCCCAACAGCCACTAGAGCATTGTTTTGCCATTCCCATGGTGTTAAAATACCATCCCTGGAGTTCTCAGCAGATGGTTTTGTTTGCAATGCTGAAGTACTGGTAGGTAGAGGGAAATTGATAGCAATAAAAAGCTCCACTTGTAAGATTTTGATAAAAACAAAAAAGCCCTTAAATATCATTGTAAAATGTGAGGAAACAAGGAGAAAAGAAAAGAAGGGAGAAAAATAATAAAAGTTCAAACATCTGGAAAATGTGGTGAATTTCCTAATTGAAAATGATAGAATTCTTAAGATTTTAACTGTTTTGGAGTTTTTAAAATTAAAAACCAACAAAAGCTTCTTGAATATATTTCTAATAGATTTTGCAAATTTTGTCCAACAATTCAGAACACCAGTCTCTCAGAATTAGTTGTCAAACGTCTGGAAAATATTTTTTCTGGAAAAAAAAAAAAGATTATGCATATTTGCTTACCTGGTTAGTTAAACAAAATTCACTGGCTGGAGAAGAACACATTGTAAAAGTAACCTGCAAAGAGGAAAAAAAGCTTCATTATAATTTATATATCTCTCTCATATTTTTGATGAAAAATTTAGTAATGAGTGGTTATTCTTATATGGAAACTTCAAGCAACAATGTCATTCTAAATGAAAAGCCTCTTAAAATCTAGCAGGTTTGTTCAGAAGATTCCTGACTGTGTGGCAGATTACACTTATAAACCGAATTAAACCCAACAGACATCCAAACCATGCTATTCAAAGAAAGGTTTGAGGTTATCTGTTACACAGGCAGCATCAACTTTTGTATATTTTTATTCAAGTCCAAATGTGTAACTATCATTATATGATAATGATATCATTATAAGATACTCAGATGTTCAAATGGTGAAAAAAAAAAGGCAAGTATTTCTCATTGAATTCTTCAAGGAACTGAAATATACAGTTACTTTACTTCCTATAATATTTTCAATAGATATAATGTCAAAAGAACATTATTAAGACTGTTGTGTGATGAATATTAACATAAAAATGCCAAGTTTTTAGCCTTCCTGAGCAACTTTTATTTTTTCAATAAGTACAGAATATGCTACAGTTGTTAATTACTTAGTCACACAGTATTTCCATGGGAACTCCTCTTCAGCCTATGCACAAACAGACATTCAAGAAGTTCAAGCACTGATGTTTTGTGAAATTTCATTGATTGACCTGTGGTCTGGAAAGACATTATGTAAGTAGTATTCAAATCCTCATAGAAAAAAAGGGTGATAATTTTGCTATGGTCCATATATTCTAACCATGAATGCTTTGACTGTGTTGCAAATACTGCACAACTCAAGTTCAGCAAATTCCTTTGCAGGAATAACATTGTCCCAGATGAGCTCCTCGGTGCCAAGAAATCAGACTGAAAACTGAGTACTCAATCTGGGTCACATGGACACATTTTTTGCAGTGGACTCAGAATTATACCAGATTTTATTTATTCAAGGCCCTGCTCAAAGGTTTTAGTTGTAAACAAACACGGAGCATTGCAAATAATTTTCTTGATAAGTAAATATGTGAGAAGTGTGCTTGGATTGGATATAATCTTCAGAAATTCTGTTAGGAAGAATGATATCTGCCAACCACTATCACCAGCTCCAGTGCTGGAAGATGCAGATGGTCCTCCTCAAGGTCAGGGAATAACTGACAGCACATTCCATCCTTTCCTCATACTGGTGTGACAGAAAGGGGTTTTTGGGAGTGTTTCACCAGACATTTATTGACCCCAAAGAAAGAAACACAGAATCAATCCTGGACTCTGGAAGCTGAGTCTGATAATTGGAAGTGTAAAAACAATGTCAACAAAAGAGTTTTGAAAAGGATTATGATGACGCAGAAAGACAGTTCTTTCACCTCTCTACCAGCCCTCTGAGACAGCACTCTTTGCCATATGGAATGTCATACCATGCATGTGTATTGGCCAACATGCCTTAAATTTTTCACTAAAAAGGAAACCATTGACCATGATGCTGGGAATTTTGGAATGGACCAACAAACAGCAACAAGAAAAGGTACAGACAATGTGCAAACCCTGTCAAATCAGCTCAGTATTCAGCAAAGCCTAGAGTGTATCTTGCTTAAAATAAAGGTTTCTCTTGTTATATTAGCATCTTTCTGATGTAGTCAGGCTAATTTATCTAAATTCAGAGACTGTGATTTAGGTCAAACAGCTTTGAACTGAAAGGGTCATGTCCTTACCATTTCCTCAGCCATCTGCCCGTTTGTGACTTTTGAGAACATCTATCTCATTTCAGAAAGACTTACTGTGTGAGTCCTAACCACAGTCCTTTTATTGGGTTTGCACCACTGGACAGTGCAGGTAACTGCTAGATAAAACAGTTTCTCTGCTCAGATCTAATAGCAGGGAAACAGTTTGACAGTAAGAGAGTTTGAGCAAATGCAAAAACAGGGAAAAGATGACTGATGATGTGATAAAGGATAAAATAAACTAGCGAGTGTGCTTTTGTAAGGTTTGCTATACATAATCCTTTATTCTGAGGTCCTACATGGGAATGAGATCTACTATGGAAAAAAAACCCCAAAAAACCAAAAAAACCTCAAATCTAAAACCAACAGAAAACACAACCAGAAACTGTTCTGTTTAAG
The DNA here is from genome assembly GCF_017590055.1 of Onychostruthus taczanowskii. Lineage (NCBI taxonomy): Eukaryota > Metazoa > Chordata > Aves > Passeriformes > Passeridae > Onychostruthus > Onychostruthus taczanowskii. The sequence continues at coordinate 3,628,166 of NW_024502236.1, forward strand.
AAAGCCATGTTTGCATGAGAAGGACTATGACTATGTGCACTAAAAGACAGCAGTTTTTGCCAATAACTGTTCATCTTCCTTTTTTTCCTGACAGTGTTGTTAGGTCACCAGTTATGTCCCACCAACCTCAATCACTCATGGCTGGACTCCAGTACCAAGCACGGATGCTCTTGATCATTACATTTGTTTAGCATTAGAGAGCAAACTATCTTTCCTTGTTACACTTCTGGGTACTTTTGCTGTTCCTTTCAGTAACAATGTTATGTGCACGAAAACTCGCAAGAGTAAATGCACTCATGAGACATGGGATGCAATTTGCAGATTTGGCCAGGTCTCAGAACTGTGATGGCCACCCATCCCTGCTGATGCTGACATTGCTGCCAGTACTTCTGAACCAGCCAAAATCCCTGCACCTACGACTCTGCTCTGGGAAAAATCCAGCAGCTCCCCTTCCTTCATTAATTGTGTCACAGCCTCTTTCAGAGCAAAAGATACTGCTCACTCCTCCTTAGTCATTTTATCTCTGCTTTGCTTAGAGAAAATAGTTTCAATTCTTTACCTTCTAGTGAATCACAAACAAACTGTTATCCCCATCTGCTCTGGAGGAACAGGCATCATGAAGAGTCTGATTAAAGACAATGTTTTTTAACTTGTGATGACGTCCAAGGATGAAATGAAGAAAGTTTCCCTTCTAGTTTCCAGACACAGTCACCAAATTCTTATTTTCAAATTGAGCACATATGATGTAAAGAGCATCAAGTTACAGGAACAATTACTATGCAGTTCTAAAGATACAATTTTCACAATCCCTTTAGAAGAGAACAGTATTTTTATTCTCTTTTCATCCCTGAAATATTTAATAATAATCCTATTTTATGCATATTAATTTTAAGTCATAATGAGAATTGGAAAGGTATTGATTTCAATGGGAGTTAAGGATTAAATATCTTTATATGGAGCCACAGCCTTCATCTTATTAAATCTCTACATTTATTGTCTGCACACAAATCATTATAAAGCAGACATTACTCAAGAAAGAACTCAAAAGCAAGAGAAAAGCCCAATTAAGAAGGAATTCAATGCAATTATGGAAGTTCGGAAGTTGCCTGGGGTTGTGTTTTCCTGTAAATCATTGGGGAAGATGAAAAGGGAAGAGTTTGTTTCATCCCCACTTTCAAAGTATTACTTTCACTTCAGGTTCACATTGTTAATTTTTTAGCCTGAAGTATCAGGACTTCTACGAAGTTGCGGGTTAGGAACAGAGATGCTATTAACTGGGTTTCTGGGGGATCTTCATTTTGCAACACTTGTCAGTGCTGGGGTCACTTTTATCAGTAGCTGGAGTTCTTCTATAGCTCTTGGATATTTGTACATAATTAAACTGGCTTTTCTGACCCTAGTCCTGTAGACATTAAAATCAGCTCAGCACAAACAGTCCTGGAATGCACCTTGTAAGACCTGAACTTCTTCCTTCTTCCAACATTCCACACCCATTTATATGAAAAAGGGAAAATAAATAAGAACAGAGAGACCACAGAAATGCACACTAGATAATTAAAATAAGAACTTTTTGAAGTATTAAAATCAACCTTATTTTATTATTATGGACTCAATTCTTCCTTTAAAAAATGGCTTTATACATCCTCCACCTAACCATGGAAAATGAAATTTATCAGTTTAGATGCCTGCTTAAAAAAGTTGTGGGAACAGGAAGCATCTCAGTTGAGTACCTTTGTGGTAACATCAAGGCATTTCAGAACAGCACAGACTTCATTGCACAGTGTTTTTATGGCCTTTTTTTTGTATAATACTGCAAGGGGCTTCATACACCTAACACCAGCAACACACTTGGCTGGTTACAAACAAAATAACAAATATGTCCAGTGAACTTTGAGAGAGCTGCAAATTCCTGCCTTTCAGCATGTCTCTGTTTTAACCCCTGTGCCAGCTACCCACAGCTTTCCAGCTTGGAATTTCCTGTTCTCAAGGTGGATTCAGATATAGCATGATATATCATGGGTCGAGATGTTTGCTTTCCCACTTTTTAGCCATAGCACTTCCCTAGAATACAGCCAGTTGAACCTAGCAAATGTTCCCAGGGTGCCCCCAGTGCTCCTAGGACACTGGTAACTCTACTCAACAAACTTACACACTTCAGGAGGAAAAAGCTAATAATACTGGAGATGGTAATAAGTGCATGCAAAAATATCTAACAAAATCAAATCCTCTAAATGTAATCAAAAATGCTGACAGTCGTTGAATTTAAATGTTTAACAAATGCCCCTTTTTTAATACATGTTTCCACCTGAACAGGGTCAATCTGAAAAGACTGAGAAGTCATATTTAATTAAAAAGAAAACATGAAGAAGTCACCTACCAGTACCTCAGGTATTAGTAAACCTGGACTGGATAATTTTGTAGGCAAAAAAAGGTGTTCATGGTATTTTATATATTTCAAGCGAATAGTAAGGTGTGAGAGGAACCAAACACTCTCTCTTTCTCTCTCTTTCTTTCTTTGTGTGATAAAACCCACTCACTATTTAGAGGAATTTTCATCATATGGATTTTCAAATTTCTAAAAAAAATATTTTGTGAATGGTTGTCTCAAAAGCATAATACAGAAAAATCAGTCAAATATTTTATTAAATGAATTTGAGTTCTTCAACTTTTTTTGCAAGCTATGACTGATTTTGAGGTAAAACTAAATTTTGCTTTCCCCAGTGAGATCTATTCTACTTTGTAAGGCTTCAAGCTCACTTCAGTTCTTAAATTAGGGATAAAACTAGACTCAAATATTGTCTTTGCTAATTGTAGTCAGATGCCTACAACAGTACCCAAGCAATGACCAGTTTATCAACACAAAACTTATCTAACTGTTTTCATTTTGTTAGTAGTAGTTTCAGGCACTTCTGTAAAAAGAAAGGACAACGTTTTTTAATCCTGAAATATTTAAACCAGTATTGATTTTAATATATTTCCTAGGGGTTGAATTGCACTGTGAACCCATTTTAGCAGAAAAAGAGAGAAGGGAAACCTCCACTGCACTGGGAGGAGGATTGGAAGGCACATCCACACTTCCCACTGAGTCAGCATCCCCTGCAGCTCACTTCCTGTGGCAGCTACTTTGTGGGGCACCCAGAGCAGATCTACATCCAGGCAACCCCTCTGGAAATCACCCTCTTCATCTCCCTTCAGTAGGCAAACAGCAGATTTTTGCTTTCCTGTTGTTCCTTGCAGCTTCTCCAGGGTCCGAATGTTCTCCCATGGAGAAGAAAGCCCTCATCCAAATGCTAGCAGGAGCAAAACTATCCTGTTCCAGACTGGTGAATACAAAATACTACACTGGAATAGTATCTCACAAACTGATCTTAAATACCTCACTATAGGTGCAGAACAACTCCATTAAACCATACACCAGAAAAAAAAAATCCTGCTCAGCCCTGGTTTATTGCATTAGCATTTCTTTTTGATTAAAAAAAAACAAACCAAAAAAACAAACCAAAAAAAAAACCCAAAAAAAAAAACAAAAAAAAAAACCACCCAAAACAAAACAAAAAAAACCCAAAAAAACAACCAAAAAACCCCAAACCAACACAGAAGAGTAAGCACTATATTAGTAATTTATCTAGTAGAGTAACTTGGTTAAGATTTTTGGCGTTGATTCAGTTCAGCTTTGTAATTTGTCTTGTAACATTTTTCAATATACCACATGAATGGAAAGCTGAATTTCAAAGAACAGAAAAGCCACAAGTTACATAACAATGGCTGCAAAGTGGAATTTTTTAAAATTCATAATAGGTATAATTAGCTCAATAGAAAATAATCACATTAAGTTTCAGTTCATCTTTAAAATGTTCCAGATGTTTTAGGTTTGCAGTACTTCATTTGTATTTACTTAAATCCTTCTTAAACAAGGTTTGTACAGGAACAGTACATAGACCTGGCAGCTAAATGCCAAATTGCTCATTTTTTCACTAGTGTGACTAAACAGGAGAAATTTATATTCTGTTTTCTGCTCACCCCCTCGAACAAACTAAACAAAAACCTCATCTAGCAAATCTATCCAAATATAGTATTATACAGGAGGTGAGATGGGATGACATGTCACTCTGTACTTTTGTTTTTTTCCTATGAAAGTGAATGGTCTTAGCAAAGCAAAGAAAAACAAAAAACAAGAAAAAGACCTCTAGTCCCTGAGATTCTCAAAGACAATTCTCAAAAATTTCATCTTCCAAATCCAGTCACATACTCTCTGTACTTACACTTTATCCTAAATATTATTCTCTACCTTAAAATTTTGATATCTGTTCTCAGAAAAATTCCACCTCATCTTTCCCGGTACATCTTCAGCATTCCCGCTGCTTTCCCTTTTGTTGACTGCCTCATCTCTCAGTATTTTTCCACACAAGACACATCCCCCACCCATAACTATTTTTGCATCAGGAACCTGTTGCCTCCATGGCCAAACACTTACTCAGGATGCACTTTGCACTGCCCTGACAGAGGAACAAGCTGCGGCTCCGTCGCCCATGGACAGCCTGGCTCCCTCTCACAGCCAGCCCGAGGTCTCCTCCTGGGGCCTGGCGCAGACAAATGGAGCTGGTGGAATTTACAGCACCGCCGTGACCTCTGCCTTTAACCTTGAAAGAGCTCTCTTATCTCTAGAGCACCCTTCTTCCCTCTGCTAAAACAGATTCCCTGCAGAGGTTTTTCAGCTGGAGAGAAGTGTTTCAATAATTCTTCTTCTTCTGACTATTCTAATAAAGAAATCTTCTCACACAAAATGTTTTTGTTTTTTTTTTTCTTTTTTTTGCTGCAAACTATAAATCTTCTGATTTCTTATCCTTCTGTGATCTCCTCCTCTGCACAACTTCATCCACAACATTAGTGTTTCACTAGTTAAATACAATAAATTGACATCAGTGTTTCAGTAGCTGCTACTGTTACTCTCTCCCTCTTCTCCAACGTATTCTTCCTTTTCTTTTCCAACTCCCCAGTTATGTCTTGAGCTATATAGTCTACCAGAAGAAAAATCCTTCTGTTGTTCTATCCTGTTGCCTGATTCTCTTCCATTTTTTTGTTCCTATATATCTGACTTCCAAAAAGAAGCATCCATTCTAGAAATATTCCCTCTTATAAAGTACTTGCTTGTGTTGCTCCTTCAGTTCCTCCTCTCTCAGTGCAGAATTTCAGAAGAGTATTCTCTCATTCGCTGGCATCCCCTTGGACCAAGCAATTCAATTTTTTTTCTACTTCAGTCATGTCCAGCCACAGCTCAAAGAACTGCCTTCCACCAAGAGGTGTCTCTTGGTTCTTGCACGAGAGCAGTTCAGTGCACTGCTGATATTTCCACCCTCTAAGGTTCGTTGGGCCTCTGTTTCCCAAGATATTAATGAATCCCTGGTGCATGGATACCTCATATACACATTCCAGCCTAAACTGTGCTTTGAGGTACTTAGACAAGCTTCCTCACTGAATAAGCCAAGCACTTAACAAGCTTTAGGTATTTATGCCCACAACAGCCCTGTAAGAGATCCCTATTTTTACCTGATGGGGAACCGAGGCATAGGAAAACTACTTATGCTACTTAACATCAGGATATCTGTGATAACTAAGTCTCTGATAACTCAGGCTAGAATGCCAATCTAAAGACCATTCCTCCCACTTCCTGAGTGATAAGGATTCAGCAAATCTCATGTGCGTAGATTTTCTCCTGCTGCCCCTGGAATGTTCTGTGCATAGATGAGCTATCTTGGCTGGCTTGAAAGCAAAAAATGGAATGTCTTTTCCTCCCCCTGTACACCTTTAGACAGAAACTGGTTAGCCAGTAGTATTTTGCTGTGTGCAGCATTTTTTAGTCTTTGATACAAAAATTGATGTTCCTATAGCTATAAATATATGCAGTTAAAGAAAAACAAAACTAAAAAAAACCCAAACAGAATAAAGAGGAGAAGAAAGAAACATGCTATGTGTGGTTTGTGTACAGAATTCCAAAGCAATTGTAAAATCCATGCTGTTTTCAGTACCATCTTATTTCTTCTTAATTCCTCAGGAAAATATGTCTCATCACACCATACTGTTCAACACCCTTTGTCAAACTTTCATCAAATATGGAGCAAAAAAAAAAAAATTCTAAACATTGCTGTATTCAGGACAGTGATACCTACTTTATTTACTGAAGACTGGGATTTTCCCCCTGCACCTGAGTCTGTTTAAATGAGATAGCTTCACTATATCATGAAGAAATACTGCCTACATGGAGATAGCAGCCAGAGGTAGCCGCTATGACTTTGCCAGTACAACTCCTCAGATATAGAGTTATTACAAATTTTTATCTCTATCAGACAGGTAAGTCTGCTGAAGTGAGGGGAAGAGACAGGAGAATGAAGAGGAAAAGGTGATGAAGGCAAACATTGCTTGTAAATCATGTGCCTAATGCAGACAAAATCATTAAAAAAGATGATTTCCAGTGAACCAATAGCACTCCAGGAGATAAAATGTTTTTATACAACAAAATTTCTGTTTCCTAGGACTAAAACGGTAAAACATCTATATCCAAGCTTATATGAACTTCAAAACAAACCAAATATTCTTTCCAAATAGCAGTAACTTTAATAAACAGGGTATCTGTTTCTCTGATACTAATACTTTCCACATCCCACATATTGAGCTGGTCAACCTTAGTCTGTTATTTATTCTCTAAGTTTCTCAAGGTAAGATGAAAATAATGACAATGAGGAGTCCTTTTAAACAACTCAGGCTGCATCTATATTGGTTGTTTGGTCCTGTTACCATACCAAAGCATGGTTTGTGCACAGCTGAAACATCTCTTATCTAGTTCACATTATCATTTATAACCTACTAAGCAATATCAAGAATGTTGAAAATAGCAGCTTAAAATTATATAACAGGAATAGGAAAAAATGGTCAGTTGTGCTCCAGGGAAGAAATAACTGTGTTCCTAACTAATTTAATATGATCATGAATCTGTTTTTGTATAAAATTATAAATACTACTGTAATGATGAAGAGGAAGTTTTGAGATCCATTAACTTCTATAAATACTATAACAAGAAATATTCTTTATGAGAATATATAGGAGCACCACTGCTGGACTGCTGGGGACATGCTATACTTTTATAATGTACAGACAAATCAGTTCTACCAATATATGCTATCCCTTGTTTCCATGTGCACATCAGAGCCACAGTGTCTAGTTACATATAATAGATCTAGATTAAATTAGCCCAATTTATGGATGTGTCCCAAGCTGCAACTTTTAAGCTGGACCACACTGAACCAAAAGAGAAAAAAACCCAACCAACCAATGAAATATTTAAAATGAGGCCCTGTGTGCCCTGAAGTCTGGCACAAACTTAAACCATAACAAGGCCATAAGTATTCTCAAGTAGCAACACACTAAAATGTATCTAGTTTAATATATCTTACAGATGGCAGTATTTTGCCACAGCAAAGAGATCTTGGCAGGGAAGCACAGAAAACAATAAAAAATGAAGATTTTAGAACTGGATTTTCAGAAACTGGCCTTCATGTTTGAAGATAGTCTGGAGGCAAAGCTTTTAATTTCCTCCGCAACTGCTGCCAAGAACACAAAAAACCTTGAAAGGAGGAGATGAATGAAGGGGGTTTTGGAAGGTAAAGATTTGCAGCCACAGGATGCTCTGGTGCTGTCCGTGGCAGAGAAGACACTGAAGTTGTGTCTATTTGCAAAAATCTCAAACTACTTAAAGCAAAGCTAACTACTACCCCGCCCCCCCCACCCCCCCCAATTAATTTCCACAAGCTAGGGGTCTAAGGCACTCAACCTTGCAGCACTCACAAAGTCCTTGTAGAAGTACCGTTGCATCTTTGTGATTTACCATTAACTTTCCTTGATTCCTATTTATCTACGAAACCACCTTAACAGAGTCAAGGATAAGAAAAGATTGTGTGACTTTAAACTAGCACCAAGAAAAATCTGGACCTCAGTCAGCAGAAGCCTCTCCTTGTTTCCTGTGTCCCAAACATTGCTGCTCACCCCTTAGAATAATTCCTGTCTTCTACATCTTCATGCTTTGCTCACTGGGGTTGAGGGCTGCAGGGGCAAACCCAGGGACAAACCAGGGCAGTGTGGTGCCAGTCCCTCTCCAGCCCCTTCCTGCAGCTCCCAGTGAGGTCCATGTGGCATAGTGGTTGCTCACTCCTCTTACAGTAGGAGGATTTACTCCTAACACCTTCCCACTCCTCCTGGAAGAGAGAGGCAGAAGGCATGGTGAGTCACCGCTGCCTGCCTGCACGTCCTGCACCACGCTGCCTCATCCTCCTCACAGGAGAACTGGTAAAATCTTACATCATGCCTGAGAGATTTCCGCTTTGCTGTCTCTTACTGAAAGCAGAATTTACCATCTAGCAGGAAGAACAACTGGGCACAGAATGCTTTGTTGTTTGGTGGGCAAGGCTCCTGGCAAACAGAGAAACCAGGCCTCCAGCCTTCTGTGGTCTTCCTTGCAGCACTCGACATACTGACTAAAAGCTGCTGGGAGCCTGTAAGATATCACAACATAAACTCCAAAAATATTGTAGGATTTAAAAACAGAGAAGAAAACATATGCATATCTCTGCACATGCAAGGCAGTACACAAACAAGTGGGCAAAACAAACCTCATAAGATCTTCCCAAGTTTTACTTCATTTTTATCTATTGGTAAAAGAAAACCACGGCACTATCATGAAGAGGAAGATCTTTGGTTTGTGCTCTCGAAAAGGTTCAGAAGTCCTCATTTAGATAGGATTGGGAATCACTACTATAAAGCAGTCATCATGGTAACAGCAGAGAACCTCCCAAGTAAATTAGATCTGCACTGTACAGCACCAACTCAATTGAGAGGAGTTATTTGCTCTTCAATCCATTCTTTAATGTGGGTTTTTTTTCCTTTAAAAATGTTGAAAGACTGAAAGAATGTTTTATAATCATCATTCTGCTGCTGGTAGTGGAAATACTTTGTCAAGAAAAGTTCTGTAAGCTATGTTGGGAAATAGTTTTTCCTATAAGATACTAATTTATTGAGGATAATATTTTCAAAAGCCAGCTTGTCATATTACAGCATTTTTCTTTTCATTTCCTTTACTATTTTATGTTAAAATAAAATTGTTCAAATGATCTCATCAGCTCCTGGTTTTTTGGTGGTTTTTTTTTGTTTTTTTTTTTTTTTTTTTTTTTTTTTTTTTGTTTTTTTTTTTTTTGTTTTGGTTTTTTTTTGCTTATTTTTTAATATTTTTAATTTATATCTCTGTCTTTTTTATTAAATTTCCTAGCTCCTGAAATAGTAAACATGACTGTTATCATAAGCAAGTAGCCACCCTGTTTTCATCCATAAGCAATCTAGTCCCGCTTGTGACATGTTCCAGGTTAAGGAAGAAAGCTAAAGGTTAAAATGAAGCCATGAAACAATGGATTTTTCATCTTGGTATTATCCTACTCAAGTTCTTCCCAACAGACATTGGAGATACCTTCAGCTTCCAGCCTGTAGATCCTTCCAAGGAAACCCTGCTCACGAGGCAGATGAGCACAAAGAGCAGTGTGCTGCACATCACATATTGAGATATGCAGGTAACAAAGGGAAAGCTGCTGCTTTTTTTTTGCAACACAGTATGAAAGTCTACCTTAAAAACTGCCCAGAGCTCATCAGAGATGGCTGAAATTCCAATACTTTCTCCAGTGAGTTGCTCAATACCTTTTTCCTCCATCTGCAGTAGATGAGAGCTTTTTAAAAAATGAGCAAGCATGACTCATTTTTATGACCAATGCACCATTCGCAAAATGCTTTCCAACCAGATTGCAGTTCAAATAAGACATGTGTATTGTTGCAAAACAAAATATGCTGGCTGAACAGAATGTATTCATCTATATTAGTTTTTCTTTCTAAATCCAGCACACTGTGAACTAAATTAATCTGCTGAGTGCTAAATTCATCTACTGAGAGCTACTGTAGATTCAGGGAAATGTTTTGAGAGCTGTAGCAAACAAGTCTCCCTCACTCAGGAGCCCTCTGTGGGCTGCTGGTGTTTTAACCATTTTGTCTGCTTCCAAGCAAGGGAGCAGCTGATAGACGAGGGAAACGCTCATTGATTTGCAGGGGCAGCACCACAGCCAATCAGCCCTAGAACGAGGCACAAGCACCGATCTCTCCAACTATGCATATTTATATGCAGCTGTCGTACCTCCAAGTCTCCAGTGAATACTGAGTGCTTGTGTGGCCACCAAGACACACAATGCTATCCTGCAGCCTGCTCTTGCTTCGCTGTGATAGGGGGAGATGCAATATACAGAAACACATTTCATTTTCCCTGGCATGGCTACCCCAGAAAATTACGTACCTAATATAAGTACGCTGTAACTGCATAAATTCTTAACCCAGAGGCATTTTCAAAGGGCTGAAGGAAGCAAACCTCTTGCAGGAATGTATTTTCAGTTGGGTAGGCTGAGCTACAACAATGACAAAACAGAGACAAGCTTGCTAACAGTGCCAAAAAGCCCCGTGGTACTGAGGGGAGGGTAAGGGAAAGAGCCTTCCCTGGTGCTACCGTGGTGATGCATGGGCAGCACCCAAAGATGTGTCTGTGAATGGGCCTCCTCAGCTCAGACGTGGGGCACAGGGTTTTCCTTTTGTTTTAGCAAATTCTAAGACTTGAAAACACACCCCAAAAGAGAGAGGTCTGTGGAGCTGAAAGAGAGAAGTCCAAGTAGAGATACAGGTGGAGAAATAGCTCTGTGAAAAGGAAAACCCAACAATCTGACACTTCTAGGAAGACTGGTGAAGTAAATGTACCAAGGATTCAGAGGGGATTGGTAATTATTTAATGGTCAAGCCATTACTTGTTTACTGAAGTAGAATGGTATTTAAAGCTGTTTCTTACAGTCTGTGGGCACACAAAGCTTCTGCAGACTTCTATCAAAATCAAGAGCTGGAACTCAAACTGTGCAACATCCAAAAAGAACTGAAACAAAACCCACACACAGCCTTCATGCGCAGGTGAGAGGGGCCACCTCTGGTCAGGCTGCCCACAGCTGGGCTCATTGGCAAATCCCCCAAGGAAAGTCTATCCTGGGTTGAGCTCTCTTGTGGTCCTAAATGGCACAGAAAACTCCCTTCCCTTCCCTTCTTGCTGCTCAGAAAAAGTCACACTTGCAAACACTAAATGTTGAAAAATAAAATAATTACAAACCAAAGCCATAAAGAAAAATTTTATGTATTATATATATATATATATATATATATATATATATAAACATCTCACTATGTTCCTAGGAATACTTACATTTGTTACTCCATTGCAAGCAAGTCACACTACGACATGAAAGGGAGAAAAAAGAAAACAGGACAGAGTATTTTCACATCTGGTATTTACAACTGCAAAAGAGTACAATTGGGGTTTATTTATTGTGGCAATCACATATAAACTTAACTCCTACTATGAAATTATTCTCATATTTTCAGTTCCAAAGGACAATAGAATTCCACTAAATGCCAAAAGAGAAATCTTCTACATAGTGTATATAGGCTATAAAACTGCTAATCTGAGAAAGATTGTTACAGAAATCTACATCATTGTAAGATCAAACTCCAAGTGGTATTGCATCAAAATGATGAAAATCTTGTATGGATCAGGAAATGAAGCAAATGGACCTATTTTATCTTCCAGTTTATTACTGAAAATGGGTTTTACAATTTGCTGTGCATAGTTAAAGTGCTACCCAGACAAATTACAGCTGCTCTTTTAACCTGAACATGAGATGGCATGGTTCCAGCCAATCTGAAGTGTGGTTTCTAGGCAAGATGTCAAATCTCAGCCCCCTGGGTTCCAGAATGATGGATTGAACCTTGAAAGTTGCAACAGAGCAGCATATGTGATTTCTGTACTGTATTTTGATCACTCATGAATATATTAAAACATGTCCATGTATGCTATTCAAATCTTTGGCTTATTGCTTTAAACTATAATTTAAAAAAACAACAAAGTAAACAAACACATACCAAATATGCAATGCTAATTTAAAGGCAAAAGAACTGTTTATAAATTTGGGATCTTTTTCTTTGTTTCTGATGAGGACATTAGCTAATGATGCAGCAAAAGGGCACCATTTTAGAAGCTGTGTCTCACATAGCTGTTGGTATATAGTGCCTATGAATTCAGAAAGAAAAAAAAGGAAAGAAAAAAACTAGAAGTGATGAATTTTTTCATTATCAACTACTGCAAGTACATAACAATTAATAATTCTTAAAACAATTTTTGGCATGCAAATACACAACCCAAGTCTTAGATATCAGACACACTCCTCCACCTGCTCATTCCAACGCTCCAAATGTGTCATAAATTTTCCTCCCTTCTGCATACCTTTTATCTTCAAGGACAGTCTCCCTAAAAAACTATAATTAATCCAAGGAAAGATATACCCCAAAATGCCCCTTAGCTGGGAGAAGGTGGAGGATACCAATGTCATTAGCATGGAAGATGTTGGGGAGTTCACCCTGACTGTGTGCTTGAGGAGAAGCTCCTTGGGCAGGAAATCCTCCTGCTCTGTGCTGAGTGTACCTAACAGAGTGAGGGGCTCCAGGCTCAGGCTCTGAGTGCCATCCCAGTATGAAAATAAATCTGTTAGCAACATCATCATATTGCACTTGACCCCACTGAAATCTTTAGCTCTCCACATAAATGCACACCAAACTTTCCAGAATCAGGGACAGAGCACAGCTCCTGAAAGACTGGGGCAACTTCAAGGGGAAAACACACTTTAAATGGAAGAAAAAAAAAAAAGAAAGTGGAAAGTCAGCATACATAAATTCTATGAATCATTTGTACAACTCAGCATTTTAAAAAGATCCTAATTTACGTGCTTTTCAGCTGGTTAATGTCTGCCTCTAGGACATGGTTTTAAACACAGTATTAACATTGTGACTTTTCTGCTTTTTTCAACTTCTATGGTTTTACTCTTCAGAATCCTCTTGTTTATGATGACAGTAAAAATACTTTGATTTTTAATTTAGGAACAGAGATACCAAGTTCTGTTTTAAGGTTGGCTTTGAATACTACCCAAAGTACATATTATCTATATATCTTATATCATGTAAGTACAAATTATACAATTTCAGAATCTGGTTGATTTGTGTTTCTGTAAGACTATTAGCTTACAATCTCCTATGTTTTTTGAAGTTATTACATTAGCCAAGACCATATTACAGATTCAGACAGAAAACTGAGGCAGGAAGGCACCTCTGGAGATTGTCTGAGCCAGGTCAGCTCAGAGCAGGGTCAATTAGAGCAGGTTGCTCAGGGCTGTGTCCATCAGATTTTAAATACCTCCAAGGATGGACACTCCACAGTATCTCTGAGCATCCTGCTGCAGTGCTAATCACCCCAGGTAAAAAGCTGCCATTTTTTTTCAAATTGCCTTTAAATAGAATTGCTTATCAACTTTTCACTGAATATCACTGAGAAGAGCCTGTCTCCATCGTCTGTACTGTATCACATTAGTTTTGTACACATATCATGAACATAATGTGCTGTATTTGAACATCAGAAATGAAAATGGCTAAAGTTCATTAGCTTGCAAACATGCCTTCCCATCTTTCTGGTTAATTTTTAGCAAGTAGTTGAGGGCATGACACCAAGAACAAAATAAGGAAACAAATCAAGATGTTCTAACTTAAAAAGAAAGATGGCAGAAATTCTTATGATCTTAGTCTCCTGATCTTTGCTTATAAGTATGCATAGAGAAAACAGAAATGATTGGGTGAGATTCCGATTAGATCCATGGGGTTTAAAAATATAAAATTTTTTTGTAAGTTTCAAAGGAAAGCACTGAGATTTCTTTAAAACCTAAGATGTTTCAGGTGTAAAAATCAAGCCCTTTAGGTTTTCATTTGTTCTTCAAACTACACTCTGGACTACAAATAGATTTCAAAATTTTACCATATTTAAAGTTTCTTAGTTGCTACTGAGCATTCCAAAACAAGGGCTGTGAAGAAGCATCTCTTAAACTGGAAGTAGAATTACACTGAAGTTAAAAGGATGTTCCAGTCAATTTCAAAATTAATTCAATAGATATTTTTAAAAAAGGTGTAGAAAATTAAGAATGTGACTGTCAGACACTGCTTGGGATTTGCAGTCTTTTGAAAGTATTTTTGAAATTTGATGTTTCTATTTCCAAAAAAGTGGCTACCCGACAAGCTGCTACATTACTTAGCAGTTGACTTTTTTATTAATGCTCTAAATCTATGTATGTTGCCAGAATATGCAGCCCATAAACAAATCTACCAATGGAGTTAGGTAAAGCTAATTCATCAGCTACAACATTTGACATGAGGATCACAATGGTTAATTGATTATGTTCTATATCAAAGATAATTTTGAATGAAATCTCTTTAATATAGGCTGCTGCTGCTCTTGGCCAAATGAATCACTATGAACTAACGACCTTCACAGTTCCCCAACAATAGCATGAATTTGTCTTTTATTTTTAATTGGATCATTTGGTATTTTAACTGGCCAGTTCTCCAGGCCTAGGATCCTACATTTTATCATACATTTATCCTACATTTTATGCTCAATTTGGTGTGAATTGCTGAAGATCTCTTTCTTAGTTTTTTCATTCTTTGATGTCCTACAAAACTGGGATACCAAGTCTTATTTATTAAATGTTAAAGCAGAGAGGACACAGCATCATCAGCAACTCCTTCAAACAGTTTTTCTATCACTTTTGGAAAACAAAAGGAAAGGAACCCAAAGGTATGTAGAAGACTACATACCTTTATGCTTGTTCCATCATCAGATACTCTGCTGGGAAAGGCACAAGTGGCATAGGTTGGATCCCGCTGTGATACAGACACAGAGACCACAAACCTTTCAGGCACAGCAAGCCAAAGAGGCAGCTTTCCTCTGCTTGACACAGGCTCTGACTCAGGCTATTACTTATCACACCCCAGCAATGAAATGTGGACTACACTGAAATCAATGGTAAAACTTGCTCAGCAGGGCCAAAACCTTGCATAAGTTTATTACTGATTTTACAGCAGTGACAAAATCTGATATCCTATTACCAAACTCTTAAGGCACCAGCTGCTTTCCTGTTTAGGATCATGCCTTACCATCATGTTTTCCCAATTATTAAATAGATATTTGTAGCTATAAAAAGAGAACAAAAGAGAAAATAAAAAGGAAAGCAAAAATAAAATAAAAGACCCTTGCTAACAGTTAGCATATATGCTCTAAGTACAACAAATGAATTTTCCGATGTAAAGCCATCAGTTTATTACCAAAAGGCATCTTTTCTTAGGATGGAAACTAAGTTCTCTTTTGTCTTTTTTTTTTTTTTCCTTTATATTTTATATTTTGTTACTATTCATTATCATTAAATTTCCTGTAATTAAAATTGCTGAATTAGAAACACATGACTGCTTATGAAGCCAATGTTTCTCAACAAACTGAAATCCCAGAACAATGTTTAGCATGCAAAAGCAGATCAGCCTTAATTATTGCTATAGGATTTATGAAAACTTAGCACAGCTACAAGCCCTACCTACTGCCCTACCTGTACCTGTAAATATAAGCTCCACACAACTTGAAAGCCATCACACACTGCATGACATTATGATTTAAAAACTCAACTCCCAAAATGTGTGCTGATTTGCCTTCCAAGAGTCCATATAATAAGTTCAGGATATCCATTATTTTCAACTGTCTCAAAACCACTGATTTTTATAAGAAAAAATAATAAAAAAAACACTGCTGAAGCAATATATATAAATATATATGAACACCTCAGTGGCTCAGTAATTTTCCTGCCACTCTCAAATTTTTATATAGTTTGTTTGATGATTTAGCAATTGCAAATTGCAGTTTATAATGAATTATTTACCCAAACCTGCACCCGTTGGAGTTTTTTAGCTCCAGCTTATACCTGCAGACCTAAAGAAAAATTACTCATCTTTTTTATATCACAATAATGAAATACTAGAAGTTCTTTACAAGCAATATAACATGTTCTTTAAAAAAAAAACCAGAGAATCACTGTTCCTAGAGAGAGATGCTGCCTAAAGATACTTAATGTGCTTCCAGGTTCTGGTGAGGTCATCTGGCTCTGAAATGCCATTCTGCAGCACACAAGGGCACTTCTAGCCATGTCTGATTTTCACCTCCAGTCCCATCCCTGATACGAAGAGCTCTTCATGTATTATCTGACTGGCATTCAGAAAACAATGCAAGAAGATTTTGCAGGATGCCATTTGTGTGTTCATAATGAGCAGAAAAAAGTGGGAATGAACTTTATGTGGGAAGAGGAAAGGACAATCCTTTGGGTACAAATCTCCTTTTCAACTCTTATTTTATACGCTTGGGCTATTTTTTGAAACACACAAAAATGGCTGCTTTTGCATCCTTTGTAGGATGAGCACCATGTGTGTAAAGCACAACCCAACTTCTGCATTTAGCTTTGTCCTTCAGATGGAATATTGACATTTCCTTAGATTTATAATAGAAGTTATAATGATGTAGGAGCTGCTCTCCAGGAATAAAACTGACAAAAATGTATGCCAAGAGAATAAAAGAGAACCTTGGTATGTATAAACTTTCAGCAAATATCATGGGACAATATGTTCTCTGAGACACAGACTTTGCTCTTCCCAGATAAAATACAGAAGGTCATTGTTTGGAGTCATGCAGGACTACCCCTAAATAAAAGGCAATGCAGATTTCAGAGCATAAGGGGACTATGCACTACTTCAGCTCTTGGAGAAGAGAGTGAGGTGGGAATTTTGAAATTTACTTCAGGTCAGTTATGAGAATCCTCCTCTAATTTTCCCCAAGCTGAATAGCACAATTTACAAGAGCTCAAAACAAAGCGCAACAATTTTTCTACAGCTCGGCTTCTGATAACTAATTTCCTTATTTAAGAAGGCACATTTCCATGTCAATCAATGGACAGAGAGAGGCTTTTCCAAAGATAAATTCCAATTGCCTCACTTTCTGAACTGTCTTTTAGCATTAGATTATGGAAATATTTCCCAAACTCTCCAAGAATTGGTACCTAAGAACAATATAACAATGTGAAATGTTTCAATAAATGATTATTAATTTCTACTTCTTTGCCTCCACTGAAGGTACAGTAAGTAAACTTTTTATCTTATAAATCACAGGAAATTAAAAAAAATACAACTGAACTATAAGAGTAAGGAATGAATTCAAAATGTTAGAAAATACTGTGTGGCATGAGTAAAGACAGACCCAGCTGAACTAAAGCACTTTAAGAAAACCACACAAGGATCTTATTTAATTACCTGCATAAACATAAACTTTGAATAACTTAATTGAACAGAAATGTCTTATGCCACTTCTTTATTTAAAAAAACCCCAAAGCTATGCCTCACAACCACTATTAGCAAAATCTTTGCAAAAGCAACAATCAAAGGTTAGTAAATGAAGAAGTGTCTAGTGCATGTGTAATGCAATGGTTTCCAACATGGAAAAAGAGGCAGGAATACAACTGGGAATGAGCAATAGGAAGGGATTGAGCAGAGCAGGTCAAGATGGAAGCAGGAAAAATATGAGATGCCCCAAAGTGGTATTACAGGGATCATTGGACTGTTTCAAAATCCACAAAAAAACTCCTCCCAGATGGATTTCACAATGAAGATGTGGCCAACAGAAAAAACCCAAGAGTGATGCCACTACAGATTTCTAGTATGTCAGGTCTTTATTCATTTAATGCTGAATTTTAAATGCACTGTTCTTTTGGACATTGAGCTCTAAAGAAAAAAAAAAAAAAACCCAAAAAAACCCCAACAAAAAACAACAAAAATAAGAGCACTAGATAATCCAGTAAGTTACAGAAAAACACAGAAAAAATCCCATAAAAACCCATGGGAATAATATACAGAATTTTTTTTTTGTTTCAGACCTGAATTCTTAATTTAAGATCTAGATCTTTTGCCTGCTGCTAATAGGGTGGGGGAAATCACTTTGATACCACTTTTGTCTTCTCATAGGTAAAGCCTGAAGTGTTTAATAATCAGTAGACCCAAATAAATGGAAATCATTTGTATAACAAGACCACTACTCCTTCCTAACTTCTTCTCAATTAGCGCAATGGAAATAAATCCTTTCAGCTTTATTCTGGCATATTTTCCACACAATCTTATATAGGTCATTTTTCTACCTAATGTGATATCACATTAAACTGCTGAGAAGAGGACACTTGTTACACAGTCAACACAACCAAAAAATCAGAGTCTGTTTTCTTGTTTTAACTGAGGTTTGATGTACATATAGCTAGCAAGAAGAAAACCAGAAACCAATGTTCATGACTAGAAAATAAACAGAAAACTGCTGAACTAGTACTTTAATACTAGGATAATGGGCCTGATGCTTCCTCTTCTGGTTTGTAAATATTTTTTTAAGTATTTCCTATATTTCCCATTGAAAGCTCTTTTCCTGCTTTCAGTTGTGTCTCATTATCCATATTGCATATAAGGAGGAAAATTACTTTGGTCTGGCTGGAAGACTTTCTGTAAGATGACACATGATTCACTCCAGGACATTTTAAAAATTGAATGTCTGAAAGCAATATTGACATTTAACTTGAGATTTGGCATGCAGGGGGAAGCATATTTATGGTTCTTAGTACCAAAAATTTTGGTTTTATTGTTTTGCAGAAATGCCACCTCAGAGTAAAGCAGCAATTTCACTTCTAATTTAATCCACCAGTCTTTCTGTACTGGTGGTGATGATGTACATCATCGGTCTCCCATGCCACTGTAATCACTTCCCAGGCTGCATAATTCCTCACCCCTTACTGGCTCATTACTCAGGAGCACACTCTAGTGAAGTAGTCCAGTTTAAAGCATTTGTAACATACACTTATTGGATGGAATGTTGTGCTGGCTTGTAACAGGCAAAATGTCAGGGACCACAGAAGTTTAATTTGGGTGTACTCTGAAAACTTTGAAATCTTATCCAGGATTATCCACCTCCTTGTGGTGTCCCTTCCTCCTCTCTCTTTCATAACTTTGGTCACAGGAGAACCCTATTTGTTTCCTTCTCTGCTCCTCAATTTCTACAATCTCATCACAAGCCCGACATCTATTGTAGACACCCTTATGTCCTTCAAATTCCACTGTAAGCTCAGATTTCTAAACTCTGATTCCTTGGATACTGATCCTCTGTGAGATTTTTTTGATAATAACAAGTCTTCTTAACATTTCCTTGATTTTTAAAAGCAATATAAAAATACAAGTGTGCCACAAAAATAAAAATAAAAAAAAAATAAATTAGTTATGCTTTGAATTAAATGCAGACCCATCACAGAAGAGCAGAAGCAAGATCAGATACGGCCTCATTCCTGCACTGGTTGTGTTGTTGTATTATAATTTTGACCTCGTTTGTCATCTTTAAGGTATTCAAATAGAAGTTTTCAGCACTTTGGCAACCCAACCACACACCAGAAAAAGATCAGGGTACAGGCAACATCAAAAGTGTTGTCTAACACCTGAAAAAAAACCACCTGTGCTGAATTCAGCAGTAGAAAGCTGGAAAAACTTGGGTGGACTGTAAGGAATCAAACAGTTCATGATGAAAGGAAATAATTTGTTCTATTTTTTTTTCTTATTTTTTTTGAAACCCAAAGAAACAGAAAATTTTCTACCTAAGAAGATTAAAAGAAAAAAGAATTTTTAAAGTCCACACCTTTCAAGTGGATTACACTGCTTAAAAATAAGCAGGAACTGACTAGAACGCCTCCTTTCCAAGATTTCTTCTGGCATTCTGTGGTACTACTGCACAGTTTCAACAAGATGAATTTTTCTAAATTTACATTCAACTGTGAGCCAGGATCTGGTGATCAGTTGGCCATGTTTTAATGTTATCTAGATTTGTCTTTCTCTGCAAAGCATTCCCTTTTTCTTTGAAAACTCCAGTTTTCAGTGCACACACAGATTTTTGTGCACAACTTCTACTCGGTAACCTCACATTTCCTAGTGATCTGTACGTAATATGAAACCTGTTTCTACCTAAATTTTATTTCTAGGATCCTTCTTGCTATATTTTAAGACCACATGGTCTTCACTTCATCATGAATTATATTGTTTTACTTTAGCAACTTCTTTCCAGTCCTTAACAGAGTTGGGTGTTTTTTTTTTTTTTGTTTTTTTTTTGCTCTTTTTTCCCCCTCAGTTGTATTCAAAACACCACAAATTGGATTTTTTTTTTTATTTTCTTCAAGAAAGCAAACATCTCCAACACACCCTCTGCTCCCTCACTCCATTTTTTTTTGTTTATGTTTTCTGTTTGCTCTACCAGTTTGCTCTACCAGACTTGGTTGGGATGCCCTGTGTATTTTATCTCCATCCTATGTTTGCTGTCCAGTTTGAGAAGTTCCTGGCAGACGGGGTCTGTAAATTTTCTTTGTAGAGCACTGGTGCAAACAGTCAGCACTCAGTGAGGAAGACACCTGGTTGCTCAGGAGAAACAGGTGTTATTATCATGTTATGGGACATATTCTGCCCTATTCACATCAAAAGAGGAAATCTGAATGTTACTTTGAACACTTTTGACAAGAAATTATCTATATAACTTTGATGACATTTGATGCATTTCTTGGTGTTCAATATCCATCATATTTTAAAGGAAGATACAATATCCGAGTGCAGCTCTAGCTTATACTCTAAGACTCTTCAGGTCACCATTTTTTTCAAAGGTTTGTCATTTCTGTGTTCTTAAATCTTAATTACAATATGTTACTGAACCCATTGGCAAAATACAGACTCCGTGTACTCATGGTTTATGTACAAAGGGATTTGTTTAGCATTAGACACACATTCTTAGCATTGTACATGTCTGTTTCACTTAGTGGTAAGAAAAGGCTAAAGTAAAATCCAAACAAATTTACCACAATGTTCAAATCCTAATTTATCTTCAGCTATTCTAGAAGTACAGGATCTTCCCATGGGCAATTTCTTAGCCACTTAGGAAGCTGTCATGCTGAAGTGGAAATATTTATAATTGGTTAGGATTTTGAGGGTTTAGGTTGTTCAGGGTTTTTCTTTGTTTTGGGGATTTCTTTTGTTTTTTGGGGTTTTTTTGGGAGCTTTGGTTTTTTTGGTTTGGTTTTTTATTTTTTTTTTGCTTTGTTTTTTTTTGGTTTCTTGGTCATCTATCCAGAATTTGCTAGATAAGAACTTCCCATTACTTAAGCTTTTCCAAAGCAAGACTTTCATACCGAATTTTCAGTGGTACATTTCAGATGCACATGAGAACAACGGATGGAGGAAAAATAAAGCAGAGACTTTGCTCTCCGACCAAGAGCGTCAGGAAGGCTGTTCCTTGTTATTTCAGAAAGTAATGGAAGTATTTGGGCACTACAGTAGGAAATACGGCTGGAAACAGGGGCAATGACAAAGGCTGAAAAGGTTTCTTTTAACAATGTCATCCCCTAAAGTAGCTCTTGGCATACAATTCAGTTTGCCAAACAGGAGATATTAATTTTAGTGAAAGAAGCTAAATTTTCCTGATCAACTCTTTACAAGCTGAACAACTAGAAGCACTGTGCATAAATTCCTCTTGAAAAGTTAGAAAACTTTGTGTGTTGGGGTGAGCAGGGTGAAGTAATAGGGAAATGTGGAAAACAGTGGAGGAAATGGGAAGATAGGCCGAAGAGAACACAAGTGAACTTCTACGTGTCCACAAGGCACCACCAGCTATTCTTGTCCTTCCTGATACATTTTGCTAATGACTGCACTTGATTCAAACATTCCTTGTAAATCAGACCTTCAGGATCTCTGATTATTGTCATTGTACTCTGCCCCCTTCTTGCTGTCCAGTGCCCAAAATGGGATATCATGCTCCAGACTACCAACACCGTCCCAGCTAACAGGGAGTGTCTGTCAACAGCAACTGCACACACTGCACAGACATGCATTTTTACTGAGCTACTGACAGAGAGAGAAACTCATGTTCTGCCCCTGAACAGCTAAAGCTCTTTGCTCAGAGATATATAATATCCCTTTAATCACCTGGAATTGGAAGGCAGTTCTATAAGAGACTGGATAGCTCAAAATAAAAGCCTCTCCTAGTTGCCTCACAGAAAAGTGAAACTAATATTTGGAACATATTTGCTTTTCTACACATGTAGTAGTTGAATCAACAGTGATCGGAAAGAGCCTCAACTCTGAAGCACTCGGATAGAAAACAATAGAAATAGTTGTGCAAGACAGGAGTGGATATATTTGTCCTCAGTGCTACAAGTGATGACCCTGCACAAGAATAGAAGGCACAGTGCTCACATTTCTGGCTGAAAGCAGATATTCCTTCACAAGTCCTGCAAAAAGCAGGGCATAATCACTTTGAATGACAACCCTGCTAGGAGCTGTGTCTTTATGCCTTCCTTAAGCAACACTGAAACATTTCAACAGGATGATATTAGGAAGCAGCAAAATACCAAGGGATTTCAGCCTAGTTTAATGGAGGGCTTGGGAGAAGGCAAGTGGTCAGAGCCACCCAGCTGGACTATAGGGTATGAGGCCTCCCTGGTATCCCAAGGACTCTGTCCTGCTGCTGTTCACACTGCTCTGCTACAGACATACACTGCGCAGGTTTCCCAGGCACCAAGGGAAAACCCAAGGGCAACAATTACTGCATGGCTATAGTCAAGATTATTTGCAGTGCAACTATCTGTGTGCAGGTCTCATATAATGTATTTATAGTGGTGTAACACATGCTGACCCCAAGTAAATCACTAAGCACACCACTTCTGATGGTTTCAGTGGTCTTATTTCCATGAGCATGAGGCTTATCCACAGCCAAAGACCTTGAAACTAGATTTTCCATATCATGTATTTCATTTTCTAAGAATGAACATGAAAACTCACAGCTCAAACTGACAATCCATTAATGTTTCACATCCTACAAAATCACAAACACAACTGAAGAAGTGCAAAATATACGTTTGTCACGTGATAGAGTAAGCAGGAAATATTTTTGACAATTTTGCCTCCAAAAAGGTTATTTCTATAAAAATAAATTTATTTGCAAGGAAATATGTCAATTTACTTGTCATTTTAAAAAGCAAGGAGGGTTTTGAAATTGTTTAAATATTCTATTTAAATATTTTCTGGATTAAAAAGTTCTGGTTTAAAGTTCAAAACTATCTTTTTGGTTTTTTTTCTCCCAAAGACTAATAGAGATGTAGAAAAATATGACAAAATGGAACATTTCAATATATTCTGATAGCAAATATGTAACTTGATGTGATTCACCTTCCCCTTTACTTTTATTTATGAGGGGATAGTTTAATACCATATCATATAAATGATAATTTATCTTCTTCCTATTTCAGAGACCAGTAAGTTATGAAACTTAAAAAATCTTGACACACATGATAACTAATTTTGATCTGCCTTCAAGTTTTGTAAAGTCATTTCATCAAAATAGCTGAAGATTTTTTTAGCAATATTTTGAATGTGTCATTTTCCTCCCTGAAATTCTTCGTCCTAGGGACATAATTCTTAAAAATCAGTCTTAATATTAAAGAGTTAAAGAGTATTATTTTTTTTTCCTGTGGCTTAGTCTTCCCAAGACCTTAGCCAAGACTTCTAATATAGACCATATTTTATGGCAACTGATTGTGAAGACACAGACAGAAATCTTTAATTTAAGGTGAAGAATAGGTATCTGGGAGACATAAAAACTGTTGGCAATGCTCCTGATTTACAAGAAAATATTAACATCAACAGTTCAAAGCCCAAGACAAAAAAAAAAAAAAAAAAAAAAAAAAAAAAAAAAAAAAAAAAAAAAGAGAAAGAGAGAGAGAGATAAAATGCAGCATCAAGCAGAGACTCTCAATTATCTTTCTGAGTGAAATAGGGAGCACTGCACTTGTTGAATCTGGAATACTACCTAAAAACAGGATTAGATGTTCAGAAGAGGAAATCCTTGCTAAATTTGCAGTACATAGTAGCAATGGTATGATATATATTTAAGAGATTCTCAACTCTCAGTCACCAACTCCCTGGCCTCTTACAGAACTGTACTGTATGTCTGGGACAGGTTTATAGCCCAGAGGAGTAGTGCTTCATCAGTTTGAGCTACACTGGACAGGTTTGCTGCCCTTGAGGGGTGATACACCTTTGCTGGGTTGTCTCCTGCATCTGTGGGTCAGAGCAGGATCTTTGCCATCTAATTAACTGCCTTTTCCATGCCCCTCATGCCCTTTTCATGCTCCTTGATGCACAGCCCCAAACCACTCTTTCACATCTCCCCCACTCAGGGGGAGTAAAATGCTGTTTTACTTTCCAAATAATAGGAATGTGAATAATCAAAAAGCACTCAAAACTCTGCAGTTGCCAAGGATGCAACCTCCCCAGCATTTAAATAATCTCTTTTTTCCCAATAAACTACTTCTTTTGTCTAACACACCTAACCTTCTATAGAAACTGACCCTTTATACAAAATGGTTATGTACAAAACTGTGAGAGTCTGTCCAGGGCTGGTCTCTGATGGGAACAGCCAGCTCAGAGGAGTGACTATTAACAAGTCTTCATTGCAGCGGAGTGTAATTTAAGTAATTTAAGTAGTGTTCATTTTGCACATTTTCACATCTGAATGTCTGTATTCTTTTAGACCTTTCTAAGTTTCATGTCAAATGGCATTTTGCCAGAAAAATACCCAAACACAACAGTTCAGTGCTAAAATCCTACCTCCTGGGCAAGCAGTGATTTAAATGTGGTTTAATATTAAATGTATGTGTATGTGTTAGTAAATATATCCTTGTAAAACTGTCACTGGAAGCACAAATTTGAAGTCTTTATGCCACAATAGAACATTTATAATATACCATAGCTATCACAATCTATATGCATTAAAAGGAAAAGGTCAGATGTACTAGCAGTATTGATGAAATCAGCATTTTCACTATGATGTTATTAATATCCTTCTTATTGATTGTCATCCATTTCATTGCATCCTCAAGAAGTCCCCATTCACAGACCAGATGCAATGAGCTGATCTGGACCCTTTGTCTCAGAGGCATGAAATTGTTAAAGCCAGAGCACTCTTGTTTAGCAGCACCAGAGCCACAGCAAGATATTATGTTATTCCAGAAAAATCAAACACACAGAGTAATTTGCTACTGAGGTTGATTTTGTATCCCTCACTGAATCCATCAATGCCTTTGTAAGAACTTAAAAGCTGTCAGACAGACAAGCTAATCCAAAAACTTAAGTACAGACAATATGTTGAGTTTTATATTAAAAATTATTTTATCTCAGTGGCCATTTTTCTGACTAAATCTTCTGCAAATTATTCTGACATTTGCACACTTAAAGAGATTTTAGATTCTGCTTAGTCAAGAATGAAAGACCTAAATGAAAAAAGCAAATGCTGTATTAAAGAGTCCAAGAGGAAATATCCAGAAATCCATTTGATTTACTCAGTCTCAGTATTTCCCTAAGATAATTGCTAAGGATTAGACTCTCATTTGAAAAGGGAGCCTACAAGTCACATCTGTGGAAGTAAGTAAAGAAAATATGTGCAAAGGTGTGGCAATATTACACAGGACATCCTTAAAAACCTTCTCTCATAATTTAACAGCCTGGCCAATAGTCCAAGACCCTCAGACTAGTAGATCACAGCCTTCATTTTTTTCAAAACCAACTCAAAATCATAGTTATGAGTACCTCTGCAATGCTAGAAGAGTCAGTAAGAAGGTGGCAGGCACAATATTCTCTTATGTTTACTCCTGGTAGCAGCAGTAACTAAAACTTCTGCAACTGCAAAAACTTACTTCTGAAACAGGGATTTTATTTTAATAACAACATTTCCAGGGGAAATACTAGCTTTGTGAAAATCAGTGGGATATTATGATGAACAGGTTGTTTATTTAGCTAAAACAAAAGATCTGTAATCTTCTCTCAGCAATATTTTAAAGCCTATCACCTTTTCTAATTATTTTCTGACTTATTTGCTTCCAGCTAGTTCAACTAAGGATGCATCATGGAGGCCTATATGTAGAGTTTGTCCCGCTTTCTGTGCGAAGTGAAATTAAAGGTCTATTTTCAATATATCATATTTTTCTAGTTTCCTGATTATTACCACATCTTGAAAATTTGTTTAAAGAAACTGAATCCTAATGTTTTACAATATCATTTATTCACTGCACTGAAAACAAACAAACAAGGAAAACCATACAAATTTGCTACCTGTACCTGGTAAAAAATGAAATCACTAGCAAGGAATCAGCTGTCATGTTTTATTTAATAAGTGTTAATTTTTCTCCAGAAAAATTTTGCATTTTTGCCACAGCTCAGCTATGAACTACTCATGGAAAATCTTAAGAACACAAAGTGAACACAAAATGCTGTTGTCTAAAGACCCCTCAGTTTTACAGTGGGAGTGTTGATGCCTCCAAACATTTTATTACCTGAAAAACCATCAACGGCTTTATAACAATGAATGCAATACAGCTCAGTTTGTATTTGCAAAATTCGCTTTTAAAAACAGCAGATGTGTGCCAGCACATCTGGAAACTGCTTTTAATTATACTTTCCTCAAGTGGGAAAGCAGTAGCTCGTACCCATAGCAAAGGTTTTATATCTGACCACACAAATGCTTGCAACCACCTGTGCTGTACACTGATTTTCATTATGGACTGTATCCCATTACTGCCCTATTATTCCAGAATGCCATTTGAAGCTGTTGTGTTACTAAGCTGCAACAAGTGTGGTCTTGAAAAGACCTCCACTCTACAAAAATGTAATAAACTTGATTGCAGTTAGGGTACTTACCACTGAGGGTATCACAATATGCATGCTCCTCAAGCTGGCTTCTCTTGCTCTGAAAGTCATAAAGGGTATACAGTAACAATCATTATTGCCAGTCTGGGAATTGGAATTTACCAAACGAATGCATGTCCCCAGATGAGATACCTTGTAAGTATTTGGAATTCCTTTCTGGTACTTTTTTCTTTCCTACTATTAATGCAGCTGTATTTTAGTAAAATACTCTGCTGCTTCTGCCATGCTCTGAGACCACAAAAAGCAATTTCAGCTGTGATCTGCCAGCATAACACAATTTCATTTCTGTCATCAATATTTTCATAGGTTGCAAACATTGTAAATTACATTACTTGGTTGGGTTTTCTAAACCCAAACCTTTCTTCCCTACTCCCTCTTGCCCTGCCCAAGTATAACAGCTTTTTTTACATCACAGTACCTCATTTCTCACAATTAAAAAAAAAAAGTTTCAGATGTCTGCAAAACTCCCCTTGTTCACAACACTCTTTCAATATTTTGGAAGGTTGTAATATTGACATGCAAGATTTTGTATGTCCCAGTGGAAGGGAAAGGTCGAGCTTTTGTAATGCTTGGGAGACGTGGCATGCCTAGGGACGCACTCCTCAGAAATGGACACCAGGATGTGCAAATTTGTAAAACACAAGGTACATCATTTTACAAATTATATTTTAGGATAATTTGCTCTGCTGACCTGCACAATGTGCAGGTGAATTAAAAAGCAGCCGAACATTTCTTCAGTATAATTTATACTGCTTAATAATTCATTGCCATGCTTGAAAGAAAGGTTTCCACATAGTTATAGATCTAAGAACCCACATTCACCTGTCTCATATTTTCTGCATATAATTTGGGTGCTAAATTTTGCTGCAACTCATGAAGCCTCAGAAGACCCCTCACCAGACTGAGCCTTCTCCCAGCGCTCTGCCCACAAAACTTCTCCGCACTCTGCCGAGGGCTCTGGGATGGCAGCTGAAAGACACTGGCTCCACTTTGAGAAGGGCTCAGAGCAGAGCTCAGATCCCAAACCAGCCACTTGCTCCCTCTCCACCAGGCAGAACAAATGCTCTGTACAGTCACAAGTGCCTTGGCTTGGCTCCTGCCCTTGCTCCACTCCCCCACCCGCCTCGCTCCGCGCAGCTGCTCCGGGGCCGTGAGGCCCGGTGCCCCCAGCTCAGCACCCTTGGGAGCTGCTGCTCCCTGGGCCAGCAGAGAGGGAACAGCAGGCTTTGCTTTAAGGCACCTTTTTTTCTGGGCATCCTGGAGCCTCACACACGACACCTGGTAGGCATTTCAACATTCAGCTCACTATTAGGCATTAAAGTTATATAGGGGGTGTTCACTGGGTCCTATATACAACTTCTGCAAAAATATCTATCATATTCTAAGATTGAGTACTTTAATAGTCCATAACCCCGCTGCTGTGCAGGCATATCTTGATTTCACACTGCAAATACATTTATTAGCCATGCAAAGAAGGCACAATATTCCTACTACTATTCTTTAGTTATCTGTGTTAACATTTTTACATTGCTAAAAGCAGTGCTGAATTCTGTGAATTACTTAAAAGAAAAAAGGATCATTGTCTACTTTAAAATATGGACACATTCTGAATATAACTTTTTAAAGGTTTTCCAACTAAACACATTTATACGGCAAACAAAGATTGAAGCATTCTGCAGGTCTGTAAAAAAGATAAAAGTATCCTTTTTTTGTTTGAAGATGAAGGTATCTTGGAATCAACCTTATTGAAAGAAAAGTGTGCCTGATTATCAGAACAATAGGCCTAGAATATAAATTAATTTCATCATGCACATACACAAATACAGCATTTTAATGGGGATACAGACATGTAGCTGCACATACTGAACTTCACTTGAAATGGTGATATGAACTGATAAATCAAGGTCAGGAACAAGAGTCATTTCCAGAAGGGGGGAAAGACACGTGAAAGGACCGTAAATAGCCAAAATAAACACTCAGACTCTGCTTCTTTACAGCAAAAGGAAGGCACATTCAAGCCTTTTACTCAGTAAACCTTCCCCTTAGAGGAGTGCCAATGAAGACAAGGAAGCTGCTTGAGTAGGACGGCAATGCTAGTCATGCTAGTGCCATCAAGAATTAAGCGCGAAGAGCAGCCAGTCACAGGGTGCGGGATCCAAAGACACGTAGTCAGGGGGATTCTCTCTGCTGACTGCAGTGGGCACTGGATTAGTCCCTTGCCCTTATACCTCTTTAACTATCCCACTCATAACGCTGTCAACATGAGCTTAAGGATGTGGCTGCTAAGGAGAGAAGAAATGTCTTTGAAGTCATGAAATATATCTAAGATTCTGGATACCTGCCATTTTAAAACACTGAGCCGAGCACACAGCCTTAGCAGCAGGTTGACAGTCTGGAAGCAAGGAGCAAACAGAGGGAAAAAAATCCCACCATGCATCCACCCTGTCTCTCTCCCTCTGATTCCAGGCATTTTGGGTGCACTGAGCCACATGCCCATGCCCAGCCAGTCTGGCAGCCCCTGTGTCTGCAGCCATGCTGGAGCCTGCCCATCGTGCTGCCAATCCCTGAGCCCTCCTGGAAACCAGCTCCGGGGGCTGGTGCTTGCTGCTGCACATATCTGAGGAAGAGAAAACATGTGGGCTCAGGTTCAGGGTGCTGGAGAGGCTGAGCAGGCAGAGGGATTGCTCCCAGGAGCAGGGAGCTGTCGGCAAAGCGGCAGCGCTTTCCCCAGAGCAGGGTGGACGTCATGCCTGTTCTCCCCAAAAGAAAACTGACTGAAAATACTAAAAAGTTTTTGCAATCCTATTGGTCCTGCCAAGGGAGCCTGACTGGCAGGACAATAGGTCTTTGTTCTTGATTAAAAACATTATTTGGGTGCAATAATAATTTAAAACCCAAGAGGAATAAGATTTTGTGATTATAACCAGACAACTTCAATTGAAGCAAATGTTTTAAACAATCAAGGTTTGGTAGAGAAAGAAGAGAGAGGGAATAATAACAACCTCTACTATGACTCCATGTAGCCTTCATCCAGCCAGTACAATTTTACTTGTATTCTGAAATCAATGCACCATAATCACAAACCAAAATCGTGATGGCAGTAAAAACCCACATACGACACATGCAGATGTGGAGGGATTCCGTGAGGACATTACATTACTGGATACTGTGAGTACTCTGCCTGCTCTGTTCTCCTTTTCCTATGAACATAGAGCAATGCGGCTATTCTAATTCTGAAAAATGGGAAGCAAAGCAAGAAAAAAGTGGAGAGAATTTGTGTTAAATTGGATTTTCTCGTCTACTCCTGTAGTTTTTATCACCCAGATGACAAAACATTATCATTAGCAGTTTATACCAAAAGTTAACATTTGCCCATGGTTTTCTATTTTCTCTAAACCACAAAGGTTGGAGCCTGTTATACACTCCCCTTATCTTACTCTGTTACTTTAGAATCTAAGAGCGCACTGCGCACATTAATCTTTCATGGCAGAGTTCACTGAAGTTCTGCCAAAATTCAATAATTATGTTCCATCCAATCCAGCAATTTATTTATCTCATTGCTGGAATTTAGAATATATAGAACAAAGTGCTTAGTTTGTATGAATTAAATCCATGCTTTAAAAACCCCAAAAAACTAACAAATGCATAAGACAAAACAAAACAATCCTGTTTCACTTCTAAAGTTTTAAAACACACAACAGAATCTACTGAGAAATAAAGCTATTTTTACAAGAGCAGTGTTTTCTTCATGAACTGAAAGTGTTCCACGATGTTTAGTTCTTTTTATTTCATATAAGTGAAAGTATTTTATAAATACATTTGTAACTTTTATTCAAAAAGCATAACAATAAGTACCACTTACGCTGCACTACTAAAATATGAAATATTAATGTCTAATGATCAATAAAAATACCAACTAAAAAGTAAGAATTTCTTTTCTGAATGGAAAATATTTTGATTTACTGCACTGAAATGGGGGTAACTGAGACTTCAGCGTCTCTATGGAGCAAAATCTAAAATACAAAATTACAATGAAGTTAAGCTTTATAATTGCACTCTTTCATTATGTGTTTGCAAACAAACATAAAACATAAAGCTCTCCAAGTAGGAAGATTAGAGACACATTATTCCTGAGGGTTGTTAAAAACAAAAATAGCACAGTGGAGAATACTTTATATTCTTCACCTTTTTTAAAGGCAGGAAAAGTAACTAACCAGTTATTTATCAACCTATTTTTAAAGAAAAAAATAATCTACTGGTTTTGGATTTAAAAATATAATGCAGTGTCTATGTATTTCAGACTTTAAACTTATGAATACAGAATGCTGACTTATCTGATGACAACATGACTTTTTTGTGTGTTCGTATAGATGATAGATTTTTTCATGAAGGAAAATATTAATTTGGTATTTGCAATCAAAAGTCAAATTTATAATGTTTTAAATTTTTATGAAAAACTTTGTTGTTTCATATATTAGATTTTACATTTCAGTCATGCTATTAGAAAAAAAATTCTGGATTTAAAAACTGTTCACAAAGTTTGTGGAGAATAACTTTCTGTGATTTGTAACACAACCCTTCACCAACAAAATAGAAAAGAAAAACCTCTAGAAGTAGTACACTAACATGTGTTCATTATTTCCCAGTAAAACCTCCTAGGCAAAACTAGTAATATCAGCGTAAAACATTTTAAAGTTATTTTTGCAGTAACAAGGTGGGTATGTGCATATTTTAAATTAACAGTACCTAACTCAGTAACCCAGGAGGAATTACTTCCATGCACCAGCAAATAAATTCCATAATGATTTGCAAAAAATTCTACTATCACATTTACATTTGCACCAAATATGATAATTTTCTGGCAATGCTTTAGATTAAAATAGAATTCAACAGTGATGTATTTTTCCCCACTGTAAAGCTCTTCAAAAGCCCCAGAAAAATACAATTAAGTTATATGAGTTTTATTTTACCATAGTTCTCCATCTATTCTTTTGCAACATGTTCATCTTGTCTGCTTATTTTCATTGCAAATACAACGTGCTATAGTTAAACTTGCAAGAGGTTTTTGAGTACTGTAACTCAGTCTGCTGCAACGTAACAATGAACAAACTCTCCCAGCCGAGTTACATGAAAGTACCGATTCTGAGCAGTCTGTAAAGCTCGAGCTTTCCCCCAGTGTAGCTGTGTCTTGCATTATGTAATAAAGGAAACACACACACGCACGCACAGACACACACACCCCACCTCACAGAAAATACGGTTTAACAGAAGAAAGACAATACCTGCAAAGCCCATTTTAACAGCAGCCAGAGGGATCAAGGCTGGGGGCAGGGGGCAGGGAAGGTGGGAAAAGGCTGTTCCATATCGATATTGCTGCCGAAAGATGGTGTTGCTTATAAATAAACAACACACATAGGAAGGAACGAGCAGCCCCTCGGCTACAGCCAGAAGTGCAGAAATGTTAAATAAAAATACCTGACAAAAGTGCTGCATAATTCATTTTGTCTTTACGTTGAACACACATGGAAACTACACTGTAGAGCATACACAGTATGTAATAGGAGGTTCTTAATTTCCAATTCACAGAGTAAATTCACAGAACGTTCAAGTGTGCAATAATAATGTATTCACTTACAGTGCCAAACTTGTTTATATAATAGCAGCAAGGAATAACTCATTTATTGCACTGATGAGCTCCACAAATTTCAGAACTCCAAGCACACTTGAAACATGAACTTTTGCAGCTCCTTACTAATGTTTAGACTAACTCCCTTTCCCCCTTTTTAACAACAAAGGACTACCCAGCTCCTGTTCCCTGTCTCGCAGATCAGACCCATACCCAGATTTCAAGGAAATGGGATAAATCCAAAGGCATGTCCAAGATTTTCCTTGCAAATTTCCCCCCAGTGGACCCAGGCATGTATTTTTTTAAAATAGATATATCAAAAAGCTCCACTTATACAAAAATTCGAACAAAGAAACTTGTCCAAAATATCATTACTTACTGTTCACTGAGAATAATTTACTGAGATTAAAAGTTTAAAGTTTCATCTGCTTTACATCCACAAGTTTTTAAGCAAACCCTAATACTGTATCTTGCTTAAATGTGACAATTAGTGCTGCTTTGGCATGTTGAAAAATACAAAGATACCAACGATCCTCATTATGCCTTAGCTCCCTGTAGCCTGGTTTTTGGAGGTGCGTAAACTGCGGAAATTTAGAATGATAATAGCAACAATTTGGTACACAAGGAAAATACAGACCCTCCCCCCCGAATGCTTCAGATATACTGTATAAAGTCATTTTGACATGCCTACACAACTGGTTGTGGCAGCTTTCAGACATGATTCCTAATCACAAAAAAATGCTTCAGGTTCTTTTAGAGAAAGCTTGCCTTGGGAAGTTGATTTTGGCCAAGCGCCAAAATCATGTGCAAAAGGGGCCCTCATTACCAATTCATGGCAGCCTTCAGCGCTGACAAAAAATGTGACCCAACAGGCTAAAGCAACAACTAAAATTAAAAAGTATGAGACAAAGACAACTTACTTAATATTCCTTCCATCGCCACGTTAAACTTTTCCGTAATTAAACCCTTGTTAGTTCAAAGCAGTTTTCAACTACTTTTAAATGATTGCACAGGCAGCCAGTAACAGTGGAAAGCTTTCCCTGTAAATTCTCCCCAGCCACTCCACTTCTAACAGCATTTGGGTCCGACCGCAGAACTTTTTTGCTCTGCGCCTCTGCAAGAAACCCCTCTCCAAGAAGAAGCGAAGCGTCCGCGCAGATTCCAGGGAAAACTAAGCAGATCATTACAAGCTTTTGCAAGCAGTAAAGGCATAGGAGGAGTGAGGAGGAGGGAGGAGAGAAAGGGCTTGAGACGCAGGAGCAGCTATTTCCTAAACTTTCTAAAAATCTTATCAAAATGGGCATGCAAACTTGAAGCAATTGCAATTAACAGCGCTCGCTGCCCCACTCTCCCATAAAAGCAGATTTGATACACAGCCTTACCTAGATGTCGTCTGGTTTTTCTGTGGATCAAAAAGTTTCCTGCCTAAGCACAGAGATATTCTTTCACAAACCATAAAGGGCCCTTTTATTAATCCAATACTGTAACAGCCCACTTTCTAGACCACGTTGAGAGCAGGATGCATCAGCTTTCGAGAGAAAAACAGTCTTAACATACAATTAGTGGCAGATTGTATAATAGAGGATTTATCTTAAAGAGTGAAAAGGCATTTTTTAAAAAGCAAAGAGGGTGCGGTCAGATGTTAGGCTATCCCTGAGAAAAGGGGCCTAGGCTGCACTAGTACCTAAATACTAGCAGAAGCTTACTGGGAAGGGAGCCAATGGAATGACTTTGTTTGACCCAGCTGCCAATCTCTCCTGAAGCACTGCGCCAGACTAAACACTGACACTATTTTAACTCAAATCAGGCTACAGCAGCTGTTTGCTTTCCGGCTCTCAGCTATGCACCATGGCCATGATGACTCTGCACAGCACATATGATAGAGCTGGGGCACTTCTGCTAAAATATGTTCCATGTTTGGGCTGGTGGTATAGAAGTGGGGGCTGGGGTAGCTGTTTAGTTGGGGGAGGGTGCTTCCTTTTTTCTTTTTTTTTTTTATTAAACAATATATCTGCCTCCATTTCCCCTAAAGTCAACTAAAAATGAGATTTGAGGTTTGCAAAAAATTCAGAATTGCAAGTCAGGGGAAGAAGAAAAGTTTCTGCTTGGGACAGACAAGAATCAGAATACATTGTAAAGGAGTGTGTGTGTGTGTGTGCGTAAGCAGGACTCCAAAAATCCACCTACTACTTCAATTTATTTATTTTCCTCTTGTTAGGCGCTCTAAAATTGGTCAGTATAGAATTAATCAACAGACTCTGCCTCTCATTTTCAACTGTAAAAAGAAAGTTTAAATGTATAGGTATATGTATATGTACACCTCAGGCATTTTTATACATAAAAAGCAGGCATTACATGTGTGCATAAGAGCACACATATACATATGCATCCTAATTCTGATCTAAATTACACCAGTGCAAATTGCAATGTAAGCAATAAAGTTATTACAGGTTAAAACTGAGGGTGGAATTCAATAGCCAATTTACATATGAAAGCATATGAGACGGAAAAAATCCATGGGCATTAGTAGAAACAGGCGTATGGCATGGAGGCTGGCATGTCTTTTCTAATTCAAAAAAAGTCAAAGAGATACAGCAACAGAAACAAAGCACATCCACATTTAAAATCAATAGAAGCTTCTGAAGCACTGGGCATGTTGTACAGTTCAACATGGCATCTACAGGTTTTCAGCACTTACACCTAAACTTAGACACAGTATTTAAATCAAAACATCAATTCCTCTCACCTTGCTACAGAAGGTTGCTAGCTAGTCTCAAAAATTGCATGTCATGATAACTTCCGTAATCAATAAAAAAATTAGAAGAATACACCCACCTAAAAGCAAAGGGCACGGATAATGAACCTAACCCTTTATAGTTAAAATAAAAGTGTGTGGAAGGTCTGGATCCTGACATGTGAATGCCTTCAGTAAGCGCTGCTGGGTATCTCCAATTCAATATGTATACTCAGTAGAGATAATGGAGAAAAAAATTATTAAACAGAAATGGAAAAAAATAACAATAAAAAAAATTTATTCTGTAGAAGCTGAGCCTGTTGTTCTGTCACAGGCTGTTGGCGCCAACAGATTTCCATGAGCTGTGCAACAGCCTCCTACCAAAACCCAGTAGAAATCATTCACATTGCACAAGCTCAAATTGCACTAACTACCCTCACCTCTTACTAGTTCTCAAGTACATTAACAGTTTTAGAAAAGATCCTGGAAAAGATCCCAAATAACCCGCCATTAAATGACAAATAAAATTACTAATGGCTAGTACAACAAATGTCAATGTTCCTATCTAACATGAGAATTGAAATGGAAGAGCAGACCTGCATTATGTCCGAAATGCCATTAAAAAAATGTGCAATTAATACAAGAAATGCAGTTACCTACACCTGAGAAGTCTGAAATCTTAAAAGGGCAGATAGGTGAGACAAACACAACAGTTTTTGCAGTATGTCTCCTCTCTCTCTCCAGACAAATATTTATCACAAGATGAATTTGCAGGCTCCCTAAAGAAAATGTAACTCCTCAGCAAGGAGAGTGTTTGCCCTGTGAACTCACATCTCACCTTGCCCTGCACTAGAGGTAATACTGCAGCAATATCTTTAGAAACACTTTAACAACAATGAACTGAGCACGGCTGGAAAAGAACAGAAGTACAAGATAAAAAGCAAAATACAGGCTGGAGTGAAGCTTTGCCAGCTCCTTGAGGCAGAAGAGAAGGTAGTATGGCCAAATCAACAGACAAAATTTGAAAATGATGGGAAAGGAAGGATGTTCTCAGTGAAGCCAGCAAGGAACGTATCCAAGACAGCAAGGAACATATCCAAGGCAGGACAAGATCAGGATGCAGATAAACTATGGTGGATAGACACTTTAAACATTGTCATAAAAGAATTCTTAAGGGTGGAACACAAATGCTTTTCATTCAAACACAGTATAACTAGAAGTAAGCTTGCACAACCTTCTCCTTCTTGAAGAGGTCATTGAAAATTTATTCCTGTTTCAGTTTGTAAGGACGGGTCCTATTGTCAAAATTGTTCCAGGGTGGCTGCAGGAGGGGAAGGTAGTATCTGGCATTTCTTTCACTTTTAAACAAACTTTTTTCAGCTTTGGGCAACAAATTAAGAAACACAGGGAAGCACTAGAACCAGTAACTAGTAGAGTTTTGCTGACAAATACAAATCTCTTTCCTTACAGAAAGCTGTTTAGAATTCTTATTATCTAATAAATGAAGCATTAGTACAGCTAACCATATTTGCAGTTCCTGTTGCATAACAGAGAATCCTTTTAACACCAACCAGAGATTTCTGGTTGGTGTTAAAAGGATTCTCTGTTAGAAATAAGACATTCATTTTCTACCCTTGATTTTGAGGTTAGGGACCTGAGTATGTATGCAATTACATCATGAGCATTTATGCCGACTAAACCTCTTCAAGTTGTTGGCCAATATTGATCAAATTTATGATTGGAGGTTTCAGGTGTATTTTTTAGAAAATCAGTAGTGTTGAGATCTCTGTTCCACAAAAAATATAGGTCAAAAGAAGAGAAGAGTGAAATTCTGTTGGTATTCCCACTAGTAAATATGGAAAATCTGTGGAAGACAAAGAGCTAACTGCTTCATTACTTCATGTTGAAAACTTCCACCAGACTCACATACTGTTTTAAATATCAAAGTTCTGTTAACCCCAAAAGGTTCACAAGAAAACAGGCTTCTCTGGTCTTTTACTGGGGAGCTGGTAGAAAACATATTGAATATATCATCATCCAGCATTTGGATTTCAACTGCTCAATTAGAGTGACTTATTTTCTACCATGTTGCTTCTATGTTTAGAAGCACAGCTTTGGCCTAGTGCTTTATGACTGCATGATTCCTCACTTTAAGATAATTATAAAATTCTAATTGATTTGAAAGGAGTCAGGATTTTGTCCCTTTCATCCCCAAGCCTTAAGTAAATTGTCAGGGGGTCCCAGAAAATGGTGTCTGTCAAGAATTGTGCAGGTTGTGGTCTACTTATTAATTACTGTGAGGTGATCAGTAACTTCCACTTGTGCATCAGACACTTCTAGAAAAGATGATGGCCAAACCTATGACATAACACTGTAAGTCAGTGGCATTGGAGTCTCTGAGCTCCCAAAAGGCTGTGCATTTCTTCACAAACTGAGCCTTTTATTATTTGAACCTTCAATAACCATCACTGCTAAGCTGGAAGCCTTTCACTAGTGAGAGTCACTGGGGAAAGAGAAAAAAGAAAAAATTAAACACAGAATAGAACATACACTTCACTGTTTCAGTTACTTCAAGGGAGCAAGTTAAATTTCCAAAACTGAAACTGACTTCAAACAAATTTATTTCCCTACCTACTGCATTAGCACATCACACAGCACTAATTTTATTAATAAGCTTCATTTATAATATGCTTATTGAAGCTGGAAGACAATGGTGAAATGCAAGAGGAAAAAGAAAAGGAAAAAAAGCAACAGCTGCCTCCTTGCAAACAGGAATAAATGCTATACTCTCTATTAAAAAGTGAGAAACATAAATAAATCCAAGAGACAGTCACCTATTCATGGCAAAATGGAACCCAGATGCTAACAGCTGAGAAGAAACTTGCCCCAGAAATTCAATTGCATAACTATCTTTCATTAAGGATTTTTGTAATCCTCTCAGTAAGCCAGTGCTCACCACACCATCACCAGCAGTAGTGCACTAGGCTTTTCTGTTCCATTTGGTTAGGAAATCTGGGCTTGCTGTAGTCCATACACATTTTTAAACAAAAGCAGAAAACATGGCAGTGACTTTTGGAGCTATGGAGTTGGTTTAATTCAGACTCTAAAATTAGTCTTGCACAATCTCATCATCTCCAGATGCTCCTTTATGCTCATAAATCCACTAAAATGTTTATATTGTCTCATGCAAAAGGGTGAATGCCTGCTGAGGACTGTTGCTCCAAGGCAGCAATAACTTACTATGTCTTTTCTGTAGCAAGTTGCAGTGGTTTTTTGAAGTACAATCTATAGACATTTGCTCTTTCCATCACACCTCCCACATTTCTACAAGCCACAATATATTTATGCTTCAAGACATCTTCTGGAACAAATCAGTTTTAGTTTTGAATTAGAATACAGTATGACATGAGACAGATATAGCTGGGGTTTCTCCTAAGGAAAAAAAAAAAAAAATTGTGTGCTTTTAGAACAGACACCAAGCAAATATCAAGCTTGCATATAAGCCTTAGTTCCAAGCCAAGGAAATAGCTACCATATGTATTAAAAAGTCAGTATCAAACATAATTAGATTAGATATAACACAACTGGGTCCCCAAAGACCACCATCCAATCTCACTCATTCCTTCTTTGGGACCAATTATCATGTTATTATACTGAGTAGTGCTGAGAATCCATCAAGGAAGAAGATCCTATTGTGTTGCCAGACAAAAAGGCAGTTCTTGTCTCAAACATCATCATTTTTGTCAATCAAATTCAGCATTGGAACATAAGATGCCTGAGCTCATAGACAAGCTTATCACTGTTCTCCCACCATCATAATTTCTTTGGTGGTTATGATTTCTGAAAAAGAGAGGCATTTCCCAGTTTTTCCTCTGCAAGTAAATATCTTTTATGGACTTACTTTCTATTACTTTCTCTAAGAAGTGACTAGACATGATAAAGAAAAAAAAAAAAGGAGCATCAAGAAAAATAAAATAATGAAGATTTTTGGTAATGACCCGCTCCAAACACTACCATTTACAGCATTGCACAGTACTGAGATGCAAGCAGTTCTAGGGGGCCTGTGACACAGCAGCTCAAGGTGACTAGAGATCTGGATTATGGGTACTTACTTCTGACCCCATTCCTGGCTCAATGTATACCCCATGGGATATAACTCAACATCCTCTGCTCCAGATTACAGCTGATGAAAAGGCACAAGGTTCAAAAGGCATGTGAAAGGACATGCAAAGTCAAGCCTTTGTTGTCTACATTTTAGTTTCTCTAAAATTGTGGTAGACAATGTTCCTACTGATTTATAATCAAGTAATAATTCACTAATATGAAAAATCTTAATTCTTACTAAGTGACTTAAGATACACCTTTGCAGCAATCAAAGAAATCATTTGATCATAAATTAATGCAAACTGAACTCAATTTCTGACCCTGCAATTTTTGTCAATTTTTCATTGTCTGTAATGTTCATCAAGAGTAGAAATAAATGTTAAACAAGGTTCAATTGAATATCCAGAATAAACTTGTGGTTGGTTGAAGTGCCATTTTTGTGTAAATTGGAGAGACAGGGCATCAGATTTAGTTTTTCACTGCATATTTCACAAAGATAGTCCTAAGAGTTTTAAGCTACTTGCTTCACTGCAAGGCTTAAATAACCAGTCACTCTGCCAATGCCTATGCCTTTAAGTCAGTGCTGTGTTGACTCTTTAAATATTTTCACTTTTTAATATAAACTTTTCAAGCAAAAATTTCTCTTAGAGAACAAGGACCCTACACAACCAAAATGGAGAGAAGTTACCACTTCCTGGCTTTTCAGTCTCACCTGTTTGAGTACAGCTGACCCAGCACAGATGGATGCATTGCTCCTGTCTGGGGGAGGGCCTGTTTATCAGCCTTTTAACGACTTACAGAAGGAATCACCTCATTTAGGAGTCAAGATGGTACTGACTATTAATATCAAGCAGAAGAGCCTACCAGCTACACCAGGAGATTGAAAAAACCTGTGTTGGGCTCTATTCCAAATACTGGAGAGGAAAAAAGCCACCTGGGATTTGCATACATTGATGATTTGCATACATTGATGATTTCAAAATCCTGCTCGGCAGGAATTTCTTCTCCTCCACTTTTAGACACAACCAAAATGAAACCTAGCAATAGGAGAGAAATTCTTCACATATTCAACAGATTCAACATCAAAATTGCTGGTGTTCATGTGCATTCTACATCAAAATAGCCAGGCTTCCAAAATATTACATCAGAGCGTTTGGAAATTAAAGCCTTTGTTTGCATAATATAAATCCATCTATAAATTGCCCATAGAAGAAACATAATATACAATTGAAATAACATATACAATGCTATTATTGTATTCTTCATGTAAAACTGACTGCCTAGAGTCTTCTCCTTCCAAATCCAATGCAAGTCAAATGGTACATCTCTAGAATCATTTAGTCTTTGCCAACAACTACCTAAACAAATAAGCAGTGGATACTGAAGCTCAGCTATTAGCTGCTATTGTACATCTATGACCGCCCAAGAGAAAAGACCATCAGCTCCAGCCTCTTGACTAGGTAAAAAAAATCATAACATTACATGGTTTTTCTTAGGTCTGTTACAGCAGAACAGGTTTTACAAGGACATAAAGTAGAGGAAAGCAATGTAATTGGTAATTCATCAAAACAAAGCCATAAAATGCTATGCTGAAAAATGTACTTAATGAGTTTTGTCATACTATTTTGGTGTTCTACATTTTCATGACTGCCACTAACTGTCAAGAGAAAGTTCCATGAAATACAATGATTTGCACAGATTAAAGTTGTACTTCATATTCAATAACAGTTATTTATACAAATATTAACCTCTGCATAGACACTACCCTTCCTGAAACAATGCCTCCTCATGTATAAACTCAGGCTTTTATTCCACTCCCATCTGCATTTTATTAGCTATTTTAGAGAGCACTTTACTGTGGAGAAGTTTCAAGTTTAATCTGAGGCAACTTCTGCATCCCAGCTGAAAAAGTAGCAGCTATGAAAAGTAATTTGCAGTTAGTCACATCATCACAAGTTGGCTTACATTTACTCTATATGAAGTTAAATTACTATTCCAACGTGAAACCCAGAAAACTGGAATTCACTTATGATGAAGGCTTTGGAAAACCTTTTTCAAGGCTTGAGCGTGGTCTGTCCTATCTGCTTGACAAATATAGTTTCCATCAGTATTAGAAAGCTGTATGCAAGTCCTGATGGGGAATACATGCTTATTATTTGAGTCCCCTGAGTAATCACATATCATGAACAATTAAATGTAGAGTTTTTGTTTATGACTTTGTGTACATTTGTAATGTAGAATCTCGGTATGTGACAAACCCTCCGATATCACAATATTTAAGGAGACAATATGTGAGGAAAGGGCTTCACAAACTTCTACACATACCAAATCTTTCTCAAACATTGCATTCTCAAAAAAAAAAAAAAAAAAAAAAAAACCAAACAAAACAAAACCCAAAAAACCACAACAAGAAGAAAAGAAAGACAGCAGTCTTCTCAGTTTGAATTCACCTGCACTAAAATTGATGCTGGAAATGATGGTTCCTTCAGGTGTATTTGCTTCCTACATATTCTCAGCACATTTAAAAAAACCTACTTCAAAACTGTGACAAGTGCATGTAAAGACCGGGATAGTAAGCTGACTAATTTCTTCAGTCAAATGGTGGTGGTGTTTCAAAAGCTTCAAGTGTCCACTGCTCATCTGACTAAGAAGTGGAGAGAATGCAGAAGAGAGGACATAAAAAGAGAACAGAGCAAAAACCTTTTCTGGGCTTCAAACAAAAGAACATTAAGGTTTTCACAGCTTTTGGGGGGTAGTAATTGAGTCACCAGAGTGGACATGAAGAAGCTAAAATCCAGTAATACTTCATCTTTCATCATTTGGTGCAAAAGCCTAGCAAGCTGCTATCAAATGTAAAGATAGTGGCAAAGGGCAAAAGGACCAAAATTGTGGTGGTGGAGTAGAATGAAAATGATGAACAAGAATTGTGGATACATTACTAACAATACCAAGCAAGTACAAAAGAAAAAAAAAAAAAAAACAGAAAGTGGTGGTTTAGAAGGAAGAAAAAGAGGAAGAAAAAAAGAAAGAGACCTTTTTCTTTTTCCTCACTCATCAAGCCTGCAACGAGGCAGAAAAAACAGAAAAACTTCAACTATTTTCTACTTCAGGTTCTATTGTTGGACAGAGCTAATGATGGACATCTCACGGGTCATTCAGCCCTAGGAATGAACCAATTTGGAAAGTCACAGAAAAGCTTTCCTCGTAAAGGCACCTGCCAATTAATAGCAGCATTTGTGTTCCTGGAGGTTCAAAGGTTTTGTTGAATTTTGGAATTTCTCTTAGAAATAACTAGAGGGTGCTATAGCCCACAACACTTTTACTATTC
Source organism: Onychostruthus taczanowskii (assembly GCF_017590055.1). NCBI lineage: Eukaryota > Metazoa > Chordata > Aves > Passeriformes > Passeridae > Onychostruthus > Onychostruthus taczanowskii. The sequence goes on from NW_024502236.1 coordinate 3,670,793, forward strand.
CAGCAAGTCAAGTGACTTCAAATATAGTTAAAAATGTGTCTTTAATTACCCATTCTGTACCTCCATACTTACACTACACTAGCACAAATGTTATATGAAACTTTACATACAAAAAGATTGTCTCCTGTGCCTTACAATTTTTTTTAAATCTCTATTGTTTGCAAAAATCTATGACAAATTACTCATCACAAGCTCATTGATGACTCATATATTGGCAAAATGGACAAAATTAAAAACTGCTGATTTTTTTTATCCTGAATCTATGTTAAACTGAAATATGTTCTTTTAAATCAAATAGGTTTCTTTCAGAGATGCAGCTTCAATGTAGAACTGGAGGGGGTGAGTGGCAGGGGGGGATAGGATATAAGAGAATCTAGAACTTTGCAGAAATCATTCTATCTTTTAGAGAAATGCAACTGATATTCTGTTGAAGTGCATTTCTATGACTATGAGGCTATCAAATTTTGTACCAGCTGGAAATCACCTCCCGTACATTATTTTCTCCTAACAAGGAACATGCACTAGTTTTAGATTTGGATTTAGGCAGAAAGAATGAAAATCAAAGAAAGAGTGAACAAAGAAATACATGGCATGACTTTTTGTCTTTTGATGAAGTATTTTCTTCTAATTAAGCTTTAATTTTGCAGGAAAATGTAATGGGTGTATAAACTTAAAAATTCATTACGTACAGAAAATAATTAGAACATGCAAAATCCTCTACTTTAATTTGGGGCATTAGAGAACATTGGCCAAAATATTTGCTTAGCATCAGTGGCAGAGAATCCATGGTCCTAAATATTGTATGAAAGAGAAGCAACCAAACATAGTAATATTTAACAATAATAAATGTTCATCTACAGAAAACAAAACAACAACAAAAAAAAAGATGTTGCTTAGCCATGCCTTAATTACTAAGCCATGGTTTTTAAAAAATGTAATAAGAAAATTAGTTTTTCAAAAGAAACAGTTAAGCAACAAAGCTATTTATGCAGTTTTCTCAGCACTCAATATAGGACTAAAGAGCCTGCAATTTTCAAGGTGATTTGCAATTTCCATTAATTTGTTGGAGGTTTTGTAGCTCAATAAGGAGACACTTTCATCAGTTATTAGTAAATCAGAACTGTTTACGGCTTAAATTCAAACACAGTAAATAAAATGTAAATGTGCATGTGATTTTTTTTTCAATTATTATTTCTAGAGGGTGAAAGGTGAAAGAAGGCAAATGATCTTCAGGAGTATGGGAATGTTTATCATTATTTGCCTTAAATTGGTCAACAGCCCTATACCTGAACTGGGGGTAGATGGTGAATGTCAATATTTGGATTCCGATGAACTGAAAATGGTCATTTGGGGATGGATTCCTGACTTTACTTCCCCAAAACCTGAAAATCAAAAGCTATTTTCTACATTATTAGATGCTACTTTTGGACTGCTATGAAGATATGGTTTTATTCATTCATCAGCTTCATGATTCAAGGGTAAATTTCTTGATGTTTAGGGTCTATTGTAATTCTGGCCTTTTAGATCTAGCACCTTAAAGTCCTCAACCAAGTCTATAGACTACATCTATATTTTGGAGTTTTGATAGCATGGATTAAAATGGGACCCTAAAAAAGAAGATTTAACTGTGTATTAAGGTGCCTGAAAATTCAAAAAGACAGTCAGAATAGTTCACAAGGTGACCAGAGGGATTCCTAATGTCGTTGAAGCTGATGTAAAAATCAATGTTGACAAAATTTTATGTCACTGAAATCTGATTCTTTCAAAGCATTTTTGAGCATCTACCTCTACAGCTCTCATCCAGAGAGGAGTAAAATTATATATTTTTCCTTTCAATTAGCAAGTATAGAATACTCCCTTCCTTCAAACCAAGCTGTTGATTAAAAAGATTAAACACATTTAAATTAGAGATGGGTAACACAGAGGTTCTACTCAATAGCCACTTGATGGCAGCGTCATGTGTAAAAAGATTTGCCTGCGAAGTTAAAACTTTAAAGAAATCACTTCAATAGTAGTAAGAAGCCAACCCAAATGATACCTTGATTACTTCAGAGTATTATCCTCCCAACAGAACTCTTTTTAACAATATTTTCAAGGTCAGCAACTAAATCAATAAGTAAACCCATAACAATAACGAATTTCAAACTTCAGAAATGCTGCTATTAAGATTATTCCTTTAAAATCACTCTTTAATATCTAGTACTTAAAAGTTTAGTACCTGTTATGACATTGGTATTCATTCTGGCATGATATTCATTCTAGTATAATGGAGGGTTAATTTCTTTGGGAAGAAGCAAACTAAAAGAATTCCATGAGGATTTACTAAGAAAGAGTTCATGGACACTTTTAAAATGTAATAAGTAAAATGTAATAAGAATATATGACATTAGTGTTACAAGCACAGTATTAATTTTGCAGCATATAACTGTGAGAGTGCTTTACATTTTCTGCCATCAAGATAACCCACATTCTTTGGTCAACAGACAGGGCCAAATAAGCTTAATAGAAGAGGAAAAGGGAGGATGGAAGGATGTAATTCAAGTTGAAAGTTTTCTCTTCCTCTCCTGACTTACTCATCAGTTTGCACTTCAGCCTAGAGAGCAGCCCCAGACTGTTTCAGCAGGGCAACAGGAATGACTAGATCCCTGTGCTGAAAGTGAACCAGTTAGGATCTGCCTTTACCTCTAGGATGTCCAAATGAGATCACACCCAACTTTAGACATTTTTACACTGGTTTGAAAAACAGATCATTCACAACAAGTAATGACAGCTCAGCACCTTGAAAACATCGGTCAGTAATATATTGCAATAATGCACTGTAAAGACAGCTCTGTGAGGAACATATTCTACCCTTGGTTTGCTAGAAAATATTTGTTTGCAGTAGTAAACACGTATCTAGTGAGGAAAAGACAACTCTCTTATTCCAGTCTTTGAAGAGTTAGACAACCGGTTAAGTCTAAATACTGTCACTCTCTTGATTTATCACCGGGATTTCTATTGCCATTAATGGTTATTCAATATACTGAGTGATACTAGCAAAACAAACAAAAAAAATCAACATTCATAAATAGATTTTTGAGTTATAGAAACAGTAAATAACATCCTGAGCTAATACAGAATTCATACCAACAACATTTTTCAAAATTTGTGTAACTTCCTTCATTCCAAGCGCTAGAGCTGGGAATGTATTTTAGCCAAAGCAAAATTTTTGGTCAAGGTATTAAACTTCTGCAAATATGATTTAAAATAGAAGCTGAAAGTCCATCAAGTGCAGAACAATAAACAGAAACAATGTTTTAGATCTAAAACTAATGTTACATTTCTTATTACTTTTGTGAGTCAAAACATTAATATGGAATAGTCTCAATAGTTCAATTGTACTTGAGTTCTAAAATTAGATAAATGTCCTAGGAATTTCCAGAAATCTTTGAAAAAATAAATTTAAAAAGTATTTCCTGCCATACATCCACCAAAACCATTCTGCATGAAATGAATTAACACTAAAAAAAAAAAAAAAACCAAGAAACTAGTTCTCTGATAGTTCTATCAAATAGAATTCAACACATGATGACAACAACATAAAAATACCAAATACTTCTAGGACCATTCTTCCATTAGGATCTTGAAAAGACATTTTTAAACTTTTAAGTGAACCTTAATGTATTCAAATGTGACTTCCTAAACTTTTCTTGATGTTTTATTTCACTTAAATTTATATTTAAGCTATAAACACTGTTTTATTTTGTACCTAACAACAGTTTACCATAACAGGGACTGGGAGGGTGAATTGAGAGGAAGGTAGGAAGTGGGACAAAAAGTAGCAACTGTAAATTCAATTTCCAAATGTAGCATTACTATGTTCCTTCCTGTACTGAGTACTGCATTTTATTAGTCTTTATTTTCATATTAAAAAAAAAGGACAAAAGATTACTGTAGTCTGAAAAATGTTATTCCAGGTAAACCTAAAGAATATGAATCACATATGACTGAAATATGAACATAATAGCTGAAATTACTTCTCTTCATACATGAAAGAAAGTCCTGAGGCTGTAACTTCAGTGATTTAGTCAACTGTATATGATTTATGAACAAATTTTTAAATGAAAAACCTTCTCCTCCTCAAACTAGAGAGGTAGCAGAGGGGTTTGTTCATTTATTAAGGACCATTTACCTCAGTATTCATTTTTGTAGAACTCCTTTTCGGTTGCTACGGGCCAAAATTTTTTATTTCGCCATTTGGAAAATATATAAAAGGGGCATTGCCAGAACTGATGTATTCCTGATTAAATCTTATAAATGTGGTGTGATTTCTATTACTCATCAGATTTACTCTTTTAGTGTGGTGGCAGACACACTGAAAACTGTCCTGGAAATTAAGAACCTGGAACATTATTCTGTAGACCATAGTCAAGCAGGCTCCAGAGCTGATGGTGATCACTTAAGTCACAGAATACAATCAAGACCAATAAAACCAAGTAATTTCAAATTTTAGTGGAGAAAATGAGAAAAAAGAAGTTTCATTTGCTTGGCTTTTAAGTTTACTCATTCAATTCAAGTCTCTTCCTTGCAAATCACAAAGCTTTAAAATGGAACACTTTGGAATTAATAGCACAAGTAATTGCCAAACTTCGCAATAAATGGCAGTTCCATGCTGACTATGAGATTATGCTTTGTGGTGGAGGCTGCTCTATAGGTGAGCTTAAAAGTATTTCAAAGAGGAGGTTGTAGGTTCTTGCTGCACAAGAGTAACATTCTTGTTAGTGGAAGGGAATCGAGCAGAGGGTAGAAGGCACTGGCAGAACAAGAGGTGCTGATTTTTGCATCAACAAACCAGAAAATGTAAACAAGGTACAATGACTCAAGGTGGAGAGAAGCTGGAATGATGAAGAAGCCTGCAAATGTGGGTGGCAACAGTAAAAAAAACATTATTTCTAAAAAATGCTGAAATTTCATGCTCAAGTTCTGAAATAATCTTGTTTTAACCAGTTACTACTATTAAGTATTTTATGTGTTGGGAAATTTTGGAGATATTTTGGTTTTGGTTTTGTGGGTTTTTTTTTTTTTTGTTTGTCGTTTGTTTGTATTTCATTTAAATTGACACTAAAATGACCTTACAAATTTTTTTTTGGTGGAATACAGATCAGATGTTTGCAAATGTTACTTAACTTTGAAGAGATATATTGCACTTTCCTTGACCTTCTAAGCAGTTAATATTTCATAATTAACCAAATACTTTAGATTTCCACATGCAATCATATTCTTTCCTTTCTAGACAGAACTGATGAGCAATAACTACAAATGTTAAATGCCCTATAGATGTTTCTTCTCAACATTGTTTCTATTTACTTATGTATATTCTTTTTTGGTTCTTTAAAGAATCTTCTCCCTTCAAACAGTGTGAATCCCTTAATAATTAGGTGGAAGATGTTTTCATACAAAGATATATAAAAGAAAACTGCACATGCTACTTCATGAGAATATATAAAAGCCTTCCTTAGTTTGCTGTTGGTTATTTATTTATCAACACACACACACCATACTGTGAAAGTATTTCTATTTTTACTGGAAGAGAATGGACAAAACAAGAAAATATGACAAAGAAAAATTCATGACTTGTAAATATCAGATCAACAATATCTTTAACAGATACATGGAACAGTATTTAAGGTTAGCCAGAATACTTGATCCTACATTTTTTTCTAAAACAGATGTAATTCCCAGATTTCCATTCTTTCTCACTTGAGTCCAAGGAACACAAGCATCATATTGCACCAAATTAATCATAGTAAATGCTTAATAGACAAATACACTTGTGTTTTTTTTTTCTTTTCTTCTATTTGTTAATTACCTCCACAGACTTATCTTTCAACCCAGAAGCTGCTGCTCTTATTCCTGACTATGTCTGCATTGAATTGCCCCATTTACATCTTCATGAGCACTGCAAAGAAAATCTTGCAGCATGGCTGATAATGCTTGATTTCAGATTTGATAGCATTCTCATAGTTTCTTTGTGTCATCTGATAACATATACATGGAGAGTGATTTTACTGCTCATGAGCAACAAAATATTTTATATTTTGTAGGTTATAGAATAATCTCCTAATACAAATATGAAATTTGTCCCACATGTGTGTTGCTCTATCTACAAACCTACTTTTTGTATCAGAGATCATCATTCACAAGTATGTGTCAATTAAGTTGTCATCTTTAAGTAGAGAAAAAAAAGTACTTCTCTTGGAAGAAAAATTATACCAGAATAACTTTCTCCTCCCACCCCATTGCCAGCCTCTTAGGAGCATACATGAACCTTTAATTTAGAAATAGTGTTACATCGTGCTGAGGGTGCTGGCTGATATTATTCCTGAAGTTATTTGGAAACTGACAGTGGAGACACTGCTTCAATGGGAACAAGGAACAGAAGGAGTCATCCCAGAGTAACACACTATAGAGAATATAGGACTTGTTGTTGTTGTTCTGAAATACTTAGAGCTCAGGCACTACTAATAGTCTTCCCAAAGCTTTCAATTTAAACTAATTTATCAAGACACTTTAGCACATATTTTATAGTACGCAAGCAGTAGAATTAAGAAATTATTGGAAGCTGTCTGAAAAATATCTGAAAAAAATAGCAACGTTGTAGAACTCTTTCAGTTTGGAGCCATTTCCCCTTGTCCTGTCACTCCATGTGCCTGTAAATAGTCTCTCTCCATCTTTCTTGTGTGCTCCCTGCAGGTACTGGAAGTCCACAATTAGATTACCTCAAAAAATTTTCTTTTCCAGACTCCATATCAAAACATCCCATTAAATCTGGAATTAATTTATTTCAGTCCATTTTTTTAGGTTGCTATGCTTGCTGTTCTTTTACTATGTACAAGCAACACTACAACAGTCTTTGACAGAATGCCAGCTATTTTTACAGAGAAGAAGAAAAATAGAGCTTTTGCTTTAATTTTAAGCATAAAAACACAAATGGAAATAAAAGAGCTAAATCTAAAACCGTCTACAATAAACAGGAATGAAAATGTGCCTTTAGGAGACTATTCACTTTTTAGGGCTTACTTCCTTATTTCTAAATTCTGTGTCAATGTTTAATCTCATATTTAAGTTAAATACACAACCAAGTATTTTTCAACATATTAAATTATATTCTCTTGGGAAAAAAACCCTTTCTATGACAGGACTAAGTGTCATAATTACTTAATCTCAGTTTCTTAAATGGGAGGAGTTTGGACTTTTTTATTCAGTAACTGTTTGATGTTCTCTAGTATATACCAGATCCCATGTTCCACAATAATCTTGTGTGTCCTATTTCATAATGTTTTTGTTATTATATTATGAAAAACTGAATGCAATCCTAACCAAAGCAACTATGTATATTTCCACTTTATAAATAAGCAGATTGCTAAACTCAAGGTGTGAGTAAAATAATTTTTAGCATAACTTTCTCATATCAATTTATAACATTGACAATGTTCAAAGGAACACTGGATCAGTCAAATGTTGGCAATAGGCTAATGGTAATCACAGCTAAGTTAATGTCAGCTTAAGAATGACATCAACTTTTCTGCTTCCAAAACTGATGATGCTAACCAAAATGTGTAAATCATACAGCCACCTGGAATGGATGGGAAAGTTTAGGCATGACATCCACAAAGTATGTGTTTCAGGAGTGACAAATTAAGGTTTTCAAGCAGCTGCAATGTTTTCAAGTGGGAAAAGCTGTTAAAAATCACATGAGGTGAAGCAGAGATCTCTTTAAGAACATACAATAGCGCTAAGGATAAAGAGAGACAGAAACAGGAATTTGTTCTGAAAGGAAAGGGAACCTACGGGAGAAAAGCAAAAGTAAAAAGTGTGTCTGGCAGGAGAAAGTGAAACAAAAACCTACCTTGATATTAAAAAGAAAGACTGGGTGCCATGAAACATTATTCTTTCTAGAGCAGTACGTGTAAGGCCTGAAAGGATTTGATTAATTTTTCCTTTTTTTTTTTAAATTTTTTTTTTTAATAAGCTAATAATTTTTGTAGGAATAATGGTTTGGAAGAACAATCAGCCAATAAGGTTATGCAGTTTAGCAGTCATTTAAATGCCAAGAGCATTTACTGTAGGTGCATCTCAGAAAATGGTTGAGATTTTCTCCTGGGACACCCAGTTGTGACCAGTGGATCTGATGTGTAAGTTGAACTACACATTCAGTGACCTGCAGGTAAAACTATTGCAAAACCTTTCAAATGTACAGCAGAGATAAGGTGAATACAGAGATTAGAGAGTTTTGCTATAAAGAATTTGTACCTATGGAGACGTCTAGGACCAAAACTGGAACACATCAAGTTCTATTTTGTCACATCATTTTCCATATTGGACAAAGCAAAGGGAAGGTGTTCTTGGCAGTGGAAAATACAGATCATAAAAGGAAAGAATTTAGAACATGTAATTTTTCCTACAGTATTTCTGCAAGAGACAGACTACCCAACTAAGGGCCAATCCAAATATATGCAGCACATGTAAAAAAATAATTTAACAAACTCTACTACATGACGTTGTGCTACACCATCATGGGGCAGGTATCTACACATAGTGAAAGAAAATTCATGTATGTGATGGCAATTCAGGAAGCATGCAAGAAGGGGTTATTTCAGGAAGCAAAGCTCTTCTAATTGAGGTTGAAGGATGTTGAAAATCTAGGGCCAGCTTTGCTTTACCGATGAAAAAATGTAGCTACCCAAGATACACATCAGGTACTAAATACCGGAAGTAAACCTAAGCCAAATTACTCCCCTCCAGACTGCACCCAGCCATGACCTCAAGCCAGTGGGACCAGAACAGAGCCAGACTGAAGGAACCTCCATTCTCCCACTGATCCCTAGAGTGGGGAAAGCAGGATCCTCAGAACCAACTGTTTCACTCTGCAGATCAGGTCCTATTGCTACTCACTACTTGCTAATGTAGACATAGACAAATTATATTTATTTGGAGACTGAAGCAGGGCTACATATGGAGAATTTCACCTTTGACAAGTACTAACTTCATTTACATTAACACCTGTCTAGACTGTTTTCCTAACTATAAACATAAAAATCTCCTTAGTGTATTTGGGCCCTTCTTACTTAATTAACCATATGTGACGTAAAGTGATACAACCCAGTTAAAGGTATGTCATTGTTGATAGGATCAATTACAGTCAGACATAAGTATTCATTGCTTATACCATCTGTGCTGTACTCCTAAGTGCAGAACCTTGTCAATGAAAGTATACACAGATTAACTGTATTCGCTTTCATTAAAAACCACCAATCTGGTTCGTCAGCTCCAGGCGCTTTCTGTTAAAAAGTTGCAATATTAGAATGCACAGCCACCTTCTCCTTCCAGCATACCATGGCTAGATAATTTGAAAGGTTTAGCATAATATTTGTGATTATTCCACATCTTGAATGATTTTATTCTTAACTAGTGGCAACTGTCCAACAGCCTTCCAAAACGCTACTTATATACTAGCCTGGGAAATCATTGTGGTCATGGCAGAGAAATAAACCTTGCCTGTTCTGTTACCTGTTTATCAACATTTCCTAAGGCTTCTGGTTTTCACTGCTTTTCTTCAATATTACAGGATCTGATCATAGCTCATTTGAGGAGGAAAAAGCTCCCAAAACTGTAATTCAAGCCTCAGAACCCTTCAGTTGCCATGTATATATGCCTACAGACAAATACACACATGTAGAAACACTACAACTAATTTCATGTCTTTGATGTTAGCTGCAATGAGAACTTACAGCTAGATTAAACTAATACTCCTGAAGTTAATTAACAATTTCATGGATGATACTTGTACATAAAAAGCTATATGATGTGTTCAGCTCTATGGGATTTGGAATAGGTCTTACTTTCATTCCTATCGTTACTATGAGAAAATTATTTTTATTCAATAACATAATTATAAGATAGGCAACATGGTCTCTTGATGGGTGAGGAAGGGGTTTAAAGGACCAATTTGGAACATGGGAAAAGCTGCATAACCACATATGTTTAAAGATCAAATGTTCTAAAAGCAGGTTGAATCACAATTTACATTTTTCCCCCTCAGAATTAAGGAAAGAAATTGAAGGGGTGAAATATATTTCTAATCAAGCTCCCTCCAAAGATGAAAACTTCAAGGAAGAATAGGAACCAGTGTTCTACTGTTAAATGATTACAATTAAAACTCTAATCAACACAGGTCACATGAGAAAGCAGGATGTGCACCGAAGTGCATTTCTCTCTTCTGGAATATTTGAAGGCCATGCTTACAGATCCTCATGAGGAAAAACAAGAGGAAATTAATAAGAGATACTTATATTGCTATTATTTGCATACTGGTTTTATATCTCTGTGTTTAATTTGGAAGAGATTTAGAGGCACAACCATGTAGAAAGAGTCTGGTCAGTTTAAAACTGGAAAAAAAGAAAAAGGCAACAAACCAAGCAAAAAACAGCTTTTGGCTAATAAGGACTTTTCCCTGTGTTTATTGTAAAGTAGGTCTAAGGACCTGGTCTACGGAGATATTAAACAGTGATGATGAGGATATTGACCAAAGGTCAAAATAATCTAGAAGAAATAACATTACGGAGAATAATATGGTAATTATAAAATAAGAAAAGTTAAAACAATACTAATTTGGGATTTGCATGCATATTTCTTTTAAAAGAGCTGAAAGTAAATCATTGGGATGCTGGAAAAGACATTTAGTAAGGAAGTACTTATTTGAAATCTATAGCAGGGTGCCAAGAATATTACGATTTTGTACAACACAACTCCTGTTTACAGGACCTTTTAAAGATAAAAGTAAAAAAGGAAATTTTGTAAAACATAAAAAAGTTCCTCCTTTACCCACCCAAGACCACAGGTAAGCATTTTAATGAAACGATGGTACGTGCATCATTCAGGACAAAAAAGCATTTAGAGTAATTATCATAAAAATATCTGAATTCACTTAGAAATAACTATTAATTTTATAGTACTTAATATACTGTATTTTTTATGCTGTATTGACAAACCAAAACCTCACAAATGTCTACATAAAAAAGCTTGAAATTCTCTTCTCCTTTTGTTCTCTATATTCATAATCTCAAAATCTTACCTACTTTTCACTTATGACAAAAACGATATGTAACTTGTTCTATAGGAGCACAGATGATACGACTTTCACATTAATTGCTGACAGATACACCTTTGAAGCATTTTTTGAACCTCATCTGGAAGACAAGGTTAAAGCAAGCTAAGCAGAGAGGTTTGCTGTGACACCACCAAACAACAGCTACATGACTATGTGGAGCTGTCAGAGTTGGCAAGTTCAAAATCCCAGTATAGAACCAAACAGCTTGCTTGATTTTTGAAGCCAAATAAATTACATAACAAGAATTTTGTTTGTGCTGGGAAAATGTTCTCTGTACCCTTTCAGGCCTTCCATGAGTATTTTTCAAAAGGCAAGCAGTGACATATTTGTCTTGAGAAGACATTTTCTTACACTGCACAAGCCAAATGCACACATCTGAAAGCAAAACTGTGCAGTGCAGGCATACAGACATAACACATTTATATAATGTGTTATTCTATTAGAGATGCTCCGTGGCAAAAGATGTACATAACAAAGTCTGTGCTGAATGGCTTCAGAAATGTACATTTGAATTAAAAGCATGCATTTGGTGTAATTGCACCTGGTTTTGGCTCTGCACTATAATGTTTGCATGAAGGCTTGCAGCTCAGATAGCTGCTGTAAACACCACAGACCACAGGTGGCTATGAAGGTTTTAGGCTGGAGAATGAAGATAAAAGTGTTAGATAAAGGTCTCAGAAATTAATAGTGCTTGCTGCAACAGTAAGTCTTGTCACTGCCTCAATCCCTCCTTTTCTCCTCATTAAAGACAGACTAATTGGGATGTAGCACAGCATTTGTACAACCACAGTAATTTTGCCATCTTGCTCCAGGAAACAAATTTTATGAACAAAGGAAACTAGAATTCTACCATTCATTTTCAGGTGTTTACACCTCTTAAAAAATGCCACTAAATAGCCATTAAGTATGTTATGCCACTCCTCCTTATAATTCACCTATACTACAGCATATATTTTAATAACCATTGTATACAACAAGTTAGTGTTCCAAAAATAACAAATTTCATAATAATCACTATTTTTCATAATGATCACACTTCAGGAAAAATTGCCCTAGGAAACTTAAAACATTAAGGCATTGTTATTATAAAAAGGTCTCTCTGAATTTAAAGTGGATTCAAGTGTTCAGGTATTCAGAATTTAACAATGTGCTTTGTATAGAAAATGAAGTTGTGGCAAAGTTGGTCTTTATTCCCCCAAACCATAAAAAAGCTGCCATTATATAATTTTTAATAAAAAGTGAGGAAGTTCCACCTGTTTTGTCATGAATAATATTATGGTCTTTTAAGAAAATAATAGTTAATTTGAGGTAGAAACTACAAAGAAGATGAAAAAATCAGAATCAGTTTTGCAAAACAGATTCTCTCCATTTGGAATTTTTTCTCTATTTATGTTTGGACATAATCTTGAATTAATTCTTTTGGCAAAAAATTCTATTACATATATTCTAGAGAAATCCATCTGGAAAACAAAGAGCAATTCAAATGGCAACTATTATGGCACACCAGCTACAACACTTTGAAATTAATTTTGTAGTAAGAATATAATCAACACAACAAAAACTCAAAAAGGGGTCTTACTAGTTATGGCACCAGCCTTGAGATAGCAGATGTAGATTGAGCTCCTCACACCAGTCCAGACCACTTTGTCAGCTGACCCTCAGACCACAGACCAGCAAGGAACCAAAAACTTTCCTGATGGAGTTCGGGTACTCTGAAGATCTCAGCTTTGGTGTCTTTCTTTGTTTCTTTCTTTCTCTGTTTCTTTATTTCTCTGCCTTTTCTGTAAGTCAATAAAGTAGCTCTAGTAATCCTGTCCTATAAGTTAATATAGAGATGTAAAAAATTCATAAATAGCTTAATTAATGCAAAATAGGCAACTTCCAGCCTTCACTGAAAGTCTGGAATAGAAAGCACACTGTAAATTTCCAGGGCACTCTGAGAAGGCTTTAAAAACATTGGATCATTAGTCAATGGTCTCTTTCACTTGTTTCCCTCAGAAGATTAATTTCTGCCATTCTACCTTTTTCCCCTAGAAAAGAAAAAAGACCCTTTGCTCCAAGTCTCATGCAGTTATCCAGGCTGATGTTGTTCATTTTAAACAGCAGCTTCCTCTATGATTGTCATTATTGCTGCTTCAAGTTTTCACTACGCTTGAGTGAAGTATCCTATTATCTATTTTAGTTCTGCCTCTTCAGCACTGTTCCTACCTACGCTTTTTAAACACTGCATCCTCAAAGCTTTAACACACACAGCTTCAGATGACCATCTTGTACTCAACTCAAAGTTCAAAGCTGAGATATGTTTCCAAAGTCCCTCTGGACAATGTTTGTCATCTATGAAAACACTGAGGAGACAAAGGATAGGGAACAGATGACAACTAAAATTGGAACAATACAATATTCATAAAATGCAGTGATCCAGAATACATCTGCCACTACAGTCAATCAGTCTCTGCATTTATGTCCTCAATGCCCACAAGCAGAAAAACCAAGAGTCCTTTCCTCTTTCTTACTGGAGGTGACTGCAGCTGGCTGAGTCCTGCAGAAACTAATGCCAAGGTTTCTAGGAAGTAAGTGACCCCACTCAAATGTAAATCACAACTCAGCACAGCCATGCAATAATCTAAAGAATGTTTTACATACAATTGACACCTTATATGAACTTTTCACAGTTTGTATTGTCTCTTTGGCATGGTCTTTATACTTGCCTTAGAGAGCAAACAACCCAAACATTACAGAGTACTGGTACTGCCCACTGCCTCCAACAAACCTCTGTAAGTGAAACAGAGTTTATAAAAGAAGTTCTTAGCCTTAGCTACCTTCAATTACCTTTTGAACAATCACAAAAGAATACAGAAATTAAACCCAGTTATTTCTCTGGAGCTGAAGTAAATGGGCAGGAGATCTTTCTCCTTTTTAATGCCTTTATTAAAAAGAATCAGCTCAGGTGGGGCGAAACCGACGGGTTGCGCCCACGCCACAGTCACTCCCAGGAGTGGCACAGAGGAGGAGGATGATGATGCAGCTTTGTCCGCTGGCCTGCAGGCAGAGCTGGGGATTCCACCTTCACAAGGGATTAGGAGATTCCACCCTTTTGGTCCAACACCTCGGGTCCTCTCTCTAGTCAACATCTTTTGAGGTTAGGGTGAGAAGCAAACAGGATCCAAGCAGGCACTGGACTACGCTCCCATTCTTAGATGTCACCTAGGTCCCCTAATTCTATGTTGGTTCGTTGTTTTTAGGGGTTTTCCTGGAAAACTGTAAGATTTGGTGCAATGCATTTCTCATCTGCATACTAGCTCTGATGCCACTCCCCTGCCCTGCTGCTTGCAGGGTCCCGGTGTCACTCCCAGGCAAGCACCAGGGGGACAATGGCTAATCACCAACCTTTAACAGGTAATTGAAGAAGAACTCCTAACAATGAAGCTAACTTAATAGCAACTGGTCCAACTGGTTTTAACTCTGCAACCTTAAAAAAAATAGATAACTTTTTATTCATAACAGAGCTGTAATGAAAATCTGCTTAAATGTAAGGAACACAAAAACACCAATGAAGCAGCTGAGACTGTTTTTGCTTTGCCACAGTGGAATAACTTCTTGGATGCTGAGAGTGAATTTGGATAGCCAAGCAATAACAAGAAACAAAGTAATTTTCTCATTCTTGCCAGGATTGGATATTTTATATTTTGCCATATTGGATGGAGGGGAGAGAAGGGAAGTGAACCCAATTGTTTATATATAGTTTATGTATGTTTAATATAAATGAACAAGACTCAAAGTTTGGTACTGGTCTATTAGCCTCAGCTTTAAAGTTTTCAAATATAGTTAAATGAAACCAAATGCAGTTAAACGAATTTGAACTGATTTCTTATAAAACACTGAATTCTTGTGCTTTTTGTGGTTATCTGGTATTCACTTCCAATAATTGAAGCCAACAGAGCTCAGATCTGGAAAATTAGCTTTGCTGAAAATAGACAAGCAACTCTTCTCTAACATTTACACTAACATCTTCTGAAAAAAAAAAAAAAAAAAAAAACAAAAAAAAAACCCAACAAAACAACCAAAATCCCAAACCCAGCAATCTTCTTTAATCCATTTGAAAGGATGAATAAATGTCAGCACCAGGCATTTTCCCCATTCTGGCCAACACTGGTTATCTACATGAAAACACAAAATTGCTGGTAAATCAGATGGCTGCTTAACTGCTCTGTTTTTCCTTCAAACTGCAACCAGGTCCTGACCCACATCTCACTGTCTGTGCCATTTCCCAACAGCTCAGAATGAAGCTGATTGTAAAGTCAATGCCACAAGGTTTAAAACCAAACTATCTCACAGGTTTTCTCATTAATCATTATTCAGAACTAATTTTTTCCTCTTCAAGGAAACAGCTTTCCTCTAGAAAACTCTTGTCTGGTCTTCCTAACTTCAAAGAGAGTTTTTTAGTCTGTTTAAATATTTCTTAGCTTATAAAACAAGTACTGATGAATTCATTTTTTATAAGATGCCTCTCAAACTCCACCTGGTTTCCAAGATCAATCAAAAAATCAACTAGATGTCACTCACATCAGTGAAAAACCAAACATCTGCAACACTTTGAGTCTGTAAAGTATACATGGAGACAGCCAGCTTGCAACTCACACCTCATGCCATCCCCCATTATATTTAATCTTTGAGAAGAAGCATTCCTCTATCCAAATTAAATGCACTACTTTTCAGTTATCTCTCTATGAACATCTGGTGATCGACTGAAGCTGTGCATCACTAAAACAAAAATTTAAAACTTGGTCTCACAGAAATCCTTTCCATAAAATCTTGTTCAGTTTTTCTAAAGCCTTTAACAGCTGGCCTTCACTGATAGGACTAATGAAATTCCTTCTGTGTTTTTATAGGTAGGATACTCATGTCATCAGTTGTAGGTATGGCCTTTCCCATCTATATCCTCAACCAAATGTTCCAAAATATTGTGTGTCAATTATGTCAAGTCGTCCTTTTCTGGCTAGAACAAATGTTTATGCTCAGACACATCTGAGCTTTTCTCTATTACTTCACATGCTCCCAATCATCCTAGGAGCTGTAAAAGCACCTTTACCTATGTTTTTGCCTGCTATCACTTTCTTGACCTCCCACCAGAGATTCAGCAAAATGTCATGTTTTTTAACATTTTTATTTATCATAACTATAAAAATTGAGAGAACAGCTGTGCTAACTAGATGCTCAGACTGCTTATAATACTAGCCCATGGCCAGCTGTGTGTCCTCTTCCACCTACATTTAATTTTTATTTTGATTACGTTTAGATCTGTATCTTTTCAGAGCTCTATATTCAGTAGTCTTCCATGAAAAGAGCTCTTCAGCGAAATCAGACAAACAATCAAATGTTCTCATATTTTCTGTATTATGACCTTCTTGTGAATGAAATGAAGGAGGAAAAGCACCTAACTTTGGTTCTAAAATTTCAATTTTTCACCTAATGTCCTACTCTTTTAATGGTTCCTCATGTTTTCCATGACTTATTTCCTGAGTCAGTCTTCATTTTGCCTTCACAATGTTGGAATGGCATGTCAACAATAATTATATAGATCATTCTGGAATAAGACTATGATATATCCATATATACTAGTGAATAAAGGAAAAAAAAAAAAAACAAAAAACAGAAAAAAGATGAGGCATTTACTTGTAGAGATTTAATAGTGTGCTGATGTTAGAGCCTATATATGTATAAATATGTTCACCTTGAAAGCATCCCTTAAAAATTATTCTACTGAAACCCATTACACTACAATGATGCTGAGCTGAATTAAATCACAAAATTTTAAAGACTATTTAGAAATCAAAATACTAAACTTTCCAGTAAGGAATATAACCTTCCTGGAAGACTTGAAAGCTCTAAAAACCCCCAACAAATAAACTTCTCTCCCTCCAAATTTTCATTTGATATCGTATTCAGCCATCATTTCTAAGAAGATTGTCAAAATGAAGCCTTATAGTAAAGCTGATGAAAACCACAGATTCTAAAGGATCCTGGAATAGTAATCATGTACAGAGAAAATATAGATTTTTAAATCCAAGTTTGAGAGCCAATATAATATTAATGAGAAGAAAAATTATGCATTGAAGCATTCAATATATTAATGAAATTAAAAATATAATAAATGTTAATTTTCAGATGTGCCTATTTATAGGCTGTTTTCTGCTGCTCAACTTTGTAACCTCAAAGTAGCTTCAAAAGATGAGGTTTTGCTATTTGATATATGGACACATTAATATATATTTCATCTATAATGCATACACATATTTTACTATGAAAATACATTTTAAAAACAAACAGGCAAGAAATCCTGAACGTTAAGCCTTTGTTTATATTCTAATTGCAAAACAGTCTTTCCAGGACAATATATAATTTACAAGCCATTGCTCAGTGCCCAGGAATGACTGGTATCATTGCCTAAATACCTTTTCAGCACATCATTTTGGTCTTATTACTCCTTTATTGAAGATACTTTTCAAATTACTTGAATCTTCACATGCAATTATTAATTTCTGAAAGTTTTTTTTTGGGAAATACTGTCCTACCCAAGCACTCCACAAACCTTCTCCCCTTTAGATAGAAGAACACAGCACTTTAGCTGGCAGAAGATTATCAAGGTTACTTTATTTTGGGCACCTGAAACAAGCCTCTCATGAACTGATGTTTTTCTGAGTCCCTATTTCCGTACACTCAAAACACATTTCCCCTATTTTCTTTTGCTTGAGTCATGAGAGTTCTCAGATATACACTGGATACTACAAGTACCTCCCTTAGGTACTCTGGAAATAAGGAAAGGAATGGGCCACTCACTTAAGAGTCAGACTTGGTGATCCTTTTGGAGCCCTCCCAGCCCGGAATATTCTGTGATTTTGAGTGCAGGGAAAGACATGCAAAATAAAACTTTAAACCACATAAAAGATATCAATTCTACATCTTCTGTTCAGAAATTTTAAAGCAGTACATAAATAAAATACTAATTTGAAGGATAAAGATCATTCTAGATTAAGATGCAAGACTAGAAATTGAGTAAAATTAGTCAGATGTGTTGTGCACCCCTCTCTAAATGGAAGGACAACACACTAGGGAAAGGAATATCATCATGGTGACACGTTATTGAAACTTATTTTTCCCAGAATTTAACCTAACCCCCTCTGTAGAAAACAAGATGCCTATTTAAAGTGCTTCTTGAATTCAACTAATCTGAGGAATTTAAGATTTGAAGTTCCCTGGATATTACAGGAATAAGAACAGCATGAAATACAGAAAAGTTTGTTTTACTTGAGATATGTGTTCAAGAGCAGCCAAAATTTTTAGTGTCCTACACTAAATTACTTTTCTACCCCAGAGAGAGGGTGTTCCCTCTAAACCAGAGATGACGATATAAGGATTTCAGAAACTATTGTTTGAATTTTACTGGTCTTCAGATTGCTAGCACACAGAATTTTCAAATAAAGCACTGATAGTCTGAAAGCTCTAAGATATTTAAATTCATTTGTTTCAAAAACACATAAAAAAGAAACATTAAAATTATTTAGGGTTCTATTAGAGGTACAGTCTTTTTACTGCCTTTAGCATCAGGTTATCAAAGTACATTCAGTAGTCTATTATGAACTAGAAGTACTGTCTGTCACAGTTGGTTCATTTCCTCTTGCCCTAAGGGGGAAACTAAGTATAAAATATCATGCTTTGGTAAGGTTTCTTCTCTTTTATTATTTTAGCAAACACATATACATACTTCTATGGCTGTGTCACAGACAAAGCTACAGAAAAGAATTGTGCCTTGCGCTTGAATTTCTGTAGGGAAGTGGCTCCCACCACTCCAAACAGTCCTTAGAAAAGACTGAGACAAGCTTTATGAAGATTTGAAAATGCTCCAGTGTGCATGAACTGTGTTCATTACAGTGATTTTCTACCTCAAAATGAAGGTAATTTTTTTTAAAGTAGCTTCATTCATGAGTAACTGCTCATCACCTTCAAGATAAAAAATATTATCTCATATTGATATCTTTATTCTTTGGGAAAATCTTGTGTTTAGAAGGCAAGTTTCATATCATGGAATCAGAGAATAAATGAGTTTGGAAAGGATATTGAAGTCATATCATTGAATGGTCTGGGTTGGAAGGGACTTGAAAGATTACATCGTTCCAACACCCCTGTTCTGGGCAGGGACATTTTCCACTACACAAGGCTGTACAAAGCTCCATCCAACCTGCCCTTGAACACTTCCAGTGGTGAAGTACCCACAACATTTCTAGGAAACGTGTTCCAGGGCCTCAACTCACAGGAAAGAATTTCTCCCTAATCTCATCTAGATCTACTCCCTGTCAATTTGAAGCCAATCTCACTTGTCCTATCACCTCAGGTCCCTCTCTATCTTTCCTTTAGGCTCTCTTCAGATACTGAAAAACTGCAATTATGTCACTCCAAAGCCATCTCTTTTCAAGGCTGAACAGTCCCAATTCTCTCAGCCTTTCCTCACAGCAGAGCTGCTCCATCCCTCTGATCACCTTGGTGCCTCCTCTGGCCTGGATCCAGCAGCTCCCTGTCCTTGTTGTGCCGGGAGCCCAGAGCTGGATGCAGCCCTGCAGGTGGGGTCTCAGCAGAGTGGGGCAGAGGGGCAGAATCCCCTCCCTGCCCTGCTGCCCATGGGGCTTTGGATGAGCCCAGCACACGGGAGGTTCTGGGCTCCCAATGGCCAGGGCATGTCCAGCCCCTCACCCACCAGCACCCCCAGGGCTGCTCTGGATCTGTTCATCCCCAGCCTGGACTGGTGCTAGGGGTTTCCCCTGACCCAGGTGCAGCAGCTTGGTCTTGGTCTATTAAATCTCATGACATTCCCAAGGGCCACCTCTTGAGCTTGTCCAGGTCCCTCTGGATGGCATCCCATCTTTCAGGTGTGACACCCACAGCCCTCAGATTGGTGCCATCTGCAAAACCTTCCAAGGGTGCACTCAATCCCTTCATCCATGTCGTTAATGAAGACCTAAGAGCCATCTGAAGCATGTCTGAGAGCAGGCTTCTCAGCAGCTTATCTAGGCATGTCCTGAACACTTTCAAGAATGGAGATGCAATTATCAAATGCAAATATCACGTCTATCAATCAGAGTGTCCCTGTAAATGTGCATCCATTTTCCCATAGATTTTCAAAGGTAGCTGTGATCACCGGTGCTCTGTTTTGATTTCCTCCATAATGAACTCAAAGAGTTGGACTCACGCATTTCTGTATCAACTATCAACTACCAACTATCAACTTCTGAATCAACTGAGTAAGGATGTTTCTATAATCAGTTGTGATTTAAAGTGAAATTTGAGATAATTCATTCCAAACTCTGACTTTATAACTCTTATATAACCTTGAACTCTATCCAGCTCGAACAGACACTCTAGAAGATGCTCATTTTTGGTTCAGAAGATACAGCCTCCTAAATTTGTCTCTCATTACTTCATCTTTTCCTACAAAACCTTCTCTTAAAGTTTACCTATCCTAAGTAGAGAGTGCAATTACCATCTAGCTATCACATTTCTTATTAATCCCTGATTATAAATAAATATGTGAAGTTATCCTGGGGCAGGGTGTAGAAGGGGATAGAGAGGAGAAAATTAAAAAAAAAAAAAAGGACACCACTAGACAAAAAGAAGAAGATACTCCAGAAAGCTTGCATCTCAGTATCACGAGGATTTCAAAGAATGCTTCACCACTAGTCATTTTACCAGCAGTAGTGAAAATAAAAATCAGCCAGTTTTCTAAATCAAGAGCTAATCAACTTAGGTGCTCCTTTCACACAGCTCAAAGTAAGCTTTATGTTGAGTTGAAGGCTGGAAGAGAGAACCAGAGATCGTTTTCCTTCTGAAAGCTGTTCACTTTTCTGCCTTGCATAAACTAGACTGAGCAGAGAGAGTTCTTTGCACTGGATGGTTCAAGATGTGGGCTTGAGTTCCAAGCACTTACTTAATAAGTGTTCATGTAATCACCCAGCCCTCTTACTGTTAAACCTTCCAGTAAGAACCTTGCTATGTGAAAAGTGCCTGTCTCCTTGAAAAACCATTAGGCAATTACATTGCAAAGTCATGAAAAAGTACTTCCTCTAAAACTTATGAAGAAATCAGACACCTGCACATATAATGTAGTCTTAAAAGCAGAATGACAGGCATACAAGGTCAGTGGTTTTCCTTTTGACAGATGTTATCCAGGCAGGATTCTGGCTCCTAGAGAGTGCAGAAAGAGGAGAAAGACTAAAAGAAACAGAAAATGGCAATGGGCAGCAAAGATCAACCAAGTGAAAAACAATTTTAAACAAAATATAGAAGAATTATGAGGGATGGGAAGCATAGGGTGGCGAAATTTAGTTATCCCTTTAAAGAGGAATCTAATGTTACTCTGCCTCCGGGGTTTGTCTGCACCACTATGCACCCCACGGAACTCTTGGATTGCCCTCACTTTTACTTCACTCTGAATATGCTAGTTAAAAATACACTTTTGATACAAAGATAATGCAGAAAACGGCAATTTATTCTGCATGTTAAGAGTAAGGGACCACTTGTACTGTTCTCCACCAGGAGAAAACACAGCATACAGCAAGGACAAAACCTATTTAATACTTGTACATAAAGTATTGGAGTCTTCAAGACACTGAAATGATGAAATAAGAACAAATTCTGGACACCAGTTATTATTCCCGTATGGTTACTGAGCAATTTATTACTGCAGATAGACATCTGAAACTGTCTGCCACAGCTGAGTCTCACTTCTGTTACCACTTCACATATCATTCATTTCACTGACCCTTACATGCTATGTAAGAGTTTTAGCTCGAGAAAACCTAATTAATTTACTATTAATATTAATTTACTATTAAAGTACATATACATAAAATGCCCCACAGACTCCCATGATGTTCCAGTCAAACAATTCCATTCCTTTTGGACTGATCCTTCAAGAAACTGGCAATAGTTAACACAGGCATATGTCAAGACTCGAGGAGGACCAAACTAACTGCACCAAAGAGAAAGTCTAAGCAAGGAACGGAGGCAGAATTAGCACAGATGTTTTTGCAGCAAAAATTAGTGGTCATCTCTAAGACAGATTCCAGAGGAGGCCACCAAGTTAATTGGTCAGATGGAGCAGCTCTGCTGTGAGGAAAGGCTGAGAGAATTGGGATTGTTCATCCTGGAGAAGAGAAGGCTTTGGGGTGACCTAATTGTGGCCTTCCAGTACCTGAAGGGAGCCCAGAGGAAAGATGGAGAGAGACTCTTTACAAGGATCTGGAGTGACGGGACAAGGGAGAAAGGCTTCAAACTGACAGAGAGAAGGTTTAGATCAGAGATCATGAAACAATTCTTTTCTGTGAGGATGGTGAGGCCCTGGCACAGGCTGTCCAGAGAAGTTGTGGCTGCCCCGTCCCTGGAAGAGTTCAGGGCCAGGTTGGATGGAGCTCTGAGCAACCTGGGATAGTGAGAGGTGTCCCCTACCCATTGGTTGGAACTAAATGATCCTAATGTTCCCTTCCAATCCAGGCCATTCTAGGATTTTATGAAATTATGATAGGAAGTGCCACACTGCAAAAAGTGTAAGATCTCCAACAGTGAAGAAATATTCTGGGAACAAGGCTTGTACATGATTATCAATGTTAATCTAGTCCAGGAGTTTGGGCATATCTATCTTTTCTACCTATGAAGTTTTCCTTATTTTCTTTCCTACATTTCTCTACCCTTGACTAATTTCCGATTCAGCAGGTCATTCTGTACCACTGAATATTTAAAATTTCTTTCAGAATCAGAAACCAAATTCTAATATTGTATATATCTATATCTGTTTATACACACACACACACACACACATCATTCACACAGGTGTAGAGGATGTAACCCTGGCAGAATTGCTTCCAACTGTTGGGATATAACACTCTTTTCCCCACCAGATGGCAGTAACTTCAACTTTATATAACCCGGACTGGTCACCACATGCACAGCAAACAATGGCATACTTTATGTTCGGGATTTTCCATAAGAAGGAATGCTGATTTTTTTTTTAACATGTACAGTAGAGTTATTCCAGTTTCCTCCTATTTAATGGCAAAGTGTTCTACTAATAGCTAAGCTCAACTTTGATCAGTATATCCTACAAGAATTTTTTTTTTTTTACACACATCATTCCGTATTTTTTTTCAGTATCTGTAATTTTGTCAATCTGGAGAAGTACAAGTATTATTTCCAATCGTTGTCTTGTTCCAAGAAAAATTCCCAAACAGAAATATCTGGGTAACTTTCAAATGCATAATAAACAAACTTTTACAATATATACTAATGAATAAAAAGAGTAAAGGACACCAAAGAAGGAGGGGAAATGATAAATACCTTTGCATATTTTTTTTACAAAATAATTCAATGTACAGATTTCTTGACTTATAAAAGCTCAGGGTAAAATCTACACCAAAAATATTGCAGCCAGTACATACTATTTTACACACCAACAAAACTCTCTTTAATATGAGACCTGACAATTTTTTCTACTGGCAAAACCAGGAAAGTTTTTGTCAACATAGTCCAGGCACAATAAAAATAATGCAATTTGGTGGATGGGGACTATTCTGTAGGGTATCCAGTTCTAGGAGCAACTCATCCATTTGTTCTTTTGTAACCAAAATATCGTTGTTCCCTTTTTATTTCTTTAACATCTAATTTTTCAGAAGAAAAAGTCCTATATTACAAAAAGACAACTTCCCTCCTATTCGACTAATATTAGTGTTCAGACTGATTAACTGGGTTTATATTAAGCTCTATTCTGACTGCAAATATAATATCAAAAGTGCACTGTCTTATTAATAAAACATACTCATCCACCAATAAATTTATGACCAAATATGCAGTCTGTTTGGACAGCTGGCTTCCACCATCCTACAAGCAGGGATTCAGATCCCTTTTTTTTCTCCCCATGCTTGTTGGTTTGGATTTTTTTTTCAACAGAAAGTAGAGCAAAACTTTCTCTGGATATACAAAACAAAACAAAACAAAAAAAAAAGGAAAAAAAAAAAAAGTAAATGCAGTAATGGAAAGAAAAGACCATAAAAATAATGCAAAAAGTGATATGCCTACATTCTACTAATTAAATAATAAGCAGCCAATTATATTTTTCTTTCATACTCACAGGCAATATTCCTGAATGTTTAAATTTTAATACCAAAATGCAACTCCCATTTACATGGATGTGTACTGGATAAGCAGTATCCCAAATCAGTGACATTTGAACTGAAGATGTTCTCAAGATATATCTTAGTTCAAAAGACCTGTTCATAAACTTTTCATAGCAGCTTGGTATCCTTCTGAGATTGCATATCCATATCAGCTGGAAGGATGAGCAGAATCCACCATAAAAATAAGTCATTCTTACATAACTTCCTCTTCCTGAAGGCAGAGGAAAAGTAAAGGTATCAAGTAATGTTTAGTATGAACCTAACCAAAATGATTTGAAGTGGAAAATGCAAACCTTTGTGAATAACCATGAACACAAAATACAACCTTGGCTTGGAAGGAAAAACAGAATGACTCATTGTTGAAGGGGACAGATTAAAAACAGAGTAAACACAGAGTAAATACAGGCATTTAACATTTAAAATAAATTGCCAGCATAAAAAGTTTAGCACAACCTTGTGATGTTCAAAGGGATGGTGAAGTAGAAGTGATGGACAACCGCTTTTCTTTCCAACTGCAGGATCAGTAACAATCCCACAGTTACATTTAGAGAATTTGTGCATTTTGAAAAGGATATGGGAAAATAGAGGTGAAGGAAGAGACACAAAACTGAATACTGGAGAACACGTTACAGCAAAAGTCTTAAGAGATCTCAGATCTATTTTAGCTGACTTGAACAAATATGTAGCAGTCATTATAGGAAAACAAATACCACCTGTAAGTGCCAGCAGAAAACAATGGAACAATGGCTCAAATCTGAATCTGGTCAAATTTAAATTGGGTGAAAGATTATGATTCTTCATTTAATGAAATAGTTACTTTTGCTATGAAGATAAATAGTGGATTAAATCAAAAGAGTTTCCCACTTCAAAGAAAAAATGCAAGGGAGTAGCAGTACAAAATGTAAAAACTTGTGAGTTTACACTACAGAGTCCAATGGCCCATTCTGGTTTGAACCCCAGCCCTATGCTGTGAGGAGAAACACCATGTCTGAGCTCCTCAGAAGCCATTTGAAATGCAAGGGAGCGTTCTCTCACTGTCCTGGGAAAGCCATCATAGGATGGAGAGCAGCTGCACAGCCCTCAGCTTCATGTGCCAGGGTCATGGTGACTGGGACAGGAACTTTGGGGAGTGATCTCAGGGCTTACCTGCAGCTTGTGGAGCAGCAAACACAGTCCTGCTGTGAGATGGAAAGGCAGCTGTGCACCTGGAATGGCAGCTGTACACCTGGAAGAGACACAGCACATGAGAACAGGGATACAGGACTTCTGCAATAAACTAGCTGAGTTTCACCTGATATTTCAAAAGGAAGCCTATACCAAAGAAAGACACAGCATTATGTCTCATAACTACACAACATAAAGACAAAAAAGAGGAAGTTTTTTTTCTACAAGACTTGATGAACTTTTACGTATTAACAAATTTAAGGGAATTGTCATATGCCAATAGATGAAACAACAAAGTAACATGGAAAACCATCTTCTGTCTTGCAGGCCCCATAACCTTTCAGCACATCAAACTGGGGGCACTCTCTTGCTGGATGCACATTTAGTTGTGTGCTGAGCTTTGCATGCAAATAAATTCACAATTTTATTACTTTTATAAAGTAACCAACTCAATTTCTTAAACTGAGTTTAGTACCTGAAAATTCTTAAATTGTCTTTGTAGATTGTTAGAGAACATAAAGAATTAATTAATACACAAAACTTATATTTTTTCTCATCTTCACAGCAAACACAAGGTTGTGTTTAGGAGAATATATAAGGAAAGTATTAATACAATCACGTATTAATTGTATTAATACTTAATTAATAACGTATAATTAAGTCTAGTACAATAAATACAATACTAAGAGAAAACACGTGTAGCAGAACCACTATGCTGGCAAAATATATTTAGCCTACACAGTAAGAAATCCTCTGAACTCTTTGTAATCAACAGATCATATTTAGTGCCTTCCTTTCATTAACATGGAGTTTTTCAAGAAGTGGGATAAGTTAGAAAATTATTGTTACCCTCAGAGAAAGCACAGGATTTTTAAACGAGGAGCCCTTCAGTTTGTGAGAGCTCAATTAGTATTAATTACAACTTTAAAGAAGCACCACAACATATTCACATTGATAGTATAGGCATATCTACAGCACAATTACTGTCACTTCAATAAGTGCAGTCATGCATTACATATGCTTTTCTAGGATCAAAGTGGTGGCATATCCAGTCCAAGCTCCTGCTATCGGAGGCAGGACTGTGTTTCACATTCCCTTTCATAAATGTATCATTTTCCACCTTGCAAACAGTTAGACGCGTGTGGAAAAACAAAACCTGACTGCTTTATTGAGAGTCTCCTCCAGAACACTACTGCTTTTATGGCTAGAAATATTCTAACTTCCAGTCTGATTTTCTGCCAATTATTTCTGTCCTAGCATTGTTCCTCAGATTAGATTGCTCTCCTTCACTCACAATTGTCCTGTTCCCACTGTTTTCTCTTGGCCTTTATTTTACTGAAGAGAAATAAACCTGTTAGTATGCTCACAATAACCTTTCCCTTCCCACTGTTTGTTTTAGTCCCATTTCTTTCTCTGTTTGCTACACCTGAGTTTGTGCTTCCTACACCTGGGCACTCCAAATGCCTGGCAGCATTCCTGGGGAGGTTGCTGTGGTGCCTCACGTGGAAGCATTACTAATTTTATTTCATTATCTGAAAGGTCCAACTTGATACTATTTTAAATTGCATAAACCTTGCTCACAGACTTATCAGACAGCTGGAGTTGCAGTTATTTTGGATGAAATTGCTCTTACCTAGTTTTAAGCAGCATCTCTGAGCTAGTCACTGCAGGTCCTTTAGAATCAGAGAGACACTTCACAGCATGATTCATCTGATCTATTTTTAGAGATTCTGACTTGATGAAATCTGTTCTGCCCTAGAAATACTCTTCACTGACCATGCCTAAGCAAATACCTCAGTTGGAGAGAGCTCGACTGAATCAACTGAAGAGCTTATTTTGTGGTTTATTAATATAGTCAGCTCCTTCATTTCCTTTAAAAAAATCTTGAGATAGCAGATAATAGCAGAAGCAATCATAACCATGTACATAACTAAGTTTTCAGACTTCATCCTGTTTCCATTCCCCACAGTCTCTCAGTTGTGAAGTTTTCTCTGGATTATTCACTGATGGTACTTTTGAATTGCATATTGAAAATGGCTCTTCTAGCACAATTTTAAAATCCACAATAACTAGAGGCAGCAAAATTTTCCCTCAGAAATCAAGTGCTTATGTAATGATTTGACAGAATTTTGGTTTGACAACTGATATTCTAGACTAGCACATGAGAAAGAGGAAGGTATTTTAAAATATGCTGAATTTTGATCAGTCATAAATGAAAGGATGCAGACTTGGGTAAGTTGGCAGGATTCTTTTTGCCACCTCTACCAAACCTCACTAACTACCCCTGCTAAGCAAAAAGCTTGAAATCGTTTAATAGCAAAAGATAAAAAAACAAACCTAAACAAAACAAAAAACCCAAGCAAAAATATATATTTCTATTGTCTTCTCCAATGGAATGATTACAGAATTTTTCTGCACAAAGAGCAGATTAAAATCAGAAGGAATTTGATACTTTCCCTCAACTCCAGAGGCAAATCAAGATAGTTACTGCACTATATGATCTCACAGTGGATTATTATTTAAAAATTTGCTACTGTTGAATCTTAAGAATTTGCCTGAAATCCTCCAAATATAAGTTATAAAAGAGAAAATATAGTAAACACTATACCAGTTTTTCTTTGCTTTGTGAAATAAGTGCTAGTACAGATAGATAGGTTTTACAGATAAAGATATTTTGCAGCAAGTAACAGGCTGTACTGAATATCTCAGGAGTTTGACTTGGCCAGTACAAAGTCATGAAGGTTTTTTTCACATCTCACCAGTCCTGCTTACATAGAAGCATTTGAACAGTTTTTCACATGACAAAAGTGCTAGGACCAAATTCTTTATGAGAGGGGATAACTAAGGAAATTTTAATGAAAATCACTGTCAGTCAAATTACAGAATATTTGGAAGATGGCTGAACACAAGTACAAACAATTCAAAGCGGAGTCATTCACCAAAGCAGAAGTTATTATTGCTGCTCGCTATCCTACTTGGTGCTCAGAAACCCAAAATCAGAACAACTCTCAGTAGAGCAAACCCTGAACAATTTCACTCCTTGAATCACAATACCAAAATTACTAAATTCCAGATTGTTCAGGCTCATGGACAAATTCATGGACAGGATGTCCATAAAGAGATACTGAAGGGTATGGGTCTGATGTCCCCTCTAGCATCACACATCCAAAAATGATGGATTCCAAGGGACTACGAGGGAAATAGATTTCCATTCAGACCCAAAATCCCAGTCACAGAAGCTTCAAGGGATGTCATTTCACATAAATATGAAAGATTTTTTTTCAGAATGTAATTTCTGATACTTTTTAATGTCAGACTATCAACCACCATGCCCCTCATAAATGAAAAATCATCAGATTTTTCATTCTTTATGAAAATTCTATTTTCTTAGGCCAGAACTATTATAAAAATGACATTGACAGTGGCATAATTAAGCATATACACTGATCTTTTCAAAGTTTCTTTTTTCTGAAATGACTGGTCTTGTTTTGCAGTCTGCTATGTATTCTTTCACATAAAACTTTGAATGCTTGCTCTAGTTTGTAAAGCATCCTACTCTCAAGCATAAACAAGATTTCTTCACAAGTAATTCTTGGCAGTAATGTATAACTTCCAGAGCTCTTCAATATATACAAATACAAGGCAAATTTCCACCCCTGATTCTGAAATAGGATACAATAATTCTACCAAATGTTTGTCTTTGGTGTATAATAAAAACCAGTCAATTTTTCTTCCTGAAAACTCCCTCTTTCATTATTAACTCTTTAGTTAGGGAAGGGAAAAATCAAATATGAAAAAAAATGTAAAAGGAAGAGGCAAATGCTGAGAAAAAAAGGCATTTTAAATAAGAAGAATCTTTGTGATTCTTCTTATGAAAATATTAGAAAGGCAAAACCAGACATGCTTTCTACCTGTTTTCTATTGGTTTCTACTTGTTTTCTATTGGTTTCTATTTTAGGATAATGCATCTTCTTGCAGATCAGAAAGCAAACCATATTCTGGGTTACATCAAAACCAGCATGGCCAGCAGATGCCTCTTGCTCTGGACTCCACTCTCATGAGATCCCCCTTGGAGTTTTGTGTCCAGCTCTGGGGTTCCCAGATTTGGATTTGTTGGAGAGAGGCCAGAGGAGGCTACAAAAATGACCAGAAGCCTGGAGCAACTCTCCTATGAAGACAAGATGAGAGAGTTCAGTTGTCAGGCCAGGAGGAGAGAAGGCTTGGGGAAAACCTTACTGGGACCCTTCGATACTTGAGGAGATTTAGAAAGCTGGAAGCAACTTTTTACAAGCACTTGTAGCAATAAGACTGAGGGGATGAATTCAAGCTAAAAGAGAATACATATAGGTTAGTACTAGGAAGAAATTCTTCCCTCTGAGGGTGGTGAGACACTGGCACATTTCCAGAGAAGCTGTGGATGCCCCACCCCTGACAATGTCTAACGCCAGGTCAGATGGGGCATTCAGCAGCCCCAGGTGTCCCTGCTTGTGGCAGGGGGGTTGGAACAAGATCATCATGACCCTAAGATGAGCTCAGTTGGTCAGAGCATGGTGTTAATACTGAGTTTGATCCCTGTATGCACCATTTAGTTTAGGGGTGGACTTGGTGATCCTTGTTGGTCCTATCCAGCTCAGAATAGTCTGTAAGTTTGTGATCTTTCATGTCCCCTCCAACCAAAACTATTCCATGATCTTTGGCTGTTTGGCAGGACCAGCTCTTTGCAATAAATATTTTTGCCCTGAGATTGTGTCATTTGTGATTGTGATGTTAACTTAGCCAGATTCTACACAAGAACAAAGCTGTTATTGCTGTTGTTTTGCATGTCTCTGTTAAAAAGCTATGACAAATATCAGGTTATTTTGGACTAACATTATTAATGTTAAAGATTCCCCTTCTGTGAACAGCATATAAGCATTAAAAGGACTTCTACTTATCAATAACAGAGGCTCAGAAAATGACAGCCCTGAAAAGAACCTCATACACTTGAGATGCTCCTGGAATCAGACTAACTTCTATTTCAAAACATCAGAGAACTATGACACTGAGTGAGAAAATGTGACTTTCTGATCATTTGAGAGTTCTTCTTGCACCTGTTATTTATATTCAATGCATTTGGAAAGAGACTTGAATAAGAGGCAACAACTTAATCAGACTTTCTAAGGCTTTTTATGGTGGGGATTACAGACCAAAAAGAGTACTCAAGAGACAGAGAGACTTAATTTGTTTTCTATCTTAAATCAAAGTGGATGCAGTCAGTCATTCCCAAGTTCATAACAAAGCAAATCCATCTACAGTACCAAAAGCAAATAACTTTTGCTGACTTCACTGATCTATCAGGGCTCTTGGTTTTAAGGAGGAAAATCTAGAGGCTTTCATGTGCTACCAAAATTCAAACACCACAGTTTTAAGCTTTGATAATTCTTTGCTCCATAGGCTTCTCCAAGTCCTTGCTCTTAGCAAGTCCACAGTCAGGTTTGAATATTCTGTGTCATTGAGATAATGTGGAAAAGGTTTATCTGGAGAATAAGATCAAAGGATTTTTGGTGGGGATTAACCTGGCAGCACTTTTAGAAATATTGTGTTAAAAGGAGCTTTTTCCTTAAACTTCAGTCAACTGAAGTCAATCAGTCAACTGAAGTCAATTCAGTAAACTTCAGTCAATCCATTTTGTATCACCAGACTAAAACCTGGGGTTTCATCTAGTTTTTGCTGCTTTTTTTAATCCAGTAGATTATTAAGATGTGCAACATGATAAACTACTGTTCTGGAAATGATGATTTACAACATTGTTGCATATCATAAAAAACTACAGCGTCAAAATTGCTTAAAGCCAGAGTGCAAATTGCTTAAAGATGATCCCAAACTGCAGAATTCTCCTCTCCACTGAGCAAGAAGATCATGGTCTCTTTTTCCTTGTTTGGCATGATATGACAGAGCTGACACCTTTTTGTTTTTTAATTCCAGTGAGCAATTCAGTCTAAAACTCCTGTAAAATAAACTGGTGATGCAGCAAACCTTGCCTAGAGCAAACCATGAAAAATCTTTGTCTACCTCTCTTATGCAGGAAAAAAAAATTATAATTTCTTTTATAAACAGAATTACACTGTTTATAAAAGAAATTGTGCCTGATAATCCTTTCTATGCAAACCACAAAACCACAGAACTTCCCAACATCCAGGAGGCATCTTCTATATAAAAAAACCCCCAACCAACAAACCCTCCTTCTCTCTGTTTTCTACTTTGGTTCAGAGAAGCTGAATTGCTCAATGGAGGTTACAAAACAGTGGTGCTTCTTGAGGCACTTTAAGGTATTTAAGAAGGGGAATAAGGTGTTTAGATGATTTACTCCTCCATTTAAATGAATAGCTCAACAGGGAAAAGAAAAATCTTTGGCTCGTTGTCACCACTTGCTGAAATGGAAAGTAAAAGGCCTTAGACTGGCAGCCTGAACTTCAGCTTGAATGAACCAGGTGCAAAGTTGGCACATGGCTCAAGCAACTGCCCAAAGATTTTTCAGGATGTGTCAATGACACTAGAGGGACAGGACCATTTGTGTTCTGGGGCAAGACATCAACACATGGTAAAAACCACCCTACAACGCCACAAATAAAACTTAATGGTTTCACAACCATGTTTTCATTGCTCAAGGAGACGCAACTTTTCCCTTCAACACCAAGTCTTACACATCTTTCATTGCAATGATCTATCCTCTACCCTTTATTGGAGAAGTTTAAGTATTTCAAGAAATGAGCATGAATATAATTAAGACCAGATTCTCCCCTTGGTAAACTGTGCAGACTACTGTGAATCTAGAAATTATTTTCTTATCAATTTACATTAAAATGGACAAGAAGAAAGCCTTCCTTCCAACAGCAAATCTCTTTCTTTAAAAACAAAAACCAACGTTAAAATTGAATGTTTTATTAGTATGAGAATAATTTCAAGAAGTGTTTGAATACCAAATACAACAGCACTGTCTTTTGCACTGTTTGTGCCATACATGAGACAGATTATTTAATCTTTTAATTTATCATTGCAAGGTATAAAAATTGAGAGAATTTCACATAGACTAAATAAACTTGAAGACATAACATTTCCCCACAGTGTATGAATTTGTAAAGCACAGTGAGTATATGAACGTTTGCCATCATTAACATGCATCTGTTGTTCAGCAGGAATATCAAAATGTATTATTACATCCAACAACCTACACAAAAGACCAGCAAATAGATTCTTCTCTTAAACTAATGGGACTAGTTAATGGACATTCTGGAGAAAAGGTACAGCTTACAATCATGTCAAAGTCCAGCTGAAAATTGAATTCATACGCAGGGTATAAATTATCCAGAATTAACGCAGTTAATCCAGATTGTGACCATTTTAAGATAATGGGCTTTATGATTTTAAGATAATGAGATCCCTAATTTTTATTGTTAATATTCAATTGCTTATATTGCATATTCATATTTTCCTATGCATGTTTATATTTTCCTATGCAGTTTTTGAGGTTTTTTGGTTGGATAATTTTGGCCCATAAATGTTCAGGGTAGGCCAAAAACTTTTTTTTTAAAAGCTTGTTATATGAGGACAACTTACAGTTAACTCACATACATCCTTTAATTTCAAATACACAGTCCTCAGTCTGAAGTTAAACCGTCTTAAAGATCAACGAAAGTTCAGAATACACCCTGAGAAAATACTGCCCTTGATACACTCATAAATATTAATTACATTTATAGGATAGCAATACAAATTCTACCAAGTACCACAGGTCCCTACAGTTATTAAAGAGCAGGGAAAAAATACAGATAGAAATGAAGCGAGTAATTATTAGTGTTTCTGAAACTTCAAATTCTGTTCCACAGTTTGTCAGACATTTCCCTCCCAATGTTCCCCCCACCCCCCAATTTTAACAAGAATAGTTGGAATAAAATTAATCTCATACTGAGAATAAGAAGACAAATGCTATAGCTTGTAATAATACAGACCATCATACAGTATGTAACAGAAGGCACTAAAGCAAACTCTTTAACAGTAAAATTCTAACAAAATAGTAAGACATCAAAATTTACAAACAACCACAAACAGTTAAAATGTCACAGAACAGATGTAATAATAAATACAATTCAAAAACCACACTTATACCAAGGCAAATACACTGCCCATTTTAATTTTTCAGGAGAAAATGTAACATGTAGTAGCTAAAGGAATGAGAAAGCAAAAAGAAACAAAGTACAAATATAACGATTCTCGAAGGTTAATGGTTACACCACAGGCTTATAGTTACTGATCACATTTTTACTACCTATGCCTGCAGATAATTCTCTTTTCTTTTCCTCCTGAAGACGGCAGGACTATTATGTGTTGATTTTGTGTGCATTTTTAGTTGTCTTTTCTAGAAGTGCAAATCTGGAAAATTAGCATTGTAGAGCCCAAAAATGAAGAAAAAGAACTGGCAAAATATTGGAACAAAAAAGTTATTGTAGAAACAGAAATTCATTACTTTCATACTCTGTCAAACAAATAATAATATGCACTTGGAAAGAAAAGCAAAATCTTATTTTAAATGGCATTTGCTAAAGCTACAATAACAAAAGGATTTGTGGCCCTGTCACGAAAAAAACATTGACCCTTGACCTTTTTTCAGTTTAGAGAAGGAGAATAGCCAGAATCTTGTGTATCAACCAAATGTTTGTTTTGTATAAACCTTCTCCCAATTTTCTTAGTTTGCTGCAAAAGCAGAGAGAAAAACAAAAAAAAAAAAAAAAAAAAAAGAAGAAAAGAAGAAGAAACTGCCCCGAATGAAAGGCTCAATTCAGAAACAGTGCAAGGCTGCTTCTAAACAGTCATGTGACTTTTTTTTTGCTAACAGCCATGTGCTCGCGTATCATTTTACTCTGAAATAACTCTGCGGATTTCAGCTCAACCTGCCTTTGCTTATAATGCATGACATAGCCTGTGAGGGAGCCTGAGAACTGTCCCTCTTCAAAAGCAAGGTTCCCATGCTTGGCCTGTAACCATGGAAGCAGATGCCTTTTTTTGCTTACCCCTGCTTACCTCTTTGCAGCCACGAGCTGCTCCCTATTGTTAAAAGGGGTACGCCTTGATTTTTCTTCGTCGTGACTGAACTTGCTTCTTCTTCAAAGGGCACGATGCTGCAGGTCATTGGTCTAGACTGTTTGCACGGTCCAGAGAACAGCCTTGATGTAACCCTTGCTCCGTCTGTGCCACACCACCAGCCGTGCGACTGCAGACTGTAGGGGGACATCGGAGATCTGTATTTGAAAAGAAGTCCGTCCGATTTTGCCATTGTGCCTTTTCAGTCATCGATCGAATGAATATCGAACCTTCTGTCGTTGCATGTGTGAAATAGATAGCTTAGCAAGCACTTTTGTGCCCAAACCTGTGCAGTGGGCCCAACTCTTCCTTTATTCACAAGTATTATTGGTTTTTGTAGTGTAGTAGTTTCTTAGGAACTTTTATAACAGTGTTTTAATGTTAGACCAGTCTCACAGCAGAATCTCTTTGTTTTAACCTGCTTGATTTAGCACTTTATTTTTTTTTTTTTTAAAGGTGTTTTCTCTTTTAATCATTTCCAGTTGAAAATCAGCCCTCTTAAAGGGCAAGGGAGGCTGTTTTGGAATCAGTATGAACAGCCCAGAATTGTGAGGGGTTTCAAAACAAGATACTGACTGGAGGTTTGCTGTCATAAGGCTTTAAAATTAACACAAGAGAAAAATAAATGTGAACTTGGAAAGCTTCCAAAATTAATTTAAAAAACTGAAAAAATTTTAAAAAAATTGCTTTTTTTGCTTGTTTGTTAGAGACAATAAAGCAGATAGTCTTAAAGAGAAGACTTATATTCTAATAGATAAAATAACTCTGACAGTGGTGACTAGAACCCTAAAAGAGTTTTTATTCTTTTTTATTCTTTTTTCCCCCTTTATATAGAAAGACAAATAATCTGGAAAATTAACATCTGATAGCACAGGTTTTTGCTCTTCTGTACCAGTGCAAAAGCATTTTTGATACTCACTGGTCAACTTTTTTTTTTTTTTTTTTTTTTTTTTTTTAAAATTTTTTTTTTTTTTTTAAAAAGAAAAATGTTAATAATTTTTATTTTATTTTAAAAAGGAAACAGTTAAATGTCCACTGCAAGAAATTATGAAAATCATGCTAAACCACTGAGAAAGTGTAGCTGAAATATTCAGCCAAAGAGTTCATCAGAATTCCAGGAATTTCAGGGAGGAGTGAAGAAAAAAATTTTCTAACACCTTCAAATTAAAAAAAAAACCCAAACAATTGTAACTAATGTGGAAAATTATATCAGTCGGTAAGCAAGTTTTTACTCTTCTTTTAATGGAATGGCAAAATCTCTGATCACTGCTTGTAAAAAGAACCAAAAATCTAGTGAAAGACATCGGCACCGACTCATACAATATGCCAGCCTCTACTCTGCTCTAACAAAATTTGGATTGCATCAAAAAGGGCTTAAATATTCTTCAGGGTGCTGCTAACCCAGAGCTGTCTGTACATGACATCAGTATATATATTTTTGAGATACCACTGTCTCATACTTCAAGGCATACCTATTTTCTCTAATTGCCGCAGGCAAAGGGGAGGTGCACTAAAGAATAAAGAAGGTTACTGTGACAGATGAAACATAATTCACAATGAGTACTCTTTTCATCCAGCCTTAAGTAGCAGAGGATTACTCCAAGCTGAATTTTAGGGGAGTATGTATGATCTAATAATATGAGGACAGGCCACAAGCTGAAAGGCAATATAAACCAATTATGTTTTTGCTGATTGTTCGTGGGGTTTTGTGTTGGGGTTCACCCCCCCCACACACACACACTCTTTCTCTTTTCTGGAAATAGAAGAAATATTAACGTGAAGAAGGTCTGAAGAAACATGGGGAAAAGTAAGAAATGCCGAGAAATAAAAGTTGGGATTTTGTGGAATGGATATTGACAAATGCACATTCTATATTTCTGCTTCATGACACATTAATGAAATAAGATCATGCCTTTTCTTCAGTAATTATGCGCTGTGAAAGTAGGTAAACTAATTTTGATACACTTATTGAACTTGTGTTGCTTCCGAGAAATTCATACTTGAGTCTTCAAAAATGCTGTGTGATGTCAAGTTTAGATGTAGATAACTGTGATAGTAAAATAACTTTCTGCTAAGTGTGTGTACATTGCATTTCTGAGTCACTGTTTTAATATTTAAACAGTAAATGGGTAAGCTTGCATGAGTATTTTATGTTTGTTTCCTTATAGCATGCTTTTGAAAATAAGTGCTTAGCACAAATTACTGTATTGCATTTCGAAAGGCTTAATCTTTTTCTAGTTTCAGTTTTCATAAAACAACTCTTTTTGTTCGACCTAAAATTGCACTCAGAATGTCTGGACCTTTTAGCTAGTTAAACTGCAGAAACTGTTAAGGTGTTTGGCAGAAAAGAAATAGAAAACATCCCATTTTGTCTATAGAAATGTTAATTTAGATTAATTACTTTTTTTAAGTAATAGGTAACTTTAAAAAATCCATTTTAATGTAATTTTATTGAAGAATTCATTGATCTTCTCAAAAACATTTCTATAAATTTTGTATAATTTAGTATGTAAAATAAAACTATTTTTAGGTGTGGATTTTAAATGTGTTCTTTGAGTGTTCATCTTTGTCAAAAAATCCCAGACAAAAAAACCTCAAACAACTCTGAGTCAAATGTTTATTTTCATATATTTTGGATTTTTAAAATTACACAAAGTCTTCTTAGAAGCAGAGCTAATAAAACTGTGCTTCTAATTGAAAAATTAGTTATTACTAGGAGTTAGTTTATATCTTTGAGATTTTGGACTGAAATACAAAATAAATATTAATTGGAACAGGTTTTCTGTTATTCAATACTGGTACATGTCAGACCAGCTAAGACGATTTAACAACTTAACATCTGATGTTCCATAAACAAACAGCAGGAAAATGGCATAAAAACAAGCACATGAAATTATTATATTTTATAAACCAGAAAAGAACAATGCTGTTTTGTCTTTCTGGGTGATGTTACTGAATTATTCTCTTGCATAACACAATTTCATGTCATTCTTAAAAGCAAAAACTAATGTAAGAATTTCATAAACACCATAAGAAATTAGGTGGATTTTGATGAATAAGCGGTATGCATTAAGCCCACAGCAGTACTATATTTTAAAGAAAGAACAAGCAGTCAGAAAATGTATTAAATACAGTAAGAAAGCTGCTAGGTTGAAAGCATACATTTTAATGTTTTAGTTCGCGAGGGGAGCGGCAGCCAAAAGACCATTCTAACCACCTGACAAACAGCAACAAACAACAGCTCTCGAGTCAAAATATTTATTAGGGTGTCATGTCAATGTACAGGCTAGCATATGTGCCAAGGAGAAATTATTTTATTATCTTCAGCTGAGAGAACCAGCAACAATGAACGTACAGATTTTTAAATATACATGGAACTGAGAATGTTCTTTCAAATCATACATCGATTTAATTTTCATTGATCATTTCAAAAATATATCAAAAAGTGTGAAGTACAAGTTACATTAATTCCTGTGACAATTTTTATCCAAATGTTACTGTTGCCCTGTCATTTTGCACTTTCAATCCATGGTAAAGTTTCTTAGTAAAAAATATATACTTTAGCATTTGTTTCAGGATTCAAGTGGCAATTTAGCTACACTGAATGACATTAATTTAAGCAATATATCTTCTATTAATAAACTTTCAAAAACCATATATTTTAGTGGCATTCATATCGGTAGACTTGTTTTGTTCTCTTTAAAATTAGTTTGAAGTATAATTTATTATTGACATGGCGCATAAAACTTTCAGCAAAATTGCAGATGAAGGTTGTCTTTGGAAAAGTAGGGAAAAGAGAGCACAACAGATGACGCCTGTGTGCAACAAAAGAATCTGTTAGGATGAATAATGTTTTAATACTGAAACAAACTACAAGCACTCGTATAATTTTCAAATCCAAAAATATATAGTATTACACATTATTTTAATTCTTTTCTGCAAAACATACATCAGGAGGAATGAATATATGCCAAATTCACCATAGAGTTTTTAATTG
Source organism: Onychostruthus taczanowskii (assembly GCF_017590055.1). Lineage (NCBI taxonomy): Eukaryota > Metazoa > Chordata > Aves > Passeriformes > Passeridae > Onychostruthus > Onychostruthus taczanowskii. Next base: position 3,709,437 of record NW_024502236.1, read on the forward strand.
CCAGTGTTGAAATTTTTTTAAAAGAGAAGAGGGAGGGGAAAAGAGCTCTTCTCCTCCCCTACAAACTGCTTTGATTTTAAGCAAATCTAAGTGTGCAGGTACAGTTGTCTCATCCCATAGTCTATAAAGCTTTAAAAACTTACATCTGAAATTAAGATTTGTAATATTTTGGGAGCAACAAAGAATACAGCAACTTAGGAGACAACACTGGGAATGTAGGAAATCACAGACTTTGATTCTATACGACAAGCTGGATAGGAGTCAAAGCTGCCACATGTGGTGTGAAAAAATGCCACCCCGGTGTGAACAAAGGGTTTAAAATGGAGTCAAGAAGCGTGCAAGCTCAATGTCTAAGCTTTTCCTGTGAATTGTACTGCCACAACCTGCAGGATATCAAGTGGGCTGGGAAGAATAGAGTGCCTTTGGAAGCTACAATGGGGTAGCGGTGGCTGTCGGTGCATTGGGGTTTCTATTGTTTTGCTCTTCTTGTTTGTGTGGCGCCACAATGCGCTGCTCTACTTCAGCGAGAAATTAAACTCTAAGCACCAAAAATAAAGTCACAAAATTCACCGAGAAACTGATGTATGCAGTAAGTTGGATCTTGCTTATTGTAGTCCTGGTTTACAGCTCAATGAGAGAATTTACCAGCTGGATTGTGCATTTTACTGGGGCCTGAACTGCAATGTCACACATGCAAAAAAGAAAAAAAAATCAAACCAAAGAGTAATAGGTGTTGCTCGTAAGTATCTCTATGGCCTTTTACTGAGCTAATCATTGCAATAATACAAACATTTGCTAGGTTTATTCAACTAGAAAGAATGTTATGTCTTATTTCCATCAACAGCTTTCTTCCTTTAATTACAACATAAAGCTGTTAATCTGCATATTCAGTTCAAAAAGAACTCTCTTTTAGAAATAATCCATTATAGTGCATGTAGTAGCAACCTAAAAATGTATGGGTCACACTCACAAAACAGCTATGCTAACACTGCTCAACAGAGAAGGTACTAAAAATCATAAATATTCTACTTAAATAAAGGAAAATACCATGTAGCTCAGGCAAAAGGAATAATAAGAAAAGAAACAGTCAAATATATTTTCCAAAAGTACGTGAACTGCAAAAAGTACAATTTCCTTGATGAGAAAAATAGATTACAGTTACTAAATTCCTGAATAAAAAGAATTAAAATCCAAGAAAGCACACAAGCAAAACCTGATAAACGGTAGATTTTCCAAGAATTAAAGAAACCTTCTGATTTTCTATATTACCTTTGCATTTTTTATTAAGGATTAGGTCAAAAGCCACTGATTTTGAGTTTATGAATTCAGGTCAAGACAAGAACATTTTTCTATTTACTCTGTGTAACTCTGTATAGAAATCAATCCGTTACTTTCATTACAACCACACAATCAATTCCATTTAAAGTACAATGCAACAGCCAAGTCCAAGGACAATATGGATCACTGAAAATCCTTCATACTATCCACAGAATTTATTCAGTTTGACTGGGATGATTTTTCTTCTCATTAGTATTCACCAAGCTTTCACAAACAAATTTATCCTGGCTTCACCTGTTTTTAGCCCAAAGCATAAACCAAAAGAAAGCAAACACTAATTTACTTACACCATTGTGTAAGTATTGCTCTTTAGTAAATAACACAAATAATCTCTTAAAAAACAGTTTTGTGTGCCTAAGTCACATTGAGCCACGAACATTTCTTCAACTAGAATAAGACACGACTACATGCTACATAAACCATACAACATCCACACATGCAGACACACGTGATGAATGTAGACGATGTATTTAAGCACTCCATCTCAGCTATTTTTTATTGCCTTACAAATACTTGTAAACATACTCCTCTCATTTTTCTCTCCCTCATAATGCTCTTTTGAAGTTCCTAGGGAACACAAAGACAAGGTATTTAAAAAATGTAAAATATTATAAATGTATTTCCCTACATTCCCAAAGAAATTGCTGTGATCATTTGGACAGATGCAATTTAGCCATTTTTATAATGGTTCATAATTTCATACATTTTCATATGTTCATAAATGTTCTTAATTTCTTTAGCATTTTTAGTTCAACATATTAAAACCTAGAGATACTATCAGATTTTAAAACTGTAAAACTCCAAACAGTACTTTTATTTATGGTATTTTTTATTTATTTTAACTATTCAAGTTTATTTTGCTGGTTTCCTTTTGTTCCCAGCCTAGTTTCTCAAATTAGTTTCTCCAGCATCTTAGTATATTTTTGGGTTTTAAAACATTATTTTATCTCTCTGTCTGCCCGAAACATAAGACTGTCAAACAAATATTAAAAAAAACCAGTACAGAGTGAAAAATGTCCTGTTCAGAGGTCTCTGCCCAATAAAATCTAATCTTGAATATTCTTAGCGTTTGTTCCTTATTTGTTCTTTTATTGATCATTTTGTTCAACTACATGTGTCTCTCCCCAACAAGATATCAGAAAATGAAAAATGAATCTTGGAATATTGCTTCAGAATGTGCAGCCTGATGCAAACTAACAACACAGAGGTTGCGTTTCCACATCCAACATTTCCTCAGCTTTGATAATTTGAGATATGTAATCTCTGGGTGTTTCTTAGGCTGCCATCTCCTTTTTTAATCCAATGTATGTTTTTAAGTCGCTCTTAAATTGCTGTCCCTGCCAAGTGGTCATTCAGTGAGCAGCCTCCTCTCTTGGGCAGAAGCCAGCCCTGCACACACGTACATACACACATGTGCACGTACAAGTGGGAATGTGCCTTTTCTGACTTGTTATTTCAGCTGAGCCTCAAACTGGGCCTCTCATGAACCATTTATATTTATCTCTGCCAAGCCTCACTGGATGCATTTTGGTCAAAAGGAAAATTGCCTCATGCCAAATTTCTTACTCACATACAACAGCATGTAAATAGGTGAAGGGTTCACAGCACTGAGGGGAGAAACTGTTCTGACAGACTTGCAGTTATCCCCACTGCAAACCTTAAACAAGCATACATAAACATCTTTTTCCTCTTGTTCAGCTGTGTTTACTTGCCACTGCTTCCCTCCCCTGGCTTCCACCAGCTCATTTCTCCCCACCTCCTGAACCTGTTTATTTTCTTTCTCTTGCCTATCTGCCAGCTGCATTGCTGAAGGATCCCCCAAAATCTGCAATCCCACACATCCTTGTTCCAGGGGCACCCTGAGTATGTGAGTGGGGTGCAGGACTGAACAAGTTAATTCTGTACGGGCAGGAAGAGGCAAAGCTCAGGCTTTGAGAATACGAAGCTGGACAGTTTGGAAGGATTGCATTAAATGTAAGATGTAATATCTGCAAGTGAGATTGCAAGGATACTGTTGGGAGAGAAAAATTCATTTTCCCAGAATGCTCTCCATCTATTCAGACATTAAACAGCTGAAACGTGCGTGCCGCAGAGGTTAAGCTTGTCTGCTGAGAGCAGGACACCGAGCCACTGAGCAGCCCTGCCTCTCCCTCCGAATGCTGCGCCAGCCTGGGGAGCCGTGACACCAATTTCACCAGCAATCTGCCCCCAGGGGCTGTTTTAAGCCTGTCCCAGACCCATCTGCAAAGCTGGCCCCAGAGAGCCAGCTCAGGTCTGTTTGACATGCTACCGAACGGCTATGTAATCCTGTTCAGAGCCCGCAAATAAGCGATTTAAGGGATTTTTATTTATTATCAGAAAACAATTCCAAGGTTTCCTACTCAGCTGTGTAAATTAACAAACAAAGCTTTCCCCTGGTTAAAATGCACACTGGACCAGACAGTAACCACCTCCAAAATCAGCCCATCCCTCTCTGCAGAGACCATTTGCTAGGGCAGATCCTCTTGCCATCTCCTGAAGCCTGCTGGATCTAGGTGAGTCTGACAGGCCAGTCCAGGTAACAAGACCAAATGGACAAGAGGCAGAGGAACACATGGGAAAAACACGGTCTGAACGACCTCCTCTAGGACAGAAAACTACCCCCCAAACATCTGCTGCAGAGCCACTGCCTCAGATGAAGGTGTCAAGAGTGGTAAGAACAAACCCTGTCGCCCTCAAGAGCTTGGGGGTTATGTCCTTAACCTTTGCCCATCCCCTGAAGAAGATGCCTGGAAAAATCAGTCAGGAAAAGTATGAGGTTAGGAAAAAAATATCACCACCCTCTTCTGCTACAATGGTTGCTAATCATTTACTACCACATGGGGTGGTAAAGTCAATTCAATTTTCCCTGCGTGCAAGTGCTGAAGGTCATCACTTAGTATAAGTGCCAGAATTATTCTGATTTTTTGTGACAATGTGTTTAATTCACACTTATTGGCAGTTCAACAGGAACATCTTTGGTGTAAGCGCACACTCTGCCCATCAGTCATCCGGTGGTGTTTAAAAATGAGACCAAGTGTAACATGAGAGTATTCTCTTATTGGAAAGAACTTTCCACTGCCTTCCATAATTTGTAAATCACCTTCTCTGGGTTTATTTTAGTACCTTGATTCTATTTGAACATAGCTTATTATGATTTAATTTCCTCCTTTCTTTTTTTTTTAAAACAGAGGATGGAAAAGAAAAATAAATCTCTCATGCTCTCAGCATATAACAATTGATATAATAGACTGAAATGGCTCCTTCTAATCACTTGGGGATTTTTAAGTGCATTTTATTGACATGATAAGCCATTATGAGTCCTTCAGATTTGTTATGGTTTATCATAGCAAGGCTTACGGTTTTAAGTAATATTCCTAATATGCATTCACAACATCCACTCCAACAGCTTTTTTAATCTCAATTAAATACCATTAAAGATATGTATGGAACCTATGTATAAGTGGTACTAGAAGAGTGTTTATATGCACTAGTGACCAGACTAGACTGCCTCAATTGCCTTCTACCTCATCCCATACATCCAGAAGTCTTATTGCTCAGTACAAGTGCATATGAAGAGGCAACATTATTCAGCAGAATTATAGGAGGCAAAAGTTTCTCATGGTTTTTGTTTTTTTCTTTTTTTTTTTTTTTCTCTCCCTTCTTTCTTTTATTCAAGGTAGTCAATAAAAGGAGATCTCTTTTGCCAACCTCCAGCAACTGCCTGAGCAGAACTTGAAACCTCTTGATACATTCCAGCAAAATGAACATTACCCCTGGTGTCTAGGACAATATTTGTTCTCGGAAAGAAGTAAAACTGAATGTCAAAACTCACCTGAGAGAGCAAAACTGACTGCATAGAGCACACCTCTGTACACCATGCAGCTATCCTGAATGGCCACATAATTCACCTCTGTCTTCCCCAGCCTGTGCTACAGATTTATGATCTGCCTCTTTATGCTTTAGCACTGCAGACTACTGGTTTTTTGCCATTTCATCTTCCTTTTATCATTACATTCTGACTTCTCCACAGCCCTAGGCCCCTGCCCTTAGGAGAAGAAAGTGGAAAGCAGACAAAAGAGAAGTGTGCAAGGCAGAGGTGAGGCAGTCAAAATGAGTATGGCTGTCAAACTGGCCAGACCTTCCATGAGCAAAAGGCAGGGACTCCTGCATTAGGAGAAGCAAGAGAGAAGCTCTTAGAAGGCTATAAAACACTCAGAACTTAAGTGTTATGAATTTATGGCAATCACTCTAAATTCAAAATAAAAAGAGATGCAGCTGTCTTAGGAGGCTGAACTGGAGAAGAAGACAAAGCAAGACCTTCCAAAACAGAGTACAAAAAAAGGAGTGGGCAGCCTGGCAAAGCAAGCACCACATCTGGCCTAAGAACAGCCATTAAAACACCCAGAGGCTCAGCAGGATGCCAGAGGCCCACTTTGATATCTGGTGCTCTCCCATGCAACCCAAGGGCAAAAACCATGGGAAGGGGTATAAAAATAGCCCCAAAAGTGCAATGTTCTTCAAATTCAAAAGAATCTGGGAGCTGTCACCTTGCACAGAGGCTAGACAGCATTAATCAGCTAATGCTGTATCATCTTGCCTCTTCAAGCAGAAGTACTCAGCACACTCAGTACTATCTCTAATTTAAAGAAACAAATTATATATGCATAAAAGCTGAAGAGCACATGTCATTTAATTAGATATACCAACAGCAGAAACAAATGTTATTCATATTGCAAAACTAAGGGATACAGATCCAAATTGTACTCATAGTTATGGCCAGAAAGATGCACAATTCCCTAATCATTTTTGGCAAAATAGCTGCAAAAATCAAAGTAAGTTTTCACTGTTGTCAGAAGTTGGCCTGCTACTGAGATTTCCCTCAGTACAAAATGTCGTGCCTCTCCTATAATGGATTTTGAGTTTACGATGCACTCTCAGAATAATTTCAATAAAACCAAAGGCTATCAAATGATTTCATAATCAATTAACACTACAGCTTAATTCCCAGTCTGCTACATCCTTCAGTGCTGCTTGGCCACATAATTGATGTCTAATTTGCCATACCATAAAAATGGCCTTGTTTATTCTCATTCCATTACCAGTAACTAGCTCATTATTCTAATGCACTCTGAAGTTTAAAAAAAAAAAAAAAGTGAAAGAAAATTCCATTCTATTCTACATGTATTAGTTATCCTTACAGGCTAAAAATCATATTTAAATCATTATAGCCCTTTCTCTTTATACATACCAAGTAACATATTTGTTGCAGAATATGGTCCATTTTTGAAGAAAGTTTGTTGTGGTAAGACAAGACCAGCAAGACTGGCACATATCAATCCTTGAATAAAGTAAATAATTTTCATTTTATAACTTCCTGCTTTATTTGGACAGCCCAACATGATAGAAACAGTTCAAAAGTCTCTCCTAAGAAATAACTTTACATTATCATATCCCAAACATCGATAACTTTATTAAGATACTCCAGAGCAAAATCGGCATGCAAGTGCAACTGAAACCTCCCCCCAAAAAAAGTTTATAGCACAGTAGAAGAAATCCTCTTCCCCACCACAAGGATGTTGAAGTCTGCTTTACTTTGGTATTTGACAAAAAGTTATGTAGCACAGGTCAGTGATCAATGGCTTACCTAAGCAAGTAAAAATTATCAAACTACTACAAATTTCTCCTCCACTACTCACAGAAGCAATAGGAGATGGAATTATTGGAAATAATTTACTGACCACTTAAAGTTAGCAAAAATCTGTTATTGAGTCCCTTAAACAGAGCAGTTGCAATGCAGCATCTGAGTGTTTATTTCTACATTCATTCAGCCAAACCTGAATTCAGGCAGAAATCTACAAAAACAGTCACTTCCTAGAACCCTGGGCCTTTAAACTGCTGTCCTGATCTTATCTAGTCACTTGCTATTTCCTTAGACTCTTAAAGACAGCATTATATAGTCATTATTCATGCAATACTCTGTCATTTAGTATTCACTTTCCAGGATGATTTGGTTTCCTAAAGATACATTACTGCACTTTGATTATATACAGCAATTTCAAAACTCCATGCAAGGAGGGCATTATTTTTTTAGGAAATGAATTACTAATACTCATATGATTAAACTAAGTGATAAGGTCCATTCCTGGACCACAAATATTAAATGATATTATAGCACGATAATCTAGAAGAATCCTACCCACACCTTTTTAATTCATAATTTTTTGGCTTATATTGTGACTCACATTTCATACATAAAATTAATAAAAAAAAGAGAAATAATCAACAAAAGAAGCAAAATAGATCAACACTCAGAAATCTCAGATTTATATTTGTCTTTAGCAGACCAGGGGACCATGGCTCTGATGTCCATGTCATTTAGAGTACCTGATGATAGCTGCATTTGTATTTACATGCCACTATCAACTTCTGGGAATATCTACAAATTTTATTTCATTGCTATATAGAACTCAACCACTTCCTTTTCCCAAGAATCAAACGAACAGCTTTTAAGACTGATTGTTACAGATCACCCATTTAACGAGAAAGAGATTATTTATCCCGTTGTTGTACATTTAAATATAACTAGTTCATGATTTTCTGGTTTGTCAAGAAAGAATGTCAATCATCAATTAGTTATAACCATCTAAAGTATATAGAGAAAGAAGAGGAAAGGCCTGAGAAGACTGAATCTTGATACCTGTAATAATGTAAATTAATTGACCTAAGCTTTCCTTTATCTGGAAATGCTCAACAGAACCTCTATCATCACAGTAGTTGACCAATATAAATTATACTTTTAAACAGACCACAAGTATCTCTTTAATTTGAGGCAATTAATATATTCTCATACACACAAAGAAACAAATTTAGGACTACTTTTCTGAGTTGTGCATATTAATTTTTTGCCTCTGCGTAAAATAGAATCAGGTATAGATAGCATACTAATGTGAAATGGTATTACAATAATGACCAGAAATGTTGTCTATGATCCTTTAAAAACACATTTGTATCAGCAAGCACAGTAATATATCTGTCTACCACTCCAAGATATTTGAAAGAAACCTAATGTACATAGTCTGAAAAGCATGTGAATCAAGGAAGCGCAAAGAACAAAGCATAAAGTTTGGTTCCATGTACTCATTTCTTTGAAAAGACATAGTCCTTAGTACTTTGGTTTGTTTTCCACATTTCTTTAGAAGTATTTAGAATATACTTACAGATAAAAAAAATTTTATCCAGTAAAGGACTAAAATGTGAGGTTTTCAGTAGTGTGTGCCACAGTGTGGCAGGGGCAGGACAGCCAGGGGATCAGGCCCAGCCAATAAGGATTTATGAAAGGCAGTTCTGCTTGACCAACACAATGGATGAAGGGAAAGGTTGTTGATGTTTAATATTTTTATCAATGGTCTGGATGAGAGGATCAAGCACACCCTCAGTCAATTTCCAGAAGACACCAGGTTGGGCAGGAGTGTTGATCTGCTGGAGGGCAGGAAGACCCGACAGAGGGAGCTGGAAAGGCTGCATCCATGGGCTGAAGACAACTCCATGAGGTTCAACAGGACTGGGGAAAAGTGGCTGGAAAGATTCTTGGCAGAAAAGTACCTGGGGGTGCTGATCAACAGCAGCTGAACATGGGCCCAGGTGTGCTCAGGAAGCTGTGGCACCACTCTTGTATCCGTGATCAGCTCCCTGTACTCAGCACTGGTGAGGTCACACCTCAATCCTGTGCCCAGTTCTGGACCCCTCACTGCAAGAAGGACATTGAGGGCCTGGAGTGTGTCCAGAGAAGGGAACAGACCTGGGGGAGGGTCTGGAGCACAAGTCTGGTGAGGAGCAGACAGATTGAACATTAGGAAAAATTTCTTCACAAAAACATTTATCAAGTATTGGAATAGGCTGCCCAGGGAAGTACTGGAGCCACCATCCCTGGATGTATTTAGATGTGTAGATGTGGCACCGAGGGACATGTTAAGTGGTGGCCTTGGCAGTGCTGGGTTAATGGTTGGACTTGATGATCTTAAAGGTCTTTTCCAACATAAAGGTGCCTATGAGTCTATGACAATATATCTGCATACCTATCTTAGGAGTTTGATAGCATCTTAGTTTTGAAAGAAACTTAAATCTCTACTCTCAGCAATTTCAAGGAAAGTGTTCCAATTATGAAATGAATATTAAAAACATAATCTCTTTTTCTTTTTAATTCTCAGAAGATGATCTTGGATTCTTTGGATTTTGCTTGTAGCATAGCCAAACAGGAAAGCAGAAAAAGCAAAAGGTCATAGATTTTTTTTTTCCCCTCCACAACGATGAAACTAACAAGAATAATTTATTTTATTTTGGCAAGATGATATTATTTTGGAAATAAAATCTTCAAAATATTGTCTGAATTTCAGGAAAGCAAACCAATGAAAAAGAACATGCTCAAAACACCTTACAACTGCAGAAGCTTCACACCAGTTTACAAAGCAGCATGTAACATAGTGATAGAACCCAAGACAGAGTAGCATAAAATTAAATTAAACAAAAAAATAAATCCCTTTCTTATCTTCTCCTCAGAGAAGCTTCTGACTACTAAACTGTTGTCTCATTCTTGACAACAGTTAGGAAACAGCCATATTTTTCCTCCAGCACTTATCCTGAAATTCCTGCACAAAGATGATATTCTTTCCTTTTGGCAGGACTTGGCGAAGTTCAAGTGCCCTTTTGCTCCGGTGAGGCTTATGATGAGGAAGTTGTGAAATTATTTAGGATACAGCAGTGCTGTTGGGAAAATGAAATGCAATCCTCTTGAGCAACAGCCATTAAGGTTGTCCACACTTTTATTCTTAAGTATCTGCTTTTCTATGACTTGAGCAATCATAAAAGGCATGGGAAAAACTTCCTGATAATTTTGAACACCTCTTCAGAGACTTTTAATATTATTCTTCTACACACAAAATTACCCTGTGTTCCTTGGGGACTGACATTACACAGCGTAAGAGAATGTAACAGCTCAAGAGAGATAAAGTACAAAGAACAAAGCAGGGCTCATGCGAGAACATCATGCAATTGTCAGTAAAGATTGCACCAACCTAGGCAGTCCATTCTCATGTTTAATAATTCTTGCCATGAAGAAATTCTTCCTGGTGTCCAACCTGAACCTCCTCTGGTGCAGCTTGAAGCTGTGTTCTCTTGTCCTTGCCTGGGAGAAGAGACCCCAAACTGCCAATATCTTCAAGAGTTCCCATATTGCATAAGCAGAAATACACATAATGATGCATATTCCTGGCATGTATCCTTCAAAGTTTTTCATTTCAATCAAGAAGATGGACCCTCTCAGGAAAATTCTCATCCATTATAGCAGAAACTAGACTTTATTTACCTATAAATAACTTATCTTGTTTTCAAATTTACTGTCAGCATCTGACATTTGCTGGAAAATACAATTCAGATTTTGGAATCCCTAGTGCTAGAAGAGAGCTGCCAAAAAAAATGCAGACAACCTAAAAAAGTCTATCCTGCCTTTTAAAAGGGATGTCTTTATTGTAGTTTCCAGACTGGACAACATCTTTAATCAAAATAGTGCCACAGTACTATGTTTGTGGAAAAATCATAGAATACGCTGAGTTGGAAGGGATCCATCAGGACCATTGAGTCCAACTCCTGGCCCTGCAGAGGACACCCCAAGAATCCTACCATGTGCCTGAAAGTGTTGTCCAACACCGAGAGCATTTTCCAAACTCTGTCAGGCTTGGTGCTGTGATCACTTCCTTGGGAGCCTGTTCCAGTGCCCAACCACCCTCTTGGAGAACCTTTTCCTAATAGCTAACCTAACTCAGCTTCAGGTTGTTCCCTCAGATCCTATCACTGGTCATCAAAGGGATGATCTGAAAGGGAGATCAGGTCTGTTTCCCCTCTTCCCCTTATGTTGAAGACCACAGTGAGGTCTCCCCTCAATCTCCTCCAGGCTGAACAGACCAAGTGCCCTCAGCTACTCCTCATATGGCTTCCCCTCAAGGCCCTTCACCATCCTCGTGACCATCCTTTGGACACGCTCTAATATCTTAAAGTCTTTCTTATATTGTGGGACCCAAAACTGCTCCCTACACTCGAGGTGAGGCTGCCCCAGAGCAGAGCAGAGCAGGAAAATCCCCTCTCTTGCACAGCTGGTGATGCTGTGTCTGATGCCCACAGGACAGGGTTGGCTCTCCTGGCTGCCAGGGCACTGCTGGCTCATGTCCAACTGGCCATGGACCAGGACACACAGGTCCCTTTCCCCAGTGTTGGGAACTACCTTTTTCATGACAAAGGCACTGCCACATAGACTTCCACTTCCTGTTGTTTGCCAACACTTGGAGCACAGTGTGAAAAACACATATTGACCACTGAGAACTAGAGGTGTTCTATCAAAACCAAAATAAAGAGGCAATATTCCTACTAGAATTTAAAGATGCAAAACAGATACATTGATCACAGCTATATTTTCCATAATCACTATTGATGTCCACATAAGCTCAACATGCCCTGGCTGTGTGCTCTGGGAGCCCAGAACCCCCTGTGTGCTGGGCTCATCCAAAGCCCCGTGGGCAGCAGGGCAGGGAGGGGATTCTGCCCCTCTGCCCCGCTCTGCTGAGACCCCACCTGCAGGCTGCATCCAGATCTGGGCTCCCAGCACAGCAAGGACAGGGAGCTGCTGGAGCCAGGCCAGAGGAGGCACCAAGGTGATCAGAGGGATGGAGCAGCTCTGCTGTGAGGAAAGGCTGAGAGAGTTGGGATTGTTCAGCCCAGAGAAAAGAAGGCTTCAGGAAGACAATAGAACCCCTCAGAGTACCTAAGGGAGCCTACAAAAAAGCTGAAGAGAGGGACTTTTTACAAGGGCATGTAGTAATAGAAGAAGGGAATAGATTTACGCTAAAAGTAGATAGATTTAAATTAGATATTAGGAAGAAATTCTTTACTGTGAGGATGCTGAGGCCCTGGAACAAGTCTCCCAGAGAAGCTGTGGCTGCCCCACCCCTGGAAGGGTTCAAAGCCAGGATGGATGCAGCTCTGTGAAATCTGGTCTGGTGGAAGGTGTTCCTGCCCATTGCAGGGGTTTGGAACGAGATGATCTTTAAAGTTCTTTCCAAAACAAACCATTCTGATTCTGTGATGATTCAATGATTGCTAACATGACTTGTCCCACTACTTCTCTCTATTTTCTGGGTTAACCCAAAATTACGAAAACTGATTTTCAGAATTGCACATAAAAAATCAGTAGGAAGAGTTTTGCCAATTTTTCCAACCCAAAAACTAATGAATAGGAGGTATTTGTCTTCCTTAGAGCAAATTAACATGACTGCATTCCTGAATTGACTTCCAAAATCTTAGTAATCACCATTACCACATCTAATCATTATTAGGACTAAATTCATAAAGCATTCTACCTTTATTTATTGATTCTTTCCTAGATTAAACTAAGTTTGCCCTCCTCTAGCATGTGGTTCTTGTTATGTCTACCATCTGACATTTTCTGACAATCAGAATTGCTATATGTATTAAATACTGAACTTCAGGTGGAATAAAAGCATAAACACCATTCATTCCTCTTCAGCTGGGCCAGTTTGTGAAAGACTGTCCAGTTTCTGATTAATGGACAAGACTACTTAATACTGAAAAATCAAAAGGCAAGGCTAAACAAGGCTATTCTACTATCTTTAGTTTACTGGAGAAAGTGCAATAAAGAAAAATTATATTTATTTATTCAACCTTCACACAGATATTGAGTGAATGTTTGCCATACTCCGGAGCTGCAGGTTTCAAATTCAAGCAGACTCTGAATACTTCTCTTTTTTTCTCACTTAAAGTGTTCTAATTACCAAACAATGTAACAATACTTAGACATTCTCTGTACATTGAAGTGATAAAGGTCAATTCCACATTGGGTCCACTCCACCAACAGTTAAATATCAAGGAATAAAACCCAGGAATCTGAGAACCCCAAAAATAATTCCAAAACAAAAAGTAATCTTTCTTAAACAATGCTATATTTTCTACCCTCATGTTGTAGACAATTACTTGTAAATTCCTGCTACAGCTGATAATAGTCAAAAATATATCTGACTCAGATATTGCCTTCTTGCTGCTTTCAAGTAAGCTGTTCAAAGCTCTGCCTTGTGTCTCATATATTTAGTCCTAATTCCTTAGAAGCACTTGACAAAAGAAAAAAATTGTTGCTCATATATTAAACACTGAATCCTAAGTTCAGTTCAGAGGTGAACAGAATATGACAAGACTTGATATACTTTAGGGTTCTTTTCTCCTAGATTTGTATATATAATGTCAGCTATAATTTTTCAGGTCTCTTTTAACTCTATTGCACTGCTAACAGAACTGCAGCTGCTCTTTATTTATTTGTATCCTTTTTTTCTTTTTCCCCTCTTCATAATATACAGTCTGTCTGGCTCATTTTCAAGCTATTGAAATATTTCAATTCTAAAAAGAGTACAATAGGCCATAACCACTTGCGTGCTTATGCTTAGGAAGCCTCCCTCCCTCCTCTCCTCAATCTTCTGTGAATTTCTTAAGTCTAGAAACAAAACTGGAAATTCGAGTGTATGGTATGTCTCAAAACAAGTTTGGTTTGTGCTGGTTTAGCTGTTCCCTTCTGAGATTAAAATACTGTACAAAACAAGTAATTCTTGTGGTACTGCTTCTGGAATTATGAAATGCAGACATCTACAAAAAGTGTGACACTGACTTGAAACCACCTAAATCAAATTTTATAAACTTAATGCCTGTTCAGTTTCAGCTCCAGAGACAGCTGTCAGTGTGTTGAAGTTATCCAAAAATACACCTCAATGGACTTTCTTCATTGAGGTCAGGGAAAAGAGAAGCTTGTGGTGGACAAATTATATTAAAAGTTTCCTTGTAGAGCTTATTAGTAGCGCTTATTTTAGAGACTGGTTGTCTTTCCTAATGTTATTTTATGTGAGGCCTTTAGAACCTGATGTACTTCAATGAACCATTGAAAAAAATCCAGATGGTCAAATTTTAAAAATCATGGTTAAATTTTGCATTGGTTAATTTTTTTTTTTTAGATTGCTACTCAAGGCCCCTTAGTCTCCTCCCAAAAAGCCACATCATTTAAAAAAATATTTTCTTCTTTTTTTTTTTTTTTTTTTTTTTTTTTTTTTTTTTTTTTTTTTTTTTTTTTGTTAATGCCACAAATATTTTCCTTCCTGCAGTTAAATGAACAGCAATTAAAAATGCAAAACTATTTTGTATGTTACATTATGTGAGCCCATAAAGCCAGGAAGGAGCAAAGCAAACTCTCTGTTTGGAGTGGAGAAAGAAACAGAAACCTGTGCAGAGTCAGGATGTTAAATGAGGAATCTTTATTTTAAGCAGTTATACCAACAGCAGTGGCTATGAGATTGCCTGTAAAATCTAGGCAATATTATTTGCTTTAAATGTATGCTAATATTTTTTATTTCATACCTGTGTGGCAAATGTATGCTGTATCAAATGGTCCAACACTGAAAGCCTCCTCAGCTAAGAGGGGATGTTGCACAAACAATACTGTCTTTGCTACAGCATGTTATACCAGGATTTAATGTTAATAACAAAAACAATGCCACTTTGAGGGGGGGGGCGGGGATAGAAGCATAACAAAAGTCTACCTCTCTGTCTTATATTAAGAGTAATTTCCAGAGATACTGACACTGGAGCAAGTATTCAAGGTGTATATACCCAATATCCTGCAGATTTCAAGAATTTCAATGGGAATTAAACATCCATGATTCATCCAAGCAGCACTCCCAGTCTAGATCAGAGCTCAAAGAAGAGGTCCAACAATTATTCAGAGTCCTGAATGTATCTATCTTTGCTTTTAGGTAAAAAACCAGCAATGAATGGAGGGGCCTGAGACCCTCCTTGCATCCTCATGTCTGGAAGGGAGAACTTTTCTCATGTGATTCCTTCCAACGGTCCTCAGAAGACGAGTTACAGATCCCTGGTAGAACTCCTGCACAATGGGAAGACACTTTGTACTCATGGCAGTATTACTGTTGCTGATCGATTTAACAGAAACACCTAATAGCACAAGGTCAAATTATTCTGAGAAACCTTGGTTCATCTCAGCCCAACCTCTAATTTCAAATTCTGTAGTTCCAAGAACTCAAACCCCAGTTGATATTTGATCTTCAAGCCCAGGAATCCAGAACTGCCCATAGCTCTGTTGTAGGCTCTGCAGAGCACGGAGTAACTGCTGTTAACCTGAGGCACACAGCAACCACAAACAAGCACTCAGAATACTCACGTGAATGAATAACAGAAGTGTGCTGTCATTTCTAAACGTAAAATGTGGCTTAAATCTTAAATACCTTAAAACTTCAAAACCTTACAATATCATTATTTCTTAGCTAGTAATTAATGCCTTCTACAGTGGTAAATGTGTATTCAATAATGACAGTTGCAAGGAAAATACAGTCCTGAGTGTCAAAGGCTCTTAGTTAAGATGTGGCTCCTAGGGCTCCTTTGCTCCTCAGGGCAGGAAAAATGAGTTTGGGAGACAGCCAGGCTGTGAAAAGTGGAACATCCTCAACAGCTACAATGGCTGGAAAGCCAGGAACACCAACCCTACGTGCTGCATGTGGCACAGCTTTGTTTGCCCTTTTGTTTTTGTTGGCTGGTCTTTTCTTGTTTGTGATTGTTGTAATGGCCAATATACATCTACAAAGTATTTTGGTTCTGGTGAACTGGCTTTTGCCCAGGTAACCTCATTTCAGCAGAGAATCCCAAACCTGCCCTGGACATAGGTTTTTGGGTTGCAAACCCTTCCCCTGGAAGTTCCATGGGAACAGAGGTGAACTGGACAGACAGCCCACTCCTACCTCCAAACAGAGAAGATGGGAAGGAAATCCAGGTGATGAAATTTATCAAGGCCTTCCTCACAGGGAACTAAGGAGCCTGTACACCCTAAAGAACATTTAAGGAGCCTGCCCCAAGTCTAACAATAAAAAACATGTCTGGAAATTACCCATGCATTCTAGGATTGTCTCATTCACATCTTAGGCAGAAAACTGAGTTAGGTTGAAAGTAATTTATCAGTTCTGAAGTTACCACTGTGTGAAGATTGGGCAAGAGGCTTGGTAGTGCATTGATGTAGGTCTGCTTAAACCCATGGAGCTAATCTCTATGTTTTTGTACTACACTGAGAGAGCTTCTGGATTTTTTTTTCCCCCACCATATTTAAAGTAAACAATGGGCTGAAATGACAACTCTTATCTTCAGATATTTATCTGGAATTACTGCCCTACAGCAGGCAACTCTCTTAGGCAAGTAAATCCTTTCATTTCTATCTGTGTATTACATTCAGAAGAATCAAGTGTTTATTCATAAACCACAGACAAGATCTCTGGGAAAAAAACCTACCAACCTTATTTCAACTGCAATGAACAATGTGCTGGACATTTACACATACTTATTAGCAAGACAACAGAGAATGCTAGCTCTGCTAATATTGCTTTTCAGCATAGCTTTAGAATAATGATTTTTTTAAAAGATAAGTTTGATCTGTAATTCAAATCACACTATATCTTTGATTTGCTACCCCCTCCTCCCCTCACACTCTCTTTACTCCTCCCTCCCTCCGAAAAGCTTTATATAGAGTGGCTGGAAAGCAAAGTAGGGATCTATGCAGACACTATCCATCACATTTCTGTCTTAATTGAATGACACCAGAATGAGATCGATAAAATGTAACAAGAGACAGCTTTGCATTTCCACACTCACTTATTCTCCCTCTCTATTACGGCCAGCCATCACCGTGACCAGAAAGCCTAAGTATTGAGTCTGAACATTGCTGCCAAGCAAGCTGTTAGTGTATGAATAAACTTGTCAGGAAAACAATAAAACTTACAATACTGGGAAAGGCCAAAATGTCAAAAGGCTGCTGCATGCAGCATTAAATATGCTGCTTTTAAAGCTGAACTATAGAAACATATGAAGAGTTTCTAAATAACATGGGCACTGGCAATTCTTCAGACATTACTCCCCTCATTCCCTCAAGACATGTCTGTGTGCGTGTGTGTGACCGTCTGACATGCAGTTGTCGTGACCTCTTGGCGCAAATCTGCAATTTCAACAATAAGCCCACACCAGCTGTGATTTCCCTATGTTCAAGGATTCTGAGATCTCCAATGCATTATTGATAACCTCGTTGCTGTGCTAAAAGCAGAGGCTGATGCACTCATAATCCCAGACTTCTCCTGAAAAGCTCCAGCTTCACATACCAATCGATCATGAGAAATAAAATGAAAAAAGCCCATTTCAAAACCAGGCTACACTTTCAATATTGCATCCATTTCAGCATGCATCCTGAAAATGTAAGCTTTTTTTTAACTCCTCTTTTTTTCCTAAGCCTCATTTATGACAATCTTTTACTCCTGACCCTGCTAAAGTAATGCTAGATTATTAGGCGCATAATTCAGATGTCAGCTTTGGGTCACATTTATATTTAAAGTGTACATTGCTTTTGTAGCTAAACTCCCCATGCCAAACCAGGTATTCTCCTAACTAGCAAATGAAGCAGCTAATAGTATAAAAAACCACAAAAACAGCTCAACAAAAAAGAAGGCACAAGTTATTACAAGTGAATGCACTAAACAAGATGACTTATAAAGACAGGAAGAGGAAAGAAATAACAATAGTAAAACTGCACAGGATACAGCTTTACTTATGCATAATTAGGAAGCTCCTGGAATC
Organism: Onychostruthus taczanowskii; assembly: GCF_017590055.1. Lineage (NCBI taxonomy): Eukaryota > Metazoa > Chordata > Aves > Passeriformes > Passeridae > Onychostruthus > Onychostruthus taczanowskii. The sequence continues at coordinate 3,727,521 of NW_024502236.1, forward strand.
TGAAACCACAAGTATCACCAATTTTCTGGTCTCAGTTCAGTATGTAAAGAAATGCTCAGACATTGCATCACAGGAAATGGTCTCTTCATGTTTCAAGACAGACTGTCATATTTCAGCTTGAAACACAATTAGATATTAAAACAATTGCTGTACAAGTACAAGCACTTCTGCCAGGCACTATTAAAATCCAGCTGATGAGACACTTGGCCTCTTAGCTTCAATACATAATCCTTCATGCCTGGTTGACTGTGCTGCATTGTTTCTTCATTATCACATCCATGCTCAGTCTTTTTTTTTCCTTATCTTTTCTTCATGTACCAACAATCAAATATGACTTGGCTGTAGGTAGGAGACTGAGAAAGTTATGACTCCCCAAAGTAGAAAGATTCCTTGAGTCATCCCTATTTATCAAATTTAGGCATGCAACAACTTTAGTTTCAGTTCTTTTTTTTTTTTCTTTTTAGAAAGTGTATTTACACAGTAGACGCAAAAGGAACTAATTTTCAATAATATATCCAATTTTAAGTAAAATTACATTAATGATCACTAAACAGGTGGTATTATTAAAAGTATACTGAAAAAATAATCTGTATATACTTGTCATCTTTCAGAACAGTACCTAAACCTCAATTATCAATAGAAAAATTAAAATAAAAAGAACTTTTAAATTTGATGACTGTCCCCTGAGGTTACATTCACCCAGAACTGACCAGGACTTGTTAAGATTAATGTATTTTCTTTAAAAATTACTACTGAAAAGCCAAAAAATATCTAAAGTATCATTGAAAACTTCCATGCACAGAAGTCAGAGCTTAAATACCTTATACATATAGTAGACAATGCCTTATTAGTGTATGGCCAATATTAAATACTAGATATCAAAATCATAGAATTTGCCAGAAAAGCTGACAACAGTCGCAGAAGGAAGTAAGCTGGGAAGTCCTAATGCCACAGTTTCATAGAAGTAACAACACCATGACTTCAGGGTGCCTACAGAGTCAGTGAGAAGAAAATTGCTACTCTAAAAGGCCAAAAGAAGGATGCCCATACAACCTTGGAAAAAGGCCAGATTAGATACTCAATTTGGGTAACAGAAGTGAGATGGTGTGGTTGACCCTTTGGAGCACTTGCATTGCTGTGAAGAGCAAACAGATCAAGCAGCACATATTTCACCCTGGTGCTCACTCTGTGAAGGCAGGGAAAACAAAATTTTCCATGTACAAAAGGGGCAGAGCAAACTGGGGGCTGAAGGCAAGAGGCTTCCTTCCCTCCCCTTTCCTTTCTTGTATCAGTGGACAAGAACCACAGCCAAAAGCTGAAGAAACACACCAAGTACAAGCTAGACACCATTTATGACAAGTTAAATATGCATTAATCAAGATAGCTCCCAAGGATGTCAAAATGAATGGAAAGCAATTCTAAGGAATTTCTAATTTACTTCATTTTTAAGTAACATTTAGAAGATTTGGGATTTCCAAAAACACTTGCAAATTTCACAGATTTCCATATGAAGACAGAACCTTCTCCTCAATCAATTCCATCCATGTGGTAAATTCTCAGTGGTTTACAATAAAATGTTTTGTCAACTGAGTCTCTATTTCATCACAACACACAAAAAACTCATAAATTTAATCCCTTATCAACATCAATTTACATAAGTGTTGTTTTGCTTTCTAATAACCTACAAAAACACACTCAGCTATCATTCAAAGGTCATCTTTGCAATGAAAGCTATCACCCTCCCCAAAGAACTATCCCTTTGTTTTCATTGGTTTTCACTGTGGTTAGTTCAGCAAAGCAGCATAAATGGCTGCTCAAATGGCAGTCTAAGACAGCACTATGTCAGGCACTGACAAGTGAATGCTGTGGGCAGATTCTCTGGCAAGATTAAATTCACATTTTATACCACAGACTGCCACTGTTCTGCCTAATTCTAGTGATCCTAATTATTCTCCTCTTCCTTTCATTTACTTGTGAGGAGAAGTCATACTGTTTACCTAAGTTTGGCTTATTATCTATGATGAAACTCAAAATACCTAAATTTAGAACATGCAGTATATGTAGGCACTGCAAGGGAATACCTGCTTCCCTCCAGGGGTCAAACTCAGAGCACACAAACACAGCATTCGAAGTCCAGCAATGCCATCTTCACATTCAAGCACAACAAAGCAACTAAATTTTTCTCTCTCCTTTTTCTCAGAACTTCTTTTGGGAGAGAACACATTTTAAAAATCATGTCAAAAAGAGGTAACAATTTGTTTATAAAATTCAGTGATTCTAAAGATTTATTTAAATAATAACACCATGACTGAAATATTAACACATATTAATAAATGTTCATTAATACATAAATAGAAAAAAGTCAAGCATAACTCAGACAAAAGATGAAAAAAACACTTCAAGGATTAGTAAAACACAATTTTGAAAACTTTCTGAGTATACCTCAGGTTAAAGATAAACAGAACTTTGTCAACAACCACAGAGGCAATATTTTATCCTTGGTGCAATCCTCTACCAGTGAAAGGTACCATTCTCTTAGTTTAGCAATACAATATTAGACAGCAGAGAAATATGGAGAATTTGTGAAACTATAAAAGTTTATTTCCCCTTATATTTTGAAAATGATTTTGCTTTTATGAATTTTTACTAATTTATTACTAATTTTTTACTAATTATTACTAATTTGTTCTTATAAGGCCACTAAAACTCCCTTTTAGTAGTCAATTTGTTATTTAGCTTCATTATTCTACTTTAGTATGTGATAAAAATATCAAATTTTGTGATATATATTCATTAATTTTAAAAAAATCTTAGAAAACAGAAAAATAACACACTCTTTTTTTCCCACTGTTCTTGTAATAAAAAAACCCAAAAAACAAATTAGAAGTGTCTTTTATTTACTGCATCTATTTTAGACTTTAATACATTTATGTATCATTAAAATAAGTTAGTTTGGAGAAATATGGATAAATACTGCTCTGTACCAAATACCAGTTACATTAACAGGTGGAAAATATGATGAAAAATTCTGTGGTGTTATTCTAGTCCACTGAAAAGGAAGCTTTTTTCTCAAACACACTCTAAACTAGCAGGAGAGAGGTAAGGGAGTTTTAACTGGTAAAACAAAGCAAAGTCCAGATTTTATAAAGTAACTGCTGAGTAAGTTACTAGGAAGTACTTTGATATGAAAAAGTATTGTTTTATCACATGAATCAATGAACACATTATGCTACTAACGTTTCTTTCATATCAAAATGACTTCAAGGTCTTAAGCAAATAACATTTATATTCTTTCAGAAAAAATCTTGCCAGAAATGTGTTTGTTATCACATTTCTATAAATCATGCTAGAAAGCTGTTTGTTATCACATTTCTATAAGGCAATTATTGCATACACTGAAGAAAAAAGTTTAGCCCAACACATTACCACTAATATTTATGGAGAAGGAGAAATACAGAAGAGGCTTGAACTTCATAATGTAGGGCCGTTAATTAGCATCAAATGAAAGAAAAGCAATAAAGCAATTTTGTCACCAATTACTGACAATTTGCCTATGTACGACCATTAATTTTGTGTAATATAAACCCATAAAATTAAGGGACCAAAACTATTTGAATCAATATCTCATGCTAATCTCTTCCCACTAATTTAAATACTTTCAGGAGTATCAAAATGTTTGAAACTTTTAAACACTGTAAGAAAAATGAAAGAACATATGGTTATGATTTCCTATCTAAAAGTTGCTGGCTTTTGCTTTGAGGCTATTTTCCTTTTCTTTTGTAGCTGAAAATTAGGAAAACTAGGACAATTAATATTGTGACTCTTTGGAATTAACACAGTCAACACATTTGGTTTTTTACAGTTTTCCTACTGTTTCAGGGAGTTTTCATAAAAGGAAGCCTGTTTCAGAGAGCCAGAAGTATCAATGTTTAACAGTTTGATTAAGGAATCTCCACTATGTACTGACATTATTAGCAATATACTGACACAATATTAACATCAAGGGAGTGTGAATGATATCCTTGCACTGGGATGTGTTCTCCAGCCTCAAAAAGAAATGACAAAACCCCCAGCAAAGCGCTGTTGCCCACCCCCTGTCTCTCCGGCCCGGCAGAATTCCCGGCAGGGAGCATCCCACGCCGACTGCCACTGGCGGAGAGCGATGGCCCTGCAGATGTGGCCACAGCAACCTGGCCTCGTGTCCTGCCTGTGCCTCCCTAGCACAAGGTCACCCAGTGCACAGCACATTTCATCGCTGCAGCCACTCGGGGCGGCCTCCCCAAGTGCTGCGCCGCTGGCTTTCCCGCTGCCCTAAGCGCCAAATCCAGGGGATGTCTCCTCAAGACAAAGTTCTGCAAAACTCTCCCGAGGATGGGGATGACTTTAATTAACGAATGTACTTTCTGGACAACCTTTTCTCTCAGTGCTTGCCTGCGTCTGCTCTCCAGGAAAGCAAAGCAACCTTTTTTGATAAATATTGATAGGAATTTGGGAAGAAATTACATGCGGAACACCTCCGTGTCTCCCAAAAAGACCCAGCGAGGAAACTTACAGTTTAATCAGCATCCATATCAATTCATAAACCTCGGGTGCTAGAGTACAAATAAACACTCTAAAGGGGTTTAGCTGCAAGGAGATAAGATCTCTCCCTGGGGAGACGGCTAGAAACTGCTCCATTGCCTTTGTGCAGACTACTGGAATGTGCTTGCTTTTCATTTCGGTCTTTGTGTCTGGCACTCAGGCCTCACAGGCAGTGTCTTAAGCCATGCAGGGTCAGGGCAAACAGAGAACTGCATTCATGGACAGATCAAGTTTATGTGAGAATCTGCTCCTCCTGTGCCCTCAATTTCCATTTGAATTGTTAATAAAATCTCAGCCTGAAAGCACATGATCCCATCAGTGGGGAAGTCATGCAGAGAATCCTCTAGCTCAGAAAAACAAAATTTCTTTATCTTTTTCATCCTCCTCCTACATTCGTGGGAATTATGCCATGTAGCCCCCCTCTTAAAGTAACCCCCCTGCCCCAGCACAACACCTGATTGCCAGCCCACAGCTTGCACTAAAAAGCAGTGGGGGAAAGAAGAGGAGAGAAAGAAGGGAAAAAGATACACAAGCAATGCTCAGCAAAATAACAACTACAATAATTGCACCTTCATAGCAATTTAAAAACTCCCAGACACCTTCAGGCAAAAGGAAACACAAATATTTCAATTTTTAAGTTAATTTCCAGCAGCTGATAACACCAGCTGCAAGACTTTCCCACAGCTTTATGACACTGCATGAACTACAGGGCCACAGAGATAATAAAAGGTCACACATAAAGGAAAGAACAGAACCATACCCCAATTAACTTGGTCTCCCCATGCAAAAATTGTACAGGAACAAGGTCTGATATTTGCTGCAGGCACCAGACATGCACCTCCTAACCTTGCCACGGTCTAACTGGGCCTCTTGTTTCTTCTGCCTTTGCTCCTTGCAAACTGTTTTAATATTGAACACTTTTCAGAGGGACGAGCTGATGAGCGAAAACATGAATTTCCTGCTTGCCCTTTAAGGTGGGTTAAAGGGGGTGCTAGTAATCAATTACAGAACAAAAAGCAAAAGAGACGCTAAAGATTTTACAAACTAGACTTCATAAAGTTTGCTTGTTGTTTTCTAACCAAAACACTCCCTTTACTTCTTCCTTAAAACTTTTTTTTCTTTTGAAAGTACAAAATAGGATATTAAAGTAAAAATCAGTGTGAAATGCAACGACACAGAGACTGATGCAGTTTTCACTTGTTCTTTAGAGCAGCACATCAGTCCCAGAAAAACAATAACTGCACTAAATATACAATGGAATTTAAAACCTTGTGGTTCTGAGTTTTACATGCTCCCAACCCTGGCCTCCACTCCCTCCTCCTCACACTCATTTGGGAAGATATTTCTGCTTGCAGTAATCACTGGAATAAGGACAGTTTTAAGGTTGAAGCTGAGTGTCTGAGACCAATCCTGCTCATCATTTCACCCGCCAAGGCTTCCTTTTCTGCCTGGCGACCACCAAAAAACTTGATCCTTGCAGTAAGTACAAACACCTGGAAAAGCAGATTAGACCTTTGCCTACCTCTGAACAGTGCTTGTCTGAATCATTACTGCATATATTAATCAAAGAATATAATTACTGTGACAGTATCTCATACTTAAAAGATGACTGAAAAATAATACAGGTATTTCAAGGTCCTGTAGGCCTGGATAGGTCTCTTGGTTTGGACTGAACGGGCTCACAAAACCAAAATCCATCATCTGTACTATTCCAATCAATAAAGGATCTATCACAGCAGGTGTTGAGGATGGACTTTGCAATCACATGATGAAACTTATTTTGTTCTAGTCTAGATTTTACACATTTTTAGCTAGGGCTGCTGGAATTGGGAAGAACAGCCAATGGATAGAGCCCTTAAATTTGTTCACCAGGTGTCTGCAAATAGGTCACAAGTGTTAGTAATTACTTCATTAGCCACAAGTCCTAGAGCAGAGTATGCAAACATATTTGACCCTGTGACACTGTTTTTAACTGACCGATAGGAACAATCACGATTCGTTATTCGCGATGCGTGACTGGTCACTCAGAGCACAAAACTGTGCTCTTTTCCTGGCTGCGGAGAAAAGAGGGTCTTTTCTGTTTGTTAATTCTCCACAAATGCTCGTAACTGCCTAAGGAGTCAGTTAAAGTGCTTTGTTCAAGTGGGACTTTCTAGCAAATACTTGCTGCAGGTTGGTTTTTTTCCCCACACAATCTGGCGGCCGGTGGGTGTGGCTGTGACTGCAGGCTGTGAATCCCTGGAGAGCAGCACAGGGAACAGAGGATGAGCTTCCTTACACCAAATGCCATGTAGAATTTACAATTTCAACGCATTGTCTACACATTGAATTTACAATTTCAACAGGGTGTCTACAGATCTTCTTGCCCAAATTACCTCTTCCTTTTTTACCTGTGTATGTACTGACAGAACTTCCAGGGATTTTTTGTACAGTCACCCTCTCCTCATTCAACCACTTCCTTAAAACTCCTTTCCCTTGGATAGTTTATTGATGCTCATTCATATTTTATGGATATAGTGAAAGCTGCCATATCACACCACTAAATACAAAAACTGAGAGAAACTGCAGAGCAGAAGAATATCCTTTCGTTAAATTCACACCAAAACTGTAATTCAGTGTGCATTTGGGTGCAGGGAGAAGGAGAACATCCTAGCAGGAAGTTGCATGAAAATTATGCATCATATATACACAATTCAGAGCTAAAATCTGTTGCCTTTATCCAATTCAAAATAAAAAATTTGACTCCTCTAATAGGCTTTTGTGATAAAATAAAGCTAAGAGGAAAGGTGAAGAAACAAAAATTGCAGGAAATTAACCTCATCTTATAAAAAGAAGGCAAGTCTACTAAAACACAGGCTCCGCAAAAGAATCTATTAAAATTCTCACATTCTCCCTTGAGATTAAAGTATCCATCATGCATGGGGAATCATGGAAAATGTTAGATTTTTCACAGTAGAATTCAGCAAATTAACTCACACGTTGCAAGTTCTAGCTAAATGTCTTAAGTGAAGAGACAGCTTTCTCCATATTCCTATTTCCCATATTACTTTACATATACATACTCTAGGTATGTATTTCCTACATGACCACCTGTGAACTTAAAAAGGTCCAAATACTGAGATGGGTTGGTTCTTTTTTTTTTTTTTTTTTTTTTGATGTAAGAGAACACTCTCAATATTTATATTAATAATGTACTAGAATCAAATTATTAGGGTCAATAGATTTATTTTTACAGGAATTTAAGACCAGTATCTAAGCAATTAACTTTGGCACTTCATGAATCATTAAACTGTTTGCTATAAAATAGTGAGATTTAGAATGGGCAAACCCCAGTAAAACATCAACAAAATAAAGCTTATCCACTCGTTCTAAATAATGTCCTTGTAATATTCCAAGAATGTTCTCTAAGACTAAATTTGAATGCTATTTTGTCAGCTAATAAGCTGATAAACAAAACACATCCCTTCTTAAGGAGCTGAATGCAAGCAAAGCACACAATCAAGAGACTTTGTCTTGCAACAAAATCTAAAGCACTAAACAAATATACACAGAAACAACAATGCTACCTAACTCCACTCTTCTTAGAACACTTTTTTCCTGTCTTGAGGGTGCACAGAAGCAAATTAGACTTTACATCAAGTGGGTGTGAATTTTCATGAGTTTTAGAAAGCTGGTAATTTGCCATTAGCAAAGCCAGAGCCACCTACAGTGGCTCAGGCCATCCCAATCTCCACCACTGTGGCCCTTTCGGGACTTGTCCTTCCATGGTTTTGCTCCCTGTGCCAGACTCTACACTGCACAGGGAACATACAGGGTGTGACCAAGGATGGGGATTCAAAATACTCATTGACATAAGTTTGAACACATCTTTTGAAATGAGATTACAGACTTAGTTAAATCCCACTTTCACCTTCCCTCTGATGAGGCTGTATCTTTGAATAAAAAAACCAACAGCTAAGCAAGTTTTTTGGGTTTTTTAACGATATAAAATATTTCTTATTGGGGAAATAAGATCTACATTTATTTGAGTTCTGTCACTAAAAACAAGCTAACTTTTGCATTTAAAATGGTTTTAATGAAAATGAACATTTGAAAATACTTCTCAAAATTTACATTGAAAAATTAAGTCTCCCACAAATAAAAGAATCATTTGAAGCAGATGTTAGAGAGGGTTGTTTGCCTATAAATATTTTACTTTACTTTCTGTAAAAAGATGGTGGGAAATGATGTGCTTTAGAGTCTCCCACAAATAAAAGAATACGTACACAAATCTTCACCCATAAATACAACAGAATTTTTTTTTAACATGTTTTAAGTATGTTAAAAACCCAGGATATTATTTTATTAATTTTAGAAAATACCTAGAAGACTGATTGTGTTAAAAAACTGTTAAAAACCAATACCAATGCATCTGCAGAGCAGCTAGTGACCATCCTAGCTTGCCCATTTTCTTCTGCGAACTCAAGCACTGTGAGCCAGTGTGAGCCACTGGTTGAGCCAGACTGAAGTTGCAGAGGTATAAACCAAGAAAACCCAATAAAACAAAGTGAGAAAGCAAAACACCCATGTTACTTCCCCTTTTCATCATGTCAGCTGGAGGATTGTCCAGGGTGGGAGAGCAAGGGAGAGCAAACAAGTTCATAAGCAGCACTGCATCTAAAAGATAGATGCAGAATTTATGCAGGATATGCATAAATTGAGCCTCTCTACTCCACCATATGATCAAAATTCAGTATCTTTAGTTCAGTGGCGATGTCCAGTACCTCTAATGTAACTGGAAGCTTCACCTGATATGTCTTAGCTCTGGTTTAAACAAGTGAGCTTTCAGGACTAGATACAGCAAACAGTTTGATTGCTTTTTCATTCTCTGCGTTGTCACAGCCCCTCCTCTCTTGGGGATGGTGATGCCCTGTGCCTGTAGTGTTTTAGTTGTGTTTGCACTGCCAACAGTGTCCTGGGGCTCTGCTGGCGTTTCCCTGATTTGCCTTCATCAATCCAGCCTGGATGACAGAGGCAACCAAGACAGAGAGGCACCTGTGGCTTGTGGCACCTGTGCTGACAAGGTCCTAGGTACCCCAGGGACACCTTGGTTGTGTTTTCACAATTCTCCAACTCAGGTGGGTGTAGAAGGCCATGAACTTGCTCCTTTTTCATAAACTGTTCCCTTTTAGAACAACTGAAAAAGCTCAATGCACTCTCTCTTTCAAGTCATGCACTCCATGTTTCTAATAACATGGCAGTATGTTTTCTTGTAGATTTGGAGAAAGAATATGCCAAAAAAAGAAACCTAAGTTTAGTTCAGAGATCTAGTAAGTACTTATTTAAATTAATTACACACCTATTTATCCATGAAGATGTGGAGCTTTTTGAAGACCAAAGAGGTTGGAAGTTTTAACTTTGAAAGATACACATTTGGCACATGGTAAATTCATACTGTCATAGGCCCTGTGTGATTTTTAACTTCTTTGCTGACCAAGCAAGATTAAAAAGTCTGCCATAATGTAAGAAAACATCCTCAGCAGTTGAATATTCCCCCTTCTTTAAAGCTCTTCTCAAGTGCAAGGCAGTTCTGTATTTTCTGCAATTTATTACATGAAATAATTTCAAATGGGTATTAAATTACCCCAAATTTATCAGCCCAAATCCATACACATTTATAGTGAACAGTGAAACATTTATAGTGAGCGTGCCTGCAGCATGAGAAGGATGAGCAGCAAAACTGACTGCAAAGTATGAAAGAGAAGCATGGGGTAGCTGAGTCATTATCATCTGACACAGCTGATATAGCAAGAGGTGTGGAGATTACTGAGAAATGGGGTCTTGCAACACCTGACGATCCTCAGAAATTTAGGTGATTACGGTGGGTGCTCAACTCAGAAGGGGTGATTTGCTGCAGCAAAATATTAGAGAATTCTGTTTTTCCCATCTAGAGGAACACTAAAACCCTGTGCAGGAAGCAGCAAGCCCTGGAAATGTACTTTAGGCTTTTTCCCTCGGGATGCTGCTCTGTGTTCAGCTTGTCTCCAGATCTCTTCTGTGTCAGCAGCACCTCAGCAGCCACTACCAGCTGAAGGGATTGGTTCCCACTCCCCTGGTGCAGGTCCTCTGGAGGTGACAAAATCCTGCCAAGCTACAGGGGTGCTTATCAGTATGGCTAAACACATGGTCCTGGGAAGCTTTATATCACAGGGTTTGTTAAGGTTACTGACAGGGATCAGCTTCGTTGTTCAACTTTGGGGACATCTTCAGGAATCTCCTGTTATGAAGTATCTAAAGGAATTTCTGTGGTAGCAGAAATTCTATGAACGTGTGCTTAAGGCAACAGTGAGTGAATTAGCACACCTAATCAAAATTGTACATAAAAGGTTAAAAGGTACAGTAGGAAACAAGATTAGGTGATAAATTACCTCTTATTGCAAAATTTTAAAAAGATATTAAAAAAGGAAAAAAGACTTAAAAAAGTGGTCCAGCTAGGTAAAAGCTTGAGCATACAGGAGTGATAGCCCAAGAAATGATTGCATCCAAAATGTATAAGTAAAAAGGGGTATAAATAGTTAAAGTAAATAAATGGGACCAAAAGTACATACAATTTTAAAATTAAATCAGAAAAGCGTGGGTTTAATTCCAAAGGGAACAGTGTGTGCCAGAGTATTGAGTTATACATTGCTGTATTGAAGAGTAGGTCAAGATCTTATCAGCTCTATTATGAGGAATGTCAATAAAAGGCAGTGCTATGATAAAATGTTTAATTAAAAATGAACATTGTGCAACAGATGAACTCTTTGTGTTATACAGAAAAAGGAGTCAAATGGATTGTGTTCTCCAAGTTACAAATTGCAGTGAATCATTTTCCCTCCATCAAGCATTCTTATCACTACAAAATCTTGTATTAAAAAATGGATTTACTTATACTACGGTTTTTTACAAATTAGTGTAGGACTATACCTACAGGATACTTCAAATACTAAAGCATCTGTAACAACTGTGAGGAGAAGAACACTAGGTTCTTGTTTTCTGGGTACTCTTTCAGGTGAATAAGTGGTTTGCTTTGGCAAGTTAATTAACAAAGCAAAATATTAATATTGATTCCGTGAGTTGATCCAAAATAACAGGAACAAGCAAGACTCAGTATTTTGGTTCATTAGTTAGATAATATACATGTACTCAGCATGACTGCCCTAAACATCTCTCACAGATCTCTACAGGAGGTGACAAACAAGGACACCAAGAAGAGCACAGGGAAGTAAAAGCAGCAACACCCATGGTGGACAGACATCATGATTCTTCCCTGGTGAAAATATTTTACCCCCACCCCCTCTGCAACGTTAACCATCTTAGACACTGGCCAGAGCCCTGATACTTATGTATGAGAGTAAAGGCAAAGGAATTCAAGATGCAAAATATGTTTTTTACACAGTTTTAAAGGAATGATGCAAAATGCAGGGAGCAGAAACTGGTAAATTAGCACCATAGGACTAGGCAAAAAATGGCTCAACACCTTCATGGCCTTCCCTCCCAGCTTTGTGTAACAAAACATAACAGAACATTCATGTGGACACTTGGGCCAGAGCATGCAGAAGAGAACCTTTTTGATATCTCTACCACTCAGCTTCAAGCTCCCAACAGAGCATACAGATGCATATGGACAGATGCACTGCATAAACCGTGTACTTCTTAAAACCCAGCCCAAACTGGGAGAGATTTCTAATGAAAAATATTGTAAAATTCCTAAAACAAGATACACCAATAGAATGATACTTCCAATAGGAGCTGATGAACCTGAGATATTGAAACAGATAAATCAAATAACAGACAAGAGCACACTCAGCATTTCACATCTGTCCCTTTTTCAGAAACAACAATTGCATTAAAAAATATCTCAGAGTCAGAAGTAGCTTTAGTGTAGCATTCAAGTTTTTGGCAATCAAAGCTCTATCCTCATATGTCAGACAACAATTTTAATGTACTCTGATGGCTGCGCTATACAATAAGTGGACTATATTAGAGCAAAGAGCTCCACTCATCAGCTGATAGAAAAAAAAATATTGTGTAGAAAATAAGAATTCTGGTGCCCTTTAGTCAAAGGATTTCTAAGTTATGAATGACCTATGGGCAGCACATGCTTCAGATGTGAGAGTGTGAAAGAACCTATTACTATAGCAAGAATAATACTGAAGTATATCTTTTCATCCACAGACAAAGCTAAACTTATCAAATCCAAACTGTTAGTAAGGGGAAAATCCACCATAAGCTCATGAAAGAATTTGCAGTCATAGAAACTGAAGATATTAAAGAGCTATTACATGATCTAGTCTTCCTCTCAGAGTTAAGCCTTGTTTCCTGCAGTTCTTGCATAATAATACCTCACCTGTAGAATTGCCACCCTATCCCTTGGTAAATTGTTCTGAAGTCCTTTATCTTTTCATCAGATACTATTTCCTGAGATTCAGTCTACAATTATCCATAATGATATGGTCATATTTAAGGACAGAAAAATATAGGTATAGAAACATGTTTCCTTCAAGCATAGGATATCCTAAATCAAGAAAAAATAAACTTCAATAAGAGAGAATTATTACCTAAGAAGCAGATTTGGTAGCAATATTAAAAACTTAGTCCTCAGAGGAGGTCTAGTTAGGGGCAGGAATAGAACAAATCCTTCACCAGGAGCCAATAGAGATTCCCAGTGTCATGGCCTAGTTGAAATTAAGAGAAAAACTCCTACTGATTTCAATGGGGCCAAGATATGGTCCCCATATTTTATCCATAGTATATCATCACAAGTGTAAACTACAAATGAAGCATCATGAGGTGAGGTGCCTATAATTCCTGGTGTTTTCATCCACTGTTATAGCCAAGACCTCTCCCTGAACTCCAACAGAGGCAAATTAGTTCCACATGTCAGATACCAACCGTAATATTTTCCCTTACACTTGGTACACAATGAGGGGATGCAGTACAGCACAGAGCAATTAATACATTTCTTTTTGTGAAATTATGCACAACAGAATAACTCAGAAAAGACGTCACTCACTAGCTCATGAAAAGTATAAGTAGGAAAGGCAACCAATGGAAAATAAAATAAATTAACACCCCCCCGCCCTTTACTGTCCAACACCTTCCTAGTTTTACTTACTTTGTTTCAACCCTTCTTTCCCTGCAGGTCTCCTGCTGCCCCTCATTTCCAACATCACCTCTGAATCTGGGATTACAGTCTATCACAATCTAAACTGAACCAGTTTTTACAGTTTCCTGAAAGAGAAATCTAACATATAGGATAGGACTGCTAAGCAGAGGCAATTCATGCATTTTGCATACCCTACAGAATCCTGCCAAGGGCTCAGCTGCCATTCCAGATGGCTGTGGGTCTATTGCATCTTTTGTGTCATATTTACCAGTCCCATGTTTAAGTAACAAACTCTCACCTCAATATGTCTTTTACCACCAGTGAGAAAATAGTGAAAGAGAACCAAGACCTTTAGGCAATACCTATTCATTGTACTGCCCTTTGAGCACAGATTATGTCTAACAATAATAATAATAACAATAAGAAGAAGAAGAAGAAGAAGAACGACATGCAAACCTTCCTCAAATCACTCTCCTGAAACCATTCTGTTAGGAAGTAACCTTGCCTGAGGAAGGTTAACTAAGATATGCTCTTTCTGATGACGTGCACAGGGACTACAGAGTGCACCTGTAGTCACAGGTAACAGTCACAACAGCCCAAGAATGCTCTGGAACAGATCTGTAACACGAAGGAAAGCTCATGCAACACTGTAGCCCACTACAACACCTGGACTCATTAATTAATCTCTTGGCTAAATGCCAACACAGAGAAAGCCACCAAAACCAATGACAAGTCAAGGTGAAGTCAGACTTGGAATACCTGTCTGACTTCACTCATATTAAACAGAAAAGTGACTGAAGAACTTCATCAGGCCCTGTGGAAGAGAATGAAACCTACCTCATTGTGAGAAGCTGATCTCCTTTGCCAGTACTACTCAGTGCTGAACGTAGCATCACTCAGACTGGAGCATCACAGCAGACAGGAGCTGACATCTATGGAAAACGTTTCTTTCCAGTCCTGTAAAATAAAAGCAAATCACAGTTCTTTCAGAAATAAAGACTCTGTAAAAACACTGAGCTGTATAATTCCAATATTATTTTAATTCAAATCATGCTTGTTAAGTTCAATATTTCACAAAGAAGAAAAAAGAATTAGAAAAACAACAACAAAAACAAATGGAGGAACAAACAAAAAACCTTCCCCCCTTCTCAAACTGGCAAATTCAACTTGACTTCTAGAGTTCAAGCCATGTTTTTATGGATTTTATTTAAAAATATAATAAAATGCCTTTCTTTGAAAAACTGATTTTCACCATTTAGAAGTAGAGAGTTTATAATAGCTTAGAAGTGAAGACAGGTAAAAATTTGTAAGCTCTCATGTATTTGCCAAGTATCCAGTATACAACAGAATGTTGACTACCATGATAACAGTTTCAAAATATCCCACACAACCGTTTATGATGGAAAATTAATCACCACTTTTTAAACTAGACCATGGCACTGAGTGCCACATGCAGTAGCATCTTGAACACCTCAAGGGATGGTGACACCACCACTTAATTGTAGAAGTGTGAAGATAAGCACTGTAGAATTAGACAAAATTGAAGTAAAGAGATCTATGTTGATCAAATTGATGGTCATATAACTAGAATTTCATTATTTTTTTCTGGTAATGCATTAACTGAAGTGAAAACTGCTCCTAAATCCACACAGACTTATATACAATCAATATGAACACACAGAGAAAGGGAAACTGGAGAGGGAGAAGCTGATTATTTTAGTGCAAGCTGAGACCACAAGAAAGACAAAGCAAATTTAAAAAAATATAGAAAATGTATCAACATTATCTTCAAGTATTCTCTTTTCAAAAGGTTTTGAACCAAATTCAAGATAGTTTGTAAACATGCATAACTTCAGTAGTGTGACAATCAAGTTTCCAAGAGACCAATGTAATACTTTATTATATTAACTACAAATTACTTTATATCTCTCTTACCCACTTTGTCTGGAGTGTCAGAACCCCATTAGCACCCTGTTTTAATTAAAGGTATGCAGACCACAGTTAAATTATATCATTTTAAGACAAGGTGAAAACATCTTGCACCAAAGTATCTTTTTGAGTTTGAAGTTCTTTCCATGATTGAGGACAGAAAAGAAATATTTTTCAATAATCTGTTCTAAGAAGTTTGTGAACCAGGTGCCTACTGACAGAATAAAAATAAAATATTTTTCCTTATAACTGATGTATCTGAGATTAAATAACTATTTCTACAAGATAAATTTCTTTTTCAGTTGAAAGTAATACATATTTTAGGTATACATAAATACAAAACAAATTATCCTAATATAATATAAATCCCTTTCATGAATCTCAAATGTTAAATTATCATAAAATCATAGAATGGCATGGGTTGGAAAGGGACCTTAAAGATCATTTCGTTCCAACCCCCTTTCACAGGCACCTTCCCCCAGACCAGGTTGCTCAGAGCTCCATCCAACCTGGCCTTGAACACTTCCAGGGATGGGGCAACCACAGCTTCTCTGGGAAACCTGTGCCAGTGCCTCACCACCCCCACAGTAAAGAATTTCTTCCTAACCTCTGATTTAAAAATGTTCTCTGTCAGTTTGAATGCATTCTCTCTTGTCCTGTCACTCCAGACCCTTCTAAACAGTCTCTCTCCATCTTTCCTGTGATCTCCCTTCAGGTACTGGAAAACCACAATAAGGTCACCCCAAAGCCATCTCTTTTCAAGACTGAACAGTCTCAATTCTCTCAGTCTTTCCTCACAGCAGAGCTGCTCCATCCCTCTGATCACCTTGGTGCCTCCTCTGGCCTGGCTCCAGCAGCTCCCTGTCCTTGCTGTGCTGGGAGCCCAGAGCTGGATGCAGCCCTGCAGGTGGGGTCTCAGCAGAGCGGGGCAGAGGGGCAGAATCCCCTCCCTGCCCTGCTGCCCAGAGGGCTTTGGATGAGCCCAGCACACGGGAGGTTCTGGACTCCCAATGGCTAGGGCATGTCCAGCCCCTCACCCACCAGCACCCCCAGGGCTGCTCTGGATCTGTTCATCCCCAGCCTGGACTGGTAATGGGGGATGCCCTGACCCAGGTGCAGCACCTTGGACTTGGTCTATTAAACCTCGTGACATTCCCAAGGGCCACCTCTTGAGCTTGTCTAGGTCCCTCAGGATGACATCCCATCCTTCAGGTGTCACCCACAGCCCTCAGATTGGTGCCATCTGCAAAACCTGCCAAGGGTGCACTCAATCCCTTCGTCTTTTTCATTAATGAAGACATTTAATAACACTGGTCCCAACGTGTTTGTCATGTCTGGGTATCTGGTTACATGGATGCAAGACTAAACCCCAAGAGACCCATGTTCAAATCATCGCACACGGACATGCTGAAGATGAGATCCAGACACAAAAACAAGCCTGAGGTGCTTCTAACTAGCTTTCTTTAGTAGCATACACAGATATCTCCACACATGAACCCATGCACAAGTAAAATTCTTGGGTTTCAACTACTTTTTGCATAACATTTCTAGCCTTTGAAATACATATTTTAATGCCATCAGGCACTGGTGTTGTTTTTGCTATGTGGCTTAAGAACTAAATGGAAATTTCAGTCCCTCAAGTGGTAGCCATTCAACATAAAACTCGTAGCACAGTAGGACATTCTCCTTCATTAACAGTTTGCACAACCTGATGTCCCTGTTCACATTCACAGTGAAAGTCATTCTTAGTAAAAAGCATAGAATAACCTGAAACATGTACTTTTGCCCTAAAACAAATCTGATCTTTTGGGGGAAAAGCAGTTATGAAAAATACTTGATACAAATTCATCTGTGTCAAGTAACTTTGGTCAAATCCACTCTGAATATGCTGAAATGAGGTCCACCACCAACATTCTCTACTTCATAGCTGAGCAAACTTAGCTTTTAATATATAAATTGTGAAGATGGATCAAAGTCCATAGAATAAGGTATAATGTTCAAAATTATAAAGTGTAAGTCTTTCATAAGGGGCTACAAAATACCTCTCTGAAATCAATATCTTGTGGGAAGTCAGAAGAAGAGCTACAAGGGGATTAAAAATTTTTGTTCCTAAAGCAAAACAAAACCAAATTCTCTGAGAGACAACTGAGCTCATGGAAGGAGAAAAAACACCAAAACAAAATTTTATGATACTGAGACACTGAATGCTAAATGCTATTGCAGTTCTTCTTCATTCCCTTGGACAGGGAATGAGGAGAACCTCTTATTGAAGGCAAGTGTAATAGGAACAAACTGCCATGAAATATCCATGGCCTGCTGCCTTCCACACTAAAATAAAATTTAAGTAAAATCTTCTATGCTTTGCCTAAGAATTCTATGGTTTGAACCATTTGCTAAAAGAAAGATGCAGTAAGGTTCTGCTCCCAACCACAGTCTGACTTCAAACCATCTTTTGACCCCGTCCCATATCAGTTCTTCTCTTGGAGAGGTGAGTCCTCAATACCAGGTTCTCTGGGCTTCATCTTCTCATCTGCACTTGAGGGACAGAGGCTGTGCTTTTGCCAACAAGTGTAGAAAAGAAAGATCACGTCTGCCTAAAAAATTGCACATAAAATGGGGGAAAATGGATATTCTGAAAAAATACATTTGGTGCAGCACTGAACAGCCAGCACTGGCTGGACAGGCATTGTAGGACTCTTGCTCTTTTCCAAAAGTCAGTGTAAAAGAGCCTAGGAAGTGGCACCAGCAGAGCCTGTGTTTCTGAGGAACAAAACTTCACTGACAGAGGTGAGGGGGATGCTTGCATTCCATCATCTACTTTTATGTTCTTGCTTTCAACATAAACTTTTTCTTATCTAGATTTACAAAAGGCAGATACTATGATAGGATGGTGGTATGAACAAAGGGGACAAAGAGTATTCTGTTTAAGGCACAGTCAGACTTTTGTCCAGCAAAAGATTTAGGAATATAGAAAAAAAATCTATAGAGTTTTAAAAATTCTACAGTTCAAATGCCAAATTTAGCAGACTCAACTAGTGGAAATAGCATTTTGTTCGAATTAATAGTTGCTCACCTTTTATTTTTGTAAACTGAACATTCAACTCCTACTTTCTCTTCTTTATTTGTAAAACAAATACAAATTTCTTTCACTGACCAAGACATAGATAGCTAAAGTACTAGTCTTGATCTTCAAAAATCTGGAGTTAATTTGAAAAGATGCAGGTAATTTTGATAATTTTTAGAATGAAGATCACAAACAGAATTCTGAATTTTTCAAACATTAAAAAAAATTCTAAGAGTGCCAGTTTGCTCTGAGAAATGTCACTTCTCTCACATCATTAAGTCAGAAAAAGTGCTGGGATTCTTTGCTGAAGGTGTCTGACAAATGGAAAAAATAGTAAATAAATTATAGATTAATATAATTAGTCTATAATATATGTAACATAATTTCTAGACTATATACTTGATTTTATACCTATGACAGTCAAAGGAAACAAAAAAAAATATTGACTTCAGGATTGTGCCTGATGGGACTTTTTTTTTCCTTCTCACAAGGGACTTAGAACTAATGTACCTAATTGGAATAGGGTATTAACTATATAAATATATATGTTATCTCTTTAGGCTTTGTATTTACTATGTTATACTTAATGGTTTATTGTTATCTTTACTGTGGTTTAAAATTTAGAACAACAGCAAAGAAATAAATGTTTTTTTTGCTGAACAGAAATTAAGTGGGAGATCCACAAAAGAAAAAACATGCTGGAAAACTCATTCTGTAAACCTGGGGTCCAGTTCCCTTTTGAAAACATCCTTAGCAATTGGCATTTGTTGCCACTCACTTTTACGACAGCAGATTATTGTGGAAAATAAAGTCTGGAATTAATTTGAAATGAATTTTTCACCAGCCACAGTTCTGGCATAGAGCATTTGTCACCCTAACAAATGTGTCCTAGAATTAATCTTCAAACTGTACAAGGCTTCCCTGGTAGCTTCACACCAGAGCAAATCACAGAGAATTATCAGATTTATTATCTCTTTATTGATATTCCTGAGGCATTTGGATGGATTGATTCGGATGTGCTACTCCTTGGACATATCAGATAGATTACTTAACAAATTTCCGAGCAGCTGCCCGTGACCCGGTCAATATCTCCCAGGAAGTTCCTGCTCACAAACACCCATCACTTGCCAGGAGCACGTCTGTCCTCTGAGCTACAGCTGTCGTCTTGTGATACACAAACGACAGTACAAACAGGGGAAGTTAAAGCACCCCATCTTGCCTTTTGAATTTAGACTATATCTGGGGCTTAATAATAAGTCTCTTTGCATACATGCTTTGAAGGGTCTCTATTATTCTACTGTTATCTGATCATCAAAAGGAAATGTTTCTCGGGACAAATCATTCTTCTATTACTATATTTTGCTTTTAAAATTCCAACTTCTGACAAGATGGATAGTCTTCTGCAGCATGTTTTAGTTTGAACTGTGGAGCAAAGCAGATGGAAGGACACTTAGGAATTTTTTAAGGGTTTCTACACTATAGAATCTGGTGATGGGACTTCTGGCTTACCACAGCAGATTCACAGCCTGGCACAGTTGTTCCCTATCCATGTTAAATACATTCCATCTCCTGATGGGAGAAAACTGCCCTCCCCGCAGATCTCATCCTACTGCCTGGTAATAATGGCTGTTCCTATTTTACCATTACTCGAGAGACTTTACACTCTACAGAGACAAAGGCTGTTTTCCGATGAGGACTGTGCATTTCTAAATCTGGAGTTTGACCCTCAACTCACCTCCCACTCATTCTGCAGGAGTGACCCAGTGCAAACATCCTCAAATCTCAGGATGGCACAGCAGGCTGAGCACACTGGCACCTCACCTGCCAGTCAGATTCCCAGGAGGCCAAGCAGGCTGGAGCTGGGATGTTGCTGTACATCCCACAGCCAGGGCTGGAAGAGCTTCTCTCAGCCCAGGGAAAAGGGCAAGGACTCCTCCTTCTCCCTTCTGTCCTTCTGCAATAATCCATCAGAACTAAAGGGTGGAGGGAGGAAGGAAGACAGGGAGATTGGAAGGAAGGGAGGGAGGGAAGACAGTATGAAAGTCCTTGGCATGTTTATCAGATAAGTTTTCAGCTGGGCAATAGGGAATACTAAGGATATGACTTAATCTTACCTCTCATATGTTTAGCTCAGAACTGTAGGAGGGCACCTTTTCTCAGGAGATGATGTAGAGAGGCCAGATTTCAGCAGTGTTTCCTTACACCATTTCTGCTTTACAAGTGATGCTAACCATGGAAGGGAAAGAGCAATGCTGTTGGCTCGTTCCTCCAAACCCTTTTTTCTTATTTTAAATAGAGAAATAGACTTTTTCACCGGTTGCTCAGACAGTATGATGGTTAAGCCTTTTCTTTTTGGTGCATGAAGAGGTCAATACACACAGGCCCCATTTTCAAAGAAATGCTCCATCTGCCAGGCTAGAGGGTGATTCTGGCTACATCTTGGTACTGAGGACCTGATGCCCATGCTATGACCATTTCCACTCTAGTTTGCCTCTGTGGTTTGAATGCCTGGCTGCAGCAAATCTCCCACATTTGTTTAATCTGAAATGAAACCAGTTCATGTGCTCCAAAATATACTATTTTTTTCTGCAAGCGTGTCTTACATGAATCCATATAAACTCCTTCTGAAGTGAAGGAAGACTATGGATAAGCTAGAAGCCATAAGAGTCAAGGACTTGAGACAGGTGGCTGAATTATTGGTCATATGATAACAAAAGTGAAGGTAACAAATATATTCAGAAAATTTTATTCACTGAAAATGTTTCTCCCAGAAAATTTAGACTGATTAACTCAATATAATAAGATAAAATAAAAATAGTGACTATTAAATTAGTCTGAATATTTTCCAGAGTAATTCAAGAACTAGAAATTTAGAATCCACAATTCACTGCTTTCAATGGTAAAAGAACAACAGATGCAACTCGTTCATGCTGGGATTATTAAGGAAGCCCGAGGTAATAAAATGTTCAAATTGCTTTTAAATTCAATGGGAGTGAGCCTTCTAACTCCTTAAGGCTGTTGAAAATTATATTTTCCAATGTCCTTGAACCAAATAAATTAAAATTTTGATAAACCTTCTGTGAACTAGTAAGTATTGATTATTTAATGGTTGATTAAACTTTCTTACTAACTGCCTCCCGAATTTCAAATTAAGAACATTAGCACTCATATTTCTATTTTTCATAAATGTCAATTCTGAATAATGTCTGAATAATGTCTGAAATTGTGTGTTATTCAACATGAAAGATATCTTGAAAAGAATCCTGCATAGGAGTAGGATATGGCACAAAAGCCACCCACTGAATGCTATCAACAATGTACCAGTAAAAAAAATATAGCTAACTAAGTAAAAATATGAGCATTTCTTAAGAACATATTTTATAATGGAGAACTTCTTCATTTTCAGAATAGAAAACAGAATTGGTGATTCAGATCTAAATCCCTGACCTGGTCATGCACAGCAGGTAGCATGAACAGGATGGGATTCTGGTCCACCAGCTATTCCATGATGACTTCTCCTATTCCCATATGGTCACCCTTTATCCATGTGCTACACTAAAAGGCATGAGAACCTTGCTTCTGTTGCAATGAAACAAAAAAAAAAAACAAAAAAACAAAAAAACAAAACAACAAAAAACCCCCAAAATTAAAGAGAACAAAACTATTTCTTAAAAATAAATTCTTGGCTTTCAGACAGCTCCAGTGAGTAGCTAAAGGGTAATGCTTGAGAAAAGCACTCCCTGCACTGCTCCACAGAACAAGTTCAGGGCCAGCTCCTCTCCTGTCCAAGGCAGAGATAGTTCATCCTTGCCTTTTCCTTTATTACTGAGCCAGCAAAAGGCATTTTTATCAATACTTCTGAGAAGCTTTTAGCCAGCTGTAAACCATTTTACCACTCATAGGACCTGAAGTTTCTGGTTGGGAAAGTTGCGTGGTCATATGGGATTATGCAGGAAGAGGTTTGGTGTGCACAGCCCTCACTGGCAACTTACATGGGGTTCTTCAATTAATAATTTTGAGAAGTGGAAACACCTAGACTGTATGAAGCTTGGAGATTTCTCTGTATAAAATTAGAACTATAAAAAGAGAAACTTTTGTTTGGTCTAATAATGAGCAAATCATAAATAACAAATAAATTCTGGTATTTCAATGTAGCAATAAAGAACAGCACTACTGGTTTGCAGGCCAGGTCAACTGTATTCCTTTTAAAATATGGAGAAATGAGGTCACTGGAAATCTGCAACTTTCCATCACTAAAAGAGTAGGTATTAACTAAAGGCAAGATTGCTAATATATGTGCATCCTGCCTACAAATGCCTTTATTGCCTTTGCTTTTCTGGCAGGGCACACTGGTATTGTCCTTCAAAAATCTTGCATGAGACCTGAAACTCTCATCGAACAAGATACAAGCAGAACAATGGAAAAGGTCTTAAGAGGCCACATACAATATATCCAAACATGAAATGCTCCAAGTTTATAGAGCAAAGTAAACACTTTACAATATTTGTAATCAACATAAGGAGCCTTTTATTGCTTTGCAGAAATCTACGCCAAGAAAAAATTGCAGCTCTTTTATTTTTTAATGACGCAGCATGCTGTTAATTTGGGTATAATGCCAAAAAGCTCCATAGTGTTATTCAAGAAAGAGTTGTCTGGAAACCCCTCAAAGTCATAGATAAAATTGAATCTGAATGGCTAAACCAATTTAAAAACAAATCGATTCAAAACTAATTTTACCCACAACATGCAGTTTTTAACAAACATCTTTCACTACAACAGAGCTACTTGTGACATCCTTAAGCCAAATACATTTATTCTGTTCCTGATGTTGCATACAAAACAGGAACACCTTTCTGGTACTACTCAGGCCACAGAGAAAACAAATGCCTGAATCCTTCCTCTTTTTTTGTTCCATTCCCATCATTAAACCAAAGTCCTCCTCACAGCTAAGCAAACATCTTGGAACTTCTCCCACCCTGTCTTCCTGCCTATGCATCAAAACCATCCACTCGCTCTCCTGGAGTTTCAAGGTCCTTCCAGAGCTCCACATAGAGAGACTCTCCCCTTCTGACCTGAATAGGTCACCAGTGGTTTGAAATCCTACCCAAGAGGCGAGTATTCTCCTGCCTACCCAAATGCTGCAGGTATGGGATTGGTCTTTCTCTTCAAGGAATTAGAGAAAGGCAGAAACCTCCCAGAGCCCATCAAATGCTGACTTGATTAAAGTGCTGCCGCCTTCCCCTCACACATCAAGAAAACAAACATGACTGCATAAAGCAAAGTACAGTGGTGAGATTAAATCTCTCCTGTATTTGTTTGGCTCTAACAACTAACTGTCAAAATAAGAACTTGCAATAGTAAGAGATGGAAGGGACAAAGGGCTGAAAAAGAGGGTGGTGGGGGGTATCTTCCATAAAACTGTGTGAATTAGCCACCGTAGTTCCATCTCTGAATCTGCACAGAAAACTGTCTTGGAAAATACATGAAAAGATAAGGCAAATAAATTCTAATAAATTGGTTGACAAAGCAATTTTTTTTTTTTACTTAATTCTTATTAATGCCTAAAAAGACAGTATGTTGTGTCTTTCAAAAAAAGCTACCTTAGCTCAGACAGCAAATTACTTCCCACTCTATTATCCTTCCCATAGTTATGGCCTGGCCCTGCACATTAATGTGAAGCAATATGAAGTTTCCTCTTATACTTTTTATTGCTTTTGCATTCAGCCTGAAGATTCACCTTAACCATCTAAGTACTGCATCACTCACACCCTCACTTTTTTTTGCACTGGAATAAGGAGAGCAAAAACATTAAAATTTGACTGAATAACTTAGAAAACCTGAAACAACACAATCTTTTGTAATCTCTACTCACCCTTTAATAATTATACTTCTATTAGTTTTTATCAAAACAAATCCCTACTCAATTACAGTCCTTTCAAAGGAAGAGGAAAAAGGGCAACAAATGTGTTTTTGCATCTGAACAAATGCAAAAACACATTTGTTGAAGTTTAAGTTTCAAAAGGAAGCACAGAACCAGGCAGTTCTTTCCTTTATTCTGAAGCATCTAGAATTTGCTTCAAAATGTGCTTTCTGTTTTCTTATTAACCTTTAAAGCATCTTAAAATCACTTTGGATACTATTACTAATAATAATTCTACCAAAAAAAACCACAACACCACAAGATAAGCTTAGCTCCTTTTCAGGAATTGAGGAGAATTTGTTCTACTGTGTAGTGCATTCCTTCAGGGGTTTTACTTTTTGTCCTGTAAGGATTTTCTGTCCTTATAGTGAGGGAAAAAATATTACCCTGTCCCAGAATTTACAAAATTGCATCACTATTACAAACTCTTGAAGAATTGTTCAACAGCCAGAAAGCGTTAGAAAAGGAACATATTTCCTGTTGTACAACAAAGAATTTAAAATAATTTCTATTAATATTATACGGACTATTTTTGGATCCATTCCTACAAAACCCTTGTTAAAAAGCCCCATGGGACAGAAGTAATTCGGAATATTAATGATTTTTAATTTTACAATTACAAATACATTTAATTTGACCAGAAAGTTCAAAATTAAATTTCCAGACTGGATTGAATGATATAGGGTTTCCCACTGAACAGAAATAAAGTTCTTCCAGTAAATAAAAATTGAACTATAAAATATGCATATATTTAAATATTGATAAGAGAAAAAACTACAAAAAAAAATTTTTTTTGTGTATTAAGATGATTTTATATTTTAACAATAAATAGAATAAAACAGGTTGTCTTTTTAACGTGTTTCTATCATTTTCACAGAGGGAAGACACTGATGAAAGCCTTAAGTTTTTATTTCAGTTTATTCTGCCAATAGAATCCCTGCTTGTATAGAACTTCTTTTAAACAGATGCTTTATTCATATGTTTTTGAAAATTCAAAAAGAAGACTTGAGGAAATTTAGACACACTATTATTGTTATTAGAACAATTCTTTGTGTATAGTACATCCCACTGGAAAATAGTATAAAACTAATTTAAATAGTTCATAAACTATTTCACATCCATCTCTTAAATTTTATGAGAGCATTGTGGATCTAATACACTTTAGATTCATTCACATCTGTCAACAAATAATGAAATTTTAAGGATTGTAAACAATGATAAATTTAAATTTAAAGGCCTCCATTAATCTTGATAAAGAATATCAGTGCATAACTTAGTTTATTTATAAATTAACTTATAAATTATTTAATCTATAATTAAATAGATTCAAAATGCAAATGGTTTATAACCTAGGCTCCAGACAGTCTTTAATAGTAGTATTCGACAGACTCCTGGAACTGTACCTACATCAATGCTGAAGCACCTGAGCCTTAACTTTACTTCCTTGTCTCAGTGGAACTACTCCAGGAGTGAAGTTACTCCCTGTGTTAGCATCTGTTAAATGAGATCCATAATTACAGCTGGCAGTTGGAAAACTGAAGCAAAAAATGAATTAGCATTTCAAATATTTCAGTATATATACTATTCCCAGGTCACCAATTACAGTCCCATCTGTACAAAACTGTATCAAAAATACTCGTACTTCAATATCCTTCCCCTTCATGTCTAAATACTTCACTTGCATTGGAAAATAAATTTTTAATTTGTTTTTTTTTAACACCAACCACCCTAAGAATGGTCAGCATTGCTATCACCAGCAACAATGCATTACACTTGTACAAATGGCTTCCAAATATTGGGGTGAATTTATTTCCACAGCAGTATGGTTTTTATTATTTCTGAGTCGTTGGCCATCTTAAACATTACAAATCCTTTTATACATAGGGCACGGTATCAGATAGAAGAAAGCAAGAAGGTAAGTTATTTTAAAAGATGAGGGTTTTTTCTGTCAATTTGGGCATTATGCTTTTTTTCCCCCTCCTTCTTTCTACTTTACTGCTTCTGCAGAAAAAACAATTCACTACAGTATTTATAAAACTCAAAACAATAAAATCCTCAAATAATGCATGTGGTGTTAGAAAAGAAAGTTGGAGCAGTCTAAGTTTCTTTTTTTTGTTTTTTTTGGGTTTTTTTTTAAGAAGAAAACTTATCTTGAAGGCAAAAGCAGTCCAAAAGTATGTGACATTTAATGTTTTACAGAATATACTCTGTTTCTGAATAATAAATCTCTCTCTACTGAAGGCCTTGTATCTTGCCAAAGAGCCTGAGAAAATGATAGTTCAATCCAAGGTAGCCTAGATAATCATATTATTCAATGAAATGGAAAAAATCATAATACTTTATATTCTATTTATTTTTTAGCTTCCAGGCACACACTCTAATATTATCAGAAATACAAAAGGACTTAGTATGAGAGAATTTTTGCAAATTATAGTGGGACATGTTCTATCTTTGGTAAAGAGAAAACTTTGAACCGAGAAAGAAAAAACAACAACAAAATTTTTACCTGTTTTAAGAAAATCCTGAGACCATTTAATTTACTGTTTCCCTATACAACTTTAAGAAAGAGTACTAAATTTTCTCGACTCAGTGACAAAAGAAAAATAGAATGCAAGCTCTTTAATCAGAATTGAAAGAGACATATGGGAATAAAGAATCATAGAGCATCTTAATCTAAGAATTATTCTGTCAAATTAGAACTAAAATAATTTAATTTCATTAAAACCTACACCTTTAAGTTTTGTACAAAGGTAAATAATTTACAAACAAACTTAGGAATTGTTCTTCTAAAACTGGCAGTTCATACTTCAATCTGTTTCCCAATACAAAGCTTTAGTTTGCATTATTAATTTAAAATGTAATGATGTATAAGAAATAGAAAGGTTTAAAGTCCACAAGTGCTTGCTCCCAGGAGTCCCACATTGAATATATTTTCCCAGACAAACAGGACTATCTACAAGTACAGTCATCCCCCCTGCTCCCAGTATCTATGAAATATATTAAACCAGCAGGCAAGCCCTGTCTGGGTATAGCACTTCTGTTACAATGCAGTACTTTTACTTTACAGCATTGTAGTTAAAGGCCTATGTCACTGTAAAGCTCTTTTCTAAATTGCTGTGGAAAAGTGTTTTAAAGTATTCCTCAAATCCTGTGAAGTATTAAAAAAACCCCCAAATACTGATTGCAGGCATTACTTTGAATTATGTTGTCCAGTACCAGAAATCTGTGCAATAACATCAAATTACAGTGCTTATTATGAGACTGAACATTTGCCACATGAATAAATTTAATCACAAGTAGTGTCTTCACAAGTTGGAGAGTGTGGGGGGTTATACTATAAAACTTTAAATTCTTATGATAGATTTTGTAGTTAACTGATAACCCAGCTGTTGGGCATGAATACTCATAAAAGTGTTTGCACATTTCAAATACCACCTAAAACTCCATATTATATTAGGGATACATTTGTATGAAACCACTGGATAATCAGTATCCAAGTACATGTGAAAGAACTTTTTTCCATGTTTGAAATAGTTAAGGGGAACAGGCAAAAGTGCTGGAAGGGGTTACGTGGATTCTAATGTTTCCTCCTTTTCATTCATGGATGAAAATATAGTTTTAAGACATGCAACTCATCAAACAGAGCATTAAGGGGAAAAAAAAAGTACAAAAATAAACCAAGACAGGGAAAACAGTAAAATGCAATAGCTTATTCACTCGATAACACATAGGATTCTGAAGAAGGAATACTTTTAACAACGTGGTATTCCTTTAACAGAGACAGGCACTGCATCAGAAGTGACACAAAGTGAAGACAGGCAAGATGACCATTTATCTCCACACAGGATAAACAAAAAATCAAACAAAACCAAGCCCCCAAACCATTATCATGTGGAACAGAAAAGACCTTCTTGAAACGCAAAGTCAACAGAGGGACAAGCAGGTGTTTGCATTCTCTGCACTTTAACTCATGGGCTTCATTATGTGCTTCACAGAAAGGAAAACAGTTTCATTTGCAGACCTTGCAGGGAAACAAAGAATTTCAACAAGGAGTCCCGATAAACATCTTACGCCGTTAAACATCTTCACCGAGAGAGAGAGAGAGAGAGAGAAATGTCTCTCGCTGCAAGCAACCGTGGACATCTTTTGTTGCCTGATAAATATTTGCTTTTGTCTTTTGTGATAAGGTCTGCTGCCTTCGCCTGGCGCACAAAAAGGGCCCGCTTGTTTCTGCACAGAAAACCTTTAATTAAGATCATTTCCGATTTTCCAGCCGCCCGTGCGCTGAGGAGAAAGCAGGACGAGCGAAAGGGGAGAAAACCCGACCCCCGCAGGCTGGGCAGAGGGGCCGGGGAGCTCTGCCCGAGTCCGGCCCGGACCCGCCGGGGAACGAAGGGAGGGAAGGGCCGGGAAGGGCCGGGAAAGGCTGGAAAAGGCCGCGAAAGAGCCGGCCCGCGGGGCCCCGCTCCGTCCCACCACGCCCGGCCGCGCCGGCAGCACCGCCCTGCCCGGAGCGCAGGGGCGGCACCGCCGGCATCCCGCCTTGGGTACCACCGAGCACGGGCCGGGCCGGCCGGGAGCTGCTGCTTCAGCTTGCTGAAGGAGCGCGGGAAACATTGCTTGGGGGTTTGGGGTTTATTTTTCGTGGGCTTTTTTGGTTGTTTTGTGGGGTTTTTTTGTTTGTTTGGTTGGTTTTTTTGTTTGTTTTGGGTTTTTTTGTTTGTTTGTTTTTTTAATGATTGGGTTTTTGTGTGTGTGCGTGTGTGTGTTTTTGGGTTATTTTTATTTTTTTATGGTTTTTTGGGGGTTTTTTTTGTTTGTTTTTTTTGTTTCTTTGTTTTTGTATCTTTGTGGGGTTTTCTATTTGAGGTGTTTTTTTTTCCCCCATGGGATTAGACGGGGCTGCTCTTCCCAGACTTTTGTTTTTAAATCCTTTAAAGAGTAATGTACAATTTGGTGTTTGCCTCTTTGTCACAACTCGAGGCTCGCTAAAACATCAAGACCTTCTTAACAAAGTGAAGAAACAGAGCAGCTTTAATAATTATTTTAAATATTCTGTCTTAAACAAAACAAAACAAAAAAATGAAATGCACACTCTACGGACTCTGCAGTGTTAGTTCTCTGAGGACTTCACCTGTTTTAAGCACTACGGTTGGAATACACAAATAGTTTTCCCAACACTGTAGTAGTTTGAAATACTGAAAAGAAAATCTAGGAGACAAAATCATTATAAACTGTTTATGCATACACAAGCAATACACGACTACCAAATATCTTAGTCCTTATGTGTATGCTCATTTACTGGAATTAATCCTCTTTATCATGTTGACTGCCTGCAGGACCCAATCCTGGAATATTCTTATGTGCCAGGTGCTAGGAACAATATTATTATATGAGGTTTCACTGCAAGTCTAAGGCACTTAGCAGTTATGTCCCTGCATACCTCAGGACAACACTACCACTCATAACCAGAGACTTATTACTTAAGTCTATATGAAACATCCTTAAGAAATATTGCAAAAAACCAAACAAAAAAAAAAAATCTAGTCTGAAACGGGGAGAATTAGAATGCAAAATTTAAAGCTACATTTTATGAGTAAGAAAAAAATACAGCAAAGATATTCCACTAGGAAATGTGCACAAAGTTGCAAGAAAGAATCATTCCTGCAATGCAAATACAAACCACAGAGATTAACTCATACTGTGGACAGGACATAGTTGTCAGAGATCTTCCTTTGGTTAAATATTCAGAGCACAAAGTGGCATTTTTTTTTCCTTCAAAACTTAGCACAATAAATTACATTTCTGTAATATTTATACCATGTTTCAGAGGGCACTTTTTTTTTTCTCTAAGACTATCAAAGTTTTTATTTCATGAATGAATTTGTGTGACACTAAAGACAACACCATAAACAGAAGAAGAAAAAATTGTTAATGCAAATAAATCAAAGTCATTATATCCTTCTCTGGCCATCTGTCTCCCCATGAATACAAATGCAGAAAATAGAATTTGCTAAAAGTAGCTATTTTAAGTCTATCACATTATTGTTCTAAGTAAAAAACACAAGAGCAGAAAGTGCTAACAGTATCATCTTACCTGCCTTTTAAGCAAAAGTGTAAAAACACAACACACAAGAAAGCCTGCAAGCTGACAAAGACTCTGGATCAGCAACAGCAATTGATCCAGTGAAAATTAATCAGACTCCCTCTTTTTTTTTAATGAGACAGATTACTTCCCTACATATTGACACATCAAAATTATGATTACAGATCAACTTGATATTACAGTGCATACCATTCACTTCTATGCTCTTAGCAGGTTTTCTCATCAAAACATTCATTCAACAAGAAGCATTTTTATGATGCCATAAATGATGTGCTAATAGTTTGGAACTGAGATAGGTCAATTCACCTGCTTTGCATAGACTCCTTTCATAAGCTCTCTGTGAGCTGTCAGGTGAAAGCCCCATGGTTTTTTAGCCTCTTGAACATCCTAAAAGTCCAGTGTGAAGCTAAAGTTAATCTTCTTAACAGCACCACAGATTTGACAAGATTGTTTCAAGGCAACCATACACATATCACTATTGGGTAAGATCAGTGCCTAAAAGACAATACTTTAAAAGTAACCTAACCAAAATCTTTGGTATGCCTGTTTTGTGTATCTGTGAACAGTGGAATGCAATGAAGGATGCATTTACATTTTTTTAGGGGAGGAGTTCTATAATAAATGATAATGAAAGCACCACAAACAGAATAACATCTCTTCACAGTTTGTCTGAAATTGATGAAAAAGAAAGCCATAAACAAGACCAAAGAGTATAATGGGATTAATCCCAGATTATCCTAATTGATCCTTTTCATAAATACAGTGAAACCACATCCACCTAAGAGAATTCAAGAGGATAATGAATAAGCAGGAATTACCCAACTTCAACGTCAGCATTGGGCTGACAATATCAACCAACCATGCAGAATACTGGACACAAACTAAATTAAGATAAAGATTAAAAGCTTCTCTGACTTACAGAAGGACCAACAAGAGACCAACCTGTGTATCAGCTTTTGTTTTTGTAGGCAGAACAGATGAAGACAGCTGTAAACTTGAGACTACTTCGGTATGCCAGAGATATGCTCCTTAGCATATGCTTATACTCTAAAGGAGTGAGAAAAAGCCTTTTCCAAAGGCAATCTGGGTTATTTTTCTGCCTACAAAGCCTGAGGCCAAAAGAAAGACATTTTTGTTTATCAAACAAAATGTGGTAGGACTATTTGTAAGTGGTTCAAACATTCATGATATACTGAAGTGCACTTAGTACCTACTTCAATATCTGAGCATTGTTTGAATAACACATGACTAAAATCGTTAATTGTTAATAATCAGAGAAAGCTGGAAACTTTACTTAAGGAGCTATGGATCATAGGTCAGTCTTGTCTTTATCAACTCAGTAGGAAAAAGAAGGAAACAAAGGCAAATACCTAACAATCAACATTCTGCCTATCACCCACTGGTAGTTCAAGCATGTTCTATACAGAACGTGAAAAGATTTCTATTTTCCTGGAAAAAAAATTGTTTCTACATCAAAGTCACTAATATCATACTTGTAATGTTGCATATTTATATTATGGAGGGGCTTGGGGTACTTAGTTTTAACATAAATCATCTTTCACATCATATATTTTCAACAGTCCAAGTTTATATTTTAAATCTGGAGCAGAGAAGTCTTAGATTCAGTGGAGGGGGATCAGATTAGGGAACGTTTAACAGAACTAAAGTAGATATAAACAAATCCCTGAGACTTGATGGGATCTACCCATGAGTGCTGAGGGAGTGGCCTGATGCCCCTGCAAGGCCTCTCTCAGTAATCTCTGAAAGGTGGTTGTTACTTGACAGGTTCCAGAAGACTGGAAAAAAACAAATATCAGCCCCATCTTTCAATAGGGTCAGAAGAAGGATCCAGGGACCTCCTGCTCAACCTCACCTCAGGCCCTGGGACAAATCCTCCAGAAAAACATTCTAGATGTATTGCAGACAAGGAAATGATAGACGTAATAAGCATAGGAAAAGGGGAAATCATGCTGGACCAACCTGAGAGCTGTCTATGACGAAATGAGCTGTGATGATTTTCCATGGCCTCTCATAACATCCCCATTGAGAAAGGAATGAAATACAGACTAAGTAAGGGGACAGTGAGGGGGACTGAAAGCTGGCTGGACTGCCAAGTTCGAGGGGTTGTGATTAACACAAAGTACGTCTGGAGGACACTCCCCAGTGGTCTACCCCTGGAATTAGTCTCAAGGATAATAATTTTTAATTCTCTTCTTCCATGACACAGGTGATGAGACAGAACACACACCCAGGGAGTTTGCTGATGATGCAAAACTTGCAAAGAGGGTGATATGCCAAAGAGTTGTGCCCTTCAGAGGGAAGCAGAAAAATGGGTCAACAGGAACCTCATGAAGTTCAACAATGGAAAGCACAAAGTCCAAAACCTCGGGAGAAATAACCCCAGACAGCACAACACACTGAGGCCTGACCAGTTTGAAGGGAGCTCTGCAAGAAAGAACCTTGTGACCTGATTGGCACCAAAATCATCACGAGCCAGCAATGCGCCCTTGCCACATTCTTACATCCTGGGTTGTACTAGGATAATCATTGCTACCAGAATTGTTTCTATTAAATTATCCAGGTTGGAGGAAAAAGAAAATAAAACAAAACCAATTTGAAGTTAGATAAGTGCATACATATCCACTATATATAAGAGAAAGCTATAAAGTGAAGACAGATGTGCATCATCCATTAAAAAAAAAAAAAGAAAAGGAGAGGCTAAGGGAACTGGGCCTCTTCAGCCCACAGGACAGAAGGCTCAGGGGAGAACATATTGCTGTCTACTTCCTGACCAAAGAATACAGACAAGACAGGGCCAGACCCTTCCTGCAGCTTCACATTGAAACTACAACAGTCATAAATCAGAACATGGGAAGTTCTGATTATATATAACAACTTTTTTTTTGGGTTTTTTTGTTTGTTTTACTGTGAGAGTGGTCAAACACTGATACAGGGTCCAGACAGGCTGTGGAATCTCCTCATGAAAGAATTCAGTGCAGAATTTCAAGACACAACTGAACACAGCTCTGAGCAACCAGATCTAATTAGACATGTGTCTGGAGGTCCCTTCCAGTCTCTTTTTTACTGTAATGCTGTGATCACAGTGACTGCAGAAAGACTAAGTATGTATTTCTTAAGCAACTCTCCAAGCATAAGTGCATGGAGTACAGGAGCTTGTAGCTGTTTTGCTCTTGATGAAAATTAAAAGAATAAAAGCATGAATGTCACAAAAGACAACAAACTTCTCTTTCAAACTGATTACTCTGTAAAACTATCAGCAAGAAGTTACCTTAGTTAGCAAAGATTGTTTTGGAAGATTTCCATAACTGACACTTTACATTTGTTTTATTAAGTACATAACAAGCTACACAAATATGCCAGCAAGATTTTCACTTTGGAAGTCACATGTCATTTATACATTTCACTGTTACTCTGTCAACACAGTGGGTTTTTTTCCTCACAGACACACATAACCAAATGCTATCTAACTCCTGGTGAAGGTTCTTGGATGTACTACAAGATATGTTAGTATTATCAAGAGAACTTACACCACCAAACAAAGCAAACCAAACTCAACCAAATAAGATAGAAGTTATTAATGCGAGAGAAGAATCCTGAAAATATTTATCAAACACATATTGGATGGTGGCTGGGGGAGGGGCAGAACATGAAGCTGGTTGTTGCAATACCCTTCTAACATTTGTTGAGTAATTACAGCAACTCCCACAAGTACAACCCCACGCTGGACACCCTCACTGATGGCAGAACCCCAAGGGTGAGGGGATGTGCTTGGCAGATATTTGAAATCAGCTCAGCTGCTGCCTGGCCATGGCTCTATCCATAAGTAAATGTCAATGCAAGCAAAGCCTTCTTCACTTCAGCCTTGGGACAACCACAGAGTCACACAAACAATTGGGTTGGAAAAACCTCCGAGATCATAGAGTCCAACCTGTGACCAAACACCACCACGTCAACCAGACCATGCCCCTCAGTGCCATATCCAGTCTTTCCTTAGATACCTCCAGTGACCGTGACTCCAACACCTCCCTGGGAAGTCCATTTCAGTGTCTAATAATCCTTTCTCTGAAGAAAATCTCCTTAATGTCCAACCTGAACATCCCCAGGCACAGCTCAAGACTCTGTCCTCTCTTTGTGTCAAAGATCTGACACAAAGAGATCTCCCCTTCTCCCACGGGCATACCAAGAAGCCTGCACAGCACCATGGTGGACAAGAAATTGGCAGTGGAGCTTCCTTTGCACTTTAGCCAATTCCACCGTACAGCCATGTCCTGCAACCACAGGAGTTAGAGCTCAAATCAGCATTCACCTCTGGCATGCTCCTGCTGGGACCTCCTCCCCTCACACCACACCTGGGATCACTGCCACCATGAATACCTCAGCTGATTCCACTTAGGTCCAGGATTTCTCCCACTGGGACAGATAACATAACAGCCAGTGATAAGAGCAAACCCCTGTGAGTGCTACGCTATCTATTCACATCGGAAAATATTAGAGCAAACAGGTCTGAAATAGATTCACATGCTTCCCTATTTTTCCTTGAACTTCATCATTCCTTGAATCCTCTTAAAGACCACTTGTCTGTTCCAGGTACTTCCCCTAGATAAACCTTGGCATTGAACAATCCCCCATACAAATGGGGTTTTTAACTGCTTATTGATCCTTCATACTCTAGATGACAGGTGGATAGAAAGTTGTGCCCCTTTACATTGGATTCTAGGTCTCTATGAAATTAGGTTACTTTGGTTTTCTCGAAAAAATTAGAGGGCCAAACTCACATAAAAAAAATAAAAAATAAACCAGCTGTATAATGAAGCAATTTTGGTAGAAATGACCCTAAAAGGAAATTAAACTACAGAAATCCAAAGGAGTTTTCAGAGTGCACTCTTTCTGGCATAAATGGAAACAGCAATTCTTGGCACTGTGCTTAATGACATACAAATTTATTGGAAAAGATTTTGCTGCCCTGAAGACTTCATATATTTTTTAGCTACTCGAGAAACCTCTAAATCAGTGGTTTTACTTCATTGGCTAGTGTTTAGAGAATTCTTATGAGCTATAGGAGTTAACTTTCTTCAGGGCATGAGTATTAGGTTACATTTTTTGTTCGAGAGAAATAAATTCCAAATGTCATCCATGTGCTTTCCTCTGCCTAGCAATCCCTTGCAGGCATCATCCTGCACATCTTCTACTAGGGAGTTAAGATGGGCATCTTCATTCTTTCCTATTGCACTTTTCTTCCAAAAGATTAATTTCCAGCCTTTCTTGTTTGTTTTATACTGGGCTTGTATTCCCAGGCTACTTCTTTAGGAAATTGCATGTTTCAGACTATCTGTTTCAGACTGTCTTTAATATCTAAGAAGCCTCTCTGAAAGGGCCAGCTTGTCCTGAAACAAGATTCAAGATAAACTGGGTAGCCAGAAGCTTCATATACAAGCACTGAAAGTAGAAGGTCAGATATTTTATTCTTAAAAATCAACTGAAGGCACCCACTCTCTGTGGATGTTTAATAATATTTTTATGACACTTGCATGAAATTTTCTCTTTAAATCCTTTTCACCATAAGCTTCTAAATCGACCCTTACTTGTGCTGCTAATTTATGCAGTAAGTGATGTGAATAAACCAGTTGTAATCACTTAGGCAACTCCTTATCTCTGTTATTCTTTCTTTTCTATCTTTTGCTCATCCTTTCACTCAGACATAAGTTAAAGAAATAGCGGAAGGTTTTGAACCTTTCTTCCTCAGTTTTGCCCTGACTGGTGGGCTGGTTACACTGGAGAGATCAGAGAGCCAGAGTCAAGAGTTCACCATGGTATGCCCAGGCCATAAAGGGGAATATGAAAAATGCCAGCGTCTCTGAAGTATTCAGAAACCCACTGAAAGAGACCAACTGAGGACCTCTGAGACCTACTGAAATACGAAATTAAAAGACTAGGGCACTTTTATGAAGTACCACAGCAGACCCCCTTGGAAATCCATGGACTATTTTCCCTTCAGTAAATTTGAAATGGATCTAAAACAATGAGGAATGATCTCTACTCTTCATGTATATTATTGCTTGCCAGTTGTTCAAGCTTCAGTGTATTGAAGCTCTGCTATTTTATACCAATGCTGTAATTAACACCACACTGAACTGAAAACATACACTCAGTGAGTGCTATAAATAACTATAATTAATTGTGTGCTATAAATAATTGCAATTAATTCTGAAGAAAAAAGTTTGATTTTTAGATCAGAGTAACCTTAATAAATATAAATTTCTCTTTCTAAGGGCAGCCTTCATTTTACATACTCTTTTACTTGTCAGCTCCTTAAACAGAACTGCTGCTTTCCATGTATAATTATCTCTCCAATCATACCAACCCAATTAACCTCCTTCTGTTTCTAGTTTGCACTCGAGCCAAACCCAGAAGGACAGTCACTGAGAGCCCAGGAAAGGTGCAGTCAACCTGCTTTTGGTTAGGACTTCATGCCAAAATTCAAATTTGCCCAAAGCACGTCCTGATTGAAGCAGCAAATACTCTGCTCAGTCCTAAGTTACTTTTATAATGTGGAAAGAATACAAACTCTTCAGCTGAAGAGGCCTAGAACTCTCTGCTTCAGTTTTTACATGCTCAGTTATTCTGAACGCTTGATACCTGGGCAGATCTGAGAAATTTCTGTAGGGCTATAAAAGGCACCTTCCCTTCTGCCCTGTTGCATTAAAAGAAAGGTAGAATATAATTTCTGGAACAGGCTGCCAGAATATTAGCAGAAATATGGGTTTCCACTAAATTTCTGAATCCTTCTTGTGGAAAGGAAAACAAAGGAGCAAAGACGGATAATTTTAACTTTAAAAAATCCCAGTTTTCCAGAAATAGATTGAAAGTAAGATTTTAGGATAGAAAAGGCTAGATGCTATTCAGATACAGCACTTGCCAGCCTGAAAGCAAAGTCATTGCAAACCTGGACAGGACAAAGCAAAAGTCCTAAGGAAGCATGTACAGAATATTTTAAAACATTAAATATATAAAAAGTAGAAGTGTATACAACAGGAAGTCCATATACAAGGTGCAAGAACAGCAGTGAGTTCAGTGAGAGCTGATAAGTCTCCACATCTCCTTTGGCAGCAAGCTCATAGAGGTGTGGAAGTGTTAAAACTGTGCTTTACTTTATATGATTTTTAAAAAATTGTTCTTTGGAGTATATGTTGACTTAAAGTGCAAGAGTTCCAAGCAAAGAAACTAGAATTGCATTCCCTCCATCCAAGTCATCAGCTTCACACTAATTGAGTAATAATCACTAATTAATGCAGCTGCCCCTTACCATTCAAGCTGCATACTTTATGTTTAAATGGGGATTCTTTTTTCCAGATATGCAATGTAGAATCCCTAAAGATCTAGAAAAAGAAAGCAATAAAAGGCAGTTAGAAAAGCACATACAATTTTTTCCAAGTTTGACTGCAGATCTGTTAATTTTGTGGGATTTCTGGTTTGAGATCTAGCTGAGCACATTGGTGGGAGGCTATTTAAATGGGGCTGGAATTGACACCTTCTGAATTTTCAACACTATTGCACTCATAATGCACTGGCAGCATTAAAACATCAAGTCACATGCCAAATGTTGTGTTCATAGTTACCTACAAGTGCTGGGGCTGAGCTCACCCTGACAATGTTTAAGAATGAGGCATTCCCAAGATGCTTCAATGTTCCCCTTTTTGGGAAGGCACTGGTAATATTCCTTTGCACTTATTCACTTCTTCTAGCATACATAGTTCTGAGGCTACAAGTGAACAATGAATTTGAATGTTAAACTATTCCATATCTACTCAGTTAAAGCACTCCTCATATTTCTTTTTGTAAACTTACATATTAAAATAAGTGAGACATGCTACACCAAAGTTAAGAGCAGTTGTGACTTTTCCTGACCTTTCTCCTCAGTGCAAAAAAAAAAATTGTTTTAAAAGTCCATGTTATTTAAGGTGTCATCTGGTTTAATACTGAAAAATTCCCTAATTTACCATTTTACACTGAACAGAACAATACTTCTATTATCACTTGAAATAATGATTAAGATTGTCTTCACTGCAGATTCTGATTATAAAATTTCTTTAGTTACAAGATAAATGCATTGGCCTACAATCTTTGTATAATACATCAGAACATTTCTTTTATCCACAAAATAATCTAAGGTAATGAGTCTCACAGAACAGAAGGCTCAGACTCCAAAAGAAGCTACATTATAATTGTTTTCCCTTATACACTTTCTAAATCTAAATGCTGTTTTGGGACATGCTTATCAGGAAGGCTGGAACTCGAGAAATCCAAAATGCTAAAGAGGAAGGAAAGTCAAAAGTAAGAAAAATGTTCATAGTTTTCATGGAAATCATTGTACAAACCCAGTGTTTCTCTTTGTTTTTATTTTTAAACTGGGGGTATATGTCAAGTAATCTATAAGAGATTTTAAACAGTAATTGAGACTCTTAATACTGTATAATTAAAGCAATAACTGTAAGAGTTAATATTTCAAAATATTCCCTGCCTTTCTCAAATCAGCATTTTACTTGTGATGCTCAGCAGATGTTATCCCCCCCCCCCCAAATAGCAAGGTATGTACAACCACTAACTGAAGTCAAATAAATTGAAGAAGAATTAATAAAAAATAACTATAACTTCTATTATAGTTTTAATTCTTCTTATGTAGCTATAATACTTATAGATAATGATTAGCTACAAGGACAGGGAATGCACACACACCAACACACACCCCTCCCAATGCCAGGATCCATAAAGAATTATCACAGAATGATCTCAACCCATGCCCTTGTGCAGTGCTAACACTACTTATAGTGGAGACAGAGGAGAGGAAATATCAGCAAAGATCAACCATGTAAATCTTGCTGCAAGCACTGGCACTGACACAGCTAATTAAAATGGTTTGTGTAAGAAACAGGCAAGTCCATAAACACAGTAGAAAGGCCAGTAACTCAGCAGTTAAATTGCATAACAAAAGCAAGTCCATAAAGTTGTTCCCAATTCAAGGCTGTCCTTAGGAAGTGTGGTGTCCTCAAGAGGGAGTGTGTAGAGGCAGTAAGGGTCACCAACTCAGCATCACACAGTGCATGTCGTGGGCAGGAATCAACTTTTTGCTCCCAAGGAGAAACAGGCTAAAACTTCGTGGAAGGGACAGGAGGGGTCCTCTTGTCACTGCTTGGGTCCCTCTCTTCTAAATTCTGCCTCCCTGCCATTACTGGATGTATTAAAAAGAAATCAAGATCCACTGCAAGAAATCCACAGCAAAGGTTCCAAAGCAAGCTATTAATTTCTCACCTCTATATTATTGCTTTAGAGAATTCAAAATATACACACTTATCAAGAGACACATGAATAAAAATCCACTGTTTTGAATTTCCAAGAGTCAGTTCTCCAAAGAGTCACTTGATAAGAAGGTGGAGCTTTTTTGGTTTATTTATTCAACTGAATTAATTTATTATTCCTCCTCTACATTCTACTTAAGTAGTCACACTGTAAGGACTTACTCTACTATTCTCTCCAAAAGTAAAGTGAAAATTTCATTTTCACTTTTGTTTCAGTATTGGAAAGAGCACAACTCCTGGCACTGCTCGCTCCTTTTTGCAGGCTTTGCCTTTCTTCAAAGACAACTTTGTTAATATTATTGAAATAAGAACCTCTGGAGTAATTTTTTCTGAGCAAGAAAAAGTTTAAAACAGCTTTAAGAGAGTGTGAGGGTACTTACTGGGAGGAGAGTGGCAAGTAGAGATAAAGGAAACAAAAGGCCCAGCTAGAAGAGCTGCAGAGTGCTTTACTGAAGGTCCAAATGTTAACTAGGCTTGAACAGAATAAAAAATTGTAGTGTTTGGGTAGAACTGGATTTTGTCACTTTGTTTTCACATTGAGCTTGGAGAATAGGAACAGGAAGATGGGCAGAGATGTCACAGTCTGTCATACAAACAACTTCCAGTTTCACACTAATGAAGCATCCTACTAGCACTAAAATATAAACTCTTTGAATTCAGCCTTGTTTTCTCAAAAGAAAAAAAAAAAAAAAAAAAAAAAAAAGAGAGAAAAAAAGAGAAAGGGGTTCCTAACAACCAGCTGCTTTAGTTTTCCACATCTCTTTCCCATTGGCAGCCAAGGCAGCTGTCCAGTGAATGCTGTCCAATACTTGCACGAAGCAGAGGAAAGAGAAGAAAAGAAAAATGTCACCCCTGTGCTCCAATTGGAAAGTTTCACTGCTGTCCTGGGCACTGTGTTTCGTGAGAGCCAACTTGTGTTTTATAAGTGATCCCTGCCAGCCATCCTGCTCTTCCCTATCAGTCTGGGAGGAACAGATGGAGCAAAATCAGGTCTTCTGCAGGGGTTTTAGTGACAAGTTATTGTATTTCCAGTAAAAAAACAAAAACAAAAACAAAAAAACAACTAAACACAAATGTCAAAGAGAAGTCTAATGAAATATGCTTGTTCATAAATGCACGCTGAAGTAAACAGGAGAAAGAAATTTTGCCAGTGGCAAAAGAAGATGTACAAATAATATTTAAATACAGAGCCTCAGTGTACTGTGAAATAGCATCTATAGTAAAAAAAAAAAAAAAAAAGAAAAAAAAATAGCACTGCAATTGCTTGAAAACCCATTTCACTGGACATATGTAAGTTGGGATTTTTTCCCCCCAGTTATACAAATATTATTTTCAAATGCCCTAGTTTCAACTTTGGAAAGCATAATCAGGGAGATTCAAGATATCTGCTGGACTGCAGAAAGGACTGCCAGAAACAATAAAAATTCTATTTTCTACTCAGGAATAGAGCAAAAAGTCTTTATTTTATTAAAATTTACAAATGAAAAACTATTTTGGGAGGTAAAGTATGGATTCTGCAGTTCCAGAGCTGTTTTGGAGCTAATAGCTTGAATAACTTACTGAGGGGCATATCTACGTGCAAAATGAAAACAAAATATAGCTGAATAGAAACTTCTTTCACAAATAAAAAATACAATCAATTTCAGGAAACATAACTTGTAGGTCATCTTGTAGAGCATATTCTAAGCCATTTAAAGATAATTGTG
The DNA here is from genome assembly GCF_017590055.1 of Onychostruthus taczanowskii. Classification (NCBI taxonomy): domain Eukaryota; kingdom Metazoa; phylum Chordata; class Aves; order Passeriformes; family Passeridae; genus Onychostruthus; species Onychostruthus taczanowskii. The sequence continues at coordinate 3,769,328 of NW_024502236.1, forward strand.
GTGAAGTTTGTAGGTCATCTGTACCTAAAAGCTTGGACACAAAGAGGTCCCTTGAATTGCCAATGTCTTGATTTGCATGAGGTAAACCATATTTGTTTTCAAAGTAAGATGTTTTCAAAATATTTTGCTTAAGGTAATAGAACAAACAGGATCTCAAAGACATTGCCCTAGGGCTATTTTATTCCACAGCCATCTAATATAGGAACTTCTAAGCTCCTAAGCACCTGGAACTGGCTGCCATCACAGAAAACATATTGAGCAGATGGCCTGCAACCTGTTTCAGATTGCAATCTCCATGGACCTAAAACATTAATTTCAGTAAAATATGTAGTGAAACCTCACCAAAATGTGTGATATTTGTAAAGCAGGATCTCATTTTGAAACCCTCTTGAATCAACATAAGTTTAATTTTCATTTCATTGTGCTAACCTAGTATATATCAGGCATGCAACCCTAACCTATATCAGAACATCATATGCACCTGCTGACAGAGAAAAAACTCACATATTATTATTATTTTTTTAACACCAAAATAAAAAAGGGTGGGGCTGGTATTTTATGAAAAATATGTTCTCTGATCATAAATGAACATTCAGTACATAGAACTAGATTGAACCTAATCTAAAGTAAAAACCTCAGAAGTCTCCCCACATGTGGACATCAGGTCCTCAGCATAAAACATTTTGTTTGCTAATGTAAACAAGCAAACTGACACATCCAATTTTAACTCTGATTTATTCTGAAGAGGTAAATTTAAAACTTTAGGATCTTGATAAGCGTTCAGCATAGTGCAGCTGTTCCCATAAAGATGTTGTACAAGTGTACTGCCAGATCTTTAGTTTGGTTTCCGATGTATGACGCAAACATAGAGGTTTAAACAAATGGACATTTATTAAAGTTTACTCAAGGGTGATGTGGACTGAACCATCACTAGGATTCAGTGGTATTTTTTGGTGCGGGCAACCATCATGTTTCTGGCATAATCACTGAAACCTCCGCCACAAAAACATGAACAAAAATCCTGGGGCCATCAGATGTGCCCAAACAGAAGTGAAGTTTTTGAAATTAATATTCAGTGGGTTTTTAGCTTTTTACAAACACATTTTTGAAAATGTTTATTTTCTGATAGCCAGCATTGCAGCCTTAACTATACATAAGTCATTAGTAAAGATATCTATATGCCAAACATCTGGAACAAACAGGATTTTACCCAGGCAGGAACAATTCATTGCATGAAGGTGCTCCAGACTCCCCATGGGGCAGACAGCTGACCCGCACAGAGTTCTGGCTGCCAAACTGTGTCTTTTAAACAAGTTAAACAGCTAAGGAGACTCATTCCACTCCTGCACTCCTCAAATATTTATCCATTCTCCTTAATCCTCATCCTGCAGCCAACAACTCTTTGGCAAGATGCAAGGCCAAAGATGTCAGCCCTCAGCTGTCTCTGGGAGGCCCACATGAGCTGCAGCCACTATTTTTTTTTTGGTCCTCATAAAATCCCCTCTGACTTTTGGGCTGAGAACCAATCCATACCCTTTGTAAGCATTTCCACACATCGAAAGTAACACGCTGCACAAATTCCCTCTGTCGTGGTCCCTCTCTTCTGGAAGGACACCAGGTGACTCAGGGTTCAGCAGGTGTTGCCCTGGAGAAGAGCCACCAATGACCAAAGACCATTCTGAAGCAATGTACCTGTGCTGCCCACAAAACAGGAATTTCAGGGACAATAGAGCGACCTGTCAGGAGACCAGGGAAGAAGTTACACTAGAACTGATTTAGAAGAAAAGAATTCCATATCAAAGGAACAAGGTTTCTGATTTTACAGTGAGGTCAGTCAACTGCACTGGCTTTTATCTGTATTTCAGATATAGCTCCCCTCACATTTCTGATTATTGGCAGTTCATGTATACTTTCTATTACATTAAACTTTTCATGCAGTTCTCCAGTGTTATCAAACTTTTATGGTACACCAGCAAAGTAAAATTTGCTTTCATAGCACATCCATGGGTGTGCTATTCTCCTCTACTTTGTTGGTGTTACAAAAAGTCAAACACACAGGTTAAGAAAATAAATCTGTTCTATAAAGTAATTTTCCTTAGTTTTAAAACAGTAACTTTGTGTTATCCTTAGATGTGAGGACAGATTACTACACATGTTACTTGAAGTGGTGTAAATTATGCCATGGCAGGACAGCCCAGCTACAAAATGTGAACAGTACATAGTCGAATAATGCCTAAAATTTAGATTGTATGAATAGATATGCTCAATTATTCTATTAAAAATTGGTGTCATAAATTAAGTCACCAATTAAGGCTGTTTTGTGGAGTTAGGACTTTGTAATAGGACTACTTATTATTCTATGATAAACTGTAAGGAGGAGCAATGATGAGTTTTAAAAAGCAAAACATTTACCTGAGCCCTTGGTATGCTTTCCACTTTCAGCTGATGCCTTTTTCCAGTTATCTTTCTAATTCCTAGGGTTATATCAAATTCTGCCTTTCCAACATGCAGCTAACTCAGCCTATGAGTGTCCTCAGCAGACTTTTTAGCTGTGCAGTTTACATGTTTATCATTAAACTGAATTGTCCATGCTTGTTAGTTTACAATGCACTAAAACAAAACTCAGTCTCATCATGAACTGTTGCAGAATTCCCTGTCAAAATTGGTTCATCTCTTCCCTGTTTTAGCTGCAGAAATTTTCCAAAAAAAGGTTAAAAAACCCCCAAAAAGTAACTGTTAAAATATTGTAATTTTCTCCCTTGTCTCTGAATCAGAGATGCTATAATTATCATCCAGCTTCTTCCTTAAAGCCAAACCAAAACAAACAAAAAATCTAAATCAAATAAGCCAATAAGCTACAAAACTTCACTTTCTAAAGCAGAAAACACTTCAGCTTCTGAGCTTCACAGAAGTCACAACCCCTCAAATACTCTATCTCAAGGAAAAACTGGAAAACTCATCAAATTTCACTACATGCGTTACCTCTATTGCATTCACTACTGCAGTGTATCATTTAGGAAGTGTGTTAGAGGTGTGTTATCTAAAGTTCCACAACATGAGTGTATGCTGAAATTTTTAGAGATACCTCCAACAAAGAGGGGAAAAGGAGTAGCTTTGCTTACTTTGTCACTTACATTGACCTATTTAAAAAGAGCTTTCACAGTAATTTCAAAGTAATCAATCATTTAAGGACAAGCCAATCTTTCTATTTACCCAAGTCAGACAAAGATTGCTTTTCAAATTTCATAAGGACTCATTACCTGGTAGATGAAAAACAAAGCATAAAGCTAAAGTATAGTAAAAAAAAAAAAAAAAAAAAAAAAAAAAAAAAAAAAAAAAAAAAAAAAAAAAAAAAAAAAACAACAACAAAACCACTAAACCCCAAAACCTGAGGGTTTATTTATTTAATTTAACATATAGTCTGGAGAGCAGATTTACAACCTTGAAAACTTACTGCTTCTCAGTAGTGTAAAAATACATTTGTGCATGCCTCAAAAAGTCAACAACTTTGTATTAACTAATGCCATCTCTTTCAATTGTTCATCTCTCTGACCTGCTTTCTCCAATGAGTCATCATTTTAATCCTCCAAGTGCTTCTGCTGCACTTACATCACAGCACGTAGATACCATCTGCTTTTCGGTTCAAGAACTGCTACAAGAAATCACTTCACACCTGCTAGCTCAGTAACTGAGATATTTTACAAGAGGCTGCTGGTCTTACTCTTTCTAAAATACCTTGTGCTGATCATTGTGTTCCCCTCCTGAGAATGGTCCAGGGCAGAGCAGGGGGATATGAAGGTTTGGCCCTTGCACAGCAGGGAGAAGTGGCAGACTGTCCCACTTCTGATCCCTGCATTGTGGCCAAGCAAAGCCAGCCCATGCTGGTGCCACCTTTGGCTACCACTGAGACTGCTGAAGGCATTTTTGGGCTGGCCCTCAGCACTGCAGGCCTGGTGCCCATCACAGGGCTGAGAATGCCTCGCCACTGCTGATGCCTGGAGCCCCCTGTGGGCACACAGCATGGGGCTGTGGTCACCCACGCTGGGCCTGGCTCCAGGGGGCTCCTCCAGACCCAGCAGGGAACATGCCTGAGCTCCAAGACAGCACTGCCACCTCTCTGCTGTTCCTATCCATTCAGGAATGTCCCCATTCCTGGGAAGGACCCAGAGGGAATGGTCCAGACTCTCTGTGATGAGTACCCATGTCACACTGCTCCAGGGCAGATCATGGCAGTCTCCATCACCCTCATGAGGAGAAGCAGAGGGACAGGCACTGATCTCTTCACTCTCATGACCAGTGATGGGATGCAAGGAAATGGCAGGAAATTGTAACAGAGGAGTTTTAGGTTAGATATCAGAAAAATGTTCTTGCCCCAGAGGGCAGCTGGGCACTGGAACAGGCTCCCCAGGGCAGTGGCCATAGCACCAAACCTGACAGAGCTCAAGAAGAGTTTAGACAACACTCTCAGGTAAATGGTGGGATTCTTGGGGTGTCCTGTGCCAGGCCAGAAGCTGGACTTAGTGGTCCTGATGGATTCCTTTCAATTCTGCATATTTTATAATTCTAAGATGGCCCATTAGCCTCACATACCCGGAGACTTTCCTGCTTCCCCTCAACACAGCAGCTCCCCCTCCCTATCCATGCCCACAACTCCTTCATAGCACAAGCCAGTAGCTCTGTTGAAGTTCCAGCCCTGCTGCTACTGGAAAGTGCACAACCACGGGCAACAATTCTGTCCCTCCAGCAGACAGAGACCCTAAAGTTCATGGATGCCAGGCGGCCAGGACCAGGGAGTCATGGCCAACATCAGGTGCCACACTGCTGCCTGTCACGCTGGCACACTCATTGCTTGGCCACTTAGTAGGACCCAGCACAGCTGCAACCCCTATAATCACACCAGACAACAGCTTTAGTGAAGGATTTCAAGAGAAAATGATAACTTAAAATAAATTTTGTTTCAAGAAAGGTGAACAAAAGTTCAAAAAATTCCTAAGAATATCTACTGACATCAAGTTAGTTCAACTCTTCTTTGGATTTGTTTCTACTTTAGCATGCAATTTGATATCTTGAGAAATTAGGTAGTTTTTTCTTCTTTTTTTTCTTTTTTTTTCTAATAAAACACTTGCTCCTTTCAAATAGAAGCTTTTAAACACAGAGTAATCCTAAATTATAAAAAAATCTTTCTCTTCTACTTAGCACCAGGGAATAGTTTTCTTACATCTGGAAAGGGAAACAATAGCTTCTGCCCCTGGTACAAGAGTGTCATGCTGGTAACATTGGTCCATTTCAAGAGGACTCTCTCTTCCTCCTCTGCAGCCAGCCCAGGAAGTAGATTTCAGGTTCAAGGCCCTTTTTACTGAAATAACTAATTTCTTGTTGCACATTTTAAAAGCAGAAGCATTTGAAATGGGCATAATCAGAGTCATCCCTGGAAAAAGGGTTGGGCTGCTAATGAATATTCCAAACCAGCATGATATCAGCTCTCCAGAGACCGCAGAGGAGTACCACCCTGAACAGGGCTTGGCAGAAATGAAAGACATTTAATCTTAAGTTAAACAAGATGGAAGGCATTTCATAATGTACTTGAGATGAATATTTTATTAATCACACAACTACAGGAAATAATTAACCACATAGATAACGATTTATAGTAATAATAATAAACATGATTAGAGAAACAGCATTAATCACAATGCAATCCCTCAAGTATACTCTGTTCACCAGATGAAACTAGATAAAATTTAAAAGAAAGAGCATGTACAGCCTTGGCATATTAAGCAGAAAAATGCAAATATTCAGTCACACAAAGTACAGGGGAAGAAACAAGTAAATTACCATTGGCAAGGACACAATATGATATTTAGGAGTCTGATTGCTGCTCCCAGACTGAGCCTCTGGGTATGTCCCTTCACTCTGATAACCAATTCATATATATACAAATTAAACAAGAGAGTAGGGTTCTTTTGGCAGAGTGAGAGAGTTTATGCTAAGGGCAACAATTTTTAAAAAGGCTTGGCACTAAGAGTGGACACGACTCCGCCAAACATGAGCTCCCGATGCACTGTCAGGGCTGAGGGGAAAAATGCATCCCCAGAGGCCTCCTTGGAAGGAGCCTGAAAAGGACTGAAGAACTTGGATTACCTCGGTACTTGGCACTCAAGCTTCTGGAGTTGGAAGGCTGTATCAATGTCTGATGTGCACAATTCAAGAAACTCACTAAAGAGCCTCATGAGTAAAGGACCAGAAAAAACTCTTTAATACAGTCCCATTTATCCTCAAAAATTATGTCTGAATGGATCATTGTCTATATCTGTTTCAACAGGAGGATTTTGCAGGTAAAAGACAACACTACAAACAAGTCCCAGTAGTCAAATTCAGATTATATCGATATGTGATCATATATATATATATGATGCAGGTACACAGAGTACCTGTTGTAGTTCACCACTGGAACACCTTCCCAAGGGTGATGACATGTTTTCTGTCCTTAATCCATTTAAATAAAGACTGGATTTTGCATTCTAAAAATAATAGTTCAAACAGGCATTCATTCAGATTATATACACCGTGCTATACTGAATGATCTTACGTTTTTGGTCCTGCTTTTTCTTTTTAAGCTACAAGCATCCACTACACATAATATTTATGTATGATATTATAGACTTATGCTTATGCAATTCAATAGGCCTTGTAAAACAGTCCTAAAATCATAAGGAGAAGCCACAGTTGAAAAGTACTGTTCATGGGAATACATGCTCCTTTAATATGATGTGGTTTCCATATTGATGAGTTGAATAATAAAGATACGTTTTCCCTTCTTATGTTTTGAATTAATGGAATGGTAAAGAATAGCATACATTACAACAAACTAAACTTGGCATACACTGCACAGTTGAGACTCATATACAGATGTGGAAAAGGGGTGGATGGGAAGATGTAAGGGTGACCAAATAAATTCTTGAGGAAAAACTCTGCGTGGGAGCAGCTACCACCAAGGTAAAGCTTCACAAACCCAGCTGCAGATTTTTTCCTCATCTACAACTTCCCTGTCAGGTCCCTGTTTATACTCTCCAGCTGCTGCATCCTTTCCTTGCCACCCGAGGCCTTTCCCAGCTGTTCTCCACTTCTTATCTCTAGTCTCCAGCATCTACATGCTCCAGCTGCTAGATTATTCAAATGGATACTATGGGCCAAACAGTCTATAATCAATTAGTCAAATCAAATAACTTCTTAATTTACAGGGAGAGAAGACCATCCAACATGTTGCTTTTAGACAAGCACTCAGATTACTTTACGTTATTCAGGTTTGTTATTTCAAAAATGGCAGAACAACAGGCTGCTCTCATTGACATGTGTTGATCTGTTGCATCACTCCAGTAACACAAAGCACTCATAAACCCTCATTAATCGGTGTTTTAGGGCAGGTTTATGGCTACAAGCATTGCTAAAATGTTGCAAAGCAGAAGCAGAACTAAACCTTTCCCCATTATCCCAGACTGATCAACAGATATTTACACCATGGTCTAGGTATTGATTAAATTGACAATTGCCATTTTCTGCTCCCTCATTTCTGCTCCATTTAGCATGTGCTTAGCTACCTTCAGCTAGCAAGGACCAAAGAAACCAGATGATATTTTGAGAGACTCTTTTTGAGATCTCTTGCTTTTATTTTTATATATATGTGTGTGTGTATATAGTCCATGAATGTCTGTCAAAGACACCTACACTGGGCCAAAATTCATGTTCTATATGGATACACGATAAGATATGGTTGTAGGTAAAACAGAAAAAAGAAGAATAATGAAAAAAAAATCCAAAACCAACTTCTCTTATAGATTTTGTCATCAAGTACAACTGAATGAAAGTACATACAGAGGGAGTTCATAGGTTTCGCTGTATAAATAATGCATTGTGTAGACAAGCAGACAACATCAGGGATGGATTCAGACTTCCAGTTTATTTTTGTCTTTGTTATATTACCATGAATCACCTTTAAAAAGGATGAAGTTTCAAATAAGTAGTGGTTCCTTCCTTATTACAAGACCAGGTTTGGGGGAAAGGGATCCTAATATCATGTCTGTATTTGAATGAAAAACGTCAAGTTTCCCAAGTGCTTCAGCTACATATAAAAATATATATATATTAAAATTATATATATATATATATATTGCACATTTGCAGATAGTCTCTGTACTTATATTTAGCTTCATTGTCATCAACAGTATGACAGCAGGATACTGTTCAAAGGAGTTGCTTTACAGATGCAATCAGGGATTTCAAATGGAGGCTGTTTTAATCACAAGTTCTGCCTTCATCAAAACCAACTTTTCTATTTAGGGAAATGCACTGGTTTTAATTTAAATGCCACTGGTGCACAAAGGCTAATTCGAGACTAGCTGAAAGGATTTTAAGTGTTTCAATCTTATTGCAATAAATATTTTCGCTCCAATTTTTTTTTAATTCAGCATGTTTAATTACCAGGCTTCTGTTATTTCTGCTCTTTATAGAGAAATTCTAGCAACAGACTTCTAAGAGGGCTAAAATTACTCTCTATATAATCTACCCGCAGGGCTGTGATCTGAATAGAAACTGTGTTACTTGATTCATTGCACAGTACACTTCTGTTGTGCATGTTTTTCTCTGCCACCATATGACAGAAGTACTGGCACAGTTCTTTCCAGTTTATCAACATTTGAGACGTCCCAAGTGAACCAAATAAATGATTGTTTTTTTTAAAACCCAAGCAGCACAAAGCCAAGACTGAGTTTACCTACCACATTTCAGTTATTCAGATAAATTATGGGCATTTCTGTGCATCACTCACACAAACCTTGGGGTTTTTTTTTAAATTTCCCTTAAGCTACCAACAAATGCCCCTGCATGGTATGACCTGAGCAGACTCACAATCAATCTGTTTCTGATTATGTCAATTTATTATTGACTATGAATATAATATACATATATACATATATATATATATATCTCAAGATTCCTTTTCTCAGCCTTCACTCACTGAGTCTTTACAAAATATTCCAATTTTATCTTTGTGAAAAGTTTCCAAGTCCTTGAATTTTTCATCACATGAAGTTCTGAGAACTTTTATCTGTCTGAAAGCCTCCACTTCTTCCAGAAAACCTATTAGGTACCTATCTTATGGCTTTCCTCTTTTTCAGGACACTCAAAGGCCTCTTCTCCCACACCCCAGGAGATTTTCAAGAGGGGTTCTACATGATAAAATAAGCAGTTTCATCTCTCTCTCACCACCCACACTCAAGGGGTGTTACATAGAGCTGCTTTATGTTTCTCACCTTTCCATACAGGTCTTCTTGAGCTGCCACAAAACTGGAATTAGCAAAAAGGGAACTGATGATGTTTTGTTGTGCTAATGATTCCTGCTTAGAAAGGAAAAATGTGTGAAGCAGAAGTAGGACTGAGCCTTCTACAATGCCAACATGTGCTTCACCTACCTCACATGCACTTTCTGTCACTTACTGCATTATGTGGGAAAGTCACCTCATCCTTTTCCTGTGGCCTGCTTCCCTTAGGGGCATTCCCTGTGCCCAGAAGGACTGCCTGGTGGAAAAACAGCAAGGGTTTCTGGATAAGGGCTGCCATGAACAGACACGAAAAGGGAAAAAGGAAATTTAATAAAGTAATTTTACGTGCTGTATTGGCACGCACAGTGAACTTGCATGAGGGTTTTCTAAGCCCAGAACACATTAGTTTCACTCTGTGTGCATCAGTGTACCTTGCACATATATATGGGAGTCCTAAGCACATAAAGAACCTCTCTGGTTTTCCTGGGGGCTTCAACTATCTTTGGCAAGAGCCAGCTGAAGCATGACTAGATGTCTGGTTCATGGTGGAGGGAGGAGAAGGAGAAAGAAAAGCATTTTCTCTTGCAATGGGACTTTTCACATTACTAAGCTACTGTAAGTATTGCAGTACATGTGGCTGAACACCTCTGAGAAAACCTGCAGGATGAACCCCCTGACTTCCAGCATCCCAAAGCAGAGCTTTTGGAAATCACACGCGAAGTCACACATGGATTTCAAGGCTGTTGGATGCAGGCCTTTCCAGTTTATTGGTGCAGAAGCACGTGCAGTAAGCTCTAACCAAGTATGTGCTTACATCTGGAAGCACTTTAAAAAACGTGATTAAAATATAAAAAACATATGAAACACATGATTTTGCAGGAAGTTCTAACATCACAACATGCTGCTAAAAGGAAAAGCACACTACTGATCTGGCCCCTGGTTACTGAGAGGACATAGAATTGGAGAGCCCTGAAAGGGAGAAGAATTCCTTGCTTGAAAGCAATAATTGGCTATTGCATGTGCACAGAGAATTGTCAGGGTTTATCCACCACAAAGGATGTACAGAAATACCCAAAAAAGGAGCAACAGAAGGACCTTCATATGCCACAGAAGACTTTATGCTCTGCTTTGCCAGTGCAAGAATGGAAGATGCTCCAAGGCAGTCCCTCAAACTCTAAAAGGCCTGAAGAAGAGAAAAGACTAGTGTGCTGAGCACTGACGTTGTATGCATGGCAGATACTGGAGAATGGTCACTGTGGCTAAATCTGTTGTCCAGCATTTCAAAGTACAGAGTACATCCTAATTGCTAGCAACCTTTTAAATTCAGCTACAAATTCCAAAAGCTGTTGCTGAATGGACTTCTGCTTGCAGTGACCCAAATCATTAAGATTTACTGTTGCTACTGGTAACATTTCCATTTCTTGAAAAATTAATATTTAGAAGTAGTACCTTTCCAAAACAGTCCATTAAAAAAAACTGTTCCTCAAGTGTAATGTGTTTCTATTTTTCTCTAATAAATAAATTAGTGATTGTTGATGATCATCATCTGTCACTGATACTCATTCAGCTTGTAAGACAAAAAGCACAGTAACAGAAAATAAGTTGGTTTAAGGTGTCTTTCCTTATCTTGAATTACATTAGGAGAAGGAAAATTATCTTACAGAAGCTACAGGAATTTAGAAAATCAAGTCTATGTAATCAATAGCATAAATCATAAAAGGCAGTAGAGATTCATTTGCATTGATGAACCTTGTTTGGCTGACAAATTAAATGACCTTAAAAATTATTTAAGTAACAATAATAAGCAAACATCCATATTTTCAATATTAACATTCTCACCTTTAGAAAAGACTAATCCCAAGTGTAGAAAAGCGATTTGCAATTTGCCCAAGGTAAGATGGAATATGTAGACAGTTTAAATATAAACAAATAGAAAATACTGAACTGTTTTAAAATCAAGTTTTTATCCTCGTCTAAACACATCTGACTTCAACAGAGCCAGTTAAAGAACTAAGTTCTGGCTAAATTCACACTTGGAAAAGTAGGTTTCCTCCAATTTAAAGTTTATTACCATATTTCATATCTCGGCATCCCTATTTTACTGTTTATACAGAATTTAACTTCAGTTGGCCATCTCATATGAAAGATTAGTAGGAATCTTATGTGTTCAGTGCAGTTTGTGAAGACTGAAAGACTGAAATAGGATGTGATTTTTCCATGCACTATAAAATGCTCAATTAAAAAAAAAAAAAAAAAAAGCAGCAAACAAGATGTTCTTTTTTGCCTATAGTAAGCAATTTACATAATTTTAAGATCATCTGGCATTTGGTCCTTTATTCTTCTGCAATAGCAAACCCAAGGTGTCCTGTAAGCACCAGACTGGATGAAACCTGTTTTCCTACAGATTTCTGCTCTTTGCTCTGTAACTCCACATTCTTTCTTCTCACGGCAAATGGCCATATCTCTCCACATTGCTTATTACACTATCACCTGGCAGGAGAAACTGTACTGTGATGAGGCTGGGACTGCACACATTTTGTTTGGCCACTGAGCCACTGCCAAACAGAATGTATAACAGCCATGTTCTGCCTGCCTCTTCCTCTAAATTGGCACCAGTTCTGGGTTTTTTCCTCCATGCCCTCACAGATTTTCATAAAACATGATATTCATTGAGAATTTCACCTTTTAGATTTAACTGAGAGACACAGAGGGTTCAAAACACATGAAAGAGGGAAAGAACAAAGGAGAACATAGAAGCCTTAGTAGAAGTCTCACTTAGAAAAGGAGAGTAACAACAAATATTTGGGAATAATACTATTGATAATATACCAGCTCTGTGAAATCCATTTTGGGTTGTTTGGGGGTTTTTTGAAAGATTCTAAGATTAGGCTCTTAAATATGTTTTAAGAACTTAGATGAGGGACCCTGCTTCCAATATTGCAGGAATACAGCATTTTACTTTCAAGTGTGATGTGCACCTCAATCAGCACTTCAAACTACAGGACTCTCATTTCCTGACTTTAGATATGCCAGTGTTCACCTAAAAATGCATCCAACCAGATGTAAAAAAACTACTCACAGAGCACAGGTAAATTGACCTGCAAAGTTAAAAACAAGCAAAAAACCCGTCTAGATGGATACTGTCAAGTTAATGTACTTGTAGCTAGAAAGGAACATATTCATGTATAAAATAAATAGAAATACTAAAAATATTTTAGCAGTAAGAAATTACATGTTTTAAGTGATTTGCCCAAAGGTACAAAGAAGTTAGATGACACCTTGAGATTTCTATATCCAGAGGTAGATTGAAACTTTTAGGACTTAATGCTGCGATAAATTCTGAATAAGCCCAGAATGACAGAGATGGATGCAATGCCACTGCGTACTATGTTTCTGTAACTAAATCTCTATAAAATGGTTAATTTTTAAATATTTAAACTACAATTAAGGTGTTCAGCCATGCCAGTGTATGAAGTTGAAAGTTCTTCCAATCAGTTCATAACTGGACAGTCTAGAGAACAAATTCCTCCACCATATGTACATACATGTATGGATGCACATATGTAGCACAATGTAGTTAAAAGAGTTGAATTTTCATCCAAAGTTTTTGATGTTTCAGTTTACAGCAGTTTTTTTGACCTGGCTAATGTTTTCCCTTTCAGAGTCCATGCCCAATGACTGAACACTGTCATGCATTGCTTTTGCTCTTCATATTTTTTGAGTTTTTTCTAATAGACATGCTTTGGAAAAGCGCAGTTTTGGCCAAATTTTACTTGAAAGCATGGTGGATAAATATAGGAAATAAAGCATGCCATCAATAAAAATTGAAGAAGACTGAATTCCCAATTATATAAAAGATGGAGTAGATTGAATGAAGTTAAGATTTTGTGTGTCACAAACATGCCATTCCCTAATACATAAATATTACTCATAAATAAGTACTGCTGCAGGTGTTTTCTATAGAATTTTCTATATTTCTATTCAAAAAGCAATTCAAAAGATGCATTTGCTATGACCTGCCTGTATGCAAAAACAAAATGTGTATATACTCCATAATGTAGCAGCATATGGCTTGATTTTTAAAAACAAAAAACAAAACAAAAAAAAAAAAAAACCCACCAAAACAAAACCAATAGGTTTTTGAATATAAGTGGATGAAAAAAAGAAAGAAAAAACAGTGCTAGTTTTGAGTTAAGAGTTGGGAGGTGGCTACTGCCTGTCCTGCCAGAGAGTAGACAGGACCAATCAGCTGAGCTATGTCTACCAAGGAGTCATAGAATCACAGAATCATGAGGGGCCCTGAAAGATCCTTTAGTCCCAAGACCCTGCCATGGGCAGGGTCACCTCCCACCAGACCAGGTAGCTCAAGGCCTTATCCAACCTGGCCTTGAACACTTCAAAGGCTGGGATCTACCAGGGCTGGCACCTTCCGAGGCAACCTGTTGCCTATCTCACCACCCTCCCAGTAAAGTTTTTGGGTTTTTTTTAATCTAACATAAATTTCTCCTCTTTCAAGTTGTACCCATCAGTTCACAGCAAAGTTGTGAATCGCCTGATGGTAATGTCAGCAGAGTTGCAGAAGTTGTTGAGTTATTGCAATTACATGTATAGTGCAGGAGATAAAGAGGGGGAAAAAATCCCTAACACATTTTTAACACAGTCTGGTCCTGCTGAAACTACAGTCTCAGGAAGGCTTCATGAAAAAGAAGATGGAAAGAGCATTCATTCATTGCCCATGTGAGATGTTCCAAGATGACAATCTTGCTTCCTGTGTTTTTACTTCCCAGCATCCAGCTAAGTCAACTTTGGATACATGCTCATGGCAATTTCCTGCAGGTCTCTAAGGACAGGAGACTCAGAGTTATCCATATGCAATGCCCAGCTTGTCTGTAGATCCAAGATCCAAGTAGCAAATAAAAAGAATTCGTGCCTACCTTGACATCTATTGCCAAAACACATGTAATAAGTAGCTATAATTTACCATCTTCAGTATATAACAATTTAGATCTCTTTTTATGTCAAGCCCTTTAAAAATAGTCCACAAACCACCTGTTGATCACATTGTTCCAAAGGCTGTTTTTCAAAGACTTTTGTTGAGTTTGTTTTGCTTACTTCATTTTTAGAAGGAAAAATATAATGCATTCCTACTTCTGCTGCTTAAAATAATTTCAACATACTTCCTTTAACATGAAGAAGAAAAAAAAGAAAACAAACAAACAAAAGAATCACCTGTGGTTTTGGACTACACAATGGAAAATTTCAGGCCAAAAAATACAGTTAAAGGATGAGCAAAGTGAGCGAAAGCAAATGGCCTGATATATCTTAAAACATGATTAAGTTACCAGATCCTGCCAAATTTCTTGGTTTTCTTCCAGACACTGGCAGTAGATAATAAATGATGAGGAAAAACAAACCACATAGGAAAGAATTTGAGGAATACTACTTCTACTATAGCATGAACTATCAATTTTTACAGTTTTCGCCTAATACTGATGTTATTCTTCTTGATGTCAGTGGAAAGGTATCTGGACCTACAATGGATACTTCTGGAAAAAGCCTTCCTTGTGAATTTTCAGCCAGAGCTTGAAAGAACCTTTATGGGGCTCATAGAAAGTGCATTCTGCTTTCCACACAATTCAAAGGTATTTCTATCTCAGGCTGATTCTGTCATGCTGCTGTGTCACATTTTGTATGTCTTTTGAATAAATTTCTGTGCCAATCACTGTCTCTTCCATTTTCATTGTTTATATGTTATAATTTACTTTCCCCTACTAAAGGCACAGATTCTTGTTTCAGGAATTTATTACACACAGACCTAAATGACAGATGCTCTGTGACAACCAGGACACAGTCATGAACAACTTATAAAATACAGAACAAAACCACAGGCAGTATTTTCAGAGGACATTGGTCCTCAATCCAAAGGGACTTCAAAATCATGTGACCTTAGGAAAGGCACTTTGAAGGTACTTCCACCTGCCTGGTCATAACAACATACACAGTTTTGGTTAGCCTCTGCTAACCAAGTGGGGGGCGAGAAAAAGCACTGGGATACCTCCATCCAGCTCTGCCACAAAGGACTATTCTTGGGAGGATGTCTTCAGTTGCTGCTGCTGCTTTTTGGAAATAATGAAAACTCTGAACAATAATGGGATATGTACTTCAGCATAGGGCCTTCTCTTTAATTTATCTTTCCCTTTAACATTTAAGACAATTCAATGTGCACTGTTCAAAACTGGACCAATTGCAGATCTTTCACAGTAAATTTATGGTCCATGGGACCTTTTGGGTTAAGAGTAGATTTGGACAGTTGATGATACAAAGTGAATACTGTCACTCAAAATGGCCTAAAAGAAGAGTGTGCTTTTTGCAGTACTTGAGAAGCTGTATTTGTTACCTACCTCTGTCGTGCTGCTGAATAAACTGAGGTTACATAGTTAATACTACCACAGTCTTGGGGTTTTAAAGGTAATGTCAGAATTGGAAAGTTCATCTAGTTGTTGCCTGAATCACCAAACATTTCTGTAACAGAGAGACAGATATTTCAGAAACTGGAGATAGCACTGTATGTACTTCTGTGGTTGTGGACTTTGGTGTTGTTTCCAGTAGAATACTGAGGAATCTTAAACCATTATGGTGCCACATTCATACACTGAAAACCATCATGAACACAGTTTTGAACTCCCCTGCTGGCCTCACCCAATCCCTACCAAAATCAGTCGGATCTTTGACAGAGTCCCAAATAAAGCCATGGGTGATAAAAAGAATTTAAAGTGGATGGCTTGGTCAGAGGAGAAGCAGAGGAAAGTCCATTGATGTCTCTCATCCATCTCCCCCAGAGCCAAGAATCAGAACTGCCAAAAGGACAAGAACATTTAAAAAGTTGCAGGGGTCTTGTAGGAGTTGGAAAAAAAAAACCCAACAAATTTAACCTGTGCTCAAAAACAGTCACAACCTGACCTGATGGATGTAACCATGATCCTCACCTCTACCTGCACAGCTAGACAGAGAGAAGTATATAAGAGGACACAGAAATATAAGAGGATGTTAGGTGGAAAAGAGAGGCTCCATGTCACATACCCCTCTCTGAAATGCTGTGATCATAGTTTTGGAAGGAACAGCCTACTTTCTTGAGTGAATTTATAACTTCAGTTATAAAACTGGCTGCCAGCAGTGGAAATACTTCTGAACAAACCCAGAGAAAGACAGCAAAATTCCCAAGACTCATCTCATATCATTTCAGACAGGGTGGGTTTCTTCTTCCATGCCATGCATCTTCTATTTTAGGTCTCCTCTGGTTTGCTTGTTAAGTTCTGCCACTCTTATTACTGCTCCTATCCTCACTTCTGCTTCTCCTCCCTGATCATTTGCTTTTACTCACATATTAAAAGTACTTAAATCACTTCATAGGCCAAATGTTTCTCCTTTTATCTCTTCTTTCCCCTTAATCATCACCTTCTGGGACAGTATTCTGGTGATGGTTTGAATAAAAGTAAACGCAAACTGAAAGTTAATTCGGGTATTCCAAAGATCACATTCCAATGTGATCATGAAATGCAGCTGAGAAGATGAAATCAATTTTTACCTTTGGGTTGGTTTTTTTTTTAATTCTTAAAGATAAAAAATCAAAATTACTAGGAATTAACTTAGAGGGTTTTTTTTTAATTCATCTTTACAACACTGTGATTCACTGACTCCGTGAATACTAAAATTCTCTTATACCTGCCAATTTTCCTTCATCTATTGTTAGAGACATCACCTTGTCATGACAGCACAAACTAGCTCCTCTCTTTGAAAGAAAAGTCAACTACTAGTCTTGAGTTTTCATGATTTCTATTGTGACTCTAAAGATATGCATAGGTGTCATGCACATCTGTTTCTGTTATTATACTGGTACCAATAAAAAGGAACAGATCTAGTAAATAAAGGGTTTCCTTCTTCCATACAGAACAGAACGAACCTAAAAGTGAACTTCCAAAATTACTTTCTATGTAATTCACAAAACAAATCTATTTACCCATTGAAAAACATTAATAAAATAAAAGAAAAACCTTTCAAACATTTGACCTTTTAAAAACTACTTTTTTTTTCACTAACTGGTGTCAGAGAGAACTAAAAAAGATTGTATAATTATTTTAGTCTGAGCTCATGGTTCTTTGGCTTTCTCTAAGAGAGAATAATAGTATTTGGAGATATTGATGTTTAAGGTTCCTGCTGGTCACATTAAGTTGTGCCAGTCCTCAGACAGCCAGTGAGAATACCACATATAATCATCATTATTTCTGGCTTTCCTTGAATCACAGAACACAACCACTGCGAGCAGATATTCTGCTTTTAATAATAGATATAGGCATAAAATCCTCAGTAAATTCTTCTCTTCCTCATTAAACCTTTTCCCCGTCATCAGGCTGGTCATCAGAGCATGAAGAAATTGTTCATAATCCTCCAGTCTGGTGTCACAACAGCACTGGTGCATTATTTTGCCACTGGAAACCCCAGAGCACAGAAGGATGGATCCTCTGTTCGTGCGCCTACGTGTGAGCGCCCACCTTTCCCTGCTCCCCAGGGGCCTCGTGACCACCCAGAGGGGGGTGAGACCCCAGGACTCCCAAGCTGGGAGGAGACCACCTCCTCAAAGTTTCTTTTGTATAAAGAGTGCTGCAGCAGGTATTCCTCTCTCACAGCATAGCCAAGAAGGAAATTGTACATTCATGATACCAAAGAGAACATATTTCTTTCCCTCAGAGCAAGTCTGAAACTCCTAAAAGAAAAGAACATCCTTAACTGAGCTAAGAGCACAAGTCAAAGATTTTCTTATGGAAAGAAATGCTTAGCCCAAGTCAAAATATACAGAAATTCAATTCAAAACAAGAAAACACAAAGTTTGAGGTCCACTTACATTACAGCATTGCATTCAAATCTCTATTTCTTAGCATTTCTCTGGCACAAACCCCCCTTTCTATTAAAACCATTTTCAAAATTGATGGGTGAACTCAAGATCTCAAACTGGCAAATAAGAAAGGACACAATAGGTAAACAACATGACTGCACCTGAAAGGGACTGTAACATCAGAGAAAATCAGATCTGAAACACCATAATTTTTTTTTCAAGCAAGCATTCTGCTAATTGTTAGGTGAGCATAAAAACAGAAAGACAGATCAAGAAACAAGTAGTAACATACCCTCTGTGCAGATTTCATCCGACCAACTTCTTACATTGCATATTAGAATTATCCTATAAAATGGGGATTTTCCATTTAGCCCCAAATAACTGCTACCTAATTTTAGGATTTTTCATGCACTTGAATTATATGATGAAAACAATTTTATACAGAATCCCACTTCTGCTGAAGAAAAAGCAGACTCTCCTCTAAATTACAGATATCTTCAAACCTCACATAGAGAGTAACTTTGACATGCTTTGATGATTTATTACTCTAAATTTCATCCACTCAGCAATTTTCACAAACATTTTTCTAACATTACTGTCAGCATGCAATGTTAAATTCTGTTGCTGTGCTAATGAAGGAGCTTTTTCAAACTCCTAACTGAAATAACATTATAGCTCAGATCATATTTATTACCATTACACTAGATGACTAGTGGATCTAACATAATCTGCTCAAGAACTTATCCACAAGTGTTGTGTTTCCCTCCTTAAGCAAGTAAGATGTTATAAAAGCTTTATCCTCTGTATAGCTGTGCTACTTAACTAAAATTTAGATAGCTCTCTGGTAATTTTGGAAATATGTTTCAGAGCACAAATCCTTTTTCTCTCAACAGAAATCAGAACCTCAGAATATTGTTTTAAGGAAAAATTACATGCATCACAACAAAGGAATTCAGAAAAGCTGCAGGAAAGCTTGAATAAATAAAGTAAATACGAATAGAATAAAACTGGTCTCCTCCCAAAGGCCAAGTTTGTCAAAAGAACAAAGCAGACACAAACAGCATGTAAAACCTGAATTCAAAATGCATTTATAAAAAAGGGATGAGGACACATGTTTTTTCTAT
Source organism: Onychostruthus taczanowskii (assembly GCF_017590055.1). NCBI lineage: Eukaryota > Metazoa > Chordata > Aves > Passeriformes > Passeridae > Onychostruthus > Onychostruthus taczanowskii. The sequence continues at coordinate 3,788,659 of NW_024502236.1, forward strand.
TTCAGCTTGAAAAATAAAGGGACACGGCAATGAGTCTTGCTGGCAGGCAGATAACTCATAGGCCCTGACCCTTCGACTCACCAGGAATTCAAACACAAAGCTCTTTTCATAGTGACCGTGCCATACATTCTCAAGATAAGGCAGTGAAATAAGGAGCAATGGAAAGGTGCCACAAAGCTCAAACTGCAGAAAACTGCACAGAAATTATGTTCACTTATTCACCTCCATGCAGCTGTACACCAAGTGCTGGCTGCACAAGGATTTCTTTCCAAATCAGAAGCCATGCAGTGTGCTTTTAGAAATAGGACCTGTCTCCTGAAGCAAGAAAAGCACGAGAGAGCAAGCAGCGAGGAAAGGGCTATCCCTGTGCATTTCTGTATCGTTCAGAACTGAAGTGCACATCCGGAGAAATCATCTGGAACACAATGAGCTCTGCAGAAGGATCGCTGTGGTAAAACGGAAGGGTTTTTAGAGACAACAAAAAAAGCTACATTTCAAACAACATTTCAAATCTGGACTCACCATGAATAAGCAACAGTTGCCTGAAGTTAGTGTGTTATTTTCTGCCCTGTTCCATTGCACTTTTTGCCTAGTTGTCCAACACTTGGTAGCTCAGAGCTGCCACACAGAGGCCCCTTCCGTGATCTGGCTTATTTGCCTGTCAGTTTGAGTCTCAGCTTCTGTATGATGCAGCTGTGCACTTTGCTGAAGGTCTAATATCATTTCCATAAGCTTTCTCTCTGCCTGGAGCAAGCAGTTTGTTTTCCCTGCTCAATAAATACTCAGATCACTTTTCTGGTACTCACAGGGATAAAGCTTTAAGTTGTTAAGGAGTTCTTACTAAGTAGTGGGTGGAGAACATAAGCTCAGTACAAGGAAACTCTGCGCATAATCAGAAACTGAGAAACTTCCTCCCTTTCCCCCAACCCCTCCTCTCACCAGGCAAAGCTGCCAGTGCCTCCTTTACAGAAATTTAGGAATGTAAAGGGAGGACTCAAAGGGGCCCAGTCAGACAAGCCTTTCTCAATCAATTAGCTTGCAGCCATTACTTGTGACCCTAGGTCATACAACATAAGTGTGTGGGGTGTGCCTTTAGGGGTAGACCAAAGCTACTTATTAAAACTTACATAACCAAAAGTGTTCAAAATCAAATAAACTTCAAAAGCTGGAAAATACTTTCCATGTACCAGTTTTGAAGGAAGAAGAGTTTTGCATAAAGAATTGTTGCTTTCCTTTTTCAATAACAAATCATTTGATGCAGGAAACTAAATTTTTTTTTTATACTTGGAAAAAAAAAAAGAAAGAAAAAAGAATTGTGAGATGCATAAGCAGTCTTTAAAGTGGTATTCAAATACTAAATAATACTGGCCTGAGTGATATTTGATGAAGCACATGATCATGCTTTTTAAAATAAGACTATTGTGTGTAGCTGTAAAGGCATGGATGTTTATAGGACTATTTAATTAATTAATGAAGTTTATCCCCTGTATTTCAGTCCTTTGCAAGAAACTAGTTCTCAGCATTCAGATTGCATTCTTCATTTTAATAATCCAAGATAAATTGAACATTTTACTTTTAGAAAAGTACAGAAAAGAATATTTGAACACAGCATTAAGTTATCCTGCCCTGAACACACAGGGAAGAGGGGGTGTAACTTGCCACGATTCCCACACAACAAGGTTACACCCCTTGGTGTGAAGGAAAACTTCAAAAAGACCCTCAGCTTCATATCCTGCCAACCCAATGACATGGAGATGATGCCTTGGAAAAACCCATGAGGGAGTCCTGATTTGAAAAGCAGATCTATGACAACCCCTTTCTGGGCCAGGCGAGATCAATGCACTGCAGGGGCGATGCACTTTAATCTCCAGGTGCATCGCAAAGCATCTCTAAGTAGTGCCGTAGATCAAGGCTTATACACAGAAGAAAAATCATTTTAGCCCAAACTTCACCATCTACTGAAGGTAATGGAGAAATAGCTACACAAAAGCTCATAGAGGTCTCAAGGAAACACACAACCATGTAGGAAAGTAGTGGTCATTTAGGGAAGTTGACTGAGGGTGTTGTAGACAACCTGCAGTCTTCATGTCCCTTCCCTGTTAAAATCCCAGCCAAACTCTCAGAACAGGCAGCAGGGCTCATGTTAGTTCATATATTCATTCAGGAGATCAGATTGCAGGATCATGGCCACTGAGTAAGTGCCCTGGGGTAAGGATTTTACTTCTGTCTTGCACATAAGACAGCATTTAATAAATTAGGTCACATTTATATCCTTGGAAAGCCCTAGCAGTAGAAATAACAATAATGAAAACTTTAATTTTGAAAAGAAAAAAATGGGTTCAGGAGTAAGACGCTGGACTGGAATTTAGGTTATTTGGGTTCTGTTGCCATTCGTGTTTCAAATGGCCCAAATTATCTGGGACATTGCTTCAATTTCTGCATTTATGTCAAATTGCCCTTCACCTCCCCAAAGTCTATCAATAAAAAAATGGATTATGATAATAATCCTCAGTACGCAAATCTCTTCAATACTGGTTCCCAACACATGCTCTGCATAGTGCAGTTAAAGCAGGATTGAATAGAAAATATTTACTGGCCCTGGACTTCTCAGTAACTGAAAACAAGAAAACTATCTACCTCAAATCTTCTGAAATCTGTGCAACCTCCAGGAGATAAAAACAAGTCCATATACATGAAAAACAATATAGGCTTTGTTCTTTCCCCTTTAGCCCTCTGTAAGGCTCCTGGAAAGCTTACAGGGTTGGGTGCTTAAAACTCTAAAAGTTGGACTCCCTAATAGTAGAAAAAAATGGGAGGACTGTGCCTGTGAAGAGACAGGCTGTCTAGAGTGTTGCTCTCAGCAAGTGTTAAGAAAAGGAGAACTCATTCCATCTCTGGCCAGTCTCTGTGAACTTCCAGGCTGAAACAGAGGAATTACCATTGATTCCAGGTTTCCCTTTAACCCACAATTTCCACAGCAAGATGCATCCCAAGCAGCCCACTTCGATACACATTCACACCTTTCCTTTGGAAAAGTCGATATGGAAAATTTACAACACAAATAGCAAAGAAATGTAAAGGATGTTTTTGATGTAACTTAAAACAATGCTTCCACACTAGAAATAATAATAGAATAATGGCTCCTCCTGGCACTGTTGAGTCCCCTGGCTAAGGACTCTTCCTTTTCCTGATTGCTGGCTGCAAAATTACCACTCCATTGGCTCCACTCCATTGCTGCCACATTTCAGCCACACAAAGGCAATGTGAGCCATTTCAAAATTATCTCTAACAAAGTTTGAAGTGGAACGAGATGCTCACACCAAAGATGGCAACCAGGAATATACAAAACTCATTTAGCATTCTCAGGCTGCTGTGCTATGAGCAAGATTCCTTTTAATTCATGGAAGTAATCACCACCTTTAGTGTTTCCACATTTACATTCTAATAAGGACCAGCCCAGATCAGACTGTTTCAGAAAAGGATAATAGAAGTTTTCATGTATTTTTCTACATTCTGCTCTTTTCCTCAAAGTAATTGAATTTGCAGGGATCTACCTTAACTAGCCACCTTTTTTTCCCCCCTTATTTGTTGCACATTCTTGTAGAGTAAGCAAATGCTCAGCTCCTTGCATCAAGGTATTTTCACCCTTACTAACTCAGAGTCACCAAGGAGATTAAATGTGCAAGAATTTCACAAGTTTTTCTTTGCATGTGCAGATCTTCAGACCAGGATTACACCCAAGTTCAATGTGATCAATATACGATCATGCTACATTAAGGGATCCTTTGGGAATAAAAGGGATTTCTTGTAATTTGGGAGCTGTTTTTCTGCACTTATCATTATGAAAAGCAACATTAATTCACAGAACTATCTCTCCTCATCTGTTATGCTCTTAAATGCGATTAAATTCATTTTAGTTAGGAAGATAAACAAACTATGTGCAAAACACTTATGGCAGAATCACATGTGTAAAGTGTATAGTGTTGATAGTGGTACTCAGCAGACATTCATATCTTAGGTCAAGCTCTAAACACTCCACATTAAAAACAACTGCTCCTTTAAGAAATAAAATAAAACTCATTTAATTTAAAAAAAATACCAAACAAAAACCTTGCAAATACACTACAGTACTTTGAAACAGATCCTTCACTCTTTAAGCCTTCTTCCCCTGCGTTCCCCCACCCCCTTTTCCTTTCAGGAAACAAAACTCAAGAAGAGAAAGAGAGAGAGAGTCAAAAGGTTACAGCCGGCTTGTAAGTGCAAAGAACGTGAGAGGCCCATTCTTCCCCTTAACACCTGACATCCCAGGGTACATTTTCCCCAGCACCGAGGCTGCTAGATTAGCCATGCAGCTCCTGGTGATAATGCAAGCTGTGCATCTTATTCACCATGCATTGCTACTTAAAGGTCTTCTCCTACCCCAGCTTCTGTAAATTATTCTCATTCCCGCTACACAATTACAAACTTAATTAACGACAATTTGCATTTTGCCATGATTAGACCCAGTTAAATACCTTTTCTGAGCCCCAGATAACAGATAAGAATTCAATCCTGGAATTCAAGAGTTTGAAAAAGTTGCAGTCAAATCAGTAAAATTATGCATTTATTCTTAATTACAAATAAAACCCAATAGAGAACCTGACACAAAGCTAATAAATGTTAAAGGTTTGATTAAAAAAAGAATCTTGATCAACAACCTTTGTGACAGCAATATAACATTCATGCTGCCATTCCTTGGCTCAGAATACCCAGATTTCCATTTTCTCCCACAGCTTATTGTAGCAGGTGAAACCCATCTAAGGCTTGTTTGTTACAGGTAAAAAACAAGGAACATGCCCAGATCACCAAAGTCTTTGCTGCACTTTTTCTAGGATGGAGGTTCCTTGTATCCCTCAGAGGTAGCTGAGAGCTGCTAGCTTGGCTGATGCTGTAGGAACAAGGAAACAATTACCTCTAATTGGGTGCATAATCATGCACAAAATGGAAAAGGACTGAGAACAAAGTTAATTCTAAACACCAAAAGTCTTCAGGCTAAAGGAAAAAAGAGAAACAAGATTGATTAGGGTAGAAAAGGTACAGTTCACACAAATCAACGTCTAGCTCCAATAAAAAATAGGAGGAGAAAGAAGGACAAAACAATTACTTGGAATTTCCTGCTATAATAAATGCTATGTTCTAATTTAAAGATAACTTATTTTCAAAAAGGATCCGAATTCCAAGGCAAATCAGAGCAAAAACTTTAGCAGTTAATTAAAAAATGCTGGAAGTGAGAACATGGTAGAAAATGTGAGTTCCTTGCTGTAGAGGGGTAGCTCTGGGATGTTGCTCACCAGCTGCAACCAAAAACATCAGACCCTGCTTCCTCTCTCCCCTCACCTACCCCCACCTAATCACCAGCCAAATGCTTTCTGCTGTGGATGCAAGGCACTTGTTTGAAGGTACATGTTTTCTCTATAGTGCCAAGAAAACTTTTAATTTTTATTATAAGTTTTGTTTCTTGGATTTTGCAAAATATCTTGGCCCAGTTACTACTAAGAGCAAATGTCCCAAATATTGCAAGAGAAATGTGAGAAGGGTAGGGTGGGGTGGGAATCAAAGAGGCAAATGAAAATTCTGGTAGTTGATAGCCAGGCTTTCAAAAATGTATTGAGACAACTCAAACATTTAGGACTCAAATATGTGAAAAATCCAATGAGAACATCCCAAAGAAGATTTAAAGGAAGACTACACAGGTGTGCAGCTCCTTAAAGATTTTATAACCAGCAGAGTAAAAGTTGCCTGAAGAAATTGTTTTTTACAACTTGTTTAGACCACTAAAGTTTTTTGTTTTGACCACTGTGACTGTGGTCAAAACAAAAAACTTCCTTCAGCTGATTTGATTTCCTAGAAATGAAAACAAGTGCGTGTCAATTTTTTATTTGGTACTTTATTGAAGGACTAAGATCATTTATTTATTTTTTAAGTCACTGGGTCTTAGAAGTATGAGTGAATACAAAGACAGAGATTAAAGAGAGAGAGCAGTCATTCCAGAGACAAGCATTAAATGAGATTTTAATGGGGTCTGTCCATCACCAGTAACCTGCCAGGTAACACCACAAAAGCCTTCACTAGGTCTGCCTTCCAGCCGGGATGCTTTAATTCAGCTTTGTTGTTCAGGTGAGAGGTGCTATTTATTTGGACCACAGAACCAGACCAGACATATACACAGGCACTACTTATTTTAGCTGCATTTATATTTGCAAAAAAATAGACCTAGAAAACAAATCTAGTGACAAAAAAGACCTTGTAGGGAAAGATACATAAACAAATTCCAAGCATCCCCATCAACAGATCAACAATATAATTTTTGTGTACAAAAACTGACTGGCTGGTGGCAGCTGAGAGGGGGTGGGGTAGCACAGGTTGAGCAAATTTAGGGTGTAAGTCTAGCACAGCACATCCAGCCACAGACCCTACTGTTTAAAAAGAAGCAGATAGTTAGATCTACCTGACATGACTGAAGACTTCCTAAAGCACCTGTGTGGTGGGGATCCTGCATCCTCACACATATCTCATTACATCAATCCTTCCATGTCTGAAAACCCCATCCCATATTGTCAATTTGGACAAGCAATTAGTCTGTTCTTGAAAAAATCAGAATGTCCTAAAAACATGACTGAAGATTTAAAATTCAATCTCATAACATACATGAAAATACATGGATGGGTAAACCCTTTTTCTGCCATTGCTCACACCAGCATTTAACATGCGCTTTCAGAAGAAAAGTCTGGAATTTTTACCTACTGTGCATCCAGGCACACCTCCCTGACAGAGAACTACAATGGGAAAATGCTTGGTAATAGTTGCTCTGATTTATTTTCTCTGAAGTTGATGCTACTTCTTTGTCTGTGAACTTTTTTGCTTTTTTTTTAAGTGTCATGAAAAACATGACCTTGCTGAAGCTTCTGAGTTAAAAATGAATCCTCAGTAGAAAAATATCCCTAAAGTAGATTCTCTCTCTTACCAGGGAATGCTCCAGCAGTCAACTTCAATTTGCCTTAAAGACAAAAAGGCATCTCTCTAGGGATAAAAATCAATCCCCAAACTGTCAGCAGCAACACACAAAGTTTAAAAATGTGCTTAATTCAGCACAAACAAATGCTTGTAAATTGTCAAGCCAATATGTAAGAAGTGTCTCTTCCATTAAATAAAATCATGAGCTAAACGAAAAAACTAAAAAGGGGACAAAGACACCACAAGCAGATATATTTTATCCACCTGATATCTATCAAGCACACTTGTACTAGAAATAAGTAATAAGAAACCAGTCTTTACTAATAGAGTGCTGCTTAAGTTTAAAATTAATTTAATTGTTACTGACTTTTTTAAAGCTTTTCATTACTGTGGTGTTCCATGCATGCAAAAGCACACCTTCTCCATGCCGCTTGCCAATGGGGGCAGTTTGGGGCTACATCAACTCAGATTTACAATCCGAAGGTGATTCACACTCAGTGACAGGGAAATCAGTTTTCCAGCTTGGAGATGTCATCCCAAATTGCAACAACTGAGAAATGACTGAAGCCATCACTGGGCTTCAGATGTGTAGCAGGGGTGCCCTTGTCCTCCTCCCCTCAAGGCCAGAGCAAGGTTAAGAGCCCCAGATGGGAGTCCTTGCCTTTCTCTTCTTGTGCACCTTGTGGCACCTATGGAAACTGCTCCTACTGTCCCACCCTCCTGAGGTGACCCTGCCTCTTCCTGGCAGCAGTCTGACATCCTGGAAACTGCCTCCACACCCCCCACAGCAAAGAGGTAGGGTGCAGGGTCTGCTTGGAAGTTGTGTGGGCAGGCAAGGACCTTCCTCATCTGTCCATTCTGCCTGCAGGTGCTCTGGAGACAGGGGTGGGACTGTTTGGTGGGTTTAGTTCAAGTCTTTACTGCATTCCTGGATGACATTGATCACAGCAGGACAGAGACAGAACATCCTAACAAAAGAAACAATAGAGCCATGACAGCTGTTACTGTGATTTCTCCCCAGGATAACAAGAACTTGGACTTCTCCCCCTCTAACTACATTTCATACCCTAGTAGATGAGCCCATGATGATCAACACTTGTAACAAACATGCTCAAGATTTGTGCAGAGCTCCACCCCTGGTCTCCTTAATCTTCAATAAAACAACTTAATCTTTCTGTACCCCAGTTTCTGATCTGAAAATCTCCATCTAGAGTATATATTATGGACTTTGTTATCAAATAGGTTTTATGCAATAATCAGTAAAAGCCTTTCAGTTTTGTTCTCATGTGTGGCTGTATACATCAGAAAGTCCTGAAACAAGAAAGAGCTATTCAGTGTAAACAAGGTGTTTTGCAAAAAAAATAGGCTGTGTTTTCCCTGAAAAGCCAAATTTGCAATGACCCAAAAATAAAACAATAAAAACCCACCTTCCTCAGTAAGGGTCTAACGCAGACTCAAAGATCAAGTTTCAGTGATTTCTGCAAAATAACACCAAAATCTCCATTTGTGTAAAAAATAGAAAGACATGTTCTACAGTATTGAAAAGGCCACCATAAATCAGTTAAAATGCACAGCCATAAATACATATGAAAACATAAAGTGAATGGACAGTGCAAAAACCAGGAAGGTTTCATAAAGCAAAAAAGCAAGTAGGGAAACCATCATAGCAAAATCAGCAACAACCAAAGCACAAAACAGTGCTATTTTATCTGTAAAATGAAAAAAAAAAAAAGGTATTTTGTGTAAAATGTAGAAGAAATAGACCAAGTTCCATGCTGGAGATGCACCTCAAGACAGGCACGACCATGTGTCATTATTATGCTTTCACGTTAATTTCTGTGAGTACAGAAATACTGTGAGTTGTGAACTTTTAGGTAGAATAAGAAAAAAGAAAAAAAAACAATAAGGAAAAACCATAAGAATAAAACATTGACATCTCCTTCTGCCATTACTTGCAGACGTAACAACAGTCAGATATCCACACACTGACAGATTGTGTCACACGTATAAGGCAATAATGCCAGAAAAGTAGTGGCTACTGCTACTCTCTGATTTGCTTCACTATAAAGCTTTCTATGGAGATTCCTAAGGATTGAAAAGGGAGGAAAGTGCCCCATGTTTCCTGATTTATCTTGAAAATCAAAAAGTCTAGGTTATTTGCAGCTGATACTTCAGAATTATCAGAAATCTTTTCATCACTGCTTTGGCAAATAAATTTTCTGATACATGTGATCAAAGGCAAAGATCAGCTCAGGAATCTGGACATCATTTATTTTGGCAGTGTGCATATGTTAGTAGATTCTTTTGATCCTCCCTAGGATTAACATGCATTTTGAGAGATGGTATGGGGTCCATACAAAAATCTGAAAGTTCAAAGTTATTTTGCTTAGTCTAGTCACCCAGGAAAGTGAACTAGAACAATTAAATTATCTAGCATTCAAAAATAAGACTGCAAACTGTTCCAGAAGGGAGTAAAAATTCATAATCACTGGTATTGGAGATCCTTCTCACTAGCTGGTTCCCTCTTCTCATTAGCTGGTTCCCTCTTCCATACAGCAGATCATCACCTGCGTTCCCTCTGTAACTATTCTTACTATTAAAAAATATTTTTCAAAAATGTATATATAATTTCTTAACACAAAATACTAGTTATAAATCTAGCTATTATCCATTGAATGAAAAAACTTAATTTTTCTTTGGTTTTTATAACACTGAACTATTTAAGTTTTTTAAGAGAAGTTACTTCTCTGTCCCTTTCATGGAAGACAATGGTTGTTGTTCAGGTCCACAGTATAAAAGTCACTATTTCCATCAAGTCCAAAGACAGCAAGAGTGCAACTTTAAGCTAAAAGGCCAAATTAATAGGTTCAAGTCAGCATCAAATAAATGAGAGTCACAGGCACAACCCCCAGCCCCTGTCTTGCCCTTGGAAGGCAGTGATAAACTTTGGTTGAGTCAAGCAGGGCAGTCCATACTGCCTGTAGTGCTTGTTGCTGTGTCTATACACCTTCAAGCACTCTGCCACACTTTCAGTCTTTTCTTTGGGCCTTAACTAGGTCCTGTCAGATTTTGTAGGCATGGAGTGTCACCTCTTGCAATATCACAAGGTGGACAGGACTACTGGGGTTGAGCCAGCAGTGCTCAAGGTGTACCTCTTGCATGTCACCTCTTGCATGTCACCTCTTGCATTTTGTAGGCATGGAGTGTGCCTCTTGTCACAAGGTGGACAGGACTACTGGGGTTGAGCCAGCAGTGCTCAAGGAATTGTCAGTGCTTCACAGTTTTGGTTTAATACCTTGGGAGGAGAGTTCCTGATTCTGCAAGCTGGGCTGAATCTGGCCCCATGCCTTGAGGAACTGAGGGGATGGGGGAGTCCAGGGGTAACTCGTGAGCTGGGCACAATCAGAACTTGCAGGAATGTTGCTGGAGAAGGAGTTGAGGGGAGGGTAGAGCTGGGACCTGCAGCAGTTCTGCTGGCAGTGTCAGAAGGACATGCTGGGGTTTCTGTTTCAGCAGACAGGGATCTGAGCTACCCCTCAATAACTGCATCCCCTCAGTGGCATTAAAGCTAAAGTGGCAACACCATCTCAGTTGCTGGCAAGCCATTCACAGTTCCAGTGTTGCAGTCTGGGCAGTGCTAGGTTTACATTAGCAAGGCACTGGCAGCAAAAGCAAAAAGGAAAATCTAATCTTGTCCTTTCACACAGTTTCGTTCCTACGTCCCAGTCTTTCACATCCTGCAGTCTGCTCATCACTGTGCTGGACCCTACTGCAGCAGGGAGGGCAAGGGGGATTGTGACCCGAAACCTTACACCAAAGGTCTGTGAGTGCAACAGGCTGAAGATCCCCTGAGGGAAATCCTTGCCTGGGCTTCCTAAGAGGTAACTAGAGAGCTGCTGTGCCTTCCCTGTCCACTGCATGAGAGCCAGACAGTGTCTGAACAATTACTATTTGATTTGGGTTAAGAGTCAGACACCACCCGGGGCAACATGCAGACTGCAGCCAGGGATTCTGTTTCCGGAAACAGAAACAACAGGTGGGAATGTGCAAATGGCAACCCTTTACACACTTAGAGCACCACTGTGCTTTAGTGCAGAGCACTAAAACACAAGAATGCAACATTTTTCAGGGTGATTTTTTGCATTATGTTGTAGCAATATTAAGAGTAGAGTCTATCCCCAAACTCCCTGAACTTTTGTAACAGCTGATGATCCCAAACTCAGGGATGCAAATGCTGCCCAACATTCCTTGCTGCTCCAATTTATGTCTGTCAGATGAATGTGCACCACATCATGCAGTGAGAGAGCATGGAGGTAGTGAAAGGGGGCTGCTGTATGACAGGAAAAGGGTGTTACTTTCAGAACCCCATCATTTCAATTACGGTGTAATCCTGATTTCCTTAATTATCTGATAGAGCAGGAGAAAAATTGCAGCAGGTCATTGGTGGCTCCAATCATGCAAAGCTATAAAGGAAAAATAGTATACTCTGATTTCTGTATACATGCTCTATGAAGGCCTTCCTGTCATTTTTATGGGTACAGAAAATACTTGGATGGACAAAAATTTCTCTCTGAAGACACCAAATGTTTTGTGAAACAAACTAACCTCTATCACCCACAGCTATTTTTTTCTTCTTAGCAGACATCCACAGTCAGAAATTTGTCATTGTTGCTTCTTATTTATTTGCATGTTCAAGAGAAAATTTGCTCAACTTCCAATTCAGGCTATATATTTTATCACCTCTATCTGGCTTAAAGTACTAGGTAGGTACATCACTCATTTCTTAATTTAGTGCTTCTTCACTGAACCTATTCATGTTGAGTGGATTGATGGTTTCATGATATTATTTCCACCTTGCCAGAATGACTGAAACTATGCAAACAGAACAAAACAAGAAGTAGCCTTCTTAAATGCAAGGTTATTGGGAAGATAATACCCATAATAAACTTTCTGTAATTATTATGGTCTGGGAACCATTCCAAGTGTAGGAAGACCATGTGTTACTACGTTTTTATAATGAATAGAACTTCACAATCCTACTCATGAAAATATATATTTTTGATATTTAAGCAGCACTAATTTATAACCTTTCTGAGACCAACGGGTGAAAAAAAAATGGCAGAGTAAAACTACTTGTGCATGTGGGGCACAGACATGAGAAAATTTTGTCTTGAAAACATACATGCTCCTGCTCTTTCCCTTTTTCTGTGAAATCCTGGACTGGTTGTCACCAGACACCTCAGACTATCAGGTTAATGCTTAGTGAATGTTCCCTTCATGTTAAAATCTGAAGGAAAGCCTGAAGTGATTTCAGGATTGAAAAAGCCCTGTGGCATTCAAAATACCCTACAAACCCTCTGAGAAGCTCAGTTCCCAAGCCACAGCTCCGGTCTAGCACTGCAAGAGACACAGCAAAATTCCACATATGGCATTACAAACGTGCCCTAAACTCTGCCCCAGAGGGAGCATCTCTGAGGCCGAGAGAGCACTTCAGTCTCAGTTCCCCTGCAGACCTTTGGCTGTGTGCTGAGGCTGCTACACAGGGTGCCAATTAGTGCCAGCCAATTGCTCCTGTGATGTGCACACCTCTCTGGGAGCCAGACTGAAACTCCCAACTCATTTCCTATAGGTCACTGGATGTTGACAACTGTGTCCAAGATTCACTAAGGCCCAAGTTGGATTAGCAATTCAGCAGGAAGGTCCTGTGTCACACTGCCCTCCAACCTCTCTCATGTAAGTAATTTGAATACAGCAACTTCTCGGCTGCAAATTGACTAGTTGCAGAGGGAGGGGTGTTAGAAAACTCCAGAAGCAAGTACATTTACAAAGCCTGCCATAAAGTGTTATTGGGAAATTAAACTGTGCCTTGCCCCCTTCACCTCTTGCTATGTAGACTGCATTTGAAGGATTTCATTAGGGCCAGAGGCCAGAGCTTACATTTCTGTTGCCAAGTGAAATGAATCATGGAAGAAATTGACTTAACTGAGAATTCCAATTAAATATCGGGTTTAGAACCAGGGAGTCAACAAATATTTGGCCTCTTCAAAATTTTTAAGATGTGAGCAGGAAAATTATGGTTTGTTTTAGAATAATAAAAATATATAGTTATAAAGTCTTCTTCAATCTAGTTTAATAAACCCGCCTCAACACAATGATGAGAAAAAGGAGAGTCTTATCTGAAAAGTATGTAGCATTGTAGGCTATAGGATACCTGCAGTAGCTAAACTTTCACTGCTGTTAGTACTTTAAAGTGTACTCTGTGGTGCTACAATGTATATTTCCCTTGAGCTGCAATCACTTTTACCAGCTAAACTTCTGCCATCCTACGGAATTGATTCCAGCCAGTCACTACCACTGGGAGCAGCGCCCTGTGATGGTTCATTTTGCCTGCATTCTCATTCCTGGTACTGCTATGGAATGGAAATGGGATACAAACACTGTGTATCCTCCTCCTTCTCAGACTGATTCCTTAGCTAATCCTCAAGAGGTGCAATAGTATTTTTTAACCACATTAAATGAGTACAACTGCAGTGTACACACAGTTATGCCTGGGATAAGATATCATGACAGCACCCATGGAAGGAATTGTAAAGGAATTGTATGTAGATGTTGTTGTTGGAATTGTAAAGGAATTGTATGTATAGGTTGTCATAGTTGTTAAAAAGTTGTATCATTTTAAGTTGTTAAAATTTTCATTGTATCATTTTCATATAGAATCAGAATTGCTGTTATTCTAAAATGAAGGTGTTACAAACTTTCTGCTCATCTAATCCAGCTCAGCCACATCTGTACTCTAGCGGTATGTAAACACTCAGCAAAAATAGAAGGATATCTGCTCAGCAGTGTCAGCCACTTGAGGTGCTCCATTTCCTTGACTCCCGCTCATCTTTGACAAATGATTGCAATGCAATAGCTCAAAGGAGATAGGAAACAGGAGATTGAGACACCCCTGCAGGGCTCCACTGAGTTTCAAAGGTGAAAGCAGCAAGAAACACAGTAAATTAAAAAGCTAGAGTGACAAGAAGTGCAATCTTCAGAGCTAAATACATATTGTATGAAGTCACAATATAATGGGCTTCTATTGGAGAATAGTAGATATCTAAGATTTAAATTGGCTAAGTTAACAAATAAAAATACAATAAAAAATGAAGCTTTCTGAGTGTGGGGCCCATGCAGAAGGGCATGAGAAAGCAGCTGGGGCCTTTTGTGTTCCTCTTGCTCCTGACACTCAAAGGACCCCACAGCCAAGCAAAACCAGAAGGTGCTCCCTGCTTGTATTGGGGCCAGGTTTGAGGCAATTCAAAGGGACACATGAAAATTTGAACATTCCCCTTGTTGTAGTCCTGTCCATTCCAGCATGACATGATTGGCAGAACTCCTGGGCTTTACAGCTGGAGCTGAGTCCGTTCTTTGTGGTACCTGATGTACCCACTTTGCTAGTGACCCATGATGCTATCCCAACCTTCTACATCTATCTTTGCTAAGATATCAGGCAACAAAGAATGAAAATAAAAAGGATCCTATTATTCTTGTTTCTTGAGGACTGATCTGAGGAGAGATCACATTCTATGTATAATAGAGAGCTCTATGTATTAAAAAATAAATTCAATTCAGTGAACTAGTACCTTCTGGTATGTAGGTGGGGAAACACTACTTATAGAAAATAATTTGTTGCAAGAGAAAGCTGGACAAATTCCTGTTAGAGGAATGACATTTTTAAGACAAAGAATACATTTTAATTAAAGCTGCCTGTTTAAGTACATGTCAGATAAATCCTGAAAGTCTTTAAGTCGAACCTGATCATCTTTTTAAACTCTGTGTTAGGGCACAACAGAAGTGATAAGCTTGAGACAGCTTTATTTAGTGTGGCTCTATGGCCTTTGGTGGGTCATGGGGTCAGAGAATATCAGTCACTAGGGCTGCCTTTTCTGATGGCTTTAATCTTTAAAACCTTCCCATGAAACTGTGTGACCCATCGTTAGCAAAAAGCATAAAAAATGGCCAAAGTGCATATTTGGTTGCACATGACATCATAAATTATCAACAGGACCATTCTGAACAACGAGTTTTCCTTGGAATTAGACAACAAAAAACCAGGGAGACAGGGCTCCCACTGTCACCACTGCCGGACAGCAGACACCACCAAGATGAGCTGATGCTGTGCTGCCCCAGTCAGATCTCCACCCCCAAGCAGTCACTTGGAATCTTCTGGAAATCACTTTGACTGAGCTCCCCAAACAACACATTTGTAAAACACCAGCATGAAGATCTTACCCTGGGAAGTACAAGGCAGTGTTGTCTATCTCTGTTTGATCTCATGCTCCCCTCCTGCCTCACTAACATTCACAGCTCCAAGACCATGAAGAGGACACAATTTCAGTTCTATATATCCTTTCATAAAAGTTTCACTTGATTAGAGTAAAGGTTGTTCAAATACATTTACTCATAAAAAAGGGACATGCTTAAAAAAGACATTATTAAAGATATATTCAACTTCAAGCCAAGACACTGAAATCAAACCAAACATAAAAGACCAGGGAAACACACTGTAACTCACTCAATAGTGTAACAAAATGCTATCACTGCAGAAAAACACAAAAGTAATAAAAGTAACTTTGACCTTAGTAGCTTTTAAAGTGTTAGGTACTGATGGAAATTTCCTAACCTGATTTAAGAAAACTATTCTGCTCTGCAGCCTCCTTATTTTTTCTGTGATGTGAAATTTCAAAAGCCTCCAGCATTTTTTCTAATTCTAAGTTGAAGTTCAAGGAATGAATCTACAATTTGTTGAAAAATTACTTTAAATAATAATATTTTAGTACATTTTTTTTACACTTCTTGGAAGGATTTCCTGACAAGTAGGAATGAAACATCTTTGTAAACACAATTTGAGCAGGGAATTAGAGTATGGTTCCTAAATCACTTGAGAAGATAAATAAAAATTTTAGGAGACCAAATAACCAAGAAGCTGAATTTATCTCTATTCACATTGCAGGTATATTCCAGTTTGTTTTCATAGCAAAAGGCAAGCAGCTGTAATGGAAGCTCAGGAACCTCCTTTACAATTATCATTTGTTTTGTTAACAGGCAGTGAAACACAGAAATAAGGGACAGGAACACAGCAACTCTATTCTTCTTCATTAGAAACATCATGTTACAAAGTGTGACAGGTTCCTCAGCCTGAGAAAACAGACCCATTCCTACATAAGTTTTTGCTCTAAAAACAGCCATGCTCTTTCATTCCTGTAGCAGGAAATGTATTTCACTTTTATACCATTTAGTCAAGGACTTCCTTACTAGAAAACACTAGCTTCTTGTTAGTGAGGGTACTTGTGTTAATTTTTTTTTGGTGGTTTTTTTTTTTTTTAAACTCTTCACACACCATTGAGCAATATCAGTCCAGATACAGAATTCAGGATGTACATATTTGGAAGCTGCAGAATTAATGTGCAATTTAAACTCAGCCTAAATGTTTATGTGGGCTTGATTATTAAATAGCTTGTAATAGTCTTTAACACAGCACTAATGTTGCTTCATTCAATGTACAAGATAGACAATACTCATTTTCAAAGCAGTTCACTACTTTGTTTTGTTCCATTATGCATATTGCAATCCTTTGTAGTGCCCTTTATTTCTTATCTATGGTTCAAAACCTGTTCTGAAGACAAATTTATTTACTTTGCCCAGACAGTTGTTGGGTGCTCATCATCAGAGGATACAAGTGATTCAGCCATATTATTATTTTTACTGCAGCCTGGAAAAAAGTCAGCATCTGTCTTGTACAGATGACAAAAGATGCGCAGGGAGAGAGACACAGGTACACCAAATCTGAGACATCTGGCACATGAGCTGTAAGAGAAGATAGCACTACTCATTATTCTGTAGACTCAGAACAACTCTCCAGTGACTTCAGGAGTAGAAATTGGTGTTCAAGACTCTGATTAATCAGTGTTGGATCTCGCAGTCAGCATGCAGAAGCCAGGAAAAACACACAAGATATGAAAAAATTATTGACTTTGCTAAACATCAATGGCAGGGACAAGACTACAGGCCTATTTTTCAGTCTTATCTAGCTTTTCACCTATATATTGCCTTTCCTGTTGTCTTTGATTTATCTGCTACACACCATCCACCTGTAAGAAATGAACAGTCTCTTCCATTGCACAAGTTCCCTGGGCAGGTCTAACTCAGGATCTGGATAAGGCAGAAATCCCACAGGAGGTGAGCACATGGGGAGAGAAAAAGAGATAGATAATTACAGAGTTAAAGACTGCTCTAGTGCATGTGAACAAATGAGCCATCTTAAATGACCTCAAATCTGCCAATTTTTTAACCTTTTAGTACTCCACTTTGGTACCTTAAAAATACTCTATGTTTTTTGGTTGTTTTTTTTTTTTTTTCATGCTACTGCCATACAAAATCCTGTGCCTTATGTGCCAGAGAACTTGTTTATGCTACAACAGAATTTTGGAAGGGCAGTAGAGGGCTAGAGGGACATTTCCATATATAACTTTTTTAACTTCATGCTTCACTTTTTACTTAAAGGCAATTGATTTCATTAATTTTTTGTTTTATCGGTTAGGGGATTTTAGGGGGCAGTTATTTGTTGTGTTTTATTAAAATATGGAATTAATTTAATGTGTGTGCCTTTCTTGAAAAACTATACATTCTAAATAGTCCTTTCTTTTTGGTTTTTTTTTTTTCCTTTAAATAAGAATGTCTTTTCCATAATATTTATTGAAAAATAAGCCTCAAACCTCATTTAAGAACTGAGATTTGGATCACTTTAAAAGACTGGACAAAAAATGAAAGCTAGCTGAACATGTAAATCACATCCAGAGTGGGACCATCCACAGCAGGACTCTGATAGTGTGGGGCACACTGCAAACATGCCATTAAGAGTGTCACCTCTATAAGCCCAAGAACTTCACCACGAGAAACACCCTCAAATCCCTGCAGTGTGGTTCTCCGGTTGCCATGAATATGTCACAGTTTTGCCTGCGAAATTGGCTGGATTTTCTTTCCCATTCGGGCGGTGTAATCCTCCCGGCTGCGGCAGCACAAAGGCGCGGTTTGCACAGCCGGGCTGCGCGGGTGAGCCCCGAGGGGCTGGAGCTGCGCCGGCAGGGAGCGGGATGCAGGATGCCCGGCCCGGGCACGCCGCTCTCCAGCGCCGGACCAGGAGCATCCTCTAGCGGCCAGCGCCTCGGGAAGCCCCTGCGTCCCCCAGGAACGAGAATCTTCTGGAAGGCGGAGAGAAATCAGCGACCGGGGAAAACGGGCGGAAGACAGAAGGGTACTCAGAAGATGAAGGACATTCTGCCGGTCTCATTTATGCCTCCATGGGAGACAGCTTCCTCCTAGGTCCTGAGCAGCACAGAGAATCCTTTCCCCTTCTGCTCTGGAGCACCCTCATCATCAGCTGTGTGCTTTGGCGTGTAAGAAAACAATAACAAAAGGAACAGAACCCCTCCCGTGCCCCTCCCCAACATACAAACAAATACCCAAACACGCACAGAAAACTCCAAATGGAAACAAACCAAAACATCCCACAAATCCAACCAGTTTGAAAGGACTGTGTACACAAGACTGAAGAGTGTTACATTTGCATTAAACTTGTAGCCACTTCACTTAATCAACAGCTGAATTACAGTCTAATCAGCCTGCGGTGAGAAAGAAAAGGGACAAATGCAAAAGAAAAAAGAGCAATCACATGAACTTGCCATTTTCCCTAGATCATAAAACAATCTCATTGTGGTTAAAAATAAACAATAAATAACAAAAAAAAAATTAAATCAAATCAAATAAATAAATAAAATATATAGAATTGCCCAGTAAGGCTTCCCCAGTTTAACTGCTTGGGAAATTTAGAGAATTTGGTACAGATGTGGACTGAAGTTTGGCTCTCTATACTATTACTATGAGCTGGGATTGAGGCAAGTAAAAAGCCTATGGTGGGTACACACTGGCTGAAAACATAAATTAGTTTGTTAGGGCATAAATGGTAACAGCAAAAACCAGGAACTAGAAGGCAAAGCACAAGTGTCTAATGTTTTACAGGCCATGAGGATTGCACCTGGGATCAGAAATGGCCACCTTAGGAGCTGCAGGATGAGGAACATGACCAAGATACACTGGGTTTGATGGGGACGATGGCTCTTGGGAGACTTCTAACCTCATGACAGCACCCTTTTCTCTTTTCCTTTGGCCAGCTGCTTTCTCTCAGGCAGCATTTGCCCTCCAAACACATCAAAACAGAACACATTCACCTGGACTACTGTTAATATTCTAACACATTCCAACCATGCCTGGATTAGGAAAAAAGGTAGCATATTTTAACATGCATGACAGCATTATGGTTCAGTACAGCCTGTATATTTATAAAAGGGACTATGTTTGACTCCCAGGCAAAGCTTAAAATTAGTCATGTCCTCATGGGTAATATTTTGAAATAAAATTTTCTAATTTACAGTGGGTTTCTGCAGAGGATAATTTTAGGGAATCTTTGCCATGATTTACAGCAAACTGTATTTGCCTGTCTTCTCATGAAAGGAAATTGTGACTCAGTTTTGTCCCATTCTGCCTGGATCCAGGCAGACATGGGAGAGCACCAGCAGTGACTAAGACACCATGTGCCTGTGGGTTAGACATGACCTGGCCACCATGAGTGGCACTCCAGTAATCTCAGACTCTGCTGCCTGAGTGCGCTGGCCCTGATGTACCCATCACCAAAGAGAAGCAGATAAAGAAATTTAAGTATTCCTGGTGTCCACTAGGCCTGCGAGACACACACCAAATGCAGGGTGTTGAGGGCAGTTGTCTGTCACATTGCTGTAGTGGAGAAAACAGAAAATTCACAGGAAAACAAACAAAATTACTTCTGCAGTGACAACTATCATTCAAGCACTTGACCTACACCCCTATCAAGGAACCCTGAAACCTAATTTTTAAACACAGATCACACACATTGCTGACGTAGTGTTACAAACCTTTTATATTTCAGTGCAGTGGAAACCTAGAGAATTTCTGGTAAAGACATAATGTGGCAGGAGAGAAAACATTTACTCTCAAATTTCAATCAGACTTCAAATCTGGTCATGACATAGCACATATACATGGTTATGCATATAGATATGTGTGTGTGTGTATACGTGTGTACATAACTTCTGTACCTAATTAAATATACACACACAAAATGATACAATCTTAATTGGCTATTACAACTTAAGACAGTTAGTGTCTACATACCTATAAGAATACAAACATATGCTCAGAGGGAGGCAAAAAGA
The DNA here is from genome assembly GCF_017590055.1 of Onychostruthus taczanowskii. NCBI lineage: Eukaryota > Metazoa > Chordata > Aves > Passeriformes > Passeridae > Onychostruthus > Onychostruthus taczanowskii. Next base: position 3,808,941 of record NW_024502236.1, read on the forward strand.
ATATTAGAAACTTAAAAGAATAAGGAACAAAAGACGTGATAAAGTCCAGGCACAGGTCTGGTAAGTTTGCCAATAAAAGATGTACCACAAGGCAACAAGAGAAAAGCAAAGAGGATGACCTGGGGTGTAAGAACATAAAATAAATTATAAAGCTCCAAAATTACTAGCTGGATAGAGAATGTGGTAATGATTATTCCCTCTTTCCCATTAGGGAGCCTCAAGTACAATTATGAGGCAGCAGCTCTAAAACCTGCAAGAGAAGTACGTTTCCATACAGCTCATACCTAGATCCTGGAACTCATTGCCACAGAACACTTCATTAAGAGTAAATGTTACCAAGAAAAAGGTTGCAAATATATGCCTGAAGGTAAATCACAGCCTATTAACATAAAGATACAGATTTGACCTCTGGCTTAGGACAGTCAACTGCCTAATCCATAAAAAATGAGTAAGTACAGAAAGGATGAAGAAACGTCATTATTTATCTGACCAGTTCTTCTATTTTCCATTCTTTGTCTCTGTAAGGTCTTATTTTACTTGTCTTCTCCATGTAAGCTTATGTCTTATTCCTATGTCTATGGATTACTTTATCCATCACAAATGTTTCATACATTGTTGTTACTGCTGTAATCCCCAAACATTCACAGCATCCTTCCAAACCTGCCTATTCCTCTATAATTCAGCAATGCCCTTTCAGCATCCCAGAGTAATCCAAGAAAAGTGCTTGTATTTATTCCTTTCTAAATCACTTGGTAATTTTCACCTGGTAGATTTAGTATTTTTATTATTACCTTTAAATTTCACTTTACAATACTGGAATTTTTAGGACTTTTAGAAATGGAGAAGTGAAAAAAGCACAACATATAAATAGCACTATGATAATCCTATACACATAACAATGAAATGAAGAACTGAATAGCTCTTTATAACCACAGCTTTATCTTACTGACACTGATTTGCTGAAAAATGCATTTACAGATTGATGCTTAATGAATTATTAAAGCTTTATTAATGCTACTGGTAGCATGAGCTGTTATTCCTTCAGTAGAAATACCTCCATGAAAAGTTCACAAGTGGCCATAAAAGGATTGGATTCCCTTTCAAAAAGCTAAAACTGCTCCATATTCGAGTCCATATTGCTGTGACTTTGCCAGATAACAAGAGCAGAGCTAAGCACCTTCCATTAGAGTTCTTGCAAGCTCCACAGAGATTAAGGAATCATATAAACTTAAAATGGGTTTCTAGCTGAAATTTTTACAGCCTTTACTACAGTGGAGTTTAAACCTCCATGGATGAGGTTTGTAATAGCTACCAGAATGTTACAGAACAGGAGGATCATTACCAAAAGAAGCTGAAGAAAAAAATACACCAAAACCATAAAGCAATAACTCATGCCTGCCCACAGAAAGACTAGCTCATCATTCCATTGCCTACAAAGGACGCCTTAGCCATGATTGCAACCCAGTATTAAGCCAAACACAGTCAACAATCACAGAAATATTGTTATTATTGGTTTTTGTTCACATAAATATGTAGTGAAAAAAAAAAAAAAGAAAACTGATACCTTTTCACAGGCAGGGGTCCAGTGCCTTCAGAATGGCACCATCCATATCATCCAAGTGTAAAAATACAGATAATTTAAACTATCTTCTGGACTAGATCTTTCTTTAGTGTCTTTTCTTCCTTTTTTCCCCCTCATCAGTTCTAATACAATTCTACTTTCTCAAAATTGACAAAGAGTGGACAAACTCATCCTTTTAGTAAAGGAATTGGGTTTTTAACCAGTCTGTTACAAAACAGACTTGATTTGATGCTGGTGTGGTGAAGTTGGGAAAACTTGAAGTACAAATTTTACAGTATAAAATAGAAGGTTCATGGTGGAGAACAGGCACTTGAGCTCCTACTGACTCTGTAGAGCAGACAGGCTGACACATTTTATTGCTGCCTAGCAAATACTAGTCATATTCTACCTGCTTTAACAAAGGAAATTTTATCCCATATTCTCTACCAACAACAAAATAATATCTGTATAGTAAATCACTCAGAAAACAGTCAGTCCCATGAATACTAAAAGCAAACTAATCCTGTCTCCTTGTGAATAGATATTATACTGAAGTTTATATGGTTACTGTCTCATGTCCCATCTGCTTCTGTTCTTCACACCAGAAAAAAAGCCTCCCAAATGTGTGAGTACTCCATTGACTTAGTAAAGAGGTTTAAAGATTTTTCAGCAGTGTAGGGGTGTGCCACAGTCTCAGTACTGGGACAGGGAAGTTTGTTAAACAGAAAGTTTTCTGTGTCTTGACTGAATGTAATGAAAGCTGTACAGCTTGGCCTTTATCAATAATTACCTCCCCATCCCCAAATTACCTCAGCTTTAGTTGATATTCCATGACTGTGTCTTCACAAGTCTAATATTACCTTAAATTACCCATGCAGAGGAACCACATTTATAGGTTCTCCTGTCTTCACAAAAAGGGGATGTTCAATAACAAGCCTTTCACATTAGAATATGTTACATACTACTTTTTATATATTTTCCCAGATCAGAAATAGGACAGGATTTACAGGCCTTTGGTTTGGTTTTTTTGATCTGGGCTCTTTTTTTTACATACAACATACCAAATTCAACTTATACCCAAACAAAAAACATGATCAAATAATCCATTAAAAAAAAAAAAAAGTAGTAAAATACTTTTTTTCAAGATATGCTAAAATATTTGGGAATTGACAACATTCTTCAAAAACTACAAAAATATAGCACATTTTCAGAATATAATCTGTTAAAATATCCATACTTTTCACAATGGAATTTTGTTATTTTGGGAAATCTACACAATCTTGTTACCATTTAATTTTCTATTTAGAAGAATAATCTTACTAATTGGCTAGATATTGGCCTGTAGATATCTAATATGTTTAAGAAGGTATAACAAAATCCACATCAAGGGTACATCTGAAGGAAAAGTTTGAGCATGGAAAAGTTCAAGCTCTAGAGCTGCTCAGGCTGAGCTATGAAAATAATATCTGGGAAATCTCACATCCGTTATGACAGGAGAGCCATATACCTCTAAAACTGCTTAAAATAAACACAGATACTCTGAAGTTTATAAGTAGTGCAAGAGAACAGAAAGTGAAGCTAGAGTAACTTTTTCAAGAAACTGCTGGGGAAAAAGGGAATTGCATTATGTCATTGGGAAACACAATTTTGTCATAAAAGTGGAAGGAATACAAACTGTAAAAAATTGAAAATATAAAATTAATATTTAAAAGCCCTTTATGCAAATGCTTAATCTCAGAGCAAGTGTCAAATGTGCTGCTTTCATTATATATTTGTTGAATTTCATGATGTTTATTTAAAGTTATGCACCGGAAAGCATTGGGCCTTCCATTACCTGAATTTGGACTAATGCAGTTCTATTTGTAAGGTGTGCTGAGGTCTGACAAAAGGCAGCCAGACAGGAGAATCTATTGCATTTCTCATATTTGCATGTAGTAAAATGATCTAGGCATGGACATGTGTGGCTCCAGTGTATGTCCATATTTTGCTTACATAAAATATATGGAATAACATCCATTATATGCTGTCATCAGTGATATAATCCTTGAAACTTCCTGTAATTCATAAGATGCAGAGGTGCCAAAAGAAGCATATTTAAGGCTTAGAAAAGCATATTTATGAGTTTGAAAGTTTTGTGTTCAAAGGCCTTTCTGAAGCATCGATAACACCCTCTCAAATTCAGGTTCTACACTTTTCCACTGAGACCACTGAGAAAGACACTGAGACCATCTCTCCAAAATTGTTTTTTATTATGAGTTTTAACATCACTAGGTGCTTTTTCAGTGCTTCACTTCAGCCTGTCGGATCTTTTGGAAGCTACTTATGAATTAGGATTTACTAGAAACAAATCAATGTTCTTGATTAGGCTCTCAAAACTGGTTCACCCACTCAATGGATTTTGGATTTTGAGATACACAGCAGACAAAGAAAAATATTTCTACTTCTGGTTCCAGGTTTGCCCATCATATTCACGGGAACAGTTAGTACTATTCTAAGACAACGTGCACCTTAGATTTCACGCAGCTGGGTTTCATTCATGGCTAGATTCTGCACCTTGCTGAAAAGGATTCTGTTAGGAAAGAATCCTGAGCTGCAGATCTTCTCCTTAGCCAAGTTGTGAGGCCCGATGGCTGCCCTTGCACACAGCTGCTCTGTGACTGCACTGCAGAAAGCCATTAGTGAGCTTCTTCCCACTCTCTAGCCTCAACACCCAGGTTCAACTATTGCTCATTGAGGTGATGCAAATTCTTGGGTGATCTAACTGGCAATCAATATGAATTCTTAGGACATGCACCCCTTACCTTGTCAAAAGCAAATTTCATTAACTGGCAACTTGTTCTCCTGGCCACTCATCATTCAATAAAGGAATAAAAACCACATTTGATACAGGGAGGAAAGATGCACTTAACAAGTGCATTAACTTACCAAGTTCTGCTCAGGTTGTCTCCTGTCCTGTCATTTGGGTTACTGCATAGAGCTTAATAGCAGGACCCAGCTGGATTCACTGCTCCACAGACTTGAGAAGAATCAGTTTATAAATGATTGCTTATGACAACTGATTATCCATAAGTTTAGAGTTAAGTATTTGCTGTGCTGATCATTTAAAAGATAAGACAGTGATCATTTAATGGAATCTGAAGCATGACGTGGCTGAGGAGATTATAGTTTACAATCTACACTTTCATTATCAGAACAGCATTTAATATAGTATTGGAATGGCATAGAAAATAATGTAAAATGAGGTAGTTGCATATGCATGAGATCACATGTTTTTATGCAGTACTGGTGTTATCTAACGTAAAACAAGTGTATGTTAATGCCTTCCAAAACAAGCCAGGAATTAAAACCTGTGAAGCAATATACATATTGAGACATTCAATGATTAAAATAGAAGGACAGTTCACATGAACCCAAGCTTTACTAAAAACATTAAAAATAATTATTTAAAGGCAAAGACAATGGTAACAGACAGTGCCTGTTTTCAAGCACATGCCATGCAACATTTTTTCCTTGCAAGAGAAAAGTTAACCTAATTGTGAAAGTCTCTCAGTAGCATTTCCATCCTTAGGCAACATTTTACAGCTATTGCTCATGCTGTGCTTCTGGCAGGCAAATGTCATTTTTAAATAACTTGGGAGGAATGCAGAGCTGGAGTCAGGGTTCACCAGGAAGATGAGCACAGGGCTCAGGGTTTAGTATACAGGTCACTTGGAACCAGCAGCCATACATTTTCTCAGTAATCTCTGTTGGCTAGAGATCACTGTGGTTCACAACAAAGACAGCATGTCTGTCTGTCTGTCTCATATGACAGGTATATAACAGCTCTCCAAACCAGGCACTCAAAAAAGACACTAATTTAGTCTCAAGCAGCATACTTGAAAGTCAGACAGAAGGAATCCACTTTAAAACATGATCTTTTTGCTGACAATTCCCATCTTGCAGAAAACGTAGCACCAGGTTGTCCTCTGCCATTAAGCTGTAGGCAAAATAGTGAATGACAGAATAATGGTCCATCTTTGGCAAAAACCAGTAATGAGAGAACCCAGTTTTCTAGGTTAAAGTCCAGTTACTACCCAGTTATGAAATAGTTTGAAAAGTAGAAGACATCTATTAAGCTTGGTCTTTAAAAATAGTATGCAAAACTTTTCCCTGAGGAAAATTACAGTTGAAAATGGATCTTTGAATACTTTCTTGCAAAGCTTCAGGAATTGACTAATTGCAAAGCAGTTTTGTTTTGTTTAGTCAATTATTCTTGCTCTATCCCTGAAGCAGCAATAATGAATGAAAAGATAAGAAGCACCCTAATAGTGTTGCAGCTTATCAGGAGAAATCTTCATCAACTTCTTCAGATGAACAAAGTCACTAGAATGGGCACACTTTTCCTTTTTTTTTTATTTTCTTCTTCACTTAGATAAGAGCAAGAGGATAGAATCACCTCAGAGTTTGTAAAACAAGCTCCTTATTACCTGTGAAGGAATATGGGCCCTGAAGTCTGAGAAGCAGAACACATCTACCCCTTTATTAATACTAAAAATCAGATGGGAATAGAACTTAACAGACTTCTTTTCTTTTCTTTCTTTCCTATCTTACACTAAAGATGATGCATTTACATTGAGCGTCTCCAAGGCTTCACTCCAAAGTAAAATAATTTTTTATGCTTTTTGTTGATCAGATCTGCTCAAGTAGCACAAAAATAAAAGCTTCCAGATTTGCTAGTTGTATCTCAGAAGTGATGCTTGAAGTGACTGGGGCAGTTGCCATGGGTAAACTCCTGGCCTCATTAAAGTTTTCACAAAGCTTTCAACAACAGTTTGCTGGTCTAAATGCATTCTGCCAGTACTGCTGAAATTAAATGCTCCAAGTACAAACTCATGGCACTTTTCCACAATTGCCATTGAATATTAATAGTACTCTCTCTTCCTTCCTACCCCACACTTAAAATTAAAATATATTTTCAAATGCAACCAAGTTTAAAAAAAAAAAAAGAACAGCTCACATGCCATCAGAAATATTCAACTGGAAACATTTTGTGACAATTTTTGTTTATGGCATATTTCTTTATCTCAGCCTGGCCATTCCTACTTCAATGTCACTAAGTGTGTATTAAAATGAGTGACACTAGCTATGACCCAAACTATTGAAAGTGAGTAATGATGGACAGCTGAGCCCCACGTTGAAAAGCTGCTGCCAAACCCCCCTGCTCCTCCTCCCTCACTTTTTGCCAACTTTTTGGCCAGATCTAATTTAAATGTGAATACCTTAAGTAATTGCCAATATTTGTAAAGTCACTATATGCAACTGCATTAAAAACAACAGATTTCTGTGTACTGTTTTGCAAGGATTTTTTTTTTTTGGGGGGGGGGGGGGGGAGGTTCTTTTGTTTTAATGCCCTGAAGTTGCTGGGAAGGTGCTGGGTAAAACTTGCCTTGGTGCACAATTGTTTTATACACTTTCGCCTTACTTCATTCTTTAGTGAACATCCCTGGAATAAGTAATTACTGTGGGAACACTTCTTTACAGCAATTCTCAAACAGCAAAATTGGCAGAGGTTGGTTTTATAAAGTTCACCAACTGAATGGTGCCTTATTGCCATAACAAAGGGATTTTAACTACTAGCATTAAAATACTCTAAGAATAACAGATAACTGAATCTGTGAATAAAGATAAGTCCTTAATTGACAAGAAAATGAAGGATTAAGCTAATGCAGCATTATAGCAATATGCCAGGGATTCAAACTTTGGCCTACATCACCATTTTGGACTAAATGATTATAAAAGCTTTTTGAATGACAGAAAGCAGGACTCCCTAGAGAAATTTTCTGCCTAAAATTTGTCAAAATAAGTGCAACTTGCACTAAGACTCAATACAGGGTCTCTAAATGAATACATAATGTATTTAGTTACTTGAGATAATTGAAGTCTTGCCAATTTAATTAAAAATAAGCCATGTACTGAAAGGAAAAGATATTTCAGAATCTCACAACTACCAGTAACCTTGGATGAATTTGATGAATGTGGGTTTTTTTATCTTCTGCCTACTGGCTTTACCTGACAAATCAAAGATCTTTTGCCTGAAAAGACAGTTCAGGCAAAAGTTCAGGAATCAAACCCAGAAGTCATAATGTGCTTAACTGAATAAGAACTGTTAGCCTTAAACTGCACTGGGTGTACATAAATATGTATGTTGTTCTAAATTCCATCTAGACAGTATCCTAAAAATCTCATTTCTTTTCCATTCATCCCTGGCACTCTGCACAGCCTTTGTAAAATAATTAAATAAATAAATAAATATAATTAAAAGCTAAACAGAAAAATAACTAAATGAAACCTGAAGAGTTAAAGCTTCAAGAGGTATTTCAAGCTGATCTTCCTTTTGAATTGAACTATTGGGTGAATACCGAAAGTAAGATAAATAAACGTTTTGTTGATTACACTGAAATCAAGGATTTGAGAGAACAAGTTCAGATTATTACCAGAGGAAAAGGATTTATTCAGACACACTTGTATAATTTCGATAACAATAGCAAAGGAGGAGATGAGACACCCTATACCTATTAATAAGTGCATAATAGCATAAGTTACTCCATGTACAGTCAGAAATAGGCCAATCATTTTTCATTAGCACTGCTGGGTACAGATATGATTCTCCTCTTCCAGGTCTTGTGAAACCAGCTCTAAACCCTACAAGAATGTCACATGGGGGATTGTTTCTGAGACCTAGTTCCAAAGCACTTAGAAACTGTATTTTCTCCTGGGACAACTAGAGAACATAAAAAAAAGAAAACCTAAATTCTACATTGGAATGAAATCAAACCAAAGAACTGTACAATGGTTTGGGTTGGAAGGGAACTTTAAAGGTCATTTAGTCCAAACTGCAATGAGCAGAGGCATCTTCAACTAAACCAGGGTGCTCAGTACCTCACCAACCTGACCTTGAATTTTTCCTGGAATGGGACATTGATGACCTCTCTGGGCAAGCTGTTCCAGGGGTTCTCCTGGAACACTTTTATTCTTAATATTTGAAGCAATCTGTAAAGACATGTCACTACACAGGCATGCCCAGATATCTGTGTAAAAGCCTTGACGTAGCCATAATTCTTCTTGAGTCAGTCTGAGTTTAGAGAAGAGAAAAGCATTACTACCCAGTGTAGGTAAAGACAATACTCAACCCCAACATTGGATGTTCCACCTTTCCTATTTCTACAACATCCTTCCCTCCCTGACAGCATATAAAGCACATAAAAATAAAGCTACACCTGAAAGAGTGGACCTTATGTAGTGGCACCCATTACCAGGAGATGAACGGCAGCTTCCACTCTGATAATGGATTGTGTTCAGAAGCCCCAAAAAATCTATGAAATTGTTTTGAATCCCTTCATTACAAAAGAGATAAGTCATATTTGAAACTCTCCATTCTAACTTTGAACTGTGAAAGAACATTGTCAGTAATCTTTTAGAATCTGTTAGAAATTATTTTCATAGAAAGACTCTGTTGTTGTTTAGAACTTTTTTTGAAATTTAAGGAAAAAATAGGATTTAATCCCGCTTTGAGGGAATAGTTGGACTAACTGATCTCAGGAGGTTCCTTTCATGCCATACTATATTATACATCTAGGATAACTGTATCATACGCTGCAATGATCTTGTGGACAATCCCTCTTATATTCTTCTCTAAATTCACAGAACAGGTTTTTTCAGTTTCTGAATTTTGATTAATTTTCAGACGTATTGGATGAAACAAGTACCAACCTGCAACTTGAGCAATGTCCTTTTACAATCCTGAGTTCAATTCATGCATCTGTACCATAATATAATTTGGGTTTTTTAGCAATACATTCATTCAAATGAAGTAAACAGGCATGCATATTTTTATTCATTTGCAATAAAAAATAATCTAATGAAGTTTTAAGTAATTGTACTGTTACTCCCTCTTCTTCCAACGTGGGATGAATTTTACACAACTGTACACAGACCTAAAGATGTACAGACGAGTCCTTAAGAGTCAAAGAGATAACACAGTTTTAAAAGTAAAATAGCCAAGGCAGAATCTTCTGCTGCACATTAGCTATTTCTCTGGCTCCTAAAAGAGAAGATGAAAGAAAATTTAAAAAAAACAGAAGGAGGGGGATAAACTAGACATCCAGTTGCTAAATCTGAAATGCAAGTCCCACAGTCTTGGAAAAGACTCTGAGGAAATGTTCCCACACAAGATACTTAAAGTGTAACCAGAGAAAGATGAGCAAAAAGAAGACTACTAAAGAAATTGAATTGACAAGGAGAGCATGCTTACATTCAATAAAGTGAGCAAGTTCAAGTAGAAACATTTTTGGAAATGCAATTCACAGTAATTTGTGGGATCTATTTCTTTCTCTGGAGATTGACAAATTCCAAAAAGTGCACAAGGTTTCCATGAATGGAAGTCAATGTTTAAGAGGGCTCAGAGCCATATCTGATTGGTTATAAATTTTACCTTTAAAATTTTTTCAGAGCCAGTGTTGGTATGTCATGTCACATATAAACAGAGCTCAAAATACTGGTTTTACTTTGAATTTTAAAGTCAAGTGCAGAAAGTGGATGACTTTAAAGTTATAGTAGATCTAATTTGTTTTAGAGAAAAACTTTTATAGAACTTCAAAATAACAAAGGAAAGCATTCTTTAAAAAAAAAAAGAACCACAGTTTAAATGAAGAGCAAAATGCCCCCTTGCTAGTAAAAAAGTGAAGTGATGGGGTTATGGAAAAACAGTTCTATACATCAAGAAATTCTCTTATTTGAAAAAAGACTTGTATAAAGGTATGTGGAGTGCAACTGCAGCAGGAAGGAAAATGTGGCAGGAATCATGTGTCAGCCTTAAAAATCTGTGAGGGTTTTTATTGTTTTCTTCCATTGGACCTTTGAGAATCTAATTTAAATAGCCCCCCTTCCCAACATGGTCATTAGTTCGTGACTGAGACATTTCTCCTAGAAAACATTGTAGAAGTACATCCCAAGACAGCATCTATAGATTACTCTTTATGTTAATTGTAAGGAGTTATGGAGAATGTGACAGAACAATGTAAAAAAACTGTAACTGAAATCTGTCCAAATCAGAGTCAATTAACTGCTGATAAAAAGTTACTTCAGATAAAAACAGAAGTATAATGAAAGCTTAGATGTAAACCTAATATGGACTTATCAATTGAACTTAGAGACCCTACTGCCATGCACAGTTTGTGCATCCAGGACAGACTAACCAATGCTGCAGGAACGGGTGCAATATGGAAACAAAGTTCCAAGCTCATCTGCTGAGCATGTCCTTTCAAGAGGAGAACCTGAATTTGAGCACTTACTGTCTGTTTCAGTGCAAAGTTTCAACCAAAAGTTTGCTAAAAAGCACTGCCAATACAGTCATATGAGTTGGAAGACAACTTCTGTAATGAGAAGCAAGCAAAGAATGCAATGGGTCCCATTCGAACATAATTAAAGTCAATGCAGATCCACTTATAATAAATTTGCCATCTTATTTCCTGTGACAGCTTGGTTTGGACACCAAAAATCCCAAATTGCTTTCAATTCTGTTACCTAACATAAACATGAGGTTTCCTGGGCTTGTTCTTCTCTTAATACACAAGTTTAAATTTAATTTTATACCATTATACATTATATATAAATTTATAATTTTCTTACACAATCAGCTGCCAGAATAATATTCTCCACAGTCAAACCTTGGCAGGTTAGCATCCATGTTGAGAAAAGGAGAAGAAAAATTTTTTTACACTTTAAGTTTCGCATTACTTACATATCTATGGTATAGTTCCGAAGCAAATTATTTTGTTTACTGCTGGCAAAGTTTTGCATGTTCACAGTGTTCAGCCTTTATTCGTTAAGTTTCTGGAACTTAAAACATTACTGTAACGGTATAACATTCTTACAGGTGACTGTTAAACAGGTTAATGCATATAATCAATGTCTAGGTATACATTCTCATCATATTATGGAAACATAAAAATCTGGAAACTTGACTAAAGTTTCTCATACCACATTTAAAATGGTACTGCTTAAAGTTTAAAATCATATGGAAATTACTTCATTTCTGAGTCAAACTGCTGATTAAAATCTTTTAGGAGCTATGGGTGGTCAGCATCTCTGAGAGTCTAACATTTATTTAAGCTGTGACTAACTTTAAACTTTGATGTTTGAAATGCTCTGTGGATTTGAGGGTTTTTCTTTTCTAAAATTATTTTTATATACGCTGATATTTCTTATCCTTTCCTCTTGACAAGTTGATCATAGAAGAGGGGTGGCTGTCCCCACTGTTTTGGTGAGGTACTTGGCTGTCAAATTCATATATTTTTTTCTGGAAAACACACTGACTCAGGTCTTCTGTCCTTTCAGAAAAAAAATGAAAAATTCTGTTCAGTTACAACACCAAATACAGCTCTATGGCAATACTATTGGGAGAGGCTAAGTAAACTGGGATTCAGTGCAGGACATGGGTTTATCTCCACAATATAGAGCAAGGCCTAATTTGTTCTATTGCCTTTTCTCACTCATATGATGTTGTCTAGAAAACAGCAGAAATTATTTTCTAGCAGCAAATAGACTTTCCCGTGTTTGGGTAAGATAGCTGGTGGTCTCAGATCTACAATATGAAAATTCTGTTTCTGTGAAGTTGCTTTTCTTGCTGGAACTCTCTATTCAAAAATCAATAACCTGAAGAGAATACTTCAACATCTCACTCTCAGCAGGACTGTCATGAGACAAGTAATGTTGCTGTTTGGAATTGCAAAAGGAAACAGAAATTCCTTTAAAAAATTGAAGCAAAGTAGCTTAAATAAAAACAAACAAAAAAACCCAAACAAAATACCATGAATTTAAGCAGACTTCTAAGGAAGTGCCAGGTGATTTCTAAAGAATCCCTGGAAGACTCCTATGCAAACCACCTCCTTGGGTTTGAGGCTCTGTGTTGTGGATCCAGAAGCCTGGAAGACAGCTCAAGTCCAGCCTTTACCCTGACAGCCCAGCCCGTTAGCTCCATGAGAAGGGTACTGAAAGAACAAAGGAAACATTGCATAGTCTTAGTGGGAAAGCCTGAGCTCCAGAGAACAGAATTGCAAGACTCACAACTGTACTGTTAATTCTGGTCACTAAAAATAGGATGCATATCCATACTGCCATATCATATTACTTGGCTTGTGCTATTGCTTAGGACAGATTGAGCCACAGGCCAAAACTGTGTCAGGGAGCACACAAACAATTAAACAGCACAGACAATTGCATGCCTGAACTAAAAATACCAACCCAGTCGTATTCCTTTTATTAATATGAAGTAGAAAAGTTGAAATCACCTCCCTGCCAGCAGATAGCAGAAGTTTGTTGTGCACTTTCAGGAGTTTAAACACAACAGTAGTGGACTGCAAAGCTGTTCATTTTAACTGGGGTTCACAGATATCTGAAACCAGGACCCAGCCAGTCCAGCAGGACTGAGGGGCACCACTGTCTTTAGAAGCCCTAAGTAAGCTGATACCCTCTATCCTTCACCTGCAGGATCATTTCTGTTTGGAACTATCTGAAAGAAAATATTCTGTTTGTTTAGAAGTGATCTTGCTTTCTTTGCACATGAACACAATTTGACTTCTTATTCTAAAACCAAACAGAATTACTTGCTTTAATTTCCTGCTTCTGACTACCTTAGCATGAAGCTAATTGACACAATGCAAGCACACTTGTGGGCACAGAAACAAGAAATAAAATTCTGGCTTTCATCAGCTTTGTGGGGAACACTAAACAGATGATATATAGGAAGGGAAACTAAAAGAAATACACATGCATTAGCAGTGACACAACTGGCACCTGTTCCTATTATTACTGAATGTTGAAGTACTGGTTTTCAAGCATGGATTCTTTAGATGAGGTAAAAATTTTACTTGTGAAGTTAAGAATACAAATAACTTGTTACTCACAGCACATGTGTAGGCACAAGCAAAAGCAGCTATTTCCAAGAGCACTAAGTTTGTATTTACAGTGTTTAGAAGTAGAAATTACAAGTGGCAAAATGCTCAATAAGCAACATGGAGTTAAGCAACTTATCACAGTGAGCAGGGGAAGACTGAAGCAATCATAGAAATATGCTTAAAGAGAATGCTGAGCAAAGTTTTTCAGTCTCTTTAGCAACTTTATACACTATGTGAAAATACAATTTCACCCCTCCAGATTTCAGGATTGTTGAAATTGGAAAATAAATCATTGATGGAAAGCCCTTTCCAACCCATTAATTTGGGAAGGGTACATGCATAGTTGCTGAGTGAAGTAGAAAACAGTATTGAAATAAAAACAAAGTGGCAGGCAGATCCAAATGAAAAGTAGTGGAGCAAATGCTCTCAAAGCTCAAGATCTGCTAAAAACAAGTGCATAAATACAAACACAGAAGCAGAAGAACAGCAGCCCTATCATGGTGCAGGGCCAGTATGGAAATCATGAGCATCCTCAGCTCTGGGTCTACTGGGAAAGCTGCTCTTTAGTTTGAAGAGTACAGACATGATGAAATTACAAAAAAATGAACTTATAAAAATACTAAAGCCCAATATATATGGACATTTACCTAACCAACCACACACACACTATCACACAAATACAACTCTCTAGGACAGACCAAGATAGTCTTCACTTTTCTAGCTGGCACTGTGACAGCAGATATTCCTTGAAACCCAAGCAACTTGATAATAAAACTAAAAATAATCTCGAGAGCAGATTTATTGTGTTGGGAGTTTTCTGGCTTTATTGGGTGTTATTATTTGAGTTCTTGTCTTGATAGGAGTAGTACATAAAAAGGGTAATTGTTCTAATTCAAGAGTAATCCAGGACACAGATTGATGACCACTATGGAAGAGATTTAATAGTTATGTCTTCTACTATCAGTATATGAAATATTCACTTTGAGTGGTGGCCAGTGCTGGAGCCTTCCTCTTGAGCAAATGAAGGTTAATCAAGAAAGTGACCTGTTGAGTTGCATGTGTTGGAAGGCTGGACTGCCACAAAAACACTCCAATTTACATCTCAAAATGAGATGTAGAAGCCAGAGGATGCTCATTGGCAGCCAGCCCTATTCTTTACTAATTCCTTGAATTTGAGCCATGTAGTTTGTTATTTCAAAACACAGTTTGGTTTATTCATTTTATGCAAGTTATTTGAATAGTACCTGCAATGTCATAAGAGATAAGGTTGGTAAAATCTGATTACAGTGTAACAAAAAAGCCAAAGCTACAAGACTGCATCTTCCCTAGCCCCTGAACTAAGAGGAGGAGAGGTTGTTCTTTGTTTTTTAGATGTGGCCTCTGCTCACAGGCTGCACTTTCAGGAGCGAATCTCTCAGCACTGCTGTGTGTCTGGGTGTGTCCTCGCAGTCTGGGCATACCAGCTTACACCAGTGCAGCCTCACTGTGTTGAGACACCAGTATCAAGAAGAGCTGCTAATGCAGTGGTAAAGAAACAAATCCAAACATTAAGGGAGCTTGTCACAGCTTAAACCTTTGGACTCATAACTATAGCAGTCTGTAAGAGTTTACAAGTTTTTCTTGTTGGCCTTGATGTCCCTGACCAGATTTAAATCTATCAAGGTTTTAGCTTTCCTAACCTGATCCCTGGTGGCTCAGAAAATTTCTCTGTATTTCTCCCAGGCCACCTGTCCTTGCTTCCACTCTCTGGAGACTTTCTTTTTGTGTTTGAGTTTGTCCAGGAGCTTCTTGTTCATCCACACAGACCATTGAACTAGTCCTGCATATTTCTGCAGGTTCCTTAAGGACACTTGACTTCTCTGCCATATCAGTTCTGTGCACCTGCCCCTGAGAACTCCTTTTAGAATGAAACACATTTGTCTTCCATTGTCTTTGTGAACAGAGAAAATTTTCATCTCTGGGATAAATGGGACAGGGTTGGCAGAGAGCGAAAAGTAAATCTTCATGAATACTGTTTGGACAAAAGCTTCTGTGAATAATTTATTGAACATCCTTTGGCATAGGAGGAGTACTAGTGTCTTCAAAATTTTTGTTGCATTAGAATGATACCTAGCCATACTTTAGATAATTAGGTATTTTTTAATCATCTGACAAGTCAGAAGGTCATCTAACAAAAAATAACTAGAATTTATAAAGTGAGGTGATGGTTTCCTTTTCCTTTAAAAGAGAGAAAGAGAAATATGACTGGAGAAATCACATTCTAGAAGATACTGATAAAGAGAAAGGAAGATTTCTTGGTGCCATAATCAGTTCTGGCTTTTTCACTGAGAGGTGTGATGGAACAAAGTGTGGAAATGCACTGATTTACCTCTTACACTGTTTGAAATAAAAGTAAAATTTTGTTTGGAACAAAGATTGAATGCTTGTTAGTTTATGGTTCAGTCACATGTGGTAGTTCAAACGAAGGCTGTCCTTCGTTTGAAGAACGAGAAGGATTTCCCAAGTTATTGGGAGGGGAAGGTACCTCGGCTCTAGAGCAGCTAGAGGCTCCAGAGACTCCAAAAGGCAAAAGGCTTGTGGCTCCTGACCTGAAAGTTTGGGAAGTAAGAGGCCCAGTCATTGCAATTAAGGAAAGTTTTAGAATGTAAAGATTCAATTTGTTGCAATGGTTTGAGTATTCAAAAGGGAGCTGTCACGGAACCATGTGATAAATTCACACATTCCTACATACAAACCCTTTAATAACACTGAGAAAAAATCAAAGTAGCAGAGCTTAATTTCTCTTACTAACAACCTCTTAGGCAGAAAGATTAATATGTGCCAGCACCTCTACTAGGCCCAAGATGACTATTAAAGGATTTTCTTATTTTGCATATTATTATTTCTTAGTGGACCACACACCCTTGTAAAAAATAAACTGTATGTGGTCATTCTTTTGTTTACTTTTTTTTTTTTTAAATATAATAACAGCTTTGGAAGTGTTAACAGCATAGTTGCTGTATTCTGCTTATGGCTTCCAAGAAAAAACATACAATAGGCCCATTTCTTTTTAAGAAAGAACTTCTAGGAACTGTAAGCCCTAATGCAATTTTAAATCCATTTTACTTACTTATTCTTTAGGAGACTATAGAAGAAGCCACTTCAAATGCAGCCAGGAAGTTGATGCCAGTTCTTCCAATGCATCTTAGTTACATACATAATTAAAGAAGTCACGTTTAAACAGTTTTTCATAAACACAGTGCTGTTCTGTGGACCAATCACACTTTGTGGCATTTAATCTCAAAAACTTTGTGATTGTGTATAAACAGAAAGACTATGAATTAACTTCATTTTGCACCTCCAGAAAAAAATGGGAATCCTAAGAAGAGTAGGGTGTATAATAGCAAGGATAGCTACAGGGCAGTCTGAACCTTGAGTAGAATACCTCCAGGCACACAAGTTATAGCTCTTTCCAGCACATGTTTAAGTCATTCTGTCACCTGATTTGAAGTTGGATTTCTTTTCCCATAAGGATACATGGCAAAACCAGCAATATTAACTCCATAGATTGAACTAAAAATGCCACAGCTCTGGGAGAGATTTCTACATTACTGTCAAGTTTTAACGATAAAGGCCTGTATCTTTATAATATTTATCACTCTGCAAATTAAATTCAGAGCTAGAAGGGATGATAATCTCAGCACAGAATTCAAGAGCTACTATGGTGTTTTTAGAAAGACGGTGCTGTGAAAAATCCAAGAAACCAAGAATTCTGCCAAAGGCACTCAAAGAAACCAAAGCAAACTGAAAACACTCAGCCACCTCTGCCAGTGCCTAAATCAAAGCCTTTCACAACTAGCAAGCTCAACAGAAGTTAGCTAAGTACTGAGCAAACCTGCCTTAGATTTAAAAGGGAATATTACACACAACTCTAATTATCAGTCCATCATACTTCTCAATAGCCACCATTAGCAGTGAAAGTTTTCCAGCAGCCAGCTACACTTGAATGGATAAGGAAAGCACGAGGCAGGTGGAGTCAATGAAAGGACATATCTTCCTATGGGCACACATGAGAAAGGATGGAAGATGGAGAATGCTCTGCTTTCCAAAAATGTAACAGATGGATACAACTGTCCTAATAGATTTTCCATAATGTATTCTGCTTGCTATGAATGGGAAGAGACAACCAGATTATTTGATTTCAGGGATCATCAGCTGGATTCCCACCTCAGAACAGAGTGAGACCAATGCTGGAAGCATTCAGGAATGGGTATTGCGTTGCCCTTCCAAGGTGAAGGCACTTATCTTTTGTTTTTCAAACAATGAGTGCTTTAACTTCTGCAAGACACATTTGTAAAAACTGCCACACTACCCACCTACTTAAACATTTTTGAAGCATCTCATCTCATTATTCAAGTCTGGAATCAAACATCCTCCTTGTCTGAGTCCTTTCTTGCCATGTAAGTAATCCTAATCACTACAAGAGTACAATTACTTGTGTAAAGGGACTGTTCAAAATGAGACAAAGTGGTAGAGTAAGGCCCTAACTTACAAAGCTTAATAACAAAAGCTGGAGATTTTTATTGCCTACACATTATAATTAATTAGGTACCGCAAATCAAAGAGGAGAAAAGAAACAGTTTTAGTGACAATATGTGCATTATTTCACTGAATTGAGACTACGGGTTTAATCTCTTACGTCCACTATGATCATACAGCCTTTCTTTGATAAATACAAAAACCTGTGACTTCAACAAATAAAAGTGAAATCAGTAATTAAGGAAACATAATAGCAATTAAACCCAACTTTGGACCCAGCTGAGAAAGCCACAGTCTATAGTGGTTGGATTCATACACACACACAAAAAAAATCATTCTCTGATTTCTACTTTGGAAAATAAATAGTACTTATGCAGTCACTTCTCTTGAGAAGGAAGGATAAGCTAATAGCATTTTTGGTCTGAAGCCACCACTTCATCTCTCTGCCTCTTCCTCTCTTCTTAAGAAGAGCAAAAAACAAAAGGAGAAAGAGAAGTCTTTTCCAAGGCATGATCCTCTATAACAAAACAAAAAACTCTGCAAATTACCCTTCAAAAATAACAATTAGCTTTACTGTAGCATTTTGTAAAATATGAGAATTTTTTGAGTCAGTGTAATAATAGTAGTGCACAGACAGCTCAAAGTTACCAGGTTTGCTCACTAAACTACATTGCCTGACATTGATGGAGGAACCACCTGTAGAACATAAGAAAGTAATTTTGTGCCCCCAGAGACAGAGAGCCCTTGGGTGCTTTGCTGAAACATCCATTTTCCTGCCAGCAATGTCTGCATGTTGCACACAGAGGAAAAGAGGGATATTCTATATATGAGAAAAACGTGTCTCCCTCCCATCTACCTAACCTAACTGCCAGCTTCCTTTCATGGTCTCAGCACTTTTTGCTCCTGAGTATGAAGAACAGATGTCAAAATCCCATAACAAGGAACAGCTTCCCACATGATTTCTTGCAAAATGCAGCATAAAGAAGGTTTTGACAAACCATTAACAGAGTCCAGAAGAACAGCTCCAAGGTAACAATCACGTTCCAAAATCAAATGTCCTTGCTTTAATTAGAGCCAGAGACTGCAGTGAAAACAGCAGAATCAGAGTGTATTAGGAGAGTTTATGATAAAATCTATGGAAACAACTTCCAAAACAATATAAATTAATAATTTTACTACTTTCAACTCTGACATTATTTCTTTGCTAATAACTCTGCTTTCTGGTGGAAATTTGTCTTTTTATCTCTTCACAACCCCTTTTTCTATGTTGCTCAGTAATCATTTTCCTATAAAATCGCTGTTCTTCATTTCATTTTCCCCTTCCTTTACCTTTATTTTGCTGTACAACATAGAAATGTTACATTCACAGAAGATTTCAAATACAAACAAACCACAAAAAGCATATTGGTGAAGGTTCTGTGGATATTTTTGCCTAGAAGACATCTCTTGCTTCAACATTCACTTCAAGGGAAAGCTGTGTTCATATCCTCAACAGCTATCACATCAAAAAAGCTTTGCTGCAGGAAGTTGAATTTGCCTGTTGACCTCAAATTTCACTCTCTTATACAAAAACCAATTCTTGTTTTCACTAGCCAGAAGCTGCTTTGCAGTTATGTTGAACTTTCCAAGATGGATTCAATATTAGTGTGAACATTGGGTTTTCTCAGGAGAATGGAAAGAACAAGTAAGACAGAAGTCAAAGTTTTTACATAAAATGATGCTACTTCCACATGCAAAAATCCTTAATTTTAATCCACAAGTCTACCTGTGACAGGTCTGTGTATAGAAGAGGCCTTGGAGCCCAGCTTACTTGGTTTACTCTGAACAAATGAGACTGTCTCCTGCACAGGAGTTCTGCTATCCCTTGGTCCGTCTTCCTAAGATCATTAAAACTTAACAACCACTCCCCAAAAACTTTAGATAGGCAGCCACACATACATTGTCTGAGACAACATAAAGGATTACATAAGCTCAGCCACTTTTCCCAATCATGCTGCGTTCATTTACCCATCACAATTATTTGTGCTTCATCCAAAATGGTGCACAGTGCCATAAGAGAAATACTTTCCACTCTTTTTGAAGTAATATATCCTTTTCATCACTGAATTACTAGCCATAAAATGTATGGTGATAAATCTTCTATATTATCTTACACAGAAGTTTCTGATAGGTGCTAGAATTCCCTCCACATTTTAGCCTCCACAGAACATAACTGAGCAAGATACATTCAATTTCTGATTCAATAAAAAAGCTGAAAGAAGAAACATATCCATTAATTAATTAATTAAAATGTATCTCTAGCAAAGATTCTCTTCACCTTGCTATCTAATAGCTATAAAAGCACCCAAATATTTTAATTTGGCCCAAATTTTTCCTTAAAAGTTCAAGAACTTTTTGTGTAGATTTTTTGATTGTTTCTTTCTTTTGGGAAGGGAAAAGTTAAGTAAGTCACACACAGATATTGCCACAGCTTTTTTTTTTTCCCCTTATTTTCTCAAAGAATTTTTTCGACTAATTTTTGCAGCTCATCATAGTTTGGGGAGTTTTTTAGGTTTTTCAGTAAGTTTTCTATGAACACAGTGTTTTCTCTCAGGCTGGAAGATTTTTCAAATGTTCCTAACAATTTCTAGGATTCTTCCTTTTCTAGGCCAACATAGCCCAGGAAAATGCTTGTGTGCAAGGTTTCAAGCACTATGTTCGCAGAAGACAGATCAAGACAGTGCGTTGTACTACTGAGTAAATCAGGAAATGAGAACTAAGAAGTTCTTAGTATTACATAATACTCATACAGAGTGTGCATGCCAAAGATGATTCCAATTGGGTTTTTGTACAAAACCAATGCAGGTGTTCACTGACTTTCCACTTGCCCCCTGGCACAAGTCAAGTTTATTTAATAAGTTTACTGCTTATTCCTAGTCTATTTTCACTAAATAAAAAACCAAACCAACAAATCACAGAACTATTGACTGTGATTCCCCTAACAACGTACATTCATCCTACATTGCCAAACAGAATTAGCAAATTTATCTGTCTTGAATATCAGATGGTCATTCACTTGTACTTTCCTTAAATACTATGAAAGAACATAAATATTATAAATACATACACACAAAAATATTATTTCAAGTATCTTTTCTCAATATACTGTAACTTTTAATGCAAAAGCTAGACACAATGCATTTTTATTCATGACCATAAAAATCTACATGGAGATATAGTTCTAGGACTGTTTAAGGCTGGCTCTTATTCACAAATTGTTCATAACAGTTATAACGTAACAATAAAAACACAAAATAAATAAAGAGACAAACAAGACAAACTAGAGGCACAAGCAAAAATAGCATTAATCTAATAGAAGATAGCAATACCTGGTGTTATCTCCAAAACTCATCACTGATCAGAGCAACTCACTAGGGAACAGTTAACAGGTTGCATTATCTTTGTAATAAAACCGAAGAAATAAACTCATCTGTGAAAGTCATTAATGCATTTAGGTGCTGCTATAAAGATTACATACAGCCACATAACAGCTGAGAAAATGAGCTTGTTTTTTCTAAATAGCACTTCCCAGCATTCTCACAAGTGACACTGAAACTTCCTGTCTCATTGGACCAGGCAAATCCAATAGCTAATTTAGCAACATGCACTGGTTTCTCCCTCCTAACAGACGTCTGTTGTGTGTTGCTGCAATAAACAGTCACTGAATACATTTGAGGCTACCACATGAATGGAATTACTTTTTTAAACACCACTGTGAAGCAGAGAGTTGACAAGAGAGTTTAAAACAAAACTGAGGTAATCCCTGGGAGTGTTCAAGGCCAGGTTGGATGGGGCTCTGAGCAGCCTGGTCTGATGGAAGGTGTTCCTGCCCATGGCAGGGGGTTGGAATGAGATGGTTTTTAAGGTCTTTTCCAACCCAAACCATTCTGTGATTCTATGGTAATTTTAAAGAATGTTTCGTTTTCCAAGGTCCCAAGAGCCCCAAATTTGGACAGAAGCGATGCCACTGACTCACTATTCAGAGAAACAGGAGTTAGAATGGATATTAGTGAATACCAAATATATGTTTATTCTTTCAATAAAAGTTAACAAGTAAAAGTAAAAATATATTTTTATCATGTGAGTGTGGCCTGTGCAACCAGTTGAAGTCCTTTAGGCCCTTTAAAGTATTTTATCCACATACAATGGGAAAGGACACCACTATAATTGCACATTCAGTCATTATTTTTCTAAGATTCTAGATGTGGTATTTTATCAGGATTTCTAGCATCTGGCCAAAAATACACAGGAAGAACAATAGCTTAAGCTGCCTATCAGGGTTAATTAGAAAAAAATAAACATTAGGGTTATCTATGCAGCAAGGAATATTGCAGCTAACAAAGGGGGGTAAATTATAGAAGCTGAAGGCACATTTCTGTCCAGGAAACATGAAAGGAGTGTGAATTCTAGTTTAAAATGTAAAACTAGCTCAACGGAAGTTAACACAGGTACTGGAGAAAACTTGTAAGACTGAGATTTCCATAGGGAAAGAGGTTGCTGATCCTTCAGATTATCAGGTCAAAGAAATGAAAAAAAAAAAATAAAAACAAACCCACCAACCCTTTTAAAACTGACTTGTGACATAAACTCCTCTTTCCTTCAAACATTTCCTTGGAGGCCACTTACATTGTTTTATATTAACTAAGCAATTCACAGGACCTTTGCCTGCAGTAAATACACTTTTTCCTGAGCTGACTTGCTGCGTGTTGCTTACTAGACGCATTTAGCTCTATGATTCTGCATGAATTTACATAATACAAGGCTTTATTTTCAAGGATTATCCCAGTGAAAAGGGAATCTGAGTATGCTCCTACATTTCCTGGCTGGTGTTCCATTTTTTCACCAATGAGTGAATTACCTCAACAAAACCAATCTGAAAAGTTACTTGAGCTCCCTTGAGAATCCATCTAATTCCCTTAAACTGGATGGAAAGGGCATGATCAAAGTGAAAATGCACACTGAGAGACTTGCTGAAATGATCCACCAATAGGGAGGACAGAAAAAAATGGATTGAATTGTTTTAACTACAGTGGGAAATAAACTTGCTATTATCAAAGTTCAAAATATGCTGAGTACAAAGAAGAGAGAGAGAAAATTATCTAGTTCATTAGATGTACATAAAAGTTGGAAAAGAGCTGATAAATTGATTATCTCAAAAGGTAATCTCTTTAAAATCAGTTCTGTATTTTCCATTCCCTGCTTTCCCAAATGTGGTAAAGGATGTGTTTATGACTAGTTAAATTCTGCAAAGTAATGCTTTCATATATTGGTACCACTTTTTCAGAGTGCACCTAACGCAGATCAGAAAATAGAATATAGGACTCCAGATAAACAGAGAGATTTCTGATTCCAGGTGATTCTGTATCCTTCAGCACTGTGAGTCAAACATCCTTGATTTACATTCTTGTACTTAGGAAAAGTGTTATTAACTGTATTTTTAAAAGATTTTGAATAGAGCAAAATAACAGCACTTACAGGGACAAGTTATTAACATGAATGTAGAGAAGAATCTACATGTTCTTTTACAATATTAATGTTGAAAAACTGGAGAATGTTCATACTTTAAAGATATAAAGTGGGATTTATGTACTGAAATTGATGGAGTTTGCTGTAACATAAACATTGAGACTGTGTGGAGACCTGATAGCAGCCTTGGAGTTTCTGAAGGGGCTTACAGGAAAGGTGGAGAGGAGCTTCATCAGGAATGCCAGTGGTAGAACAAGAAGCAATGAGTCTGAAATGAAAAATATGAAATTTTGGCTAAATGTTAGGAAGAAATTCTTTCCTGTGTGGGTGGTGAGGCACTGGCACAGGTTGCCCAGAGCAGCTGTGGCTGTGCCATCCCTGGAAGTGTTCAAGGCCAGGTTGGATGGGGCTTAGAGCAACCAAGGATAGTGCAAGATGTCCCTGCCCATGACAAGGGGTTTCAAACTCCATGAGTTTTAAGGTCCATTCCAACCCTTAACACCCTGTTCTTAAAACACTGTACTGCATTACTTTTATTTCCTTTTTACTTTTTTTTTTTTTTTTTCATTTGGACAGGATTTTTATCTAAATAATTGTTGAGCAACAATACAAGCTCCTGATTCCTTTAGGTGTGATGTCAAGATATTGCTCTGATACAAGGAATACCAAGATTCAAATAATAACTACAGCAGGAGGAAGGCATGAGGAGTTGAAAGATACAATGAAGTCTTTGCAAAATTTTAATAAGACACACGAAAAACAAGGACTACAGGTAACAGGAACTATTCAAAAAAAAGAGAGAAAAGGAATAATGTATCTGCTAGGTAGGAGAGCCTAACCATTAGGGATATGAGGCAAGTGGTTTTGAGGTGCACAATGTTTGTACTCAGCTCTGTCTTAGAGACATAGTCTAGTGAGGATGTATATTTCTGCATTCCAGAGACACTGGTGTAAAAGGAACAATGCTAAAAGGAGACTGAGCAGGTAAATTAAAGAAGGAAGGAAATATTGTCATTTAGGCCACACATAGGGCTGCCAGTGACACAATGTCTCACATACCCACTGCTCCCAATACCTGCTCATGCGTGCAGCTGGAGACCTCTGACAGGGATCAGAGTGACTGCTCAGTCCTTGTTTGGGCTGGCATTCCAAGCTGTCTCCACACCCTGCTGTAGCTATGTTTATGAAAGACCATCTGCCAGAAGCACCAAAGAAAGTAGGCAGAGTTTTGGAAATAACCTTCCTAACCACATTTCTCCAACTACTGTGCCCATTTCCCTCGACAGCACCGCAGGTGTGACCTGCAGAGTGTGAACCCCTGGATGTTCCCCTGGCCCAGACTCTGAACAAACACACAGCAAAGGAAGGCAAGTTTTGCCTCAAATATTTCACATCTTCTACACAGGCCAATAAAGGACAGGTGATTATCATTGTCCCCTGCAGGGAAAATGACTGATAATGCAATAAAATCCCAGACTGCCTCAGATATGCATCAGAATGGCGCAGGAAAATGCACCCGTAGAGCAGGACTTTATGTAGTCAGTTAAGTAAATTTTTTTAGAAAAGACACAAATACAGTTTCAAATACATGCCAGAAAATGAATATGCATACTCAAATTATGTAACTCTATCAACATAATGGTTTGCATTCACATCAACATTCCTGTTGATGTTGGTTTCCAAATTTGAACTGGAAGGAGAACCAGTCTGTCTTTAAAAAGAATTCATGAAACAATTTGAAAATGCAGTTATTATTATTTTTTACAATGACACAATGTTGAGTATTTAGAAACATCTCCATAGAAGCATTAAACCCCAGAATTTTCCAGATCTCTCTGATCATTGTAACCTTTTAAAAATTGAGGCAACTATGCTTAGCATTTTGTTGGTTTTCAGTGACTTAAGTGGAAATGCATTTTGTTACAAAACACCAACAGATTGCCATTCCTTATATTCTTGTTTTCAGTTTTAAGTAGTGCTTGGGTGTTGTTTACAACGTAAATATTTTTTTTCAGTATGGCAATCATCATTATCATAGTCTTAATTCTATGCCGATATTTTGCAGAATAAGAAACAAAGGGAAATAATTTCAGTTTTGTAGACCAATTAAAGCAGCTGGTTTAACAATGAGAGCCTTCACTAAAAATATGTACTTAGCCCATTCTGCTTGGACAGTAAATCTACATCATTGTCAAGATTTTGCATGTATTACCATGAATGATATGTTAATAACTTAAAGATCCAAGGCATTATAACTGCCTCTCACTCAAAGTCTTACACTAATTGAAGTAATCTACAGGAAACAGACATAGAATATAAATTTCCTGGGAGAAATTAATGGGAATGTAAGAAGAAGCTATTTCACACACACAGTGGTTGTTTCATATGTATTTGATGGGCAGGCTTTAGGAAAAGTCAGCATCCCTCAGTTAATAGAAAAGGGAAATACAGCCTTACACTCTAACACAGCGGCCTGCTGAAAATTCTCAACATTAGAAATTTTTACATAGCAAGCTGTTTTACTATTTTGGATTTTCTTTCATTACCAAGATGGTCAAAGTATGACAAATTAAAGAATGGGACATTTAAAAGGATTTAAAAATGAAGAAATATTTCAACTTTGCTGATAAATTCTAAACACCTCTGAATATTCAAGAAACCAAAATATCTTGTTTAAATTGACAACAGTGATTCCACTTTATTTTATGCACCATCAAAATTCCCTAAAAATTAGGCTAGGTGATTTTGGCTTTGTGCATATACCATGTGTTCAACTGTATTTCATTTATTATAGTTGAAGTCATTTGATTCCTGAAGATGGCACTAAGGAAAATTTAAATGGATGCCTAAGAGAAAAGAAGTACGGACATACAAACACAGATATACGTCCCTGCTATATTTTCCTAGTGTGTAGCAATTCACATATCAGGGATTTCCTGAGTTAGAGGTAATACCAATGTGTTTAACAGTTCTTCACAGGTTTTTTCATCCATGAATTTGACTGAACACTCATTGAAGAAAGGCAGTTTTTGGAACAAAGATATTTTTTGTAGTCAGGAGTGCCCTAAAGTGAAATTTTCCATTGTATACTTACACACTTTTTGTGCATATGTAATAATATATCTCCTGTTCTTTGTTTTGACCATGGATCATAAAGGAGAACACAAGCCCAACTGCTCTTCTGATAATATGACATGCTAAAATAGAACTTGCTATGTGCACTTTTGTCTGTCCAGATTAAAGTTTCTATTCAATGATTTTTTAAATTTGTTTTGAGAAGACTTGACCTGGGGTGGAATATAATTTTTCCATTCCATACCTGCATTACACTCAAAAATTTTTGGTAACAAACATCACCCAAAGCTAGCTCAGATTTTACAGAAACAGAAATTTTCATTGCACAGCTATAAATTCCCCACCCACTCTGCCAGGTGCAAAACATCACAAATTCTACAGACTAGATCAGATGCACAAAAATGGTCACAAATCAGCTACAGTGTATTTTTCAGTACAGGTCTTCTAGGCTTGTCCTCACACCAACACTAGTACAACCAAACACCACTCCACCTTCCCTAGAAAGCCCAAAATGTTTTAAATATGTTTCTTATTGCCATATGGCCTCTCTTCAATGCATGACAGCCCCATAATCTGTATCTCCTTTTTGATGTATATAAAAGAATAACGTCTTAGATTTTTTAGTGGCTGGGCAAAATTTAATCCCAAGGATCCAGCAGCTAATAACAGGAGCAGGCAAGCCTGGCTTCCTTGCTACAACCCCATATTAGAGGTCAGTCATCCTCATATTGCTGCCTCAGCCCAAAGCTTCTTGCTCCTCTCAGAGTCCTTCAAACTACCAACAGAACAACAGATGTAGAGACAAAAATATCAATTTATCTTTGTTGTGAACAAGACTTGATTACACTTCTGAGATACTGAGCAGGTTGTGATCAGGGCATCTTTCTATCTCCATACATACTTAAACTTATTTCCAGCTGTGAAAACACTCAACACCAAGAATTCAACTAGTGTAAAAACAGCTTTTGATGTATTTAGCAATAGATTTCAAAACAACGACATTGCACTCATAGCCTCTTGCAGTACAGTTAAGTTCCCTAGTGGTCAATGTCCTCCACTTTTTTCTTCCAAGTAATATTCTGCACAAAATGTATACTCTGCCAAAACCAGGACACTGCCAGCCAGAATGGAAAGTCTGTGCATGTCATATAAAATGTTTATAAAATATTTATAAAATGTAGGATTTTTGAAGAAAATTCCTTCTCATTTCAACCACTTTGATGCTAGATTGAAATTGCAAGAATGAAGGTTAGTTTTTGACTTTCAAGATATTTTGGCTTTTGCGACCCTCTCTTTAGCCATTTTGGATGCATACTGCACAATGCAGAGCCATCTGGTGAAATTGAATTTATCTCAGCTACATGAGGGATCTCTCCCTGCTAATTAGCTGGCTGCAAAGGTAAGTTAGCTCATGCTTTGTTAACAAAGCAAGTCTGTTTCCACTACCAAGGTAACTTGGTTCACGTTACAGCTGATAGTTAATAAGAACTGTACCCTTTCTTCCATGCTGCTTTGGTCTGCTTCTACCACTTTCTGTGGTTATACATTGGCTGAGAGATTACTTGAATATTTTTCAATAATTATCCTGACAATCTAAGGGGGTTTTT
The DNA here is from genome assembly GCF_017590055.1 of Onychostruthus taczanowskii. Lineage (NCBI taxonomy): Eukaryota > Metazoa > Chordata > Aves > Passeriformes > Passeridae > Onychostruthus > Onychostruthus taczanowskii. The sequence goes on from NW_024502236.1 coordinate 3,837,140, forward strand.
AAAATGTCTGTGTCATTGGCCCTTTTGGACTTGTTTATTCATATTAAAAGAAGTCCAACCCTCCTTGATCCAGCCATCTAACCTATGAATTTGGCAAAGATATTTCTCTGCTTTTGCCCTTCAGAGACAGCTTTCATTGCTCCATGAACTCAAATGAGGTCACAAACATAAGCTGTCATAAATCATGGTACTCTTCTACAATTTTCACTTCACTCAGTGTGACTTTTTAAATCTTTCTAAAGACAGTTTCCAAAACATTAAGTGATAGTTTTCATAACAAATTCTTAGTGCTTAATTTTATAATTGCTGGATAGTGAGACAGAGCTCAAACTCCCTTGGTGAAAACAGTTGCCTTAAATTTATTACATTAAGGATTTTCTTATAACAAGATATTTTCTCCTTTCACTTAAATGCAGGAATAGAATGAAAAACTAGGTGCATTAATAAAACATGCCTAGATTCCAAAATTTCCACTAAGAGCAATACAGCACTGACATGTAACATAAAAAATGAAAACAACTGCATGAAGAAATAAAAACACAGCCCCAGAAGTCAGCAGTTTGCTGCCTTGCGCATCAAAGCCCCTGTCTGAGGGCCTTCAGGGTGACGTAGCGCAGCAGACACTCCTCAGCTCCCCTCCCATCAGCCACCAGGAAAATAAAGACATTTCAGGGCAGCCTTTAGGCCAAGAAAGAGCCCCTTTTCTGGTACCAGCCCTTAAAATATTGTAGGACTGTCCTTGAACAACTGATGACTCCTATATCTATATTCACCAGTCTTTCTGTACTTGCTTCCAGAAAACACTTTTGGGTCCCTTCCAAGTTTTTTCTCATACAGACAAGAGCCATCACAATCCATTTCCCACAACCTAATTTAAAGTGAGGAAAGCTGAAGTGTCACAGTAAAATAGTAACTGACCTTGTTTACCCAAGATCATATTTTGATTCGGTATTAAAATACCCCATAAATAAGCTCTTTCCTATACAGTCTTAGACAAGTGTGTATTTCAGTAATGTACTCAAAGAATATTTATATGCCCTAGTGAAATTATATATGTATATATATATATATGTATGTATTTCTAGATTTTTAGACAAAACTCAGCAATGCAGACACTCTTATACAGTTTTCTACCATTTCTACCATTTTCCTGTAGACTATAAAAGAAGCCAGATAGCTCAATATCCTTTGCCTTTAGATAAATATATACAAGGTATTTTAGTCTTGATTTATATGGAGTATTGAAGCCAATTCAGAACTGTATGTTGCAAAAAGAGCAGATGTGCAACCCTTTTGAAGGGTAGCAGTGTCATTGAGTTCTTAGAGCATGTTCTGGGTTTGGCTGGAGTAGAGTAAATTTCCTTCATTCCGGCTGGTGTGCTGCTCTGTTTTGGATTTGTGATGGAAAGAGTGTTGATAACACAGGGATGTTTTTATTATCACTGAGCAGTGATCAGAGAGTCAGGGCCTTTTCTGTCTCTCACACGACCCCACCAGTGAGTGATCTAGGGCTGCACAAGGAGTTGGGAGCTGATCCCAGCTGACCAAAGGGATGCACCCGATCACATGGAGTCATGCTCAGCCTATAAAGCTGCGGGAAGAAGGCAGGAGGGAAGGATGTTCAGAGGGATGATATTTGTCTTTCCAAGTCACCATTACACATGATGGAGTTCTGCTTTCCTGGGAGTGCAGAATACCTGCCTGACCATGGGACGCAGTGAAAGGATGCCTTGTTTCATTTTACTTGTGTGTGTTTTTTATTGCCTATAACTGTCTTTATCTCAGCCACAACTTTTCTCACTTTTACCCTTCTGATTCTCTCCCCCATCCCACTGGTTATTGTACTTGGATGCTGGCTGGTGTTAAACCATGGCAGTGTGTTTTCCTAGTATTGTCACCCTTAATTCTAAAAAATTGATTTAATGAAACCGGTTGTTTAGATATTGACTATTTAAGAAAAGAGGAACCTTCTCATAAATATTTAAAAATTTTATATTACATAAAAATTAACATACAGTAATTCACAATTAGTGTCATCTCTGCTGTCCAGTCTCATTGTTTTCCTTATAAGTTGTATAAACTAGGTTGTTTGTACACTAAGCCATGGCAGAAAACAAATTTAAATGTCCATATCCTCTTCATGTAGATGCCCTGCTTGGAAACATAAGCTATTGAAATAATAGCTTTTTGAAAGGAGAAGCCTGTGGAATGGACTTTTGTTAGGACTTTTATCAGAAAGCCGAAATGCTACCACAGATGAACAGAAACAAGTACAAGGTATTTGTTCAAAGAAGTAGAAAAGAAATGTGTTGTAATTTCCAGTGGCTGTTATTTTCTGTCTCATCCTTCAGAATGAGATAACTCCTCTTTTAAGTATCGTGAAATATGGCAAATACCATTTTTTGCTTAGTCTGTTTCCTCATGCCAGAGTTCAGCTATCATGAAGGGGATTTGTCTTCCTGTGATTCATAAAATCATTATGATTTTTGTATTGTTTTTTCTATTTACCCCTATTATTGAAATATTAATAACTATATGGAGCATGTTCTTCAATGGAGCATAAATGGCCTAGGAAGCTCTCTTCCTCTCTTCTAGATGGAATGAGTCTGGAAGTAAGCTGGAGACACCAACCTGTTTACCTTATTTGCAATTTTATCTTATTTCTAAGCTACATTACTGTGGACTTCCATTGTTTATTTTAAAAATTCTGATAATTTTGCACAGTATTTCAAATATGACTGATTAGTTAGGTGTTGAGGGTCTTCCCTCTAAGAAGATTCTTTAAAAGTCAGCCACCAGGTGAGCCCCATTTAATCACTGTTCCTGTAATCACAGAAGAACTTCAGTTCCCAAATATTAGCACATTTAATTTTCAGCCAGGTTACAGACTTTATTTCTGTCTTCCAGAAGGTAAAACAAGAGGTGATGATAACAAGAAGACCCTCTCCTGCTTTAAACACCTCAACAGTACTGAAATAAACACGTCTTGGGTAGAATTATTTGCTACAGTTGTATTGCTGTTGTTCAATGAAAAATATGTAAGCTTCACGATGAGATAAACATGCTAAATCAAATTTTGCTTCTTTCTCTCCCCAATACTTCCCCTCTCTCTTCCCTAAATCAAAAATGACAAATCTGTTATCTTTAACAGGAATGGTCAAACAATTTGTAGAGGACAGAAGACATCATGCCTCTACATGCTTACACAAAAGAATATCTGTGAAAATAGGATCTCAGGATACTTTGTTTGTGCTTTAGGGGTGACATGTGAACAAAAGAAAATTGTAGGCCCTGGTGCTGGTGTATCTGCTACATATGGCAGCAGTGCACACTCTATAGCTGAAAGACTTGCAGATATCTGGGGTTTCTTTCTCTGCCCTAAGCAGCTGCTTTCACTCACCTTTAGATGCCTTGCAGAGCTTTAACCAACAGATACAACTCATGCTGTATGAACACAACTTGTGTTTCCAGATTTTGCATTTCTGAGATTTCCTACTTTGTTATGAAGTGTTCATATTTTCTACAGTCTTGGTCCCTTTTGGTATCTGTTTTTCATTCACTACTGACACTGCGTCTTGTTGAAAGCACCAACTCAGGTTATATTCTCAACCTGGGAAATTCAGCTCCAATCCCAGCTGACACCATCCCATCAACATCCTAGTTAGAAAATTACCTTGTCAGCAAGGCAAATGTCAGATTTTTAATACTGCACTAATCATTGGCTAAGTCAAAAACATGAGCTGGATTAAATATTATCAAAAATCACAGAATAGCCACCAGCTTCTATTTTCTTCTCCTCTGTCTCCCTTAGCCAGTCCAAATGTCCTCACAACCTGGATTTCAGCACATGGCACATTCAATACACTTTTGATGATTTTCCTGTAAATGTCCAGCTTTTCTCCTTTAGTATTCTCAAATATTCCTGCTCCCAAGAAAACCAAATTTATAACATGAGGGGAGGCTTCATATTTCTGGCACATGCAGTTGTGCAGATGTTATTCCTTAAGGAAGACTATCTTGATTGCCTCTGTGAATAATGGCTACGAGATGGCAAGGAGCCAACAGTTCTTTTAGAGCAGAAGGTATAAAACCACTCTCCTACTGAAAGAAGGCCCCCAGTAGGATAATATATTATTACGCATGATTCAAATTACAGGATCTGCAGCAGGGGAGCCAGTGGCTGAATCAGGACAGGCGCACGCAGAATACTGATGATGGGATGATGGAATGCATCATGCATTGAAAGAGCTATGGTTTAGTGCTTAAATCCTCTGTATTTTCAAAGTGACTAGAAGGATCAATATATAACTGAAGCACCGTAAACAAATTGTAGATTACTATGTGTGAGGAGAGGGGAAGTTATCATGCTGTAACAAAAATTCCATTTCGGGCTACTTCTTTAAATAAAATTTTGCTCTATGAAAGACTTGACCTCTTGAAGGCCACTAGCAACAGATATAGCTTTAATTTAATAACACAATATTGAATTTGTCTCATATCTGATTCTGTTTCGGCTATTAGAATACTGAAGAGCAAAACCTTGCCTCATTAGATTATGCAGTCTGAAATCTCTGCATTCCACAGTATCCTGGGCTGGTTTTAAATTGTTCGCACAACAAATTACTTTACCCACAAAGAACTAAATCCAAATGTTCAACACAATGTTGGCTTGCCCAAATGTTTTCCACTTATAATTGAACACATCTCAAGGAAATGTGCACATTTATTATTTAAAAAAAACCCCAAAACATCCAAACCCCCCCACACCAAACCTATTTCCTAATATGAAAAGCTGGCTAGATCAGAGTTTTTTCAACCTAAGATCTAATCTTTTCCGTGCAGATTAAGCACATTCTAAACAAAAATTCTATATTTCGCTTTGCTGCAACATACCCTAAAGCAGTATGCAAGCTGTCCCTTGACTTCCTTTCATACTGATTCTTGTATTCAGTTATTCTGGTAAATGGATGCAAATCAGGTGCATTGTATCGAGGTGGAAGGAAGGGGGTGAAATTTGTTCAGAAATGATCTCAGTTCTATTCATTAGTAAAATGACATCTTGACTGAAAGTGGTGAAGAATGAAATATAACAGTACTGAACTTTACTCAGTTGTAACAGATGCATGTAAGAACCTTTAGAGAAAGCCAGATGTGTAAAACGGCCACAGCAAAATGATTTCTGAAGCATTAGAATAAGTACTTAGACCGTGATGGCAGCTAAAGATGCAAACTCAATGCTGCAGCAAAACCCTTTTTTACCTTCCAAGACACTTAAAGGCAATCTCAGGCTATAACTGGAGGAAGCAGTACCACATTAGGTAAGGACTATGAGGAGGCAAGCATACATGAAAGAAAAATATATGCACAATATTAACAATTAAAGACATTTTTAAAGGTTTTTATGGGGCCAACAGAAAAAAAAATGGAACAATGCCCATGGTTACCTGCAGAGACAGCACACAGTTAAAAAAAAAAATCAAGAAATTGTAGCCATCGTTTTGCATAGCGATTCAAATTATGCTGGCAGAATAATTAATGGAGGACCTAATCTCTGTGAGGAAAAAAAAAAAAAAAAAAAAAAAAAAAGGCTACGTTAAACAAAGTTCATTACGGCATGATGTAAATGAGTTTCTCACCAGTGATGTCACTGATTGGCTGGGATGTAGAGCTGGTTTCGAACAGTGCAGCATGGCCGGATTGGCTGCTAGCTCTTCTGGTTACTGCCTGCTTGGGCAGCGGTCGAACCAGACTCTTTCTGTCTCTCTTGTTGTCGTTTGAAGCAAATCTTGTTCAGCCCAGCTGTGTCTCCATAGTAGTGGCACCCTAAGAGAGTCTCCCTCCTGCTTCCCACAGCTCATCTGTAAGGCGGTCGCTGCTGTGAAATACCAGCCTTTGGCACGGAGCCCAGACTGCGTTGTTAGATCCGTCTATAATACAGAAAAGAATTTTTTTTAAAGCAGTTCTTTCACCGAATTACATCCTAAGAAGGATTAATAAGCACTAAATTGCAACTGATTTGTGGACTTTTAAATTATGTAGCTAGCACGCTTTCTGAAATAAAATATTATCTGACTTGCAATAGTATAGCATCATTGATTAAAAAAAAAGAAGAAAAAAAGGAAAGAATAAAAGAAAGGAAGAAAGAGAAGCAACAACTCTTCTTTGTTTACCTTGATTATAAAAAAAATAATTCTTCCTTTTTTCCCCTAGGACGGTAATTGATATCTTGGTGCTACGCAAGGATATTTTAAATTATCGCCAGTTTTCTATTTACATCCAAGTCACTATTTTCAGGTTAAGGCAAGGGATCTTAATTAGCATTCTCTTTAACTATGTAAACTGAGACAGGGCATGAAAGAAAAATGCTGTATGGAAGAGACAGAGACAGAGAGACAGAGGAAGAAGACAAAAAAAAAAAAAAAAAAAAAATCTGTGCAGCTTTTACAGTTCAGCTGTCTGACCCCCTGCAAAAAGAATGCAGTCATATCAACTTTGCCAGACAATGGAGTACCTACAGGCTTTCCTCTAGACAAGTCCTTTATAACCAGTCAGTATTATGTGCTGCAGACAGTGGCCAATCGCTAAGCTGCTTTCTACAGCAGTGACACAATAGGTGCACTGGCCACACTGTCCTCCTAGCCTCCGACAGCGGTGCAGGTTCATTTTTTGTACGCTGGAATATGCATATATCTTAAATGTTCCCACTGTATGGGGAAAAAACCCCACCATCAGCCTAAGCTTGCTTTGTTTTGCTATAATTACATCAGCCTAATTACTGCAGCCGAGCCGCAGAGCCACTGCTCAGAGCGGCGCATAGGCATGCACGTCATATAAATATGCATGAGCACGCCTGCTTATTTAAATACAAAAATGCATCAATTGCTGGTGGTGCCTTTTTGGTTTTGTTTTCTGTATGTCCTTCCTCCCCCCTCCAACACCCATTGCTGATAAACCAAGTGAGTTAAGGACGCCTAGCAAATGCGGTCACCATTTTTCTCCCTTTATTTATCCAAACTTTTATTCGTTCCGTTCTAATTGCAAGCATTCAGTAGGAACTAAAAAAGAGGAAAAAAAAATTCAAATGCAAATGAGTGTCAGTTAGTAAGGGAAGGGTATTGCAGACCTAGGGCATTTTTCTCCCTTGTCACTACCCATCAGAGAAAGCGCCTGTAAATGAATCTGCGAGCACTCCATCATAGCCAGGCATCAGATGCCCAGTTCCTATTAAAGCCTGATGATCCCCCAGCATGTGCACGCACCCAGCTTGTGTGTTTGGGTCCTCTGTAATTACTGCAGCTCTCCTAACTGTACCTGAATCCGCTCATATAGCCCAAAGATTAAATCATCACTAGCCACGTATTAGCAGACATAATTGGGCACATTCTATAGTGGGAATCGCCATGCTAATTTTTCTGATTTTATGCATGGGATTTACATATTCATGAAGAGAATAGCTGTTATGACCGCCGACAGAGCAACATGAAAAGAAAAGACACTATTCTTCAGCACACAGAGTATACAAAACCTAGAGGGAAAAGATGCAGCATATGGCGACAAGAAGGAGAAGTTGTTTGGCTTTCGAGGGTTATTTTCTTTCCTATTTATAAATTCTGGGTAGACGGCTTACAAAAAGCATGTAAGTATTCTGATCACGAAGGCAAAGTAAGTCTGTGTTATTAGTAATCAGGCACTGGTAGCTGAAATAAAATCATTTTCCACTTGGTGCCCAATGTTCTGCAAGTTTTGCCTTTGCATTAGAGACCATTATCAGTTTAAGAATGCTTAGGACATATTCATCCAGGAGTGCACAAAAATACTGATGAATCAGAAAGGAATAAAAATTCCAGTTGATATTTTAAAAATCTTTATTTCCTATTCTAATGCCTACTTTGAATTAGGGAATGATACCTTTCCCAGGAAAGCTGGTATTCTTCATTATCAGAGGTGTTTTTTACCCAGCTTATTAGAAATGCATGTTTTCCAAATCTAACAAAATATATCTGAGTGACTTTCAGATTCCATTGTTTTCAAAGAAAAAAGAAATCAATAGATAAAAGATAATTCAGGTAAAGTTGTAAACATAGTGCACCTTGATTTGTATAACAATTTCATATAAATAAACACATTATGCATACTGTAACCCTGTCCCTTTTATGCATTTAATATAATAATTTCTTGAATGTTTGTTTATCTCTTAGGCATCTGCCACTCAAAACAGCCCAAATTTCCTTATAACAGCCAGATAACAATACCTACAGATGCCTGCTTTCCCCTACATCTTCCTACATTTGACAAACATAATCCTACAGATAGCAAGGTGAAAAAAAATAATTTTTACAAGGAAAATGTCAATGCAATGGCCATGTTTGTCAGGCCTGGATGTATATAATTTTTCACAAAATATTCTATTCAGTACTTCTCAAAAGAACAAAAAATAAGGGTTTTTATATTTACATTTGTACAATATACATTTCTTTGAATTACAGCCCTTCAATGCAGTCATGCAGTAACATTTTCGTAGTTACAGAAATTACATTGTATATTACATTATAAAAAAATTTAAAAGCTGATTGATATTTTATAATTTGCTATTATGAATTCAAATAGCAATATTGAAATTGTATTTTAAAATAAGCTCAAGAAACTGCTTTTGATTCTCTAAAGTAGATTTAAAAGAAATAAGCAAAAGGAGCACTAAAAAAAATAAACTCAGCAATATTAACTAAAACATGTTTCTCCACCCAGATCACTGTTACTGTCTCTGTCAAAACAAAAAAGCTATCAGCAATAACCTTCTTTGTCTTTGCCTTTACCTAAAATTCAAACTTCAGCAACTGTAAATCTGTGAGCTAATTATTAATTTTCCCCTTTAGCATAAATGTCTGGGCTATGACATCATATAGCACAAAAATAAGCTTCACTGCTAAAAGGGAAGCCTTTAGACAGCAGAATGGTGATATAATTTTTATGGTACGACCCTTTTAAAAACCTTAGCATGGCCTCTATTCAAAAACCTCACTCCATCATGTCAAGTACATTAGTGCTAATTTGAAGCTTTTGTTAGAGGATAATATCAGAAAACTTCAAGTATTCATGAAAGAATATGAGGCAGGTTTACTAAAGAAAATATGTAATTTTGTGTTCGGTGCTCACTGAGAGAGAAAAATGATTCTGTTTCTTGTTTGTAGCAATGAATCTGACAAATTTGAAGTGCTCTGCTGAAAAAAAATGGAATCACATAGCTCTAAACATGGGCAGATTTTTGTCTTATTTTATAATATTTACTGTACTGAATTTTTAGACACTCATTTCAGCAGAGGAAACAACAATATAAATTAAGAAATTTCAGCAAAACTATTAGCTGATTTGTTATATCTGGCATAAAATGAAATTTGACAACTGTTTAAAAATATACCTATATTCAGAATAAGGTTTCTTATTCTAAAAAGGTTTCACCTGTCACATCAGTTTTACACCCCCTTCTATAATTTCAATTGCTGTTTTCTTTACAAATGATCACCTTTTGCTCTGCATTTTCATTGCATGTAATGCTATTAGCCTCAGCCCTTTATTTGAGCTCTTATAAATTCCCAGAACACACTGTGCTATGTCAACAGTATTAATTATGATGATATCTGGTGTATTTACTTGCTACATCTTCCCACTTCTGAATTATGGCCCAAATTTTCAAGCAACACTCAGGCTCTGACATCCATGTTTAAACTCTGGCCCTGCTATGGTCTTCACTCCCAAAATTACCACAGAACTGAAATTTTAGATCTTGAATAAGCAGGTAGTCTGACTTGCAGAACTGCCAGAAACCTGCAGTTCACTTATACACTGCAGGAGCTCCCATTAGCTGGACTGCCTTAATACGATGCAGATGTCAAATATTTTGCTTTCATAAGGGGGTCTGATACAAATATTGACCTGCTCTTTTTCATTTTAGTAACTCAAACAGTCCCAAATGCTCTGATGATGAAATAGAGCTTCCCAGGCCTGGGCTTGTAGCCTTCTGTGGAAAAGCTACAACAGCATAAGAGGCAAAAAATGTAGCATTCAAGATTAGTACTTAAATTTGGGGCAACACGAGAATAGTAGTAGGTTGATGTAAAATAACAGGTTTGTAAAAAAAGTTTCAGTAAGAAAAGTTAGTGATGATTTAATATCTGGATCACAAGAAGTGCTAAATACTTGGAAATTCATTGTCCAGAGCCTAGCCAGTTTAGCTGTAAACTACTCTAGTATCAGAGCACCAACAGAGAAAAACAGATTAAAATTCTTCATTCAAGAATTTGCACTATTATATCTTTCATGGCAATATTCAGCCAAACACTCCTACATGGGAATAGTGATAGCATTTTTTATCCCATTTTTTAATTTAGATTTTCCTGGAATTTTTTTTGGGCTACACCTAATAAACACAGAGCCCATGCTTTTAAAAACTTGATCAATAAAAAAGGTAAAAATGTATTCTTTTGGGGTAGATTCATAACCTGTGTGCATGCAGTATTTAGTATATTATTTGGGAAATTTTCTTAATTTTAAAATATTTTTATTCATTTATTATTTAAATTAATGATTGTAAAGATGACTGAGCCATTTAAGTGTCACTGAGGAATCACATTCAGGAATTTTTTTCATTAATATATTCTGAAAATGCATAAAAAATGTTTGCCTAAAGTCCTTGTCACTTAAAAGCATGTTCTGTTCTAGAGAAAAACTCATCTTCATTTACCTCTTGACGAAACTTATCTTAGGGTTATGTTAACCCTAATTTCCTACTTGGTTGCATCTTCTTCTTATTCAGAATTCATCCTTTCCTCAGGCTGTACTTAGTCCTCCTAAAGAGCTAAAATTGAATGATACGCTTGTGACAGTAATTTAATTAAACTGATTGTAGAAGCATGTAAACACACGATTAAGAGTCTATTTCTCCACAGTGGCTCTGGTACTGCAAGCACTTCTACCTTCCAGTACCCCACCCACCATAAACCTAATTTCACTTACTGTCTTCCATTTATTTAGGAACAGGATACTCTGGGTGATGCTACATGCAACATGTACTTGACCTGTTGTATGTTCAGCCCAAATAGACAACAGACTACCATAAGCTGCGGCTGTTACTGACTTAGCTGAACTAAATTGCTGATTTTGACACAGTTTTTGTCTTTTTTATTGCACATACAATAAGTAAACCCCAACAAGTGGTCATTTCCAAGAGCAAATACTCTGGGGTTTAACATTTCTTACAAGTTCCAAAGCAGCCCCATACTACATGATGGATCTACTTTCACATGTTATTTCACCTCAAGATAGAGTAAGTGGCTCTATCTGAAGGCTAGGAAATGCTACAATACTGGTGAATATTTGAATTACCAGGACCCAGAGACAAAGGTAATAATTTTCCATTGCATTTGCCTCCTTATTACTGAGGAGGTAGCATTGCTGTGCAGAGGAGTGAACACACCCATATGCATTAAGGAGGATTTTTGTTGTACTAAAAATATGCACCTAGGACCCACTTGGACTTTCTTAATGTATACTGAACTTGAGAATCTGCCTTTAATGGAGCATATTTTGAGTAATCTGTCAGCACATCACAGCAGCAAAACACAAAGCCCATGCTACCCAGCTGTAACTCCACTTATTTGCCAACTGTTTTGTAACCTCAGGTTAATTCTCCTCAAATAGAGAAAACAAGCACTGTATTTGAAATAAAACTCAAAGTTAGGAAGCCCTTTAAGCACAAGATGTCTAAACACTAAGGACAAGATGTCAAAAGCAAGACGACAGCCCTCTCAGACCACATGTGAACTCTCTCAGGGAGGCAATGTCAGTCTGGGCTACTGGGGCCACTGATGAAAGCACCAAGACAATGAAAGACAGCAGCTGACAGGTACCTCTGACCTGTTGTTACACACTGAAGTTCCACCTCCATCCATTAGAAAATAACACATGCATTGCACCTTACAAACCAGCAATCACAGTAGGGTTTGGTGGTCTACATTCAGTATTAAAAAATTTAATACCCCCTGGCCTCCAAAGATGAGGGGACCATGAGTCCTATGTGGTGACTGCCCAACATAGGGAAAAGGCATGGATACATCCCAGCATTTAAAATTTAAAGTTTAAAAATACTGAATGCCATCCTCAGAATTCACCTCACCTTTCTAACAAATCCAATAGTGGAGCAGTCAACAGGGAAAAAATAACATGTAAAAGTTTACAGGTCAAGAAAAAGCCAGATCACCCACCAGTTCTCACCACTGGGAAAACAGAGCTGGCTTGGAGAAAATGTAAGTCATTTCCAATCCCCAGCGCATAGAGGGGATGAGGAATAGGGACTCTGGTCAGTCCAGAACAGCTCTTCTCTGCTGCTCCTTCCACCTCACGCTCTTTCCGTTCCCCTGCTCCACTGAGGTGTTTTGCACAGGCTGCAGCCCTTCAGGATAGACCTGCTCCTGTGTGACCAATCTAAAGGCTGAAGTTCTTTCAGGAAACATCCACCAGTTCCAGTGTGGGGTCCTCCAGATACCTGATCCACAATGTTCTGTCCAGCGGCTGCAGGGAATTAGCTGCTTCAGCACGTTCTCTCCAGGGGCTGCAGCGGATTCCTGAAGGGACACTGGAACTTGTATCCAGTAGTTACACCTGGAGTAACTAATCTCCCTGCTCCTGCTCTTCCCCTGCTTCTGCTCTTCTGCTGTTTCCCCTCACAACAGACAGGTTCTGCCCTCCCTTGCCCATACTGTCCCTGAGACACCACACCATGGCCATGGGGCCCAGCTGCGCTGCTGGGATGGCTGGAAGCGCTGCCCAGCCAGTCCCTGGACACCTGTGCCCAGTGTACACTGTTCCTGCTTTCTGCACTGAAGAGTGCCTGCCAGCAGTTCATCTCCATTTGTCCCTGACTGACTCTGTGTTTAAATGAGCACATGCAGAGCGCACATAGCTTGCCCATTGAAAGAAGAAAGCTGAAGTGCTGCTGTGAAGTAGCTACAGTGCACATGGCTTTTCACCCCAAGCACAGGTTTTTCTACAGTGACTTAGTTTTTCAGAGACAGGTATCCTCAGCCAGCCTCCAAGTCAAAACACATATAAAGACTATTTTCTGTCCAGTAGTTAAACTCCATGTGCACACAGATACAAGAAACCATTGCTGCTGTTTCACCTCCACAAAGCTAGAGATGTAGAAAATAAAACTCTGACAACAACAGCTCAAAACCTTGCTGCCTTTAGCTTCTCTGGCAGTTAGTATTAGTAGCTGAGGTGATCTAAGAGGTTACAACCTCCAGTTACAAATCTGCAACACAGGAGCCCTTTGAAAGCAGAACTAGTAGAAAAGAGCAGCAGCTGCTCACCCTGGGCCCAAAATTCCGTGCATGGACAAGATCCACAGGCTTCTGACTCCTTCAAACAAGTGTGCTACTGAGGAAAGGAATAACAGGTAAAATAATACCTACTTTAAGTGGCAATGGACAAAAACTGCTGACCATTTCACAGCCACATTCATAGCCATGGGAATGTTCAGATGAGGACACCTAAACTCTTCCTTTATACTAAGGAGAAAATTTTCATATCTATTATAATACATGTTCTTCCTTTGCATAATTCTTAGGAATCAGCACCAGGCATCAATCAAAGAACCCTATGTATTACTTTAATAGCTAGGATTAATAAATTATAGGTTTCCCAATATAAATAAGCGTGTATTCAGCACAAGCTGCTGTTTGAAATCTATTGATAGTTAGAGGAAGTATTTGGATTGTTCCCAAGTCAAACTGTGCTCTCTGCATAACAGCAACCTTCCTCACAATGTTCATTGTCCCAGTCTGCATCCCAGCCTGCTCCTTCATTTAACACACCTAGGTGATTCTGAAATCCTTGGCAAGTCTATCGTTGACAAAATTAGTACATGGTGATCCTCAAATGCAACACACAAGGCACATAAGAAATGCCCTTTCCTTGCCACAGTTCTTTAAGTTACAGACTCCCACAGCAAACAAAAGATGTTTCTACAAGGACTTTCATAATTGCACAGTTATGTCACTCAGAAGGCAGTGTCTGTATTAACTCTCTTGCCTTGTTCATTTGCTGTGCTTCAAGAGACCTCTTGGCCCTCTATTTGAAACAGCAGTGGGAGAGAGAGGGCGGGAGAAGAAGTCCTAATGAATACATGCTCAAGGAAACATTCAGGGATTTCACTGTGGGATTCCCATTAATATCAGTGGGGGATGTTTAGGGATTTAGCTACACAACAATGAAAACATGCATCTCGGTGTTGGGAAGAGCACAGAACTGCTCTGAATTTGTTTTTACTCCTATGTCTACAGCCAGGGAGGTTAATAAAAGGTTTAAAAAGAAGCAGTGGCAGGATAGAGGTTCAGATATGATGGCAGTGCTACCTGTCCTGCTGGGCTCTCAGGTGTATTCACATGCCACTTCATGCCATCACTCTAGACTTGGCAAAATGCACGCATAGAAATATGTGCAATGTGCACATATTTAAGTGGCAGCCTTTAAGTGTAAGCCTGCCCAGAACATTGAAGCAAGCAAAAACACCAGAGAACTTAATATTCATAGATATAAGAATATTCATAGATATAATAGAATTAAGCTTCATTTTCTACCAATTATAACATTTATATCTAGGAAGATATTTCTGAAAAAGATGCTTCTGAGGAAAAAATTATGAAGCACCTCACAAAAATCCAGAAAGTTCAGGGATAAAATCTCATGTTATTTGTAGTCTTTTGAACACCCCATGATTGAGCTTTTAGCTAGTAATTTTTTAAAAAAAACCTTAATTAACAAGGAGTTTTATGCTAAGAATTCTACTTCTACCACTATTCAAAGCACCTGTTTGCAATTTGGTACAGAAAAAAAAATCTAATAATCTTCAATACATATATGATATGAACATCCACATCTTATAACAATTTCACCTAAGGACTAATATATCTGGAGTACTGCCTATGCAAAAAAATAGGCTTTCAGACATGAAATCCACACAGACAATATGAACACATAAAGAACCCTTAAGTAAAGACCAAACAAACAAGATGCACATGAGACGTACAAAAGGGCCGTGGAGATGAAACACATCATTCTAATTTAAAATCAGAGCATTAAACTAATATGTGCTGTATTGCTGTGCAATGTCTGAGCCTATGGCTTGCTGCAGTAAGTGAACCCCTTCATTTGGGCTTCAGTACTTCAAGGAATGACATGGAATTGATTGTGCTACCTGTTCTCTGTCCCATATGCACCACTTTTTTCCTCCCTTAGAGAAAATCAACATTAAAGATCCTCACATTCGTAAGCATAATCACCTAGGAAAGATATTATCAAATACCAGGGTCTTGTTCTGTTTGTACTGACAGTGCTGAGAATTGTCCCATGGTCAAAGAGGATTTCTTTTATTGCCCAAATCAGCACAAGTCTTCCATACACATTCTGTTAAAATATAATGATGAGAAACATAGAACATACTTTCTTTCCATATAAGCAACAGAGAGATTTGAATGTGTTCTCTCTCTTGAACTGGACAGAAACAAAATTCTCAAGGGCTCTGATCCACTTGGCCCTCTGTTTCCATCTTTTCTATTTTAACTCTGCTTTTCAGAGGCTGAAGAGGTTTGACTCTGGCCTCTAACTTGGGATGACAAAACTTGATTTTCCAGAAATGAGAAGATTTGATACAACTGTTCCACAGGATTAATATTTACATTAATTCAAACAAGACATCCCATGGCCTTTGACAAATTATATCACAGTAGCATTAGATAAGTGATACTGATAGCACTGCTGCTTCCAGGCGTCTTGTTTTTCTGCAGGTTTTGTGAGCATTTATACAGAGACACTTTCCAGCTAATAACAAATGCTCAACCCACTGAGGAGTATAGGATTTATGCACTTTTTTTTACTGTTTTGTTGTTGTTGTTGTTTTGGTTTGGGTTTTCTTTTTCTTTTGTTGGGGGATTTGTTTGTTTGTTTGTTTTGGTTGGGTTTGTTTTTTGTGGTTTGTTTGGTTTTTGGTTTGGGTTTTTTGTTGTTGTTGCAGTAAACCAAAACTAATCATTTCCATGAATATATCTCATCTCTCCAGCAATCTCTATGATGCAGAATATTTAGTTCCAGGACTAAGATTCAATGTACTTCCACATAAAAATATCAGGATTAATAATATTTATACACAGCAACAAGAAACACACTTGGATATGTGCAAGGAAATGATTAGAGTTGGACTGAAAAAGCTCCAGTGGGTATTGCTGTCAGGAAAAGGTACATGTTTTCCCATGTGTGTTATGCATGGACACTGAGACAGTAAATGATAAGATTTGCTTCAGAAGCACATTAATAAAAATAATGTTTACACATGATGGATCCCAGATTGTTCCTATATATGATATTCCAAATGCAAGGAATATTGTCTCAAATTCTGGAACTTGAAGTAATAACTTTTTTTTTTTCCCCCAAGAATCACTCCAGTTGCTTGGTTTTCTCCTTTCCTCCCACACACTGCACTCAGTGTACCAGAAACTCTTCTTGTTTTACTGTGGAAGGTGGGTAAAGGAGAAAGGCAATTTTACACCTCCCTTTCAATACTTAGTACCAGACATCAAGTCATACTTCAAACCCGAGTGTGGCTGGTTAAAACCAGTCAAGAAAGCTCCCTTACGTGATAAATTTTTGCTATGTGCAGGAAAACAGAGCAACTCCACATGACAAATGCAAATAAAGCAATGGACAGCAGTCAAATCTTGCAAAACCTTGACACAAAAAAAGCGAACACTTTCCCTTAATTATTGTCAGATGACATATATGGCATATATGTCATCTGTTGTCTTATGCACACATCTCCAAAGGAACCCTGTGCAGCCTTTTGGTGTGGAAATTTACACAGCCCAGCTTCAAAACACCTCCTGTCTCACATGGCCACAAACCATGTCCTCTCAAGTGTCACATCCCATTGCCCCGGCGCTGTTTGGAAAGCTACACCCTGCTGTTTGCGAACACCCAACAAGGGATTATTTCATCTTTGTTTTCTCATGCTGAAAAGTCAAGGCTGACTTCAAAACTGAAACAGTTGGTCTCTTGTCACCAAAAATTTGATCAGGTGTTCCTCCATTGAAGCAGTTCAGATTACGTTTCTAACAAATACCACAAACAGCAAAATGCTTTCACCTATTAAATCCTTTACATAAGAGTTGAAAGTAACTCAAACCAGCTGAAGTGAAGTGCAAGGTACATGGATAGTGTCACTATTCTTGTTGCTACATTTTTATTGTGCTGTTGATAACAGATGACACCCACTGGAACACAATTCTTTATTATTTTTTGAACTCTGAATAGTGTCACAATTTCAAGTGCTGCATTAACTTCTGAGCGTTTTCATTATAACACTCTAGCGAACCAGGAAATATGATGAGAAGGTGTAACACTCGACTTTTCCTGACATGGACGGTCTAATGGGGAGCCAGAATTGCTTTCACTTAAAATGGAAATGAAAGGCAAAAAACGCTAACCTAGATCTATTTTGTGCTGCAATAATAATTGCCAGTATCCACCATGTTACTCATATCATAGTATAGCATAAGTGTTCCAGTAAAATGCTGGGTGAACCATATTGTCTGCAAATGGTTGTACCTGCCAGTCATGGTTTTAGAAGGCTAATAAAAAAGCATATCCAACCATTTCATAAGATCACCACAAAGAGAAGGATTGTTTTGTCCAAAGTAACTCTGTGCACTTAGGACAGAGCAGATGAACAATCCTTCCTTCCTTTTACTTGTCTCCTGCCACTATCCAAGAACAACATTTTACTTGAAAACCTGTTGAGGTTCCTGCTTCACATCCACTAATGCAGCTAGATGAGTGAAAGCAAGTGCACACATCTGCTAATCAAATCTTCTGGATAGAGCTGGAAACGAGAAAAAAGTTTTCAGATAGGAAGAGAGGCACCCAGCCAGGACAACAAGTCTCAGCAAGAAAGGGGAGGCAGTACAGCTCCCTCCCTCTGTGCCAGTGGAGCCCATGGGCTGCAGTGGGGGCCAGCAAGAGGATGTAAAAGAAAAAAGTGGGAAGAGACTCCAAACGAAAAGGAAAGCTGCATGGAATTCAGTCTTCCAGAAAAGGAGGAGGGGAAAGGATTGAAATTAAAGGAAATGCACAACTTGTTCTAAACATGAGGACTCCATTTTTCTTATGGACTGATAAGACACTCTGGAGCTCCACAAAGTTCAGTGATCAACTCTATGTTTATCCAGGACCCTGTACACAACAGGACCTTGGCCTCTGCATACTGCAGAAATATGAAAAGTTAATTACAAAAAAAAAAAAAAGTAACAGAAGGTGGAACCAAGTCCCTGAAAATGGAAAGAAATGGAGAAAGTTAAACTACAAGCAGCAGAAGCTGGACTTCATTTCAATGAAGTGCATGACGATGTCCATACCACTGCCGCTAGGTCAGTTTAAAGACTGCAGCACAATTCTGAGCTCAGGACAAATTCACCTGACAGAGGAAATATCAAATACTG
This sequence comes from Onychostruthus taczanowskii, assembly GCF_017590055.1. Lineage (NCBI taxonomy): Eukaryota > Metazoa > Chordata > Aves > Passeriformes > Passeridae > Onychostruthus > Onychostruthus taczanowskii. Next base: position 3,855,682 of record NW_024502236.1, read on the forward strand.
CTCTAAAGTATATTATAAAGAAACCAACAACATCAGCAAAGTTTCATACAAAGAGAGAGAATCGATCTATGAGCAATACCGCAGAAAGAATTAAAGGATAAATTATGATTTTCTCCAGGTGGAGAGTTACAGAAATTTGCTTTTTTTGTGAGTTTGTTATTGTTTTAAAGCAATAAAGATAAATTGAAAAAGTAAATTAAAATATCCTAAGCTCATTTCCAAATAATACCTGTCTCAGTGGCATCACCATTTTCCAATTGATTTGCCTTTTTAAGAGGCCTAGAAGGCTCTAAATACCTGAAATGCTAAAAAATCACACTTTCGATTTCAGACTTGTATTTATTAGGACTGAACAAAAAACTTGGATCTATGAGCTGTCATATCTTCCTTGCCCTTTTTATCTCTACCACTCTTTCTGTGCTGGAAAACACTCATTAGAGCTTTGTTTTCTATAACCCATGGAAATCCATCTAAATCCATGTTCTGGAAATGTTTTAGTTTATATCCCAAGTACTTCCTAAAGGGGCAAGTTAATTTCAGTAAATCCTATATTTTTTTTCAAAAAGACAAACACCACAAACAACCAAAACAAAAAAACAAAACCTTAAACAACATCAACACAATAAAAAAAAGGGCAAAAAACCAAAAACAAAACAAAAACAAAAACCAAAAAAACCCCCACCCAAACAACCAGGAAACAACAACAACCAGAAAACCAAGCACACACAGTCTGGACCATGGCTGACACTTACATTGCTCTCATACTCTTCATATATTGCTCCTTCTTACTTCTATTTATGCACCACTTTTTCTTTTTTGTTTGTTCTCATAACACTTTGTGAAGAACTATAAAAATAGTCTGTTGCACTCCCCAAATGCTGATGTCCTTCTATAAAGAGTTTCTCTTTTCTCCGTGTTTTCATTATTTAGTTTCAAGTCATAGTTTCCAATGTAGGGCTGCTAAATACATTTTAGATTAGTTATTTATTTTTATTTTTGGAACCAGCAATAATTTTTGGAAGATTTTAAGAACTGTGCTGTAACTTCCTCTTCATAAGGCTGCTGTCCAATAGTGAATTCCAAATGAGAATCCTCCCAAATGATAATATTTTTTTCCATCTTATTCTACAATATTAAATTGACTGCTTCATGCCAGAGATAGGAAATAAGTATGCTACTGTCAATTAATTATAAGTCTATCTGACACTGCTTCATGCTTCATTAACACATGCCAGTCCACTATCAGAGATTGAAAACTTCTTCAGAAAGAACAAAGTCCTCTTTTTTCAATTTTGAAATGTTGAACACACTTCTATATTTTAAAATTGTTGTATCACAGAAAATAGAATAAGATCCCCTCCTAAAGTCCCTTTCTTCTGACTCTGAGTTACAACTCTGATCAGTAGTGACAAAAGATATGGTACAGTTTGTACAATCCTTGAGGATTTGCATGTCATCAGAGCTCGTTCTTCTTCACATTTTATCTAGGCTTGTAGGAATTAGCTGTACCTGATGGAAAACTTTTCCCTTACGGTGGCTATCAAATTCTTCATGTACTAATTACATCTGTATATATAAAAAACTCTGCTGATTTTTCATCTGATTCATAGAAAATCTGTTTCCAATTCCTTTATTTAACAGTCACCATATCTTTAAGATAAACATGCATCTGTTTCTTGAGAGCTGGCGAGTTTGTATTCAAGCGAAGAACACCCAGATCAGCCTATATAAAATACCATTTTTATCCATTGTGTGCAAAATATATGTTATATTCTACTTATATTACTTAGGGAAAAAATTGCCAGCCTAGATCTGATGCTTTAATTCTATCACTCAAGACACTTCCACACGTTTGGAAACAACTAATAGTTGTTTGGAAACAACGATTCAACTAGAATAGTTTGAGCTCTGATACTGGTGAAGGTGAAGTTTCGCTTGCTCAGAGAGCTCTTTGCAACTTTTTAGCCCCACAGAACATGAAAGAAGTTCCTGCTATTGTTTGACAGAATATAGGTTTGAGACAAGACATCTGCAACAATCCCTTAACCTCCTTCTCCATCCCCAGCTGCACAAATCTCTCAAAGAGAAGTAAAATAAACAATTGAAAAGGCACTGCCAATCAGCAAAGCAATATTCAGAGGTATTTTCAAAAGTCCTGTCAGTCCTATGTGCCTACCTAATCCAAACAATTTTAAGGCATTTTTAGCAACTAAATATTCAGATATAAACTTTCCAGACTATCACAGCATTTTCTTCATTCCTATACCCAGTGCAACCTGATGGAAGAAATAGCCATAAGATGTCCAGTCGAATACCTGCTGTCAGTCTTGGTCCCCTATACGAAAACATGAAGCACTAAGAACCAAACCTATGCTTTCTTTCTTTCTTTTCACTGTTTGTTTGGGTGTTTTAAGGTACAGTAGTATAGTAAAATCTGAAAAACTAAGCTTTTAAACAATCAGCTTTAACCAACTTATTTCAGTTGAAATAAGTTCAACTGAAGTTGAATGAAATTTCAGTTGAATAATTATCCAAACCAGATAATACTCATGTTTAATTATGTGAAACTCTTGAAATTAATCTGTTTTATTTTATAGAACTAATCCAAGAATGTTCAAAGACATCAGCCTCTCTTAGTGGCATAACATTAAGAAAAATGACTAGCATAAAGGAAATCAAGTCTGAGTGACAAAAGGCTGTCTTTAAAAAAGAAAAGTACATGGAGTCTTTTACATAAGAAATTTTAGAAGTTCTATTTTCCTCCATTTGAAATCTGATCACAGAGCTCCAAAGAAAAACTTACATAGACAGAGTAACAAACTAAATACATTCACTACTCAATTTAAGTCATCCATCACAGGCACCTGAATATTAGGTGTTTCTAGTTTCAATCTAAATTATCAGAAATAAGTGAAAATGTACAAAAAACCTCAAATAAAAAACTATGGGAGGTGCAAATATATAGATGATATGAGAATTGTTTCATTGAAAAAGACCCAAAAACCTTTTCTGCTTCCTCTTCCCCCTCAACACTTTTGACTGGAGCAGGAGACAGTGCTTTTAGCACATAAAAAAGCATTCAAATACGATGGAAATGTGGGATAACGTTTATCCCAACGTTACGCCCGTGACACAGACCAGCAAAGCCTGCAGAGAGGAAAAACAAAGATAATTACCTGGCAGGGTTTAGCCTTCTCTGAGAATTGCTGAGCAGACAAGGAGTCTATTTAAAAAGACAATTTTGATTTCTCTCCAAGAGCAAAACCAAGGAACACAAATCCAGCTGATTATAGATATGGCATAGCCAAATGGTTTCTTGAATGAAACAAAATCAGATTTTGTGGCCTGTACCTGTCACAGATTCCATCTTTGCTCTGAATAGTAACTAGGACAGGCTGTTGCACACTGGAAATTAAGGGTTGCATTTATAAATTAGTAAAGCAATTTCCCTTATATCACATTTTGAGAAGATGCTTAAACTCTCTTTACTTTACTCTCTTCATTTTGAAGTTTTACTTCAAAATGAGCACAAAGGCTTCCTTGATTTGTGAAACAAGTGAACAGTGCTCAGGTTTGCTATAGTCAAAACTTAGACCAGGAACCCTACATCACCAATTGCTACAGATTTTTCTAGTAACAAATCCTTAAAATATATTTCCCTAATACAAGTAAAAATGAGCACGAGCAAGCTAGCTTTATTTGAAAGAATTAAAAAAAATTAAAAGCAAGTATATTGCTACTTACATTTCCCAGTTCAATACCCAGAATAGCAGGAAGACATTTTCTGTGGGTAATTTTTTTTCTTTTTCCTGTTTCTGGTGGGTTTTTTTTGTTTATTAATCTGTTTTTATTTTGGGTTTTTTTAACATTGTGAGAAAAAGACACCTGACTCAAACCAACATAAATTCTTTTTTGCAGTCATGGGACACAAATGAAAATAGATTTTTTTTTTTTTTTTATATTGCCTTCTATTCCATAAATTGTCAATGAACAACCTTAGAGACAAATGGCATACCTGGAATAATCTTGGGTAAAGGCAGGTGGAGGCACCTGCATTGAGAACATAGACACATTTCTCTTCAGTTGAAAGCCAGCATTTAAATCTGGAACAGAGGTTCCTACTCAGATCAGCAGATAAAAAATAAAGAAATATTAAATACTCCCTTTTTGTTTGAACGTAGATACTTCTAGCGTCCATCTTCTCAGTAAAAGTCTTTTCCTGACTAAAGCCAACAGGAATCACCATTTTTTATGGCCATTTTTACAGCACCTGCATCAGTTGAAGAAGAGGGGAATGGTGCTATTACCAAGCATTGACCAGCCCAAAGCGGAAACACAACAGAAATATTTGAAAATCGACGTATTTAAAGAAAGGGTAATTTTTTTTTTTTATTGACCCTGTTTTGTGTTACTCACAAGGAACCTGAAAAATCTATCCTATCTTTTACATCAGTGCAAAAAGGTAGACATAGTAAAATATCTATGAAGCTATTTATAGCCCCTACTAACCCAGTTCAGACTGAGGACAGTGAGGAATACAACTGACCACTCCTCCAGCCAAAATTAGTTCTACAGCTGGCAATTCTAAAAGGCCATGTCATTATATCAGTTGAGCTATAAAATCTATCAGGTTGCAAACCCAGACTCCAGAAGGCAACAGCTAAGCCAGACTATAAATTTCCTATGCTCAGATAATTTTGATTACTTAGTTTTCAAATGTGCTGAGAATATATTCTTGTATAAATTATAGTTTATTTGAGAGAACACAAACTCTCATCATGTCAAGCATTTTTGATTGACCAGTTTGAGACAAATATTACAACCTTGAGGACACCAGGACAGCTGCAAATATCTAATTCTATAATTAGAATATAATTTCTATAATTCCACATATCATCAATGTGTTAAAGATAGTTTAAACACTGAGTCAACAACAGGGAGTTATCCTGACTGCCAAAGTCATCCACAGGTGGTGTCCACTAATCAGGAAGGCTGGAGAATGATGACACCTTCCCCAGCTCGCTCTCTGCACCTCTGTCCCACTGGGATGAGACAGTGCAGAGCATGTTTCCAGGCCACAGGAACTTTGTGGAAGGGTTTCTCCCTAACTCCTCAAGGCTTTATATCCCATACCAGGCTCTGGGCATGATCAAAGCTTTGGAGAATCTTTCTACAGAAATCTACATTTGGTGTAGTCAGAAAAATCTAAAAAAAAAACTCTATGTCTACAACATAATTAATTTCTAAAGCTTAAAAGAGCTCCTCTTAGTGTATAAATACAACAATAATAGACAGGGCTGACAACCTCCAGCCACCAGATGCCACTTTCCTAAGCACCCAGGAGAGAATAAGTATGAAGTTTTTGCAACCCATGAAACCACAGACAGTTGTCACACTGGGAAGCCAGACTGGAGACCAGGCTTCTCCTGCACTTGTTATGGCACATCTCTTAGGAACAGTCCTGTGCTTCCTCCCCCTCCAGAAGTTTCCTCCAGCTCAGTATGCTCAGGCACTGCCAGCAGAAGTTTTCAGGCTTACCTCACTTGCTCAGGTGCAGCTCTTTTAAGAAATACAAAATAGAATATACATGCATCTAATTCTGAGCCATTAGAACACCTATGCCATGCACCACAATCTGAAGGGCAGCTCCCAAAGAAAGGGTTCACCGCCAAACCTGCAGGTTGTACCATGCAAGGTCTTGGCAAAAATCTATTAAACTTTAAATATTTTGATTAAAACTTGGATAGAAAATATGTTACAACATTTCTGGCTATCACTGAGCTGGGAGGGGTTGCGGGCAACCTCAAGAGCAGGGTTAGATTTCACACTAATTTCAGAAACTGGATCAGAGTTATAATATCAACAGTATTCAATTCAATGGCAAAATTCAAATATTTCACTTCAAAAAAATGAAAACATAATATGAAATGTTAGCTACCTGGCTAAGCAGCAGTTGAAGCAGTGATGTTGTAGCAGCTCAAACTGAACAGAAGCCAAAAACTGAATGCCGGTGCAAAACTAGTAAATGTCAATCTGCAAAATTATTTTTCAAGTGTCATGGGAAAGACATGTGAAGTTTTCTGCTCTCCTGGCAATGAGGAGGCTCAGCTGAAACACTATTGGGTTGGGCCATTTCTCTGTGAGAAAGGCAGGGAGGCTGCAGAGAACCCCGAGGGAAGCCTTACGACTGACAAGATGTTTCACAGGCAGGATCTGGGAAAACAGACTAAGGCAACTGGATATCTTCAGTATAATGAGGACAAGAAAAAGAGAAGGAAGGGCTTAAAAATACAGTGTTTAAGAACACTATCTAGAATTTGTTGTAAAGCAAGCAACAAATAATTTCTTTCCATAAGAAGTAATTCAATTAATTTTCGCTAAGAAGGATTTCAATTGATTACAGGAGAAACTTATCATTCTAAATGTACAGGCAGAGACTGTGTCACTGCTTTTGCTAGAAGGGGAAATTGTCAGAAGGAAAATGAACAAATACTAATGCCAGAGTTCCAAGCTTGTGTAGTCAAACATACGAAGAATGAGAGCACTGGAGCCTCTCTGCAGATTTTCAAGTAAATAAAATTTTCATGAGCATATTTTTTCTGGGAAAATTGTTTCAGGAGAGTTCCAGTGAGGAATCTGCTGGAATGGATTTGGCCTGCTTGCAAAAACTCTGATGTGAAAATAAATGCTTTTTTCCCTGACATAGATTTGGTAACTTTTTGAGAACAAAATATTGTGCTTGTTGCTGCGAGGGGAGTGGGGGAAGGTCAACATCAAAGAACAGCAAAGACAAATACTGCATCAAAAATCTCAATCTTCAGAGATTCCTTTAGCACAGTATTTATAAAACAAAAACAGCTAACAAAACACAATTATACAATAGACTTGGAAAGAAAGCTGTCATTTTGCCAAGTGACACACGAGATCCTTTTGCTAACAGGATAAATCGGTGACACATATAGTTTAATAGTTCAAGAACAACTGCATATTTCTTTTTAAAGGTACAGCGCCATGAAAATATATTATATAATGAAATTGCTATTTTCTACTTTTAAAAGAGAAATTTAACTGCTTCCAGGTAATGACATAACTACACGTTCATACCTGTACACCTGCCACTACACATATTCCCTTCTGGGAAAAAAAAAAAAAGAAAAAAAAAAGAAAAAAAAAGAAAAGGACAAATAAATTAAAATTAGAATGAAAACACATTGTGGAAGTGTTCATCACCAAACTCATGTTTAATAAAGAAGAAATGAATAAATGCAGAAATAGATATTTTATAAAACAGAAATAAATGCTTTTCCTCCCTGAGCAATTGATTCATTGTTGAAAATGTAAGATAAATGGTGGGGGAGCATAGTCTAGGGGTATTTTAGAAATACTTAGAGAAAACAGATGGAAAAATGGTTTTTGGCAGGTGGCTGTGATTCTAGATGTAGACAGATGATAAGGGGAAAATAAACATTCTAGAAGAGCAAATGGACATCTCCTTCAAATGCACCTGTGCTCACCTGGGACAAGAACTCTGCTGCTGCTGTTGGCACTTGTCATCAAAAGCACTGCTGTTGATAGTGTCCAAGGAAACTAAATTCTGTGCCCTCTTCAGAAGATCTCATGCTCCATTTAGACATATTATTATTTCCTAGAAATTAATAATAATTTCCAGAGTGGAAAAAAACCCACGATGAGTAGGATTTTTTGTCCTGAACTTCCACTTAAAATAGGGGATTTCATACTCACTTTGCACCCATCACAGACCTAGAAAAATCAAGTGGCAAAATTTTTGACTTAGAAAAAGTCAATGGAAAACAAAATGGTTCTCAACTAAAACAAGGATATCAAGCATGATGAAGTTACAGATCAAAGGACATCATGTGTTCTGGTAAAATTTGCTTCTCTAGCCTAAACTGGCCACAACAGTGTTACTACCTGAAAATGTACATAAATTTTAAATGAACTGAAAGACATTTAAATCTATACAAATGTGACTTACAGACCTTTTCCCTAGAAAGACCAATGACACAAAAATACAGAATAAGCATCTAAGAGAGGGAGTTTTGCATCTATTGGTTTAGGGAGGGGGAATCTGGAAGGTGGGGGCTTGGTTTCTGGTTTGTTGGTTTTAATTCCAGGTTCTACAGTAGTGTAAAGGATTATACCAGATGCAATAATTACAACCTCTTCCAAGATATTACTGTCTATCCTATATTAATACAGACTTCAAAGACTACTTTAATGATGCCACACATCTGGCCAGTTTCCATAGTACTATAGGCAGCAGGATAAAGCTCTCTAAAGACAGTATTTAACAGGCAAATAAATGACTTGATGACAGGGCTTAATATGCAGATTTCTAAAGCTTGCAGATTGTTAATGCCCAAAATCTAGCCTTAAATGAAAATAAAACATTGGCCTCATTTTGGATTTCCCAAATCCATGGACAAATAATTCCAATCTTTCCCAAGCACAAAGCATTTAGAGAAGGGGTTGTTGCTACTGTGGAATAAAGATTTTTATTCTGTGCAGCATTATTTGAGGTTTTTCTCTTCAAAAATGTCTATAAATGAATTTTGTTTCAAGGTTTTGCAAAAAATTTACAATCAAACACAGGCAGTTCTGCTAAACAACAACCAAACAAACCATCACCCAAACAATAGCTCTGTAAAATACCTTCAAGAACCTAAGTTAAATTAAACAATTCAATTTTGACAATCCACTTAAATTACCGAACCCCCCCCATATTTTTTTTGTTTAAAAGATGGCACCATTATGATTTGGTTAATCTCATAGTGTGTTTGTAAGCTGTTCATGTAAAACCTCTAGTAAAAATGCAGCCAGTGATGGATGAAACAGGTCTAATTACATATCTCTTTGTAGGTTTGTCAAATGCATAAATATTACACAAAGAAAATGGCTGTGTGATAAATTATAGCAAATTACTATAATAAAAAAAAGTTTACTTTTGTTTTTGATAATCAGTAAATTAATTGTGTTTGTTGCCAATTTAAAATGTATAATTAGTACTACATCTGTGTCATTTAAATCAGCTAAGCAATTCTCATTGTATCATTACTGGAGGAATCTAAAGTCTACTTAATGTATTAATGATTCACAACAGGGAAGAATTCTCATTAGTGGAAACTTTTGCATAGTCAATAACCAAGAAAATTAGTAAATAAATAAATGAGTTTTCCACTAGCCTATGAATTCCATGTAGGCTAATAAATACTTGGTAGAAGGGTAAACCTCTCAAAAAAATAAATTAGATATATATCAAGGGTGGATGTTTGCAAAAGCTGCAGACACAAATGTTTTTAAACATTTAATGGAAATTTTGAAAAATTAAACAGATAACTAACATGTTAATAATTATAAACTAGGCAGAATACAATGGTTTTACCTGTCCTTGCCACCAAATCAGTCATGCATTTAAGTCTGGTTGAAAATCATACAGATTAGCAGAATTTCAAGGATTCAAGCTGTTCATAATATTCTGCTTACAAAACTGAGGAAGGAGTGAGCAGTGAAGCACACAAATACAATATTTCAGTGCACCAAGACAGCCCTACCTGCAAATCTCAGCAGGAACATGGCTGGGAAGAGGTTGCTCACTGAGGGTGCAAGCGATGACCACAGACCACCTTATATTTGGCCAGCACCACTTTCTTGCCCCTTTGCAAAATAGGCAAATTCATGCAAGTCCCATAATCACAGAATGTGCTGAGTTGGAAGGGCCCCACAAGGATCATCAAGTCCAGCTCCTGGCCCTGGACAGGACAGGCCAAGAATCCTGTGGAACCGAGGATCTGCTTTCACCTGGTGTGTAAGGACAGACAGAAGCCCTTTGTCAGCTCAAATGGCTCAAGGGCCACTTGAATGGGGGCCTCACTGTCACCTTTAATGTGTGCCATAAAAGAAATCATAGCATTGCAGAAATCAATCAACTTATCCAACTATTTCAAACTGCTACACTCTTAACCTGGTTCCAAGTACCTTTCTGTATTAGTTACTCTAGGTGCTTTTTAGGATCCTAAAGGGCATAAATAAATGAAAAAAAAAAAAGTACAACCAAATATAGACATTGGTTTCTGTGCCTCTCTAAAATAAGATTTATGGTCATTTAGGTTTGCAACTTTTGAATTCTGACACAAGACTAGACACAAGACTGGAAGATCTAGAACTTTATCAATCTTCTCTGCATCTTGTACTGTTTCTTTCTAAAAAATAGCACTCTTGACAAAGAGAAAAAAAAAAATCATAGAATTTCTGGTTTGAGCAATCACTGTCCTGATCTTTAAATACATGTATCTATCTTCAGCAAGCCAAGAGAATCATTTCAATAAAACTGATCCATCTACACAGCTGAAAATCCAGGAGTTTGGCTTCTAAAGAATGGGAAAAGTGAGTATAGTTTAATCTCATTGAAAATAAACATTAAAAAAAAAAAAAAAAAAAAAAAAAATTTGGTTGGTTTTTTTTTCTAAAATTTCCAAGTCTAGTTAAAAGTTAGCAGATCTGGAAACAAAGACTACAGTGAAAATAATAACTGAAAAACCCAACAAAACAACTCTGCAATTTTAATTTACTAAATGTAAGTGTGATAGTAGTCTTTCCAAACCCTGTTGTCTCAAATTATTCTTGGCAAACATTAAACATTTCCCTTTTCTTTACCAAGTAGTATAGAATCATTTAGGGCACTGAAATGAACATGAAAAGTTAGATTATTGCACACAGATGAAAAAAATTACCATGTGAGTAAACCACTACAAATGATTCCCTTAGTTCTCTAATTTACTTCATGAGAAAAGCCAGAGATTAAAGCAAATATTTGTGGAATGGATCACATCTTCAAAGACTAGAAATAGGTTGTGATAAATACAAACAAAATCAGTCTTTTCTTTCAGGCTAGAGCAGGAAATTAAATACTGTTCCATTTCCCTCAAAAACTGAGGAAAGAAATTGCTAGAGAAACTGGAGCAGTTTTTGCACCTCATGCCAATTTCAATGACCAGACCCCAAGTTAGGAGGGGTGTTCTGACTGAGGTAAGGGATTTGGGGTCAAAATCTAAGGTCACTTCAGCAGGATGAAGGTTGCCATAGAAAACAGAACAAGAAAAATCAGGGTCCCCTTGTAAAAGAAGCCAGGACCAACTCTGGAGGAAGATGTTGGCTGGTTTGTTCTTTCGTTGAAATGCTGTGTGGATGTGTGTTTATATGCTGTAAGTTTATTTTTATGTTTAGAAGGAATAAAACTGGAAACAACTTTGAAGACTCCTTCAGGTCTTCTAACGCAAAATATTTATCTTTCAAACTACCATTAGGACATTTATTAATAAAAAAATAAATTTAAGAAATGCTTACAAGACAAAGCTTGTGTTTTGAAAGAGCCCACTTTCTCCCCGGAGTAACGTGCAATTCCTATAAGGAATCAAGTGCAATGCTTTTCTCAAGGGCCTTTTGAGTGGATTATTTATTGCTGTTTCCTGTTCCAGTTTTTATGGGCAGGTCAAGTGCCAGAGTGTTGCTCTGCTCTGTCTGCCAAGAACGATAAAAGCTGGACTCCAGTGTGACAACAGGACCATATCTAATTATTAAAGCAAGCATTGCATGGATTGCAGAGGGGTCTCCCCGCCAACCCACTCACCCCTGATTTTACTAATCTAACAGACAAAATCTTCATGGAACAGTAAACAGTGGGACCAACAGCAATACTTATTTATAATGGATTCTTTTCAAATTTCATTTTTCAAATTTTCTTTTTCCTTTCTTTTTTAAAGAAAAGTAAATAAATACAAAAGGATGTATTCTGTCTTCCAATTCAATCACATAGTGGCAATGGGGACTAAAGACCTCTTTCACAGCCATGAGCGAGTCGCAGTCATGCTGCTCTACTTGAATCCCCCACGCTGTGCTGTCAGTGACCTTAGTGGTGACCTGAAGTAATGGTTATACTTCTTCTTTTTTTTGTCCTTAGGAGTAACAATTCAGCCTCTGTATTCTAGGCATTAGTTCTGTGCTTCCAGAACTGAACAGAGACCAATCATTATACCAGTGAGCATTTGTTACATCATCTTACACAGTCAGAGTTTCAAAGCAAGTTCATTTGAAGACAGACACAACATGTACAACCCATGATTTACTTAAGGTGTCAATGGCAGGGGTAAATTTATTTTCCTTCAGCACAGCAGTAAAGTGGATCACTTGCTTCCCATTGTAATCAGTTCCACAAATGGGAGGCTTTTGAAGATATTCACTTATTAAATCAGAGCTTTTTTGGAAGAACATCAACTACTCCAGACAACATTCAGTCCTATACTATATCATGAAAATTGTCATACATATTTACAATTGAAATGAAGACAAAACAAACAAACAAACAAAAAAAACCCAACAAAAAAACCAAAACAAATGCAAATAAAACAGAAGCCTTGCAAAATTTAAAAAGACTTCAGAGTCTCAAAGTTTTTATAATATTGTCATCTCTTTACACTTCTGGGCTTTTCATTAATTCTGTCCTTCTTTTGGAAGTTCAGAAAAAAAGTAAACTAAAAATGTATATGTATGAATATGGTTTAAAACATCTAATCCTTCATGTTGGATGAAAGCAAGCTGAACTTCTGCAGATGTTAATGAAGATTTAACTGGGAGGCAGGTAAATAAAAATACATAAAAAGCATATGGAATGGTGCAACAGTAAACACAATAAGAGCTTGATGCAGATCTGGACACAATAGAATTTAATCTTTTTTACACTCATATGATTCCCAAAAAAAGTGAACTCAACCATTTGAGATTTAATACATGTAGCTTATATTTGTTGACCAAACCATGGCCTGAAAATAGCAATAAAGACTATATTCTTTGTATCAAAATGGTACCCCTTATGCATAACTTTTTGGCTATTAAAAATTGATGTACTAAACAAACTAAATGTTAAAGCAGGATAAGAAGATACTACTCTTTCATGTGTGAAAGGCTACATTAGCTCAGAAACAGAGAAGAAACTGTCTTTAGAAATACTTCAGTGGATGCTATTAGGACATCAGAGGTAAAAAGCATGAGTACTTTGTGGATCTGAATATAAAAGGCCATATTCAAAGTTACAGAGAAGGAAACTGGGCAGAAAAATCAGGATAGGAGCTGAGTCTGTACCATTGATGCTCTGTGTCATTTTCAATTTGTATTTCACAAACAAACTAAAAATAATAAGAATGTAAATGTTGCTTCTAAGCACAGGAATTCAGGAAAGTGAAGTAAGACTGCAATATGTAATAAAAATCAAATATAAATCATATCTTTGAATTGGAAGACAAAGAGTGCTGAGTTACTACTTGGCAATAACCACAATAACTAAAATTGTGGTAGGTTTCCTCAGCAGAGAGTGTTCTTGAAACACTACCCTGGAAAACAGTAGTTTGCATATTGCAGAAATAAGTGGGTATTTTTTTCCAGAATGAAGTAGCACATTTACAAATATTTTTGTGCTTTATTTCTTTAATATCTTGTTCATTAATAACCTCAACTCTGTGCTTGACCAGGAAGGAGAATGCATGCTTCATCTTTATTCTCTTTAAATATTCCAAACGATAAGCTAAAGTGAGTTGTTTTCTAGCTACTGGCATAAAATGAGTAAAAAAAAAAGTTACACAACTAACTACAAAAAAACACTTACCCAGGAGTCAAGAAAAGAGGGGAACTTGGCAAGCAAGATTAGTAGCTGGCAAAGTTGAAGTTGAGATCCTTCCTTTTTTTCTTATCTGCTAGGTGCTGACAAGATGTGTGTGATGCCAGTGACCACATAAAAGTGATCTTTTACCTGGAGTGTTACAAGAGATCAAGGCCTCCAAATGGCAAAATGGGATGATAGCTTTGTAGTCAGACAAAAGGCCATGTACTCTGGCACAGCGGAAGGCAACTAGTTAAGAAAAATAAGGCAAGGAGGAGTCGAGTGTTGGTTTGACAGAGCACTGTAACCATCAGTGCTGCCTTGCTCAGAGCCAGCTGGGCCTGCAACACGACAGGACGAGTGCCACTGTGCATGGCCATCTGGAAGGGTGCCATTTATGGGGAAGATGAGTTAAAATCAGACTGGTGACAGAAAAGAGCTATCAGGGGAAGCAGGGGAGCTGTGGGACTCTTTTCTGGGAGGCCTCTGCAGGACCACAGCTTGCTTAAACCCAACAAAATAAAAGCTGGCAGTACCTGAGAGCACTTTGTATTCCTACACTGAGGGTAAATACCAGGCAGAGACAGACAAGAACTAAAAAGTAGCTGGGCTTAAACACCCTAAAGATGTCTCAGGTAGAACTCTATAAAGCCCAAGTAGCCCAAGGGCCACTGTGACATCTGCCAAAAACACCTCTTCTCTTAAAATTGCACTTAAGCTAAATAAGTAAATAAAGCCTGCCATGTACTTCTGCTACAGGATTACTTTTTTAAACAGTTGGTTAGTCAAGATAAACCTGAAATTCAAGCACCCAGACAGTTTTCATCTCGGAAGAAGTAGTTTGGTCTTAATGGGCCAAACATCCTTGAGTTTAAGAAAAATACTGCTTCTTTACCCAATTACTGTATTTAATGCCCAGTATAGCAATGAACTTCTCTCAGAATTTATGTGAAAATAAGTATGTTTTCATCACCCAGTTAGGCAGACTTCTTTAAAGGTAAGAATCACTATGAGGAAATAGACCCTCTTTTATGGTAGGAAAACCTAAACCCCTAAAATTTAAGGTGACCTTGTAATTTGTAAAGTGTGCTTGCCTGCTATGATAAATTATAGAGCAGATAACATGAGACAGCATTGCTTAATTTCATTTACGGCCATCTTGGTCCAGAAATGCTTGATTTCAAAATATCCTTGTTTCCAATTCAAAGATGAAACATCTATGTGGACAAAAAACAATTTCTAAAACAGAAGTGATAAAACATGATATTTGATTTTCTTTTGTCACAATTAATAGATCAAAAAAGACCAACTGAGCTACCTAATATATCTCCCTTTACTTTTTGGTTCATTCCCTATATGCATCCAAGGTGATTTTTCCAGTCTAGCTATTAATGTCACCAGCAATATGAACTTTCACCACTTCTCTTGGAAAGTACGTCATGGTCTGATAAAACCTTTAATGGCATGATAATTTAGAGCAGACATCAGGAAAAGTAGATTTCATTTCAGAGTCATCTTATTGCACCTCACCCTCAGCTATTTATCTTCCTCCATAACATTTTCTATACTCAGAGATGGTGTGCATCATCTTGTCCTGTTTAGGTAACTAAATTGCATTTCGGGGCCTGGATTTTTCATGTGGTTTGTAGCTGGTTTCTACAGAAAGTGGAGAAAGCAAGGAGCAGTAAACAACAGGCTGCTCCAGCTCTTTTGGAACACAGATGCTGAAGCATCTTTGAACAGTGGTGACATGAGTGCACCTGGAGTGGATGCCCACTGAAGGCTGGATTGCAAGAGTTGATCCCTACACACATCCAGAGAACAAGAACTATACAAAAGAATTATATTTACAGGGTTCACACAAAAGCCCTTTTACAAAAGGGCTTTTGTGTGAAACCTGTAAATTGCTGATGTGCCACTAACCAGTGTGCCAGTGAGTACACGGAGCCTGACTGTCAGTTTTGTAAGCACAAGAAGGCATTAAATACAACACAGGTAACTTGTGTGTAGTGCATGCATGAGCACATGTGTAGATATATTTGAGATCTTAATGCAACACAAACCTGAAACTAGAAACATGTATTGCAATGCCAGCCAGCAGTGAACTGTGCAAAATAAGTGAAGTGAAGCAGTTCTGTGATGTGCCTGTACACAAGGCTACACAGACTTTGTGGTTCTGCATTATAGAGCCTGCCACAAAATCTACCCCAGTCAGGAAACTGTGTTCCAGAGTCTAGAAGATGATTTAGTATTTTAAAATACAAACTATGTTTCCCAGCTCTTTCCAGTGACCAAGACAGTTTAAGGCAGTTCTTGTTCCACTAGTAGCTCAGTGCACTGGGTGGGTATGTTTGTTTGCATGGCTGTGCTGCAAAACCAATCAAGTAATTGGTGTGGGTGAAAAAGAAAATCCAAAAAGATCTTTTTTCCTCTGCTCCATAGGGTTACTTTTTCAGCCAGATCTGTTCTTTTACTAAAGCCAGGAGACAGCAGCTACAATGAAAAAGCAGAGATGAGCTGCCAAAGCAAAGGCTGCTTAAGTGTTGCTGCTGTGTGTGTGTATCAGATTTGTAGATAAAAATATATGTATGCTGATATATATAAATATATCTGTGTAGGAATGTGTGATATGCATATAAATGCATGTGTGTATATATATATATATATATATATATATATATATATATATATATTTATGTACAAATTTACACACAGTATGAAAAAACTATTCTAAACCAATTTCTAAGGTCCCCTAGTCTTAACATTTGCACTGTGACAGACATTTACCTCATTAGCTCTTCAGGCTCATCCCCTTCCCACTGTTTTTCCTTGTTCCCAATCATCACATTTTTTGAAGAAACTCGATATGTTTGCTATCAAACTTTACAAAGTTGTTGATGAAGTCTGGAGAGGAAACAAAAATAATTATACAGTGCTTTATCTACATATTAAAAAGGTAAAACAAACAAACCCCACCCAAACGTTTTGCCTGTGAGAATAAGGAAAATCTTAGATGATTCCTATTCAGGTCAACATGCTTACAAAATATCTGACAATGTCATCCTGACCTCTACTGGAAACCCTCAGCATTTACAAGATTAAATTGTGGAACATCAGCAAATCCAGAACGAATAATTTAAAGACATAACAAGTACTTCCCAGTATCTTTTCTACATTAATTACAAGACACTACAGGTAATAGTAGCAGAGAGCTGCAATACTACTAGCAACTAAAGAGGATGCAAAACCAAAGCACTTTGTAATGTTCCAGCTGTTCAGCTGTTGCACTCACTTTTAATCTGATCATTTATCTGTATTCATTTCCAAATGTCCATCAAGGTAATGAAAAAGTAAGTCACAATAGGTACAAACATTCCCATCATATCATGAGTTCCTAAAGCCCTTAGTGTTTAGATGATTAATCTGAAGTTCAAAGTGGCATTCAGAAACAGGCAAGAAACTTACCAACTGCTAAAATCTCAGGTACTTACAGAAAGAATTATTAACCCTTCCAGATTCGTACCAGAAATCACAAATGCAGCACAATGACAAATCCTGGAAGATGTTAGAAAACTTAGCGCCTGGAAACTGTAATTGAAATGTGTAGTTCTGCATTTCAGTGCAATCACATCATTTGCTAAAACATTAGGAGTAACATCAAACCTCCTGGAATGGCTGCATTTAGGCTCTCTACTTTTCTCAATACATAAAAGCAATTTAAGCCTCTGAGAGGCTCGTAAAACTTTTCCAGTATTTTGAGCTATTTTGGTGTCTGTTAAAGCAAATGCTATAGGTGAGATAGAATTGTTCTACTCTGCTTGTATCAGACACATAGAAAGCCAGAGCTCATCATTCCAGCTGGGACTGCTCTTGCAAAATCAGTACACACCAGGGGACATCTCAGCTGGTGCAACCCACGGCAGCTCCAGGGACCCACAAGGAGACAGACACCCAAGGTAGATGTAAGTCCTGTGAGGAGCAGCTGAGGGAGCTGGGATTGTTCTGCCTGGAGGAGTCATCTCAGGGACACCTTATCACTCTCCACAAATACCTGAAAAGCGGGTGTAGAGAGATGAGGGTCACTCTCTTCTCCCAGGCAGCCAGCGACAGGAAAAGAGGACATGGCCTCAAGCTGCACCAGGGATGGTTGAGGTTTGACACCAGGAGGCATTTCTTCCAGCAGAAATGATTGCTAAATATTGAAATGAGCTGCCCTGGGAGGTAGGGGAGTCATCCTTCAATGGAGGTGTACAAGAAATTACTGGACACAGCACCTGGTCTCGTTGATAATCAACCTTTGATTGATTTCTCGTTGGAAATCAATCAAAGGTTGAACCAAATGATCCTGGAGATTCTTTTCCAACATAAATGATTCTGTAACTGTGAGCAGCAGCAGAGGGAAGATCCTGCAGAAATGCACACACTGAGCAGCTGAAACCAGCCCCCAGCCACACAGGAGGTGTGTACTCTGCACATCCTCAATCAAAGACCCCTGAAGCCATCTGGACCGTGCAAGAACACAAAGTCTGGACACAGCACTGTAAATAGGGCTGTTAGAAAAACTATGGCTTGGCCTGCTGCAGAAACCAAAGCTTTGGCAGAGAGCAAGAACCTTTCTGGTAGGGGCATTTGACAAGAAGAGCATTGAAACCAGCATCATTTTAACAGAATGGAATGACTGGATGTAACCTGATATTTAAATGGTGCAAGCTCATATCAGTGCATATCCAAATGTTGCATATTCTCCCACAGAAAAATCTGGCACTTTGGAGCTTTGTTGGGGGGGATTGCCTTCCTACCCTTGCAACTTAAGGAGCATCTCACATGCCAGCTTTCTTCTTACATAACAGAAGGCGATAAAGCTGCTTGTCACAAATCAGTTATGGAAGAACACAAGCTTACTAAATGCACCTTCAAATCAAGGGCAGGATTCTCCCTCAGTACTAGATCAAAAGTTATATTTCAGCTCTAATAAGAAGAAGCCTTATTTATTGGTGGCTGGGGCATAGGGCCAAGAAATCTTCTGTGTTGCAAATCTGTAGCATACCAAATTCTTTACAGTTTTGAATAAGTCTGTGGCTCCATTTCTCCATCATATAAATAGGGATTATGGTATTTTATTCCCTAAGTCTCAGTATTATATATATAGTCCTTTTATAGTTTTCTATTTAACAGGCTCCTACACTGCAGGTTCTGCCATTTAAATCTGGAAATTTTCAGATTTCATTGAAAAGAAAGCATGGGGAAAGATGTGAAATAGAAAAATAAAGTGATTTTTACATTAGAATAACACAGCTTCAGGTCTGATGGGTTATATAAAAATATCCATAAGGGAGAATCAGAGAGATCCTTGTTTCTCCAACTGGCTTAGCAATAGGGGAAAACCAAACATCTCCCCAAATTATAGGAAACAAGGAAAGATATTCAGACTTAATTCTTTCTATATCTGTTAGCTTCATACACAACAGCTATTTCTCACAGAAAATCATGCCTTCAGAAACCCACAGCACTCCATGCCCAAGGATACGGCTTGCTTGGCGTGCTCCTCCCCACCATGCTCCAGAGGGAGTGATTCCTGTGGGAACCCACTGGGAAACAACAAAGCCAAATACTGGCCTTTGAGGGAAGAGCAGGCCCACTGTGGCTCTCCATGGAGCCACACATCACTCCAGAGGGCACCATGGACAAGTATTAGTGCTGAGGGGAAGGAATACACCCAGGAGCAGCTTCGGTGCTGCACCAAAGGTTCCAGGGCAGGTTCCCAGTGTGCATCCATGGCCACATAGCCGGCATTCCTGGCAAGCCAGACAACAAGAGAGGCTTTCCAGTTTCCACCCATTGATAAATAAACTGGCTTTCCAGTTTCCACCTAATGTTCCACCCAAGTCTCCAAGGAGACTTGGAGCCAAGCATGACTTTCCCAAAGGACCTGCATGGTGATACACTAATGTCAGAGCTGGAGACGGGGATCTGGAAGATCTGGGACAGAGGTCCAGTGCAAGCCAGACACACAAGTTATGCCCAGATGCCAGTTAGGCACCAGATTTCCAGCTGAGTACAAGTAGGTGCTAAATCCATATGTTTTTAATATCAAGCATGTTTGTGGTGATACCTTTCACACTTTATTACTTGAAGCCTATCCAAGCATTCCCATGATTGACAATCTGGTATCCTCATAAAGGAGAGGGACCACCTCTCCTTATCCTCATAAAGAGAGGGACCACCTCTCACAGCATCCATGTCCCATTTCAGACTTTGCATGTTGAATAATCTTGAAAATATACATGCAGTAAAATTATACAGCATGCAGCAAATAGAAGGAAGGAAAAAACCTTTCAAGCCTCAGACCAATTTTGCACTATTTCTTGAACTGAAGCAGTTTCTCCCCTGAAAAGTTACAAATCCAGTGGAAGTGTTTGATAAGGAGAAAGTGATAAGAAGGAAGAGAAGTGATGGCCAAAGCTCCCATTTGGAGACAGAAGCTCAGGAGACTGACAGTGCTGCAACAGTCTCTATTTATAAACATGATGCAGCCAGCTCACTGCACATGGGGATTGTGAGAAAAGTCAGAAGGATAGGTATTCTACAGGAGCAAAGAACAAAAGAGTGAACATACAACTGAAGAGAAGATTATTAGGAAGTAATGCCTTTCTCTGACTATACACATCACACACAATTCCTGCTACTAATTATGATACCAGCATGAAAGTTATTCCCACTATTATGTCAAAAATACATATTTAATATCAAATAGATTAATACAAAGACTTTTGAGGCCTAAAAAAACATTTCAAAATCATGTCTTTTTTTTTTTTTTTCCAAGGCTGGGGTATTTCAGTGACTTTTATTTTTTATTTTTAACAGTAAGATCACGGCAAGGTACAAATAAAAGTTCTAGACCAGAACAGCTTAATCAAACAGTACTATTTATACTTTAAATACAAGCAACAAACAACTTTAAAAAGGAACAGTAGATAATATTTAAATGTGAAAAGTTTCTTTCAAGATAAAACAGTAAGATCCAAAGCTGGAAGCCAAGCCACAATTCCTTATGTACCAGCTGCTTAAATAAGATGGAGGTTATGGCCTGGAGTAGTCCTCTACCAGTAGGACTCCCAAACATAAAAAAATATTTTCCAAAAACCCACTGATCATGCCATAGATTTAAACTACATGGAAAACAAAGGGTACACAGAGATGCCTTGAACTACACACTGAAACTCAGAGAGGTTTTCCCACCTCTGCCAAAGATTTCTTATATTACCTTTTTAAAATCAAAAACAAGCAGATTTCCCAATATCCAAAACTCAAAATCTTCAGCCAGCATCTTCAATTCTTTTCAGTAATTATTTGGTAATTGAAATACAGAGAAGATATATATATAAGGAGCCTACTGTGATGGGGAAACTTAAGTATGAGTGTTCAGAATCTGAAACTCTAAAATTTTAATCATCTGAACTCCTTGTGTTGAGGCCATGAAAATCTCCCTGCATGTATTTTCTATTTTTTTTTCTGAGTTTGATTCTACTCTCTCTGCAAAATAAGCAGTACTATTCTTTTTTCATCTCAGAGTCTTGTGTAATGATACAATAAAAAAATCAAGTTTTGCCTCTTTCCACATAAAGTGAATCAGCAGAACCATAGCTGTAGGTGGAGTTTTCAAGCACAACTACAATAAAAATAGCACTCTAGTAATTTCTGTTTATAACTTTTTCTTAAGTGTCTCTAAGTTTGAAGGAAGTCATATAAGGCATGTAGTAAGCCAAAATGTTTTGACAGTAGTCATTGATAAACTCCATCTAAGCACAAAAGATGAATAATTTGTAACTGACTACAGAATATATCTTTTAGACAATACCTATACAAGGAACTGCCTTGCAGAGGAGAACAAAAGGCTTTCTAAATATAGCTGAACTTAGATGTAGATCACAGGAGAGAGCATATGATAAGCTGTAAGAGCATTCAAGGTAAGCACAAAATGGTCCTAAGAGCAAATCTGTGAGCAACACAACACTGTCAGTGCTCAAATTGTTTCAAGTGGACAGTCTTGCCTATTATTTCTACATAATGCTATTACACACATAATAGCCACCCTTCCCTGATGTATATTATATTTAAACATGTGCTACTGTATTTGCAGCACCTGCTTCCTCCTCAGGAGGAATAAGGATAGGTAGCTTCTAATAAAATTGACTACAGGAAAATGATTCAATCTTTCTAATTTTTTCATAAAAATAATAAAAAAACAAAATCATATGCAAAATCATACTTATACATAACACCAAGTTACGCAACTATGGAAGAAACAAAACAAACAAAAAGAAAACAAACAAAAAGACCCAAAATCAGCTGCACCATAACTAGATTTTCCTTTTTTTTTTTCCTCTTGAGTCAGCATCTCCTCCTCACAACTTTCCACATAAAAGCTGTAGGATCATTTTTGCAGTATCATTATGCTTCTTCCCCTTGCTCTCCTACAATAAGGAACTCAAGGAAATATCAATCAAGATACCACCTTTCAAAATATATTTTCATGTCTGAATTTGCATGTACTGTAATCTTCAGAAACAGAGACCTGCCAAAAATGAATCTTCAATATGTACACATAAATCCAAGCAGGGAAACCATCATCAAATCTGAAACTGCAAGCCAGCTCTGGAAGAAAGCAATCTCTCCCAAGCCTTTTTGAACACTCAGGTGCATGATTTTTTTTTTTTTTTTCAGACCATTCTGATCATCTTTCAGAAGTTCAGCTCGCTTTGGCTCACGAGTGCTATCAAGTGGGACCTTAAGGCATTTTCAGTGGGGTTGAAAGTACATGGGAAGCAAACAGATCAGAGAGCACTGTACAGAGAATGTTAAGGGTAAATTGCATTCATGTCACAAAGCGTTTTCACTTTTTTAAGGAATCTAAGCTCCAGGCATTTTGCTGTCACTAAAATAAAAGATTTTTTCCTGAACATCACATTTGAAGAACAGGATGTTAAAAAAGCACATTACAAAACAGCATCAACAGCCACTACAATTTTTTTTCAAATCTGAGGGTGAGGGGCAATACTATCTATTGCAGATCACATAAACCATATGAAAAAAAAAACATACAAAAAACCCTCTTTAAATTGTGTGGAGCTGCAGAAACAAGGGTAAGTTTGGTGAATTATAAGTTGGGTTTTACGACTGTGCAGTTTGTGCTTGTGTCTCCTTTCCCACCTGCCCTTTCAGTTCCTGGACAACTGAGCAAACACATTTTATTTACCGTCTAAATTGTCCTCCTACTGAGAAGGACAACATTGCACCTCTCAGCACAGCAAGATCAGTATATTATTTATAGTCCAATTTTAATTATTTAATTTTTCATAAACCACTAAGAAAAAACACTAACCAAAAATACAAGCAACTTAATTGTCCCAATTTCTCCTTGTGCACACTTGGGAGGGAAATTCCCTGAGGTCTACCACCTGAGGAATAAAAAAAGTTAATGCTACTCCCCAAAAAGAAGAGCTTGTGTGGAGGCTATCTGAAAAGCATGATGTTATATCACTGTCACAGACTAGTACTCAATGGTCTCTGAACTGTTTAGGATAAACTAAAATTCACTTCACCCAGATAGCTCTAAAATGCATGCACCTACTACTAGACGGACAATAATTTTTTGTTACAGAAGTAGAGTTATGCAATCAGCTCTGTTGTGGAGAGCCACCTTTTATGTAACTAAATCAAATCCTCAATCAATCATCCACAAAAATAAATTAAGACCCCTTTTCCAAACTCCAGAAGAATATTCATTTTCTTCTGTTTTGTTTTTATGAGAGCACAGAGCGTCTTAATGTATAGATAAGAGGAGTAATACTAACCCTGTTTTACCCATAAGCTCCAAAATAAATCTATTAAAGCTTCAACAAAAATGTTTGTCTCAATCTTTGTGAAATAGAAATTAAAAATATATTAACTAAATACTGCTGAACAATACTTAAGAAAGCAAGCAGAGAAGCTTCCAGTAAATAATGAAAGCATCAAACAATTGACAAGTTTTTCTACATTTAAACCAGAATAACGTCCCCTTTCTTCTGTGTCTCTGCTTCAGTATAGTTTTAAAACTAAATGGAGTATTTTAAATGACACTAAAATCCAACTGATTTATGAAACACAGTATAAACAACATCATCTTGAACAGGCCAGCACTAAAACATCTCATGGTGACTGGTTTGTGTCATTTACATTTTCCCCTTTCAGGGGAACAAAGATTTACAGGGCTTCATTTGAGTACTAACTTTGAGTACAGAGACAAAGTGGCTTAAGTGCCTTGTCCTGAATGGATGAATATTGAAACCCTTTCAACACAGCAAAGGCTTGCAGTACGTACAACATTTACAATTACGAATGACCAATTATCTGCTAATTAAACATAAATGGCATTGCATACTAACCAATGGCTGTATTGGGGTACCACAACATTTCTTTATTCTTAATGTTAATTACTGCAAGCTTAATGTAAGGCTGAGGAGGCAAAGTTTGAATATTGGTGTGTAACTACTTACAACTGAGTAACAGGAAGTGCTGAGACTGAAGGAAAAAACACAGCTCTCCAATCTTATGTCTCACCTGGACATTAGATATTTTAATCAGAATTTCAAGAAAGTATGTATATTCTCTGGGGATCCAAAGCCGAAAAATTACGTCCACAACTTTTCCTTGAGTTTTTTCTTGTGGCTTTCCGGCTAATTGGTCCTTTTGATATCTCATCTCTTATCTCTTGCTTTTTCCTTCTAACAAACTTGGAAATTTCCATGAAATTTATAGTAAAACCAAGATAGACCAGAGAGGGTGCAACAGGTAGATAATATAGTTACTATAGAACTCTACACATTCTATAGTAAAGAGAAAGATGGATTTGAAAATGCAAGGAAAGCTGCCAGATGCCTTGGCACAGTTTTATTGTGAAATTTGACATATATCTCAAACTATTTTGTTTTATTAATTTTCTGGCATAAAATGAAATTTTTGCAAGAACTTAACATTTCTCTGTCCTAAAAAAAGTACACTGAATACAGGCAGTAGGAAAAGGGCTGAGGCACCTGTGCAGCCTTCCTTCCATTCTACATCATAACACAGCACAGGAATGTTGTGTTCATGAAGGGATGGAATGGCAGGAGACACCATCCAACTAGGAAGTCTGGACACGGGAGGCAAAATGAAGCATAAGGAGGAATAGTGAATAAACTTTGTGATTCTTACGTAGAAGTGGAAATTTTCTTACATAGAAGTGGGGTGAAATAATTATTCTAATCATTCTCCTGAGTGGTTCATATTGTAGTGACAAAATAAATAAACATTTCTCTCATTTCAAAGAAAACTATTTTTTTTCCCCATGGTATAAAATTCCAAACCCTGATATAATATCCTGATCTCTTTATCCTAACAGGAGAGTTATTCTCAGAAGAAGAAAGTTCTTCCTAAAGTTTTGGAGCTATTCATCTGTCTGAACTCTTCCCTTACCTAGTTTCCTCCCTCATATGAATTGTGAAAAGATCTCTCAGCCATATGCATAACTTCATACTTTGATGGAGTTTTAAATTCCTAATTTATTCTACACAAGGGCAAATCACTCTAAAAATAAGCATTCTTTGGCCAAAATCACATTAAAGCACAACATACTCAGCAGTTTCTCTTGTAGGTGATGGGAAAATGTACAAGAAAAGGCAGAGCGAGGAAGAAACGACAAAAAAAATCAGATAAAAGAAAGACACGAAGAAAAGCTAAAGGGGAAGCCATAGTTTCCTAGGGGCACAGGAACAGTATGTGTGTGTGTGCAAACAGCAGAAGGTGTACAGGGAGAGAGTAACATAAAAGAATAAGGAGTCAGTTTGTTTTGCTTGTAAAATATACAATGATTTCTTTCCAGAAATGATACTTCAGGCTAATCAGTTACTCTGAGTTTTACATGCTACTTGTTTGTTTGCGCTTTTTTTTCTCAGAGCACAAAACCAATAAAATGCTGAAGAAGTTCTCATTCAAATTGATATCCCAAGACCTTCTTAGCAGTCAGTACAGAGAATTCCTCTGTAGCATGGAAAAATAAATATTTCTGTCTTTTTGTAACAAATCTGTTTAATGTCATGCTATAGTTTAACTATTAACAGGACTCTGAGACGATTAATTCAACAGCAAGTCTCCTAACTCAGAAAATACTCTATATTTTATACTTGGGTTGCACAAAAACTGTCTTCTAAAACAGATACTGACAGAGACTAATAGTAAATGCTGTAACTTAATCTCAGAACCCCAATGATGTCAAACCTCTTGAGCATCATATACAGTTTATGGTAGGGTATTATCACAATCCTTCAATGGAATTACAGTTTTGTAACTAATCTCTGCCTATCAGTTACACCACACAGAAACTGTGAAGTCCAAATACAAAGAGGCCATAGGTGTGAATGATTGCACTTGAGTCTTTCCCCCAAACCATATTTCTAAGCCCCAGAGTGATAAATGGCACAGCAGTTATAAATGGGCCATAGGGTCAGTGAAACTAAAAGCTGAGAGTTCAAAGAAAAGTCACAATTCTTCAGAGTTCAGCAAAAGGCCAGAGACTGATGTTGCAATGCTTAATGATAAATGGCCAGGGTTGTTATGCTCCAATTAGAGAAGATAGGAGATTGGCAAACAACCATGGCAATGGGAACGTTACAGCCTCAGACCATCCACATCACCTTGCAGGTCTCTAAGTGTTATGGCTTTCCTGCATTAGTCTAAAATTCTTCATTGACAGAAGCTTAAAAGTCACAAATAAACCAGCCACAAGACGGAAATTAACCACACAAATTTAGCATAAATCGATCACATCTACACAAGTCCACAAAACAACTCTGAAGTGTGAGGAGAGGGACTTTGTCATGAACAAGAATTATCACAGTAGACTGAAGGCCAAATCTACTGACAATTTAGGTACCTAAAGGGAGAAAAAAAAATCAGGAACTAGAATTGAGGCACACATGAGTTCAAAAGGTTGATTCAGGAATAAACCTGAACAGACACCTGAATCTCTACCTGTACTACTCAGAGAAGTGAAGGCCAACAGCATCTTTCTTTCGTGGAAAGGGAACCACATTTAGACCATTTTCTTAGGCACTGAAACTACCAGATTCCAGACACATGCACATCTTACAATATACTCTTACAATTCAAGTGAACACCCTTTCCACCAGGAGTGTTTTCCTTCCTGCACTAGTGTGCAGTTGGGAGATGAAAACTGGTGGATCTGTAAGGATTGCTGGCAGTAGGACCTGGCCTTTTGCCATTCCTGTGCAGGAAAGAAAGATAATTTAAATTCATTTAAACTCCAATGTTACTTCTACTTTTTAGACAACAGACTAATGTATAAATAGTTGCCATTGAAATGAGGCCTGGAACAAATCTCCTTCCTGATAGATAAGATTCAGATTCCAGATAGGCTAAGTTGGAAAGATCTCCAGGCATCTCTAAAAAAGATTTTTTGAACAGACTTTCCAAGTGTTTGTTCATTGCTGAAAGCACCAGATTCCCAGAATATTCTTACTATGATCTTTCATGGTAGAATTTTAAGGACCATGGTCTAAAACTGGATCACAAAAGTGATCACACACTGATATACAGAAATATTTGCAATTACACATTTAGGAAATCATCACTATACAGAAAGATTTCCATTAGGAATTAAATTACATGCATTTTCTACATCCTGCTCTCCAATAAAAAAACACCGAATTAATCTTCCCCTATTACTTTTCATTGCAACTCTGCAATAACAACAAAGAAATAGTTTTATGTTGAATATTTTTACATAAAATCTTGAACAGCAATGAGCCAAAAATAGATACCTATTTGTCAGAAGATTCTTGGAGACAGCATATGAGGAAATTTTGCGTGAAACAGCTATCCAGACTGCCTGAAAGTATTCTCCAGAGATGTGTATCAGTGCCTACAATGAAATCACATAAACAGAATAATTGGTCATCATCACTTTTGTATTATTGTCTTACACAATGGATTAAATGTCCTACTAATGCTAAATTATTCACCTATAAATGAATGATCAGGCCCCAAGATTTAAAAGAATTTACTCACCTTTAAATACTAGAGTTGCAACAGGAATGGAAAACACTGTTCACAATATCCAGAACACTTCTTAATGTTTTTTGAAATATGACTCTTTGATTTCCCCTATCAAATCACTTTTTACCATCGGACTTCACCCTTGTTTTCAGAACTTAACTAAAAATAGTACAAATGTTCTTAAGTAAAACATTCATAAGGCAGGAAATGGGAAAATTAATTCCCCATCTCATTGGTATATACAAACTGAACAGACTTTCTTTATGTGCTCATATAACATTTGCTAAATGAGAGTTGACTCCCTTGCTACAAATACTCAATGTGTAGCTATTTAGTTTTTCACTGCAGAGTGAAAAACTAAATGAACCCCTGGTTCATAAAGTTCCTGAACCACAAATTGTTGAAGGTTAGGAAAATATTCCTGGGAAGTTTTACTGTTAGCTGATAAGTTCTGCCTTCAGCAGCCAGTGCTGGTAACTATCAGGGATGGAACACGGGGCTCTGTGGTCCCAGTAACCTTGGATGGGTTAAGGTCCTGCAATCACACACACTGCACGTGCAGTTAACACTGCTGCCTTTATTTGCTTATGTCAGAAAACTGCATTTACTGCACCAAGTTTTTTTTTCAGCATGTTCTGGGTGCTTACCTGAGAGCAAGAAATTTGTCTTCATCTAGGTGAATATTTTGACATTTAAAAATATTTAGAGGTAATTTTCAAAATAGGCCTTTCTCAGGAAGACAGAAAGCCCAATGGATCTGCAAATTCTCTGCAGCTTAAAGTGCAATAATTTAATTTTATATTATTGAAATCATTGAAGCATGCCTGAACACACACCTGGGTACAGCATGGGCAAATCTTGCTCAGCCTGATTTCATGGTTTGGGTGGGAAGGGACTTTAAAGCTCATCTTGTTCCAATACCCCTGCCAGGGAGAAGGACCTGTCACTAGACCAGAACTCCAGGCTCAGAGACCCATCCAACTGGGCCTTGAGCACTTCCAGGAATGGGGCATCCACAAGTCCCCTGGACAACCTGTTCCAGTGCTTCACACAGCAAAGAATTATTTCCTAATATCTGGTCTAAACCTACTTTCTGTCAGTTTAAATCTATTCCCACCTTGTGCGGTCACCACATACTCTTGTAAATGGTCCTCATGCATTCTGCAGGTTCCCTTCAGACAACATAAGTCTGAAATTAGATCACCTCAGAGCCTTCCCAGGCTGAACAATCCCAATTCACTCAGCATTTCTGCACAGGAGAGGTGCTGCATTCCTCTGATCAACTTGGTGGCCCTTGACAGCAGTAGCACAGGCAGGGCAGACAAGGAGGCAAGGAGCAGGTGGCAGCTGTTTGATTAGAGGCCTGGAGTGGACAGTGAGGGAATAAAGCAAGGAGGATGCGATGAAGGAGACAAGAGAACACGGCTAAAGTCACATGGATGTCTCCCAACAGATTGATCTATAGGAGGAAAGTGGATCCCATTTACTGAAATAAGAATCAGTTCACAGAAGTCCATTATCATGCAGTCATCCTCTATTTAGCCAGCCAACATGTGCCTCACTTAGTGGGGACCACCCTTATTTTAGGCAGGAATTTTTAATTCACTGTGAGTGGGATAATATTTAATTTATCTATATTTCTTTGCCTTCTTTTCACTTCCATCCTTTTCCAGTTCCCTCATTACCTCCATACCTTTCAGGGCAAAGCTGGGATTTCACAGACAGTCTAAGACCCTCCACAACTGTGATTCACTCCTAGCAGGTGATGGCAGCAGCGCCTGGCATTTAGCAAGCATTCTGCAAGAGCTAGGAGGGAGAAGGTCGTGTGGTCACATGCCCGTTTCATCCTGTCAGCAATACCCATGTGGTGTTATTACAGACTGCCCTACAGACTAACAGAGAAATCCTGTAGTAGGTAGATCAACAGTTGAACAACAAGAGTCTCGTCAGGACAGAAATCAAGGAGATCAAATTTTGCCATTCGCTCACAATTATAGTCCCAGATTCAGAACACCCTGGTTTTCAGGGCTCATCTGGCCTTCTGAGACAGAGGCACAGAGACACATCTGATTTGCTCAGAGTGCGCTTTTACATGACAGAGAAACATTGTGCTCAAGCTGTTCCAAAAGGGAATTCTTCTCAGTGATTCAGAAGGAGGTTTTGAACTCTGATCTCCAAGATCCCAAAGCTGTAACCTGATCACCAGTTATTTTGGAGAAAGTACCTCTGGCTCTGCTGGAGCTATCCCGCTTTGTATAAACAGTGCAAGAAGACTCTGCCTGAATAGCTGGTGCCTGGGGAGTCTCTCCACTCATGCAGGCAAGGCAGAAACCTCAACATGAACCTCAGCTTCCATTTTCACAATGGTGTCTGTCACTTGCTACTCCACAGCCCAACCTTTCTCTCTTCTCCTCTTCCACTCACCCAAAGGGTAGTCAGGAAGATTTCTTATGAATCAGATCATGTTTCTTTAACTGGAAAATTTCCCATCATATCCACTTGTACAAAGCAGAGCTGCGCAAGCATCCTGACAATTCCTACCTGGAAGCAGTCTGCTGAAATGAAAGCTAGAATTCAGCTTAAAGAGGGTCTGGCTTCTCTCTGACAATTTCAACCTCTGAGACAAAATGAATAATTTTGAGAACAAAGATCAACCTCACTTCAGACTCTGGACGACAGAAACTGGCAATTGTTACAAGGCAAACACTGAACTTTGAAGTCCTGCTCTTTCATTTAGTACAGCAAAAAGTCCTTACCAGTCACACTTAAACCACAGTGACTTTCCTCCAAAGTGCACATTGCACTGAAGCTCTCCTGCAAAAGACTCTGAACTCTTATCTTCCATTTTGAGAACACTGCTTGAAAAAATACAATTTGACACTTCAAAAGAGACATTTGACTTTTCCTTGTCTCAAATGATTGCCCCTTATAGCCCTTGAGCAACTGCAGCTTTGGGAGCATTTCAAAGATAAATGCTCTAGCATTTGGTATCAGAAAAAGCAGTTTGAGCTACTGTAATTCCCCATTATCATATTCTTTAAGAATGTACTATTACTTAGCGAGACACAGCTTTTTCTCAGTCCTGTTTTTAAGCTGTGGTACCTAACAAGGCTGATACTTAAGATGAAGAAAAGGTAGTGTAATGTATTTCTTTTCATTAAATCCGAAGAAAATAATAGCTACATCCATTTGGGGTAGGAATGGATAAAAAACATTATTAAGCTGCTAAAATTTGTGTTAAAATGCAATTGGTTATCCTTAAGAAAACAATAATTATCTTCCATCTCAATGAAATATAACGTGTGTACACTGATACATATGTATGCCAGTGCACAAAAACATGGGTTTTTATTTTTTAAATTTAAGTGACAGCATATAAAAACAAACACACTCTGATGTACACACTTATGCTCTAAAATCATTTACCATACTTGAAGGGCCAAAAACCCCAACAACAAGAATAAAATCCCATCCCCAAACTGAAAGATACCAATATTTCTCTGCTTTTCATTTAAAAAACTTCATTATCTATTTTCCTTTCTATTATATTCTCAGATATGCTCCATCTGACTTAAAACCTTATAGCAAGGTTACCAGGAGGAACAGAATCAGGTCAGCACATTAAACTAGATTTTTCTTTTACAACACCTTCCAGGCAAATCTTCAGATTTTCCATGTTATTTACAAGGACATTAAGAAGGTCTTGTGCTTTCTACCTCAGTGATTTATTCTTCCCATATGCAGATGCAGTAATTCTTTAGAAGCTAGTTAATTAAAAGTTCTAGCAATAACAGTAGGATCTTGACAGACTAACTTTGATTTACCAGCCTTATAAAAAGTCTGTCCTTACCTTTCAGAATCTGACTTTACCAGGGGATGTGCTAAATGAGAGTAATAATTCTTAAAATAAATTAGCTAAAAAAGTTAGTGTATTACACCCCAAGATATGGCTGCAAATACAGTAAATGCTTTCACATAAGGATTTGACAATTTCTTATAAAATATTTATGAAAATTATTTGTAATATCAGGAGTATCAAAAGTTAAGCTACTATTAGAAATTACTTGGTGATAAGACATGCTCTTAAACAGACACCTACTGCTTTTGTCAAATACAATTGGCATAGCAGCAGTACTCCCACACAGTTCTGTTAAGAGAGAAGGGAAAACAAAATCTTCATTCAGATAAACCTTTTTTTTTTAAAAAATATTTAAATCCATTTTGTATTCAAAGTAGGTCTAAGTGGTTTTCTAAACACCATTATACTTAACCCCAATTTTGAGGAATCAGTATTAAGGTCCAAATGACAAATTTTCTTCTATTCTCACTTGGACGATGTGGGCTCTCTTCATAACCTTGATTTGTATCAAATCACAGAACATCTGGAACCACATGTGTTTTCCTGACTTCCTTCATGCTGGATTTAAATATTTTTATTTTAACTGATACACAGTACATAATGTAACACATTATTACCACTAGAAAAATTGTCAGAAACCATCTCCTGTGTATCCTGCCTCTCCTTTCCAACTTCTTCCCCACATCCCCTCTGCGGCAAAAGACTGATTGATTCACCAGGATTATTAAATGTTAGATGTAG
This sequence comes from Onychostruthus taczanowskii, assembly GCF_017590055.1. Taxonomy (NCBI): domain Eukaryota; kingdom Metazoa; phylum Chordata; class Aves; order Passeriformes; family Passeridae; genus Onychostruthus; species Onychostruthus taczanowskii. Next base: position 3,888,045 of record NW_024502236.1, read on the forward strand.
TGATGTAGTGTGAACCACGATGCCCCTCTTGCAGAGTTGTAGGTTGGTTGGTTGAAAGTTTTCAATAATTACTGGGGGGGTTGTATCATAACTAAACGATAAATCTGGAGTTACCCATTCTCATTCAGTTTATTGACAGAGGCAATAGTGTTACGGATCTAGACAGTGAATTCACAAGAGAATTAATTGCTTGCAAAACCTTTTAGACAAGAAGAATTCCTCTAGAAAAAAATATCTGGCTAACATCAGATTTCCATGAGAAGAAGAGCAAGTGGCAAATGCACCAAAGTGCTCTGAAAGATATTTTGGTAGAGGTATCTTCTTCAAGAGGCTATTTCCTGGGAGTGTGATATTTCTGTATTTACATATTCCATCAGGCCCAGCAAAAAGTTCAAACCTTATCTACATTGTAACAGCCTATGCAATCAAGGAGCATGTTCTATAGCAAAGATGCTAATATTTGTTTCCTTAAATGCAAATTGGAAAGCTGCAATTTTTCACATTAGATAATGTCACACCACCAGTCAGTCATACCTACAATCAGATTTTATCTATCAGCTTTATCACCAGACTGGCAGTAACCAGAATACAAGTACTGGGGTCCTGTAATTAATGATGAGATATAAATCCCACCACTCTTGCTGCTACCTAAAGGTGCTCAGCAACTTCCACAACTGGATACTAACCACAAGACCAAAATGGGACAGAGTCTTCCCTAGGCTGCTTTTGTTTAATTTTAGGAAAAATAATGTTCTTCAGTTACTCTAAGTTATATAGCTCAAAAAAAAAAAAAAATTAACATTCTTCCTACAAAACTTAATAGTACATTTATATCAAAGACACCATTAGCTTGTCTGGAAAACCCCTTAGGAAAAGTCTTAAAAGTCTTACCTTACATGGAGGAGACAAATTAAACCCAAGTTTGCAGTATGAGACTTCCTTTTTTCTTCTAAAGATGAATTTATCTCTTTTCAGTTCAGTACCTCTGCGCTCTCTTCTGACCCAATTTTGTCTGTGATATATGCCAGAGTTTCAGTGGAGTCACTTGAGCTTCTGTAAGAAAAGAACTGAAGTAAAAAATGAATGCTCTCAACATTCCTGCTCTGACAGATTGCTTGACAGGACACTAAAAGCCTTGCAAGGCTATATGTGAGGTAAAGCCTCAGAACTGCCCAGAAAAATTGCATTTTGGTTTTCTGATAATTATTCTGTACTAACATAACAAAGTTAAAGCTCACGCAGATTAATCAGGTCTACAATTTGTACAGGCCTGATACAGGCTATTTTGTAAGATTCATTCCCAGGGTACTGCATGACAAGAAGACATTCAAATTAAATTTAAGCCTTAGTTTAGACAGGAGAAAGACAAAAAAATGCTTTCTGCTGAGAGGCACTGCAAAGCACAGCTGGCATAGAAGTTTCTCAATTTAATTACTTTCTGTTCCTCCCTTTTCCAAGCACCTTGCTAGGATTGGTTTTTCACTTGTTGATGGAGGGTCAGCAAATTGCATGGAAGACTGAGCACAGGTGCACCTGCTCTTGCAGAAATGGGCGGAGAACAGCCACAGAAGGTGCAGGGAGGTTTTCCATCCCAGCCCTTCTGGGGGGATCCCAAGGTGTGTCAGAGAACCCACCACAAAAGTCCACATTGCAGGACAAGGCAGGCAAGATGGCTCAGACCCATCAAGTAACAACAACATTTAAAGGACTCTACTGGCCAGAGTCAAAAGCTTTTCTAGCCCCATATCCTGTTCCAAATGCTGTACTAGGGGTAACACAGGCAAGCACACCATGATTTTTACTCTACTGTTTGCTCCCAGCTTCCAGCACCCTGCAGCCTTGGGGCTTACCGAGCCAGCAGGCATTTCTTTCCAGGGCTAGAGCAGGGCTAAACCCCTCCTGGATTTATAGGACCCATTTATCTCCACCTCAGCAAGAAAACTCCCTCACAGAGCAATGAATTCAGCTGGAGGGGAAAACTGAAGAAATTAGATCAGATAATCTCACCACCACCTGACACATTTAGGAAGAGGAGTCTTTTTCTGGAAACTGAACCGAAGCATGTGACACTTTATGAAGTAGTTGCTGGGGAACCAACAATTAAACAATTGTGGCTATATGTTATATAATCTTAAGCCTTAAGATGATGTAATAAAAACATTTTCAAATGTTTGTTTATAACAGAAACTTTAAATGTTTGCTTATAGCAGAAACCAAGTTGGGCTATTTTAATACCACGATCAGTTTCACTGATTCACTGCAAATGCTCTGAAGTAGTTTTACTTCATGCAGGTATATTCTGAAGTCTTAGTCTGTTGAACAGTCAAATGTTTTGTTATGTAGGATCAAGGAATGCCCAGTTCCACCTTCTATTAGCAAAAAAATTCCACAAGATACTTTACCTGAAGCATAAGAGAACAAAAACTGGCTGTTTACACTGCTAATGAACACTGGCTTCATATCAGATGAGCAAGAAAACATATTTATCACAAGAGCAAGCCTTCCTTTACTCAAACTACTCCATTTTTTCCTAGTGTCTCCTCAGTCCTCTGGGGCAAAAAAAAAAAAAAAACCCAAAAAAAAAAAAAAAACCCAAAAAAAAAAAAAAAACCCAAAAAAAAAAAAAAAACCCAAAAAAAAAAAAAAAACCCAAAAAAAAAAAAAAAACCCAAAAAAAAAAAAAAAACCCAAAAAAAAAAAAAAAACCCAAAAAAAAAAAAAAAACCCAAAAAAAAAAAAAAAACCCAAAAAAAAAAAAAAAACCCAAAAAAAAAAAAAAAACCCAAAAAAAAAAAAAAAACCCAAAAAAAAAAAAAAAACCAACCAAAACCAAACAACAATCCAAGAACACCCCAAACCCTTTTTTTTAAGGAATAGGATTATCAGATCTTTGACCTAGTAGTAAAACACAGTATTGTACACATATTAAGAGTACAGTGTTTCTCAAGCCTATGCAGTAAAATTCCTCAATGTCTTTAAACAATTGACTGAGGCTCTGAAAAGTCAATGTTTAAAAGTCTGACTTTTAGATGCCCAAGTGATCAGGAAAAAAAAAAAAAAATCAGTATTTAAAACAGTACAGCCAGAGCTTCTCCACACTCCATTATTGTTAGAAGATTGGTACATTCACATGAACACCATAAAACAGGACACCCACATTGTTTAGGTATTGTCAAAACTTGCAGATCTATGCAAGAGGAACAAATTTATGAAAGCATTTGTAGATTACATTCTTGTTTTTAAAGGAAGAGAAGAGAGTTTTCATGCATCCTACTGCTTAAACACTCCTTCAATTCATAGAAAACATTTTGATTTTTAAAGTTTTAAGGAAACTTAGTGTTGTTCCCCAATGTCAATGATGCTAAGGTGTTTACTGAAATAGTGTCGCTTTTGAAAGCTCACCTTAAATTAAAAAGAAAATGTGAAAGGTATAGACAGATGCAGCAATCATTAGTACTCATTCTTCACCATTCTTCTCCATCTTTTTCACAGTACTTAGATGTCTAGATGAAACAAAAGCAATCTGATCACGTAAAAATTTACATTTAGGACACAGACAGCTGTAAAAACCAAAAACAAACCAAACAAACAAACTCCCCCCAAAAGCAAACAAAACCCCCACCCAAACAAAACAAACAAAAAAGGTGGGGTATGACTGGGCATCAGAACTGTTTTGCAGAAATGAGAGTTAAAAACCTCGTTGTTTAATTCACTTCTAACAGCAAAGTAAGAGCATTTCTTTTCTAATGTACTTTTCTTACAGTGAGAAATAGAAAATATAATCTTGTATAAATAATAAGTAACAGTAATCAGAGTACCAGCTATAGGAAACACAGCAACAATATATCCATCGTTTCATATTGCTGCTGTATCAGTTTTCCAGTTTTGGCACTCCTTTTATAAACACTTTTTACCCTGTGCTTGAATTTTTCAGGCATTTAAAACTTTTCCTCAAAGTGCTGAAAGGATTTTAGAAAACGCAGTTGGGACTGCACCAGAGAAAGGAAAATAAGGTCATGTTGTACACATGTGTCTAATGTTGCTCTCTGCCTTCCACAATTATAGAAAGGACAGAATTTTCAAAACTAGTATTCAAAAACTACTTGTTTCCTCCACTTCCACATCAAGCAGAGCATTTAGCTCTGAAAACAGGAGGAGAGGTTTAAAGGAGTACATTCAGCACTGGTTTTGTAAAGCAAAATGGTAATAACTTCTGTCAATATCACTATTCTTATTTTAGAAGGAGCACTTTGTGATGCCTCAGGTTTTAGCTTTTATGTTTTTCACATCCTAGTCTGCTTTAGTGTGTAAGTCTAGGCTTCATATTAGGGGATAGTAAGCTCTCTTCACAGAAGAGGTAGACAAAACAATTCCTTCTCTAGCTGGGGACCCATGGACTGATCCAGATCTCAGGCCCAAGAGCATAAACAACGGTGGACTAAAGAGAGAAAACAAGAAGGACGGGACTTCATGTGTTAATGCAGTAATTGCACAATTAGCTCCAATATGCTAATGAACCAAAACTTATAAAAGTGTGAGACGCTGTGATCTGTTGTCCATTTGGTGCCATTTTGTGTTGTGCTGCTCAAGGCAGATCTATTTGAGGCCTCTTAATAAATACCTACTTTATACTTTAGCTACATCTAGTCTCTGTTCTAGGTCAGCCTTCACAAGGCATCATTGGCACCAAAAACTATCAGGGCTAAAGATTGCTAAGGCCCGTCCTGCTAACTCATCAGTCCCTGTAGTCCTGGTGGGACAATGGGCCTTACTATTAATTGCAATTACTATTACTATGATTGTATCACTGCTATCAGCAGCACAGTGTTGAAGATTTTTTGCAAGGAAGCATTCCCTATGTGAAAGCATCTGCTGTGAGCCTCTCTGTTTTCTGCAGCACCATCAGTACCATGCCAGCAACTCTCCATTCAATTCTGTTTCCACTCAACTTCCTGAGGATCATGGGATGGGAGTTGTTTATTGTGGACTTCTTTATTCCACCTGCTCCCAGGAGTCAGCACAGTGGTTTGATTTACTGTGAGACGCTGAGAGTAGCTCAGCTGGGCAGAGCACTGTGTCAGTAATGCCCAGGCTGTGGTTTTGATCCCTGCCCAGGCCATGAACATAAGAGCTGGAATTGCTGATTGATCGTTGTGAGTCCCTTCCAGCTCACAATATTCTGTGCAATCTGAAACAGGACTGAAAGGACTGGAAAGCAGCTCATTCTGACATGAGTGATGACAGAAAGCCTCTTCCCCTCTTCTTCCTTCAGGAGAAGTACAACTAAATAAGGACTAAAAGCTGGGTCCTAGGACGAGTTGTCACTAAATGGTCATTTGAGCAAGGGTGTTTTGCATTGGTATCCAAGTGGCTGCTGCTGTTTGTGCAAACAGTGATCCATGGTAGCCATGCAAAAAGCCACACACAAAACACTTCTGACCTCTGGAATCTTACAGTTCACTTGGAACACCAAGGCTTTAACAGAGAGAAAAAAGGTACAAATTAGAAGCTGAAAATGACAGCTTAAGTACACTTTTATCTTTAGCATTTACCCCCCCCCCCCCCCCCCCCCCCCCTCAAAATAGCTTTTTTGAAGTTCCATTTAGCACAGAACTGGCTAATAGGTAAACAATTCCCTGTGGTGCACTCACTTCAATAGTTTTAATATCAGCATAATAAACCTGAATTTTAATTTACTTTGACATTACAGTTACCCTAAAATTACTTATTCTGCTTTCAACTAAATCATAAGTAACATTTTCTTTATAAAGTGACAACATTATTCAAGACTTGTGATGTGAACATTTCAGATACCCATGATACCTAACATTCTGGAGAGTGTTGGCTCCACACAGCACTCTAAAATCTGGACACTTGTATTTGACCTATGATCTCTATAGATTTTTTCAGGTTTTTTTATGCTTTTTATATGGTTCATTACTTTTGAAAGAGATTTTTTTAAAGTATTAATTTTTCAGAAGTCAAAACAAAAAAACAATCTTTAAGGTTATTTTTAGGCTGTGTGCTTGCAGAAGTTTGAGTTGCTTTGAACTAAAATATTGATTATCAGCTTTCAAAGTAGAACTATCAAGCCCTTGCAAGCAAATCTGCTGGAGTGGCAGCCTACAGCCATCCAGGACTGTTAAAATGCTAGTCTGAAGGGTTTTGCCTTTTTCTGAACACACAGCATATTCCGTTTTCTCCTTTGTGGAGGAAGAAATAAGCACACAAACACATGCATGCATATGTGTCTATTCATACACACTCATTTGTGCCAATCCCAGATTACAGACAGCAACTGTTCTGTCTGATCTATAAGAGAAGCAGATGAAGACTGACTTGATAGCACATATTCAAGACTTTTTGGTTTTAAACATATTTTCAGTTTTCCTGAGTGGGAAAGAAGGATCATTCAACCAGCCTCACTAGAAGCTTGCAGTTCTAGAAGGAAGACAGCACCCCAAATGGAAATATAGTCCTCAAACACATAGCCCAACCTTACCCTTCTTTTATTTCTGCTCAACTTCCTTTCCCTACACTGGGGAGGACACATCTTTCTCCACTGTGTCTTTTAAAATTTAAAGATGTTCAAGATCATTATTCACTCTTACCATCACTGCTTTTACTACGCTAACAGCAGAACTTTTCTCTCAGCTGGGGTTTCAAGAACATATTCTAACACAAACCAGAAGGTGATGGTGAGACTACACATCCCCAAGTCTTGTGTCCCTCCCCACCTCAAGTGAGTGTCAGGTCCAATTGCAGGGTTGGGTTTGCTCTGGGGTACCTGCTCATAAACCACAACTTGGCTCTCCAAAATTGAAACCACATTTCCAAGAAGCATATAATCAATCTTTCAGAGGAGGAATAGGGCAGCAATCTATTTTTCATGCTTTTATAACCCCTCATGACAACATATCACATTAAGATTTTTTCCAAGTGTGCGTCATTTCAGACTGTACAGGTCACAACTACATATTCCCAGTGAACGTTTCCATTACAGCACAAACTCTGCTGAATGAAGCACACAGAAGACTTACAAGCCTTGATACGTGAGGGGGGAATAGCACTGCACTATGTTACTTATAACACATAGGACAACTAATCAGTGCAGAATTCTCCCAATATATTCTAAAAAGAGTTTAGCAACTGCAAGAACAAGGACTATAATGGAAAAAAAAAAAAAAAAAAAAAAAAAAAAAAAGCAATTTACTGCATGTTTTGGTTCTGCAACAAAACACCAATGTAGCTGGAAATAACATAAGGGAAGGCAAAGTACTGGGGGGTTTGAGTTTATATTAAGAAAACTGTCCTTTTTATTTTACTTTTTCCACCAGTGTAGGTGCTCCATTAAGAAAAATTCCATATCTCATCCTGCAATTCCATAGCTACAGGTTTCTCACTCGGGGTGGAACTAGACTGCATTAAAAAAACAATGATAAAAGAACTGTTATCAAGGAGTGCTACTACAGCACACATCAACTCCATCCTTGACTTTTGGCACTCTTCTCTCTGAATATTTCACAGTGAGTACATATAATGTGCAGCTGAAGAAAGTTCCTGATGCTTCTCAGCAAAGCATTTGGAAGTGAAACCATGGAAAAAGCTCAGCACCAGAAGCATGACATATTTCCTCCTGTTCTGTGCTAGAGAGCAGGCTGGCAGCTGGGGTCTGCTGTCAGCCCTGGAGCTTTGAGCACTGACAGAAGTCCATTGTCACCAGGCTGGCAGCCCTGTGACGTGCTGCCAGCAAGGCACGGTGTGACATGGCTGGGAAAGTCAGGCTGAGCTCTCTGGAGCAGGTAGAGCATGAGCAGCATGAACAGCAGGAAGGGGAGCAGCAAGCATGGAGCAGCTGCTAATTAAATCCATCAAACAGCAGCCTTTAGCATGAACACAAATGGCTCAGTGCTGGCCTCAGGTCCCCAGCTCTCGCAGAGTAACTTACAAGCCATGGAAAATTATGATGGCAAGAAAGAAAAATGCAATAGGTCGTGAGAGTTGGGGGGGGGGGGGGGGGGGGGGTGGGTTAAACTCCTTGTTATATGAAAACTGAATATCAGAAAGACTTTCTTCTGTAAGTTGGCTTCTATTTCATAGGGGAACTTTGAGTAAACACATGTCCATCTTCTTTCTTGCCCATACACTGCACACTGGGAAAAAAAGAAAATTTCACAAGTCCTGAAGCACGCTGGGTAAGGAGAACTGCCTGCAGGAAAGCTCTTGTAGACATCCTACAGCAACACAAATTCATCCCTCTCTATAACTTTGACCATGAGTCATGATATCTAAACATCTCAGGTTATCTCTGACATGTTCATGTAGGGCTATTTTGGTCTTTCACACGTGGGACTGAATGGCACAGAATCACAAAGACTGAAGGACCCTTAAATTCATCAAGAATTAAAAAGTTGCTCACAGAGCTGGTCCAAAAATTGTAGAAGACTAATCATACCTTCCAATATGCCCAGAAAATAATATTATTCTATTTTTTAGCTTCTCACACACACACACCCCTTCCAGTCTGGCCAGCCATTCTCAGTACTGTGTAATGTGCATCTCAGGGAGAACCCCTTTTATAGTTTGTGGGATGAAGAAATGCAATATATGCCACAAGAGGAGCAAACACAAAGGCAAGACAGCATCAAAGGAGAGAAAAAAAAAAAAACCACTTTCTTTGTGAGAAAGATTTTCCTTGTAAAATCTCAGCTGGTTCCATGAGCAGGAAGTGATGGAGAATGTAAGGCAGCAACTACTTGGGCACACTGAGAACCTGCACCACCTTCCTCTCCTGCACGCCTGCCACTGCAGAGCAGGGACACAGTTTTCCCTGCTCTCCCTTCCCCAAGGAGCAACTCAACCCTGCCTGCCCTCTGCTTGTCAGCCCTGCAAGTGGAACCAATAGCTGGCTGCGCATTAGCTCAGAACATGCTGACATGCCACTCTGGAGAGCCTGTTTGAAAGGTTAATAACTTTTAAAATCCAATTAGAGGGCTTAATTAGCTAAAGCAATCTTTGGTCTGCCTACTGAATCTCAAACTAGGTGAGCACAATAAAGATTAATCTGTTCTTCATTCTTTTGCAGGCAGCAAAGAGGTTGCTGGAGCTCCCGAATGCCTCAGCACCGGAATGACCTCAGCAAGCTCAGGTCTGAACTTCAGAGCAAGTTCAAACCCAGCAGCAAAGCTCAAGCCACAAACTTTGTGTTCCATTGTCATGACATCGTGATGCTGATACTTTGATTGTGACAAGCACTGCCACACATGCTATTTTTCCATTCTTGAGCACACAAGGTCAAAATTATCTGATTTGTTAAGAGGAGTAAAAAAAAATCCAGCATTTTTATTTCTCACTCAAGTAACTCTGGAACTTTGATGTCAACTATGCCAGATCATCTGGTATGCACTATTGCTTCTTCACATGTACACATTTCCAAATACACAAGAAATCCATCAGTTAGTTACTAACCCACTAATTACTAGTTAACCTGTTCTAGGCACCCAGCTGAAACCTTATTGCATTATTTCACAAGCTATGCTTTCTTTCAGAGGAAGAAGACCGGTTGCTAAGAGCACCACCCCAGGCTGTTTTAAATTCAGAACGCAGCTTAGTATGCATCTGCCACAGGAACTGCAGCCATTAGAACAAACTACTGAAAAAAAGCTGCCTGTCCTAAAATAGTCCCTAATCACTTCAGGCTTTCCCTGGTAAAATCTACATCTCATTTCCAGCCCAAGGGAAGAAAGGAATCGTTCTGATTCACGCGAAAACACCATTAAGTGTAAAGGTCTGAAGGGTTGCGGCAGGTCTGAAGCGCCGAGAGAGCAAAAACAGCTCCGACCTCTCCGGAGCCCTTCAGCCCAGCGGAGCTTTCACTGCGGGACACACCAAGTGTCCGAGTTTATTTACACAGCCCGCCCGGGCCCCGTCGGGCTCGCAGGGCTCTGGTTCTCCCGCGGGAACCATCCCGGAGCTCGGCCCCTCATGGAGCGCGGGATGCCGCCCGCAGTGCCGGCCGCGGCCCGGCAGGTGCCGCTGCGGCCCCGCGGGAGGCCCCCGTGCCCGGGCTGCCAGGGACCTGGAACTGAGCCCGGTTCCAGCCCCTGCCATGGACATGGAACCGGAATGGCCTGACTTGGAAGGGACCTGGAACTGCACCCAGCTCCAACCCTGCTACGGGTATGGAACGTTCTGGAACGGCCTGGGCTGGAAGGGCCCTGGAACTGCACGCAGCTCCAACCCTGCTACGGGAATGGAACGTTCTGGAACGGCCTGGGCTGGAACGGACCTGGAACTGCAACCAGTTCCTATCCCTGTCGCAAGCAGGGACCCCTCCCACTGTCCCAGGGTGCCCAGAGCCCCATCCAGCCTGGCCCTGAATGCTGCCAGCGATGGGGAGTGCACAAGCTGCCTGGGCAGCCCGCAGTTCTCACCACCCAAATCCAGGCTTCAATACTCTCGGTAAATACATACAGACTGAAGAAATTCAGAGTGTTCCAGAATCCTTTTACCCTGGAGGTGGCCACAGCCTTCCCAGATGGCAGCTGTGTCCATGGTTGAGGGCAGCATTGATGTTTTTCATGGAGCACAGCAGAGATACAATTCTGCCCTCGGCAGCTCCTATTCCCCGGGACAGTGCAGCATCAGAGGATCTGAAGGTATCACTGTCAGCATTAGGCTCTTCAGAAAACATAAAAAGGCATAAAGGCAAACTAACCCCAAGCCAGACAAAGCCCCAGGTTCTGAAAAAAACACAGCATAAAAGTATTGTCAATAGCACACATATTCTGTATATTTACAGAAGAAATGCTGTCCAAATTAATGCATTCATTTTAAACTATTTCCTATTCAGGTCAGACGAAAAGCTCAACAAGTTTAAAAAAAAAGATCAAAAAGTATCTACGTTGCCACTGAGCACTCCAGTGAAAACTTCCAGATTTTTAGTTTAACTAGATGGGCATATAAGAAATAGAAACTTTTAAAATATCAAAATACAAATTGAACTTCAGGTCAAAACTGAAGTTCAAGTATTTTAGCTGCATTCCACATCATTAGGCTGTCACCATGTAAGATTTTCAGACAGCAAAGGTTTCAGTTTCATCACATCTGTGTTCATTTGCAGTGTGTTTGATGTCATATTAACCTTTTTATTCTTCTCCAGTGAAGGAGGCCTGAATCAGTAGGACTGATGCTGAAATTTGTTAACTCAGGCTTAACATGTAAAAGTAGATTCCTATATGCAGTCCTGCTGCACGTGCTGTTGGAACATTTGCTATCACTGCAGACCTGTGCGCACTGTGCTGGTGTCAAAGAAAGCCTAGTGCCAAGTCCAGCCCTACCAGGTGCTACATGGAGCTCCATCATTCCCTTCAGGGAGACCACTAATTGCCAGAGGAGTTTTCCCATTACATTCTCATAGTTTTTAATGCTGAGATGGCTGCAAGATGAAAATTTATGATTTACTGCAGAATCACAGACTGGGTAGGGTTGGAAGGGACCACAGTGGCTCATCTGGTCCAACTTCCCTGCTCAAGCAAGATCAAACCAGAGCTCATGGCACACAATTGCATCCAGATGGTTCTGGAATATCTCCAGTGATACACACCCTCTCTGGGTGATATGTTCCAGTGTTTGGTCACTGCACAGTGAAGAATTTCTTCCTCATGTTCAGGTGAAACTTCCTGTGCATCAATTCCTGCCCATTGCCTCTTGTCCCATTGCCAGGCACCAGTGAGCAGAGCCTGGTCCCTGCTCTGACCCCTCCCTGCAGGCACTGACAGACGTGGATGAATTTCCCTCTCACTTGTCTCTGCTTGAGGCAGAACAGCCCCAGCTCCCTCAGCCTTTCCTCATAAGAGAGACACTCCATCCCTTCATCCTCTCTGTAACCTTCACTGGAGCTGCTCCAGGAGCTCCCTGTCCCTCTTGTCTTGGGTAGCCCAGGACTGGACACAGCACTCCAATGTGCCTCACCAGGGCTGAGCAGAGGGGCAGGATCACTCCCCTAAGCTGCTGGCAATGCTCTTCCTAATGAACCCCAGGATGCCATTTGCCTTCTTGGCCACGGGGCACACAACTTTTTTGTTTATTCCATAGACATTTTTGTGATGTCATGACAGGAGGGGTTTCTTCTTACTAAGAACTTCTTTCCAGAGGAAGCATTACTAGTGAAGGGAAGGAGTCACATCCTGCAGACCTCTTCATCAGGGAGCTGAAATATAAGCAATGACTATAGATATCTGGAAAACCTGAAGGATGCATTTTGCCATGAGTCAGTCAGCGAATCACAAAATGTAGCTGAGTACTCAGTGAGCTGAATTCAGTTGAGTGCAGGTTTAAAACAGGATATGCCCCTTCACTATTTAGAAAGTAAGGCCATCCTTTCCTTATCCATCAGGGCTTGTACGCTAGAAAGGAGAGGTTCAGAAGGGACTTGAAGTAAAAATGACCTCACAGGTGTGACACTAAACAGGAGTGTGGCAAAGCTGGCACTGAGCTGAGACAGCAGACTGAGAGACTCAGCTGGTGACAAGGAGGGGAATAGCCAGTGTGCAGACAGTGACTCTGGTGGAAAAGATGGGGTTTTGCCAAACTGTTTTCAGCTGTCCCTATTCCAAGAAAAGGCATGCCTATCCCCTTAAGGTTACTGTCCGAAATACACCTGTTTCCCCTCTCCTACAGCAGGGAGCCCCACTCCATCATTTCTCACGAACAAACCCAGCTTTGCCTACATTATTGAGAGGCACTGAGTCTCCTCTGGGCAAAGAGCCTGTGGTTAATCAAACACAGGAAGAGGAAATGAAGCCACCTGCAGAAATCCTGACACATATCTCTGTCTACTCACACCTCTGAGTGTCTCTGTAGTTGACACCCCCGTCATGTCTTTTCTGAACTCTGCAGGGATCAAACTCCACAATTCCCTCCCTCTGGAAAGAGGTGTTAGACTACAGTACTTAGAAGCCCTCAACATTTACTCATCGTCCAGCACTTCCCTGTAGACATTCTTTGCACAGCACCCTTTTATAGACGGCTTGTGAACAGCATTTGCAACCACTCCAAATTATTCAGTCTTAATAGCAGAAATAGGACAGGTAAGTTTAAATCTGGCTGTGTTACCTGGCTGTGTCTCTTCCTCTCTTAGCCAGAGCTTACCAGTATTTGGTATCTATCTTAAAACTCTTGTAGCTCTCTTTGCCACACAACTGGTCTTTTCCTTGAAAAAAAAGAAACAAAAAAGACCCCTAGCAATCAACAAAATTATAGTTTGCCCTGAGCCCACTACTTAGTTTTAGAAGTGGCTTGATTGGGGACAGTAGGGAGTTAACCAGGTAATAGCACAGACATAACTGAGAATAATTACTGCAAATTTTCACAGCTTCACTGAAGTGACAGAAAATTCCCACTGGAATGCATCATACTTTCTTGCTCAACACCAAGAACTGGCATTAGGCACTTACAAAACAAGTCTATCCAAAGAAAATATATAAAATTACTACCAAATAAGCCAAATAAAAATCCATCATAAATACTTTTAAATCAGTGTGTTTAGAACAAAGACAGGAGGACAAGCACATTATCTATGCAAGCACTCTCCTGAAGGGATTGTGACCAGTTTGAACACATACCAGATCTTACCCAGAAACTTCTACTTTCCTAGAAAAGATACACAGCTTTCCTAATCTTGTGGGAATATGTGTCAAGGGAGAAATTATTTCATTTTACTTTATTATTAAATAGAAAACAATGTTATGGCTCTTCTCTGTCAACTGCAACCAACAGGCAATTAACTCCATTGCCATCCATTTGAAACAAATTCACAGAGCACAAAGCACCATAAAATCTCCTAAGAAGTCCAAGTAGCACAGAGATGTCACTGTCTCCAGTGGAGTAGAACACTGGCAAACGGAATCAGTGCTGTTTCACTTGCTCAATGCAAAGCATTTGAATAACGTCCTTGAACTGACCCAAGATAAGGAGGGAGTAAATTCCTAAAACACAGCAGTATAAACCTTAGTATGCAAAGAATGTTGAGGATTACATACTACAGAAGGAAGCTGAAGTAACATCATCTCTTCAAGCTTCTTGCAACAACCACATAACTAAAGATCACCATCAGCTGAGGGTGGAACAAGTGCCAGTAGTGCCAAATACAATGACAGGTCTTGATCTCACATTGAAAAGTATCGGAGATGACAAATTTTCCTTCAGAAATTCAAAGAGAACTTATATGCATTCCAAAACATAATGTACATGTTCAAACAGACTGAGCAAGGGAGGGAGGACAAAAGTTTTTTGAATATCCAAACTAATCTTGGACTTTTCAGAAGACTATTATCTTCCTGGAGGAATGGGGGGTGGGGGGTGGTTATTTGATTTTATGGAAACAGTTGGTTTTTTGGTTTTTTTACTTTCCAGACAAAAGAGCTTCATAAGCAGATTACAAGAATGTATTACCTTGAGCCATTAAAGGTTACAAGTTTTTCAGTTTCACCAGTCAAGGTTCCTTACAAAAGCCAAACACTCCAACCTCTTCCCTAAGAACACAGGAGGTTTTCTTCAAATTGCATTATGTAACACTGACTTCTTGGCTTAAAACTTATTTCAACTAATGATTTTTTTCCTAATCCACATAAAAGTTTACTATGTTTACACAGCAATTCCCTCCATGTCATGATCCTGTATTATCAATATTTTGTTAAAAAAGCAACCCCTCTCCAAACTTCCACAGGTTTCCCAAGCCCTTAGTCCACATTCAATTGAAAGTTCTACTGTTACAGATTAAAGGTCACAGACAAATGTAATTTTTGTTTCTTAAGAGTATATACAGAATTAGTGTCCTTCCCCTTTTGTCTGTATAAGCACAAAGTACAAAGGGGTCCAGGGAACTTCAGCACAGATAACAAAGCAGATACAGTTCCGAACACTGATAGGCAACACCGAGACACAGAACACAGACATGGGTAAGGACTGCAGAGTTACTGACTGAAATCAGCATAGCAGGAAAAGCTGCTTTTTGCCAGAAGTTGTTTGAATGCAGTTTTAATAATTCAAGACAAAGTATAAAGATCGGGGTAAACTGAAAACTATTACACAAGAGGAACAGCCTCTATGACCTCCATAAACCAGGACAGTGCTGAGATACAATGCACAAGACACCACCCACACTCCTTAAGAGCTCAGTTAAGTCAAGCTCCAACAAATTATTTTTTTTCTTGACATGCCAAGACATGGTACAGAAAAACTCTGAAATTTAGTTAGCTTTGGCTAACTATCCATAACTTCCCTCTTTCAGGCTTTCAGATGCTGAGCTGCCAAACAGTATGTGTGTGGATGGTGTTATATGACCTGCACATGCATTCCCAGGAAAAGCAAGACAGAAACTGAAGACCACACTAATCAGTGGAAGCAGAGGAATCCTGGTTCTCTGTCTGGTGGTGAAGGTACAGTTCACACTGATGGTGAATCAAAGACTTGATCAACTACAAAGACTGAAAAGTCAATATTTACGTGACCTTCACTTGAGAACAACAGGGGAGGCGGAAATAAAAAGTGAAAGAATGAACCATGGAACTCAAACTTTATTTAAGAGGTACTTCAGTTTAGATATGAAGAGAGTGATGAAGAATTACTATATCCTTAACATTCATGATGAATCCATCATGTGACCATCATCCTGAAAACCAGCCTTTCCCACTATGCATTTCCCAGCCTGTGAGAAGGGGATTTGGGTTGATCCCAACCGTCAGAAAGCAAGCCAAGCTGTTCTTTCAAACTGCTACTTCAAACAGTTTTTGAGAAGTATGAGTCCTTTCCTGCTATTTACAGCAAAGATCTGAAATTCGTAACTGAAAACATTCCATGGCCAAGGCCAAGTTTTTTAGGGCATGACAATAAAGCTGGAGCAAACA